>NC_069388.1:93662143-94280477 GCF_027475565.1 Acinonyx jubatus
CAAAACACGTGTGCCACCACATTTATTTCTGCTAAGAAAGCAAAACTGAACAAAAGCAAAACCGACCCTATAGGCCTTTCCTGCTCCTCGGGGGTCTGGCAGCAACTCTTGAACCTGACGTGCCTTCCAAGCAGGCACTCCAGCTGTGGTTAGCTTCTCTCAAATTCCTTGACACCTTCTTGCCACAGATTGCTTATTCCCCACCTTTTTGTATTCTTAATATCCCTCTGAAGAAACAGAATTCTCTCATCCTCACCAAAATGCAGTGACTGTTTTTGGCAAAAATCTATCTATAAGTCACTCCCTTTCAACTCTTCCCCACTTTGCTAGACTGTCTCCTCTGCCTTGGTTATAAATCAGGCACCATTGATGTCACCCTCATTTCTCTTTCCTGGATGCCACTTTTGGCCCTCTTGGGTGTGGAGATCAAGGGTCACTTCAGGGCAGTGACTAACCCGTAGTTGGGACTAATTAGGCATCTGCCTGGTTGATTGTTGTTCCAGACAAGGAGAGCTGAACTTAGAGATAACATTGTTCTCCTACTTCAGTGAGAGGAAGGAATAATGCTTGGAATTGACAGCCGTGTGGGTGATAAATAGTTAACCAAGACTTTGGTGAACATGAAAATCCTAATTAAATATGATTTAATTCTGCTTATAGTGGCAGAAAAGGATTCTTACAGTTCTTTTGTCTGATTACATCACTTGCTACATTAAGTTCATTAGGAATATTAGGCAATGAATAAAGGCCAAAGGAAATGAACCATTTTTAATGAATGAAGAATAGTATGGAGGCCATTTACTAGCCAAGATGAATAGTAGCAATAAACTACAGATTCATTTCTTTGACACTCTATTTAAATGCATGCCTGTTGCCTGTTCTTTTCAGAAGCATGGATAGAGTAGGGAGTGAGATTAACAGTGTTATTTGGAACTACTATTTTTTTTTTTTTTGGAAATGCTATAGTTGATAATATGAAAATTCATAAGTTATAGACTATGAATAACATTTTGAGAGTTCAGCTTTCTTATCTAGTTGGGGTGAAGGGAATATTTCTTACATCTTTCTGTTTGATTTTGATAATTCTGTGGCTTCAGTTGAAAATGGAAGGGTACCTATTCCAAGTGGGCTACCTTTCAGAAACATGTGCTAAGCCTTTGCCATACCACTGAATCCTGGGCTTTCTATAGCCAAAGGCCTTTGCATAGATTTGTGACTGTGAAAGGTAAATCTTTCTGAAGTCTAAAATTCTGCAGTGTTTTCAAAGAGGTAGCCACTGTACCTTTGTAGAAATTTTAATTTAACAGTGAAATAAAAGGAAAACAGTCCTATCTTTCCATCGTTGCCCAGCCCTTTTAAAATAATATATTAAAATTCATATCATTTGGATATTCATGCCTATGGCCTTCAAAACTTTTTCTTTAATCCATTCCCCTCCCCAACCCCCAGGAGACACCACAGTGCGGGCAGCAATTAAGAGACAGCTGGTTTCTTCCACAAAATGGGCTTTTAAAAAATGTGCCTTTCATAACACTCTCCTTATAGGGAGTTCTGGTCTTTGGCATTTCTGCCTTCTCCGTAGAGTATACACTCACTGGGACATTAGTGATTAAAGATGGCTGAAGAGTGCTATGCCAGGATTTGTTGTTGCTAGCTTTCAGCTGTCAAGAGTCACATTATTTCTACCTTCAATATTAACAAAACAAAACAAAGCAAAACAAAAAACAAACAAACAAAAAAACGTAGACATAAGGGGCACCTGAACCTTGGTTTTAGGCAGAATTTGAGAGACTGAGGCCAAGCTATAAAGACTGTCTCTCTCTTACTCCCCTGCATTCTGCCTCTGAATTCCCTCCCAAACGTGTGTCCTCTTCTCCACATCACGCCGGTGCAGGCCCAGGACATCCTTGCCATAGTCCTTTTGTTGCTCATCTAAAATTTGCAAACAGCTGCTCATATTCCATCTCCTCCCATAGTTAATTCCTGACAAATCAGCCAGGGCATCTCCCCTAGGCCCCAAGTGGCATATTTTCCCCTTGTCAACAGTATCAAGTACAAATTCAGTGTGGAAAATATGACCCTTGCATGGTTTGGTCTTGACCTTTCATGGTTGGCAGAGAGAGGTGGCATGGTACAGGAGAGCAATAGAGAATATAGGGAAGGGGACCAACATTTAACAAGACTTGACTCTGTGCTTGACACTTTTATATACATTATTTATTCCTGTAAACCATTGAAGGGGGTATTATTTATGCATCTAGTTGTCCTTCTTCCAATCCTCCATTCATCCATTTTTCATTCAGTTATTCATTCCACAAATATTTATTGCACCTACTCTGTGCCCAGCACAGTTCAAAATCAAAGCTTCTACTCTCAAGTAGCTTACATTTTAATCGGGTGATTAGCATTAAGCAACCGTTGTTATCTGCGGTATATCACGAAAGTCCCCTGTAAGCATAGGGAGGCCACAAGGCATTTTTAGTCATGCATCAATATGCTCACTGTTGTGCTTAGGAAATTTTAACTCAGCAGAGGGTATGGAATAGAATGAGATGGGAAGAGCCAAGGCAGGGAAACCTATTGGGAGGACATTGCCCTAATTCAGCCAAGGAAAAATGTGGGCCTGGAAAGGACAATACAATGGTAATAGAATATGAGGAAGGATGGATATTAGACTATTTATGGATGAAGACTCTGATTCTTGGCCATTGAAGGGAGGTGGAGAGGAAAGTTGGAAGGAACTCAGAAATGACCTCAGGTTGAAGTGTGGAGAATTGGAAGTCTGGAGTTCCCTTTAAGAACAGATTTGGAGAACCGTGGGAAATGGAAAAAGAAGGTTTCTATGCTTTCTTGTTGACTTACAAACATCACATAATTAGAGAAACATAGCTATATCATTGCACACTGGTCTATAGCATTGTTTGAAGGCACTAAATGAGTATTTGCAGTTTCTGACAATGCAAAGAGAGCCTTTGATGCAAAGGTGAATTAATTTCTACTGTAGGGTGGCGGAAAGGATGAAAAACAAATAAGCAAACAAAACAGCAATCACTGCAGAAATCTAGGATTAACAGCTCACCCCTTTATTATTTTGGGATCTCATTTAAAAAAATTATTTTCTGTTTGCAATTTATGATCATATTTGCCTTGTTTTCATATTTGGCCTCCCCTGCTAGCTACTCCATCCCAATTAGCATTCCCTCCAAATCAAAAATTGATATTGTACTTCCTGAAATGGGTAAAGAGGTAAGATTTTCCATTTTCCCAAAGCCTCAAGGTCACAAGTTCTTGGGAGAAGAGAGCATATTGGTGACCTTGAATTCTCCAAGGAAGGGAAACATGCTCCTTCTCAGTGCAGGAGCTAGCAGGGCCCCTGCTGGGCTGTTCTTCCCTTCCTGCTGAGGTATTTGTGGCACATGGTTGACAGGGAGCCTGAGCAGAGGTTGAAGTGAAAAGGCAGGCAGGGGGGAAGTGGTGAGTCAGCAACTGACTTCGGTATCTGCTGGCTGAGATTTCAACATTCACCCCAAATGCTCCCATCCAGGTCTAAGCAGGCTGCCATCCTGGGCTCTTCACGGATGCTTCCTACCAGTAAGGGTAGAACATTTCCAGGAGATCTAAATAACGGTGTCCCAGAAGACTGTAGCCAAGTAATTGCATTAATTTTACACCTGGCATGTGTTCCTTGTTTTGGTTTTAGTTTCCCCCCCATTTTACACAGCTTTTTGTGTATCGGTTTATGTGTGTAAAAGATTTAGACGATCAGTAATTGACAGTGCTTTTCCCCCCAGAGTCTCTATTACACAGTAGAACTCTGCATTAATCACCGTTGCCCCTATAATCAGTCAAATATTCAGGGAAGATTTCCTAAGTGAAACATTCCTCTAAGGTTATGGCCAAACTCAGAATTGTTTTTCTTTCCTATATTTCCCCTTAGATCACAATATTCAGGCTTATCATTCAGTTATTTTCTTTTGAAGGTAGCTATGAATTCACAGTATGGCCAATAATACCGTACATTTATCTAAATGTTACAGTATAAAAATGACATTTTAGAATTTAATTTGATCTTGAACACATCTTTGAAGTGTGAATGTGTGTGTGTGTTTTCCTTTATATTTCATAGTAGAAGAAACAGAGCCTGAGTATTTAAGGGATATTGCTCTCCTGGATCCCAGGCTAGTAATTGACAGAGACAGGAATGGAGGCCAGTGCCATGCATGCTTAACCCTGGGAACTTGCCAGTCTATAGTGAAGGAAGAGAAGTGGACTGGCTCAGCACTTTGCAGACTGAGTTCTGTGGGTTGCTAATGTTTCTGCAAGATCCCTTAAGGATGAAGGATGAGGATGACACCTGGTGGGCACAGCCTCAAGTTCTTGCCCTGCCCTCCCTCCCCCCCCCCCCCCCCCGCCATGACACCAGGGGAGCTCTATGGTCATCTGTCTCACGTACTGTGATTCCGTGGGCAGTTTCATTTTGAAAAGCTAAAATATGCCACTACAGTTTTCAAATAGTTTAAAAACCTTTGCACTACGTTGTAAGCTACTGTTTACTTTTTACTTTCTATGTCTTTAAGCATCAGATTCTGCTTTTTAAACTCTGAATTTACTCACTTCTGAATATACCTCTGTTTACTTCTGAGCTATTGAGGCTTTAAGCAGTGTTGATTTTAAACATATTTGGTGACAACCCTGAACTATTCCAAATGGTTCCAAGGCTCAGATAGACTTTGTACTGTTGTTCTTTGAGAAGTGCCATGGTTGTGTCTTTGAATTTGAGCTGTTCCCACGTGGGCTTGCCTCTTGTGTTAAAGACCCACTGTCTAGCCAGAATGCTCTTCGGAACAAACTTAAAATGTCTAAGCATGAGCTTAGAGGTAGAAGTGGGAGGGTGCCACATGGAGTACTCTTAGGCTAAGAGAAATATTGATGCAGCTATGGGATTAGTTTTGATTTCGCTAAAGCCATGGCTAGAGTCAAGGGAGACTTGGGCTCAGTCAGGTCTGAAAGAAGTTCCCTCAGAATAAGTTTGGCCAAGTGGAAAATGGATGCCCTGAATCATTGTCTACAATATTTCTCTGATTTCTAGATCAAACATGTACATGACCACTCCTTGTGAAATCCTGGGAGGTAATTTAACAGATGTACTTAACTCTGAACCTGAGGCTATATAGTAGAAAGGAGACGGAGGGAGTAAGGAGGAGGGGACGGAAGAGAAGTCTACAGTAGACCCAGGAGGCTTCAGTGGAGAAACTGCTACACTGAGAAAAGGGAAAAGTGGGTTCTTACTTAGATGCTGGGCCCCGTGAGCCGTGCTGCATCCACATGATCACAGCTCTGCTCTCCTGTTCCCTGGTCCCCTCAAGCGTGTACCCAGCCATCGGTCTCCTCAGAGCCAGGCCCTCCACCCGCCTCACTGGTGTGCTACCGCAGGCAGGAGAGTGTCAGGCCCTGTCAAACCAGAGAGACCCCCTGTCTTGCCTCCTTTCCCTTCACTCCTTCATTTAGTCACACAGAACTCCTCACTTCTCCTGTCTGTATCTTTTTATACATGCTGGAGTGCTCCTCCCTATCTAGAAAATGTACCTCCTTGAAAATATCTCCACATTTGTTACACGTTCTCCATTGAATCTCAGTAGTTAAACGTGTTTAAGAAGCTTTTCCTGGGGATTAGCGATGGTCAGAGTGATGGTACTACTGGAAGCAGCAGTATCCGTGACAAGAGAAGCATTGTCACGGTTGCTGTCTTAGCCTGGTGCCACCAGGTCAGTTTTTCATCTTGAAGAAGCCCTAAGGGGTTAACATAAGGACAGAGTTGTGCTGGATGAGAGTCATTTGTGTTGTGCCCATCTCATATGATCCCCCACCCTCATTGCATTGTCACTTCTGCCTGTCCTCAATCCATTTGTGATCTTGAAGCTGAGACTGAACTCTGTGAGGCGTCAAGGCCAAATAGAAATACCTGCCAACACCACTGGGAGCTGGAATTGATGCCACTCATGCAGACTCCAATTCACAGCCATATAAAGAATGCAGGTTCCCTTGTGGCTCAGCAGTGGGCATTGTGCCTTGAAAATACGGGGTCATAACCAGGACACCATTTTTTATTAGCAAGGGGGAAAATGAAGCTGTGATTCCTTTTTGCACCTTTTCTTACCTCTTGGCCGCCCCCAAGTACAAGGAAGTAGGTAGAATTCTATGTGTTTATTGTGCGCTTAAGGAATCCTACAAGGCCCAGTGAAAGGGACCCTACGTTAGAGAGGAAGGATGAGTGTGTGAGGCTTGGGCATCACCCCACCTCCCCCCACACAAGAACCCAGCAGTTCTGTTGGATTCCACAATAGGACAGAATTTTCCAAAGTGTTATCTGAGGCACATTAGTTCTTTGGGCTCTTTATAGATGTTACTTTAAGCCAGGTTCCTTTATTCAAACTGATGAGAAACAGAGGTTAAAAAAATGGACTTTTTTCTTTTTTTTTTTTTTTTTACTGCAGGACTTTTCAGAGACTTTCTACATTTGAGTGATTGTGATGTCCAAAAGGAAAGACAATGGCCAGTCCTCACAGACTTAGCTAAGTATAGTAGCCATTTTTGAGGAGAATTTCGTAGGACTAATAATTTTTGCAGACTTTATTACCAGGAGATAATAAAAGATAGGACATAGTTCAGTGTTTACTGTATAGGACTGTGATGTTGTGATTTATAATAAGAAATATATTTGGTCTTTGTTTCTGTGCTAACACAGAGGTTCTAAAACTCAAGGAGTGGTGAGAGAGACATAGAGTCTGTTTTTATGTTAATCAGATGACTTTTGGAGCCCACCTAAGCATGGGGTCTGGTTGCCTGGAGAACCATGTGATTAGGGGATTCGAACTTTCAGTCCTATCCCTTGACCTCCCAGGAATGGGGATGGGGCTGGGGGATTAATCCATAGTCAATGGCCAATGATTTAATCAATTATGCCTCTGTAATTGATCCCTCCACAAAACCCCAAAAGGACAGGGTTTGGAGAACCTCCAGGTTAGTGAACACATAGAGGTTTGGGCAGAGTGTTTGGCTTATAGAGGGTATGGAGATTCCAGCCTTTTCCCTTATGCATCCCTTTTGCCTTATTCATCTCTTCCATGTGGCTGTTTCTGAATTATATCCTTTTATAATAAACTTGTAATCTAGTAACTGAAATATTTCTCTGAGTTCTGTAAGCTACTCTAGCAAACTAAAAGAACCAAAGGAGGAGAGTATAAGAACCTCTGATCTATATTCAGTCAGTCAGAAGTCCAGGTAGCAACCTGGACTTGGGACTGGCATCTGAAGTCTTATAGGATTGAACCCTTAGCCTGTAGAATCCGATGCTGTCTCTGGATAGATAGTGTCAGGATTAGCTGAATTATTAGAACATGCAGCTGGTATCAAAGAATTGCTTGGTGGTGTGTGTCGGGGGTGTCCCCCAAGGAATTTGGTTCAGAATCATTTAGAGGTACATGTTATAAGTGATCAGAAAGTGAAAAGTATTATCTACAGTAGAGTTGTGAAAAAAGGTACTAGTTTTCCGGGACCATGGAGTTTGGAAAGATGGAAGGACAGAAGAGAGGTTATAAGCTAGACAAAGTTGTCATCAAAGTCGGCAGGGGGGAGTAATAATAAGAGTAGTAGTAGTGAATGCCTTCTTAGATCTTATTCTAGTCCAAGAAGATGGATCAATGCTTTACCTACATTTTACCATTTCCCATCTTGAAATAGGGGCTATCATCATCTCCATGTTATAAAGGAGGAGAAGTTGGATAATCTGTTCAAAATCACACAGCTACTAAGTACCCTCAATATTTAACTCAGGCTTCCTGACCCCAGCATCTCTCCTATTTATTAGACGGTCCCTACCCAAGGAGATGGCAGGGGGTAGGAGTGGGGGACTTACTGGTAGGTGTGAGTGGGCCCAGTTGGCAATAATGTTGGGAAGACTGAGTAGTGCTGAACTGAAGAGGACACTGAGATTCTGCTGTGGAGCTCAGACTAAGCACATTTATGCAGGGCCACTGCATACGATTGTGTATACGTATAATTGTGTAATTGTGCACTGTACAAGAGGCAGCAGGTAGGGGCTACATCAATCTAGGAGAAGGGGCACATTTTTAAAAATTGTATAAAAATTACATAAGGGTTAAGAGTGGCCCTAATCATGTTGAGTAAGAGGAAGCCTTTTAAATCCTTCATCTGTCATCTCCTCCAGTGAGTTCATATCATGGACATTTGTCATGGTGCACTCCAAAGAGACATGCTTGAGTAGAAAACAGGTAGAGTACTTACGGAAAGCTAGCAATGTCTGTGCTTTATTTATTTCACTCACCTGATATTGTAGAAATCACAGCGTTAGTACTTAATGGGATAGAAACCACCAGGTTGGGTCTACCAAGGGGTGCCATGGGAAAAGAAGGTCCTACAAAGCCTATACTTACAGATTAACTTAGGACAAAAGAAGAGTTGTTTCACTTATGGATTTTATATATATATATAATTTAATATGTATATATATAATTTAATATATATATAATTTAATATATATATAATTTAATATATATAATTTAATATGTATATATAATTTAATATGTATATATATAATTTAATATGTATATATATAATTTAATATATATATATTAACAGGTAACTGCATGCTCAATTAATTTGTTCATATTGTGTAGTTAGAAGTAATCCAGATAGCTCATGTTCACCAATACATTTGTTTTATTTTAGCAAGGACAAATAAAGAATGAGGCAATTTCTGGGATGCCTGGGTGGCTAAGTTGATTTAGTGTCCAACTCTTGATGTCGGCTCAGATCATGATCCTAGGATCATGGGATCAAGTCCCACATCGGGCTCCACACTGAGCATGGAGCCTGCTGGGGATTCTCTCATCCTAGCCCTCTGCCCCTCCCCCACTCATGCTCACCTACTCTCTCACCCTCTCTTGCTTGGGTGTGCTAATTAAAAAAAAAAAAAAAAAAAAGAATGAGGCAATCTTTAGTGGTTTTCAAACTAATTCAGATAGTAGAACATCTAAATTATAATACAGCATTGAAATATTTAATAATTTTTTTATATTTAACTCAGTAACTTAGGCCCATGTGTTACACTGGGACTGTGATTACATCAAGCCCATGAACATTCACATCCACTAAAAAACAAGCTTCCATGATCAATGGCTATTCAGAAGTTTCTGTATTGGGGTGCCTGGGTGGCTCAGTCGGTTGGGCGTCCAACTTCGGCTCAGGTCATGATCTCATGGCTCATGGGTTCAAGCTCTATGTTGGGCTCTGTGCTAACAGCTCAGAGTCTGGAGCCTGTTTTGTATTCTGTGTCTCCCTGTCTCTCTGCTCCTCCCCCGCTTGTGTGTGTGCGTGCTCTCTCTCTCTCTCTCTTTCTCTGTCTCTCTCAAAATAAATAAACATTAAAAAAAAAAAAGTTTCTGTATTATGTATGCTACTCATCACTTTTTAAATTAAGTTGCCTTAGATTTGATTTAGAGGATGAATAATATTTAAGGGAAAAATTATAGGCCAAAACACAATTTTGACAGTATTCATTTGTTGTGATTTGGAGGGAGACCAAATACATTTTTGCAATGTAACGTAGATGTTTGACCTGTGCAGACTTTGAAAACCATGCTTCTAGATGTGCCTTAGTCCATTTGGACTGCTACACTAAAGTAGCACAGACAGCGTGGCTTATGAAGAACACAAATTTATTACTCGCAGTTAAGGAAGCTGGGAAGTAAGATCAGGGTGCCATCATGGTTGCTTTCTGGTGAGGGCTCTCTTCCTGGCTAATAGCTGACACCTTCTAGGCATGTCCTCATATGGTAGAAAAGCCTAGGGATGTCTCTGGAGCCTCTTTGATAAGGCACTAATCCCATTCATTGAGGGTTCCACCTTCCTGGCTAAATCACCTCTCAGAGACCCATCTCCATATACTATCATCTTTGGGAGGTAAGATTTCAAATTACAAATTTTGAGGGGACACAAACATTCAGACTAGGGCAATATACTACTTGTAGGAAGTTTTTGAATCCATCTTATCAATAACAATAATATCTGTTAATGTGCTTAAGATAGGCTATATGTTTTACACATGCCATTTCAGAATCATGACATCCCAATGAGATAGGTACACAGGAGGAAACTGAGGCACAGACAGGTCAAGTAACTTGTGGAGGACTCCACAGCTAATATGTAAGAGAGCTGTGTTTCAAATCAAAACCTCAAAGATCACACTCCTTTAAAACCATGACATTGGGTTTAATTCCATCTGCTATAGCCTGTGCAAATTTCCATTGCACTGAGGACTTGTCCCAGGAATGAAATATCTTTGTTTGTTGGTTGGTTAGTTGGTTGGTTTATTTGAGAGAGAGAGCATACACATGAGAGACAAGGGGGAGGGAGGAGCAGAGAAAGAGGGAGAGAGAGAATCCCAAGCCCGAACTGGGGCTCGATCTTAAAAATTGTGAGATCATGACCTGAGTCGAAATGAAGAATTGGACACTTAACCAGCTGAGCCACCCAGGCACCCTTCCCCCTCAGGAATGAAATCTCTAAATGTAGAGTTTCCAGGATGGATGTGGGTGCTGCGCCTTGGCAACTGGGCACCTTATATCCTGCCTGTTCATGTGGGCACTACTCTGCTTACCAGAATGACTAACAGTTCAGGACATCTTGCTAAGTTGATTTGAAATGTTATCTGTTTCCCATGCATTGCCTTCTCTTTCTGCAGTCTTTGCTTTCCTTATACTGTCCTATTCTCTCTCACTGGAATCCCCATGTAGACCTGCCTCCTTTGACATGGCTCCAGAGTTGAGAACTTTTTACCATTCACCTCACTAACCCATGAAATCTTACTATTTCTGGGTCCTATCTCTTCAGCATCACCCTGACTCTTTTAAAATTCATTTGTAGCTAGTATCCATATTACCCTTTATGTGTGAAGTTCTTTGATTATAATTCTCAAAGTGGGAATTCTGATAACCATTCTTCAAACAGTGGAGCCAGAGATTCCTGAAATCTTGAATCCATATGCCAGTTCCATATCTAATTTATTTACTTCCCTGAGCCTAAGTTTGCTGCTTTGTATAGTGGGAGTGGCTACAAGTATAGCCTAGGGGTTGTGGAGAGGATAAAGAGACATCAACCTTGTAGATATCAACTAGCATAATGTATTCTCCTATCTGAGAGCCTGTATTAATTGTAAATGTTCAGTTTTCAAGTTTGTTTTTTCTTTTTCCAATTATATCAAGACATTTTCAACTATCTTAACTGGAAGAGATCATAAATATTCACATGTTTTATCAGTAAGAACAACCAGGGTATGAGTTTACAATTTGCCTTAACTCTACTTAGTAGCAAAACCAAAAGGGAACCCATGTTTCCTGAGCCTTGATCTAATGGCTTAGGGGAGACCAACGTTTCTGTACTCTTAAAAACACGCATATGGATGTGTGTCCACTTTTGCCACTCTGCCTGTGTGGCTGGGTGGTGTTGGGGCCAGAGAAGCAGACAAGACCCACCTCCCTCATCCAAACCATTAGGAAGATGTGTTTGAAAGCTCTCTGGAATAGGGCAGCCTTCCCTTTCTAGTCAAAATCCTTGTGTCTATGTTCACTTCCTTTAATGGTTCTCATTAGGGATCAGAATTTACAGGAAAAAGTCCATCTTATTCTCTACCAAGAAGGAGGGAAAGAGTTGGGGGGGGGTGGGGGAAATTGACCAGCAGAGTACTAGAAGGACCCGAGCACCCACCTTTCCCATCAGTATTGAAGGAGGTGATGATGGTACAAGGACAGCCATGCTTAGAGTCAGAGCAAGTGTTCAAGAAACTTGTAGGCTGGGAGGCTCTTGAAAAGCTCCTCAACCTCTCCTGTTTGTTTATCCTGTGAAACAGAGCCTCATACTCACTTCACCAACTTACAAGGCTCAAAAGAGGAAAATCCACTTGGAAACATGTTATGAACTATAAGATTCTATAGAATTGTAAGTTAAGAGGCATTTATGATCATGGGGCTCTGTGACCCAGATCCACAGCTTTATGTCAGGTTTCTGCTTCCCTTCTTGCTGTCCCAGGAACAGATGGAACACAAATTCTCTTGACTTTTTATTTTGACTGCATGGTCTGGAAATGGAGCTTCTGTATGTTTTCGGATACCTCTCTGGAAGAAGAAGTGTGGCACAGACCAGGCCATTTAGAAAGCACAGTTGTTATTTGTGTTTCCTTATCTCTCCCACAGTCACCCCACTGTGTTTTTAAGGAGGGTTGGGGCGGGAGAGCTGAATCCCTGTGGTGAGGAGTAATGAGTTTCCCTAGCTTTTCTGTGAACCCGCTCTTTGGAGAGCTAACCTTCTCCCCAGGCACTCACTACTAATTAAGAGGAGGGTGGCAGTGCCTGTGGATGTCTACTGAAGCTGTTCTCCCAGTGTTTTCATCGTTTGTCTATCAACTCTCTTTTTCTTCTGCACTCTCTGGGAGGAGTCATGTGTGGGAGGAGCCAGGGGACCTGGAGACCCAGACCCACGGACAGGGCAGTGTATCCGTAGGACCCAGCTTTCCTCCACTGTTAGGTGCAGTGTCTAGAGTCAGACTTCCTGGATTTGAATCCCAGCCCTGCTACTCTCTAACTGTGTGTCTTTGGACACGTTTGTTACTTACCCTCTGTCATAGGCAGCTTTGTAACCTGTGAAATGGCAATAGCAGTGGCTCTTTCAGTGGGCTTCTTGGAATATTTGTAAATTGTATAATGCGTAGTGCAAAATTGCTTCTCCGTGATCAGCCCCTGTGGCTGTTTTCATCGGTCCCTCATTTAGCAAATAATTCTTGTCCGTCCACTTGGTGAAGGACAAGGTGTTCATGTGGAAGATCTTTCCGAAAATATTACAGACTTTCGGGGACACTAAAATGCCAGAGTGAGGCCTCTATTTAAATCAAAGCAAAAAACATGTCTCTAAGCTGGGGTGTTGGAGAAGACGTGCTGGTGGGACCGAAGCCATTTTCTTCCACTTGCAGAGTGCTAAAACTAAGACCACCGAAGGAAGAAGGCAGGGAGAATCCTGTGGTGGAGACCTTGTCCCAGCACATGGTGGAGGCCCTTTTGTGACCGCATGTCCCCGCAGATTTTACTGTAAATCTGGTGAACAGAAAAGGAAAGCAGGAGTGTCTTCCCACACCTCCAGCCCCGCACCTGGGCCCCTTTCACTCCGAGAGCTGCGCCCTTCTATTTCCTCTCCCCTAACATGCTTTTAAAGCATAGCCTTCCAAATGCCATTCCTCTTCTGAAGCCAGTATAGTTTTTACAGTTGGAGTTAGCTGCAATGTCTTTCACAGCTCGCAAGTCATTGGGAAGATTTGATGTTCATTCTGCTAAAACATTGCTGCCTGAAGATTCAACTGTGAAATGCAGCTGTCTCGTGTGTTCCCACTGAGCAGTGTGCCCAGCATGCACGCACACATCCACCACATGCACATACAACAGGTTATAGATGAAAATATTGGAAAATCAATGTATGTTTATTATGTGAGGGAATTCTGCCTTATCATAGGTATTATTCATCCTGACCAATTTAGAAGCTACCCTTAGAAGATACCATTACCAGTAAGGATCTGTGTTTTACAGTGTGTGTGTGTGTGTGTGTGTGTGTGTGTGTGTGTGTGTGTGCGCGTGCGCGCGCGCGCCCAAGTGCGTGCGTGAGAGAGAGAGAGAATAAAAGAGTGAGAGAGGAAGGAGATACATCCTCATCCAGAAGATTAGTAGTAGTCTAACTTCTTGAGCCACGATTTCTACACTGGGTAACTAGAAGCTCTTTATAAAAGACTTTGGAAACAGGCACCTGGGTGGCTCAGTCGGTTAAGCATCTGACTCTTGGTTTCAACACCTGTCATGATCTTGCAGTTCGTGAGTTCGAGCCTGCATCAGGCTCTGATGCTTGGGGCTCTCTTTCTCCCTGTCTGTCTGTCTCTTCCTCTGTCTCTCTCTCTCTCTGCCCCTCCCTTTCTCGTGTTTTCTCTTTCTCTCTCTCCAAATAAATAAACTTAAAAAAAATAGACTTTGGAAACAGAATCCTGAATTAAATGTTGGTTTTGTCACTGTATAGATTGCATGAACCTTGGTGAATTAGACTTACCAAGGTATACCACCGCATCTGTAAAAAATGCCACCTACTTCCAATAATCTTTGTCAAAATTAAATGTGACCATATGATAAAAATGTGCTTTGTACTGTGTCTGAAAAACATTGAGAAATAATATTTCCCTACCCCTTTGCTTCTATTCATGGGAATTTATATAAGCGGGTAATGAAATTCTTCTCACCCTCCTCACACATTTCTCTTAAAAAGCCGTAGGGTTTCCTGATTTTAATCTGACTTGCATCTCCCATGACACACCTGCTTGGAGAATGAGACAGAGTTCAAGCTCACCCCTCAGCCACCTTCATCAACTAGCTTACTTGCCAGTTGCATTAGGTGATTTTTTAAAAAATGCAGTAATGTCCATTGATTTTGAAAGTGTCACACATGGTGAGGACAGTCTCATAAAGCAGATTTAGAAAGAAAATTCTTAGACTTTGCTTTGAACATGCCCTCTTGGAACAGTAGTTGCAGGAATACATTTTTGCAACTGTGTGAAGAATCTTTGCTCTGACCTAGAATTCATACAGAAATTGAAAAGCATCAAGATCTGTGTTAAGATTGAAGCTCTCCATGGATAGATTTTCAAGTGTAGAATCAATGGCTTCATTGGAGTTAAGGCTTAAGTGGAATGTTACCACCCTCACCCTTGCCATAAATCAGATTGCTAGTGTCAGGAGCATGGAATTTACTCCTTTGTAAAAGGGGAGTCTCCACATCCCATGCAGAAGAAATACACCTCCTACAGATTCATTTCTCCACCCCACAAGAGGAAAGAATATGTGTTTATTATTATTTTAAAAACCTAGAAAACTTACTAAATCTGATGCATTATAGAAACCTTCCTTCCAAGGCAAATAGTAAGAAGATTTGATTTCTATTTTTGACCAAAGGCAGAGCCTGGTACGATGCTATGATTCCCAAAATTTCTTGCTGTGTCCTCGTTTCTCAAATAAAATTATGGGCAGAACCCACAACACACAGATGTACAACAAGTAATAAAGAGTTGCTCTTATCAAAGTTGGGGGCTTGGATCCCCGTCTGTTTGGTCTCCTTTTTGCTGCTTGCAACTCTTTGACCACCCACACCCACGCCAGCACTTCAGAATATGAAGGCTTCCCAGAACACGCAGGAAATGACTGGTGTAGTGTGAAGAGAACCTGCTATGCCAGAACACCTGGTTCTGGTGCTAGTTTAGCCGGTAACCAGGTGAGAGACTTGAGGCAATTGCCATACCTTTCCAGCCCCATTCCCCCTGTCCAGTGAGGGAATTCAACACATGATCTTCATGGCCCCCCTGTTCTGTTGTTTTCAGTGTTTGCTTTCCATCAAGTTCTCATCTTCTTCACCCACATGGAAACAGTACAGTTCTTCAGCTGCCTTTTTTCTCCATGTAGGCCTTCAACAAATAGTAAATAGCCAACATATATTTAGTTGCCCTTACATTCCAGTCTCTGTATTAAGTGCTAAAATAATTACTTAAAAAAAATATATCCATTGATATATGTTGAAGTACTTGAAGATGTTGTTAGCATTACCTTTACCTGCTTCATGCAGAAGTGCTGTGTCTGAATAAGATTGACCATGGCACTGGACACAAATGATGGGGTATTTAAGTCCAACCAAAGAAACCATACCTGAAAGCTGAGGAAATATCTAGATCAGGGGTACCTTGTACAAGGCTCTATTACTGTTACCACTCTACTGCATTCTGAAAATTTGGGTCTTGTCTCCTACCCTTTGGGACCAGCAGTGTCTTATGGATCTCCTGGCTGTCATTTCCTAGCTTGGTGCCAGGCAGAGAGAAAGTGCTTTGTTCATGTTTGATGAACTGATGAGTGTGCAGTGGTTGTGATGGGAAGAGGCCCAGCAGTTAGAGTTTTCCATTCAAAAGCTCCTTGTCATTGCCATATGTGTTCTCTTATTTGGAATGCATTCTGTCAAGATAATGGTCCACCAGGGGCACATGAAGAAAGACTATGCCAATTCTTGAGGCAAATCTTATTAAGCAGTGTCTTGTTGCCTCTTGGAAGGAGGAAGCTCCTATTCCTGAGACTCTTAAGTTTGCCTATCGAGACATTTTTCCACCAAAGTAGCTTCCTATTCCTGGGGTCAGCAAATACTTTCTATAAAGGGCTGGTAGTAAACATTTTAAGGTTTGTGGACCATGTGATATCTGATATAACTACTGAATGCTACTGTTATAACAGGAAAGCAACCAAAGATAATATGTGAATGAATAATCATAGCTGTGTTCCAATATAACTATTTTTAAAATCAGATGGTGGGCCAGATTTGTCCACAGATTGTACTTTGCTGACCTCTACCCTAGCTTCTGATGCATAAGTCCCCCAAAGTCCTTATAAATTCCAATTCAGGGGGTGCCTAGGTGGCTCAGTCAGTTAAATCTCCAACTCTTGAAGTCTTGATTTTGGCTCAGGTCATGATCTCACAGTTTTTGACACTGAGCCTTGCATCAGGCTCTGCACTTTCAGCATGGAACCTGCTTGGGATTCTCTCTCTCTCTCTCTTGCTCTCGCTCTCTGTCTCTTTCTCTCCCCCCCCCCCCGTCCCTCTCTCTCCCCACCTCCTCCACTTATGGGCATGCTCTCTTTCTCTAATAAATAAACTTAAAACATGATAATTAAAAAAAATTCCAACTTAGTCTTTCCTAAAAAAGACTTAGGTAATAGGTAAATAATCATGAGAATTCTTGGCCTTGGAGGATTGGATCATGTTTCTTTTCCATGTTCCTTGAAAGTTTAAAGCACTCTCAAGGAGATCTTTAAATCCCCTGGTAGTTTACATTCTCAAGGTTTTCTTTGCCTACATATTCAGATCTAGATTTGAATTTTAGCTCCTGTCATGATTTCTATAAATGGACAATCAAAAGCACTGAAACTTTTACTTAAAGCATGACTATAGCACTGTATACTAAAGATTTAGAGAAGGAGGAAGGAGGTTACATTGTAAAAATGCAGATATCTTCTAATTAGACATTGAACAATCCCAATATTTAAATTTTTTCAGCTATCCCTAAACTATCAGGTATCCATTGAGTTATTTCTCCAACATAGCCCTAAACTTACACCAACCTGCTTTCTCTGTATTTCTTCCTCAACTGTTCAGATGTAAGACCAAAACTTTCCTGTGTGACAGTTTGGTTACCTTGGCTCTTGGAACAGCCATGCTGCCATGTTCTCTTCTACCCTATGCCATTTAATGCAGGCATTTTACCAAGCCCAAACAGTCCCTCCCTTAGTAGACTATGGGAGTGATGGGTCAAACATTTTCTTCCACATTGTCCTCACATGCTTTTGTTCAGATACTGTAACCAATATCTCATTTGCTTATGAAAGTCAAAAGCCAAAGTGACTAGGACTTTATAAGACTTGTGTCTAGAAATGAATTTTTTATGTAGGCTCTTCCTAAAATGGCATCTGATTACAGTTCACAGCTCACCAGGTCTGGGAGGGCTTGTAGGAACTTGTCCAGTCCAGTCTATTTATTTCTGGAAGAGGTATCTGAAGCTCAGTACGGACAAATGACTTGTGTAAAACACAATTGGGATTTAACATATAGGACTAGAACTCATGTCTAGAAGTTTTCACCAGAGAAGAGAACAATATCAGCTTATGGATCTACAAAATCACTACATACCATTATTATTAAAAAAAATAGAACGCATGGCTCATCAATTACTACTTTTAGCAAATCACTGTACTTGTTATTTCTATCAATAATTCTTTTAGTGATCATTCTGTAATAGTTCCTAGAATGGGACATAACGGTAGTATAAGGAGAAACTCCAGGAGGAAGAGAACTAGGGAGAGGATTTCCTTCTTGGATTGGCAAAGGGCATGGTTCCAAGGGGGTGATATAAACAAGGAAAGTGAAGAGGTCTCCTAAAAGTATTTCATTCTGTGATCTCTTCTGTTTTTTAAAGCTTTTCACATCTCTTGAGACATATTTCCTATAATAAAGTCTTATGCTTATGTAACTCTTTATGTTTTTCAAAGTTCTGTCATATATCCATATATATTATTTGATCCTTACTAAAGGCCTTGAATCATAGTGAATGTGCCAAGCTATAAGTCACCTTAAAAGACTACATGCCAGCCAGCCAGCGAGATTTCCCAATGACACCCAGACTGTGCTTTTTGTGTTCTAACTTCAACAATGCACAAACACCAAGACATAGGTAGGTCTCTCCCTTTCTCTCTCCTCTCATAAATACTAGTCACCAGTGATGAAACAGAAGAGGAATTTGCAGATTCTACCTAACTTCTGCATGATGCTTTCTGAAAATGGATGCCCTGAACGAGATAATAGCTTTGGAATCGTCATACTAAACATTAAATTATCTGATGAGAATCTTTATGTTGAGATTTATGTTTATGTTTAATGTTGAGAATCTTTATGTTGAGAATCTCTTTCTTCCAATTCCCTAAGACAGGGATACAACAGTTAGAGAAGGAATCTAGCCTCTCCACAGTGCGAAGTAGTCAAAAGTATTTCTAGGAAGATGTTTTACTCTTTTCAACCAAATGAGATGAAAAATTATTCAAGGAATCAATCAAGTTTCCTACCATATGGGGTGTATATTTAATTTTTATAAATAGTTGTACAATGGATGGACACTAATAATGTGTTTTCTTGCTGAGTAATGACAAATGCTGCATTCATTTTTTCATTGTCACTTCTTTTTAATGTCTAAATTTTCTAAGTTTTCTTCCATGTGTGTTGTGAATGAACCTTAATTGGTGCTGCCTGATAATCACATAATATCCTTTTTTCCTTTTTTGTTTTGTTTTGTTCTCCTTATGTACCTGTTCTCTTGGCATTTGAAATTAAACCAGCCCAATGCTATAATTAAAAGGGAAAGAGCTTTGGCTTTAATTACTGTCAGTAACAGATATGCCAATAAGTAGGGCTCATTCACAGCCATTACATCAAGCAATGGAGTCAACAGGCATCCTGACACCATGAAAGCCATCACCCTGAAGCGCTCTCTGATAGGGGCACTCACTGTCTTGAATCCTAGCTATGATTATGTTGAGGAGAGGGATGAGAGGATAGTGTGCTTAGTAGCATCCACAGAATGTAGTGTGGTCAAAAATGTAAAGAATGTCAAATTGGGAGGCTTGAATTCGCTTAGTATCTCTTCACTGGCTGTGTGATACTGGATAAATAATCCTCTCTTTTTAAATATTCTTTTCTTCAAAGCAAAGATGATAATCTATGTCATGCCTAGATGAGCAGTTTTTGTAAACATTCAAGCTCTGCAGCATTGTGGGTTGTTAGGCTTCTCTACTTTGCCATCCAACTTGCCTCCTTAGCTAAGTGGAACTATGTCTTCAATTTGAGTTCCATCTAATTTTCATACTTACTTTCTAATGTCATCTAATTACCAAGCGGAAAATGTAAGAAAAAGAGATGCAAACGGAAGGACTAATCTACAGAATTAGTGGCTGGTGTCTACAGAATCCCTATTTGCTTCAGTGGACCACCTTTAAGAAAATTCAAGATGGCGCCTTTCAGCAATTCTGAGTCATGTCAGCATTGGAAAGGCTCCAGATTAGCAACCAAACTTTCTGCCTCTCCCATGCACCACCCCCTGCCCAGATCTTTTTAAATAAAAAGAGGTTCTGATGATTAAGAAAGAACATCTGAGCATTTATAGCCGTGGAAGATTTCTGCATTAAGGAAGAGGCATAGTTTGCAGTAAATGTTAAATAAGTCATTAATTTATTCATTGATTCTTTGGAGACAATAATTAAGTACTATGGCCTTGGCCTTAAGGTTCTCTCTTTACCTTATGAAGTCTAGTCAGAGAGAGAAATTCTGAAGGCAGAGTGACAGTGTTGTCTGTAGAGTCGATATGGAGTGTTATGCTCTTAGAAGTAAGGAGGGGAATGTCATGTTAAGTCCCTTGGTTAGGAGGGAGGGAGCTTCTGAGCATGCCAAGTGAGTCAATGAGAAAGCCAAAGAAAGCAGGGCCAAGTCAGGGAATGAGGCTGACTTCCTCTGTGCAGTTATTTAATCAGTGGCACTTTAAGAGCTATTGTTAACTGTTTGAACAGATCATTACTGAAAAGAGACTTTGCTTCTTGACCAACAGGAATAAATACAGATTTATTACATTTACAAGCACATCTTTCCACATGGCTGAATTAGGGTATCAGGGAATGAAGAAAGTCTCTGTCTCTTGGGAGAAATTAACTTGAAAGAATAAGTAACTCCTCTTATGCATTTACCAGTAATTTTTTTGTTTTTTTGGTTGGTTTGCTTTTTATTGATTGGTGTTTAATAGAGGGCCCAGTGAGATGTTTGTAGCTAAATTTGTTAGAAGCCACTTCCAATTAAAGTTCATTTGTAATGAAGATAAATGATAATCTGAGTTATTAGGAAAGCAGCATTCAGTGTTACCTTTAAAGTGATCTACACAGAGCAATTTAGGAGCCTTTCTAGTGCATAAATTAAATCCCAAACTCCTAAAGCTGCTCACTTAATTTGACGTGCACGGTGAAATATCATAATCAGGAACAGGATCACGGATCCTATTTGAAGTGATGTCCTTTCAATGTCTGCAAGGAATCGATTTTGAGCCAACCAGAAGAGAACAAGGGACTCCCTACTGGAGTTTCTATTCTTTGTTATACTCGCCTCTTAATCCCCAGCACGTACAGTTGCCTCTTCTAGTAGGCAAACTCTTTGCTAGAGCGAAAGCTCAAGGGGAGTGGAAACTGGAGGAAGTGTGACCCTGTCTGTCCATACAATGGTGCCTGACACTGGTGGTGTGCAACATTACCCGTTGTAGGAAGGGAGAGATGGATGAGTGTGTGAATGTAATAAATAAGTGAAACAACTCATAGATCTCTCTGTATATATTAATATACCTCTGTGAATCAGTGAGGGGGAGGCTTTAGTTAATCCTCATGCTTGAATCCCACCTCCAGACAACTGTCCATAATTTGGCCATTGTTGATAATGCTGTATAAATATTGGGGTGAACATACCCCTTCAAATCTGTATTTTTGTATTTTTGGGTAAATAGTGCAATTGCTGGATGTCAGGGTAACTCTATTTTTAGTTTTTTGAGGATCAAAAGTTCCTCCCAGAATGGTTATCCACCATTCATAGTAGATACAAGCACTTAAACTCTTACTTAAACTCTTTGAACTTCAGTTTGAAGGATACCACCTGTCTCAGCTGTGAGAATTGGGTGAACACATGTGTGAGAAAAAACTCTGTGAGCCCTAAAACACTGTAGAAACGTTCGTTTGTTTTTGATGCTTTTGTAATTATTTCTTCTGCTCACGAAGCTGGCTTCCATTAGCTCAAGACAGTTGATTTTGTGCAGCTCTTCCTGACTCCTAATTCAGTGACTTGAAATCAGCAATGGTAGGAGTATTTATACCAGAGAAATCAGCAAATGGTACTGATTAGGGCTTTCTTTTCTGTTTCTTGTTTTTTTGTTGTTTTCTCTCTTTTTTTTCCATTTTCTTTTTTCTTTTGAGATGAGTTTACCAGCACTCTGCTGCCTGTATCTAAAGATACGTAGCATTATAAGAGTCAAAAAGTTTGGACCTGGCTTGTACTGGGTGATTTGAGTAGGTTAAATTGAGGTCTTGTTGGACCCAATAAAGCGGCAATGATAAATGTATGACTTGCAATTCCACGTAGCTGTTAATTGAGAAGAAATTGTCTCTGCATGACCTAGAGTGAAAGCAAGCAAAAGCCAAAACCTTCAGTCTTTTTCTCTGACCTATTCAGACATCACAAACACATGTACCGTTTGCCAGTGGAAAGCTGAGGAGCACTCAGCTTGTCCGCTCACTGAAGCCAACCAGTCAGTTTGGGTTATTCAAGCCAAAATAAGAGTTGTTTCCTTTTTAGAAATTTCTTCTGCCCTAGGGGAGTTCTTATTTTTTTTTTTGACAGGCCATTTATTTTTGTTTGTGGCTGACTGATTGCAATCTTTGTCAACGATCACCCTGATGACAGCTGGGCATCTCTTACCCCTTAGAACGAGCTCAGAGATTCCTCAGGTAGTGTCCTTGTCATCAACACAGTGGGGTGGCACATTCTGGACAAACCCTGCTGCATCAAAGGCTGTTCTCCACTTCTGTTCTCT
The DNA here is from genome assembly GCF_027475565.1 of Acinonyx jubatus. Lineage (NCBI taxonomy): Eukaryota > Metazoa > Chordata > Mammalia > Carnivora > Felidae > Acinonyx > Acinonyx jubatus. The sequence continues at coordinate 93,684,441 of NC_069388.1, forward strand.
CCTGCTTGCTCTGATCTAACCAACTGATGTGTCTAATTGGGTCCAAACACAGGAAAGTTTAGAGACTAACTATAGTTACTGTAGGATAAGACATTTAACCCCCCTGTCACTCTGCCTTATTATCCCCTAAGGCCTTCACTGTTTCTGGAAAATGTAGTTGTTACAAGTGGATGCCTGGGGCATGGGGCATGTACTATCACAAAAGCAAGTTTAGAAAAAAAGAAACGCTGCTAGAAATTGGCCAGGTGCACCATTATGTAAGGAGCTCAAGCTAGAGAGAGGAGTAATTAAAATAACAATGAAATGATATCTTATGCAATGCTTTGCAAATATGACATTTTCATTTGTAGTATTGTACAAGCCGCACATTCAAGTGGTAATGTTAAGTGGTTTGCAAAAAGACTAAAGAAAAGTGAGTAAGGACACTGGAAAGGAGTTTTTCTGGGCCTTGTCTTGCTTTGCCAATCAAAGGCCTGTTGTACACAAGGGGATATTGTGGCATGTGAAGGTGTCCAGCTGACTTAGGTCTCCCAGTGTGTTGTTTTAGGTAACCAACATTCATAGTATGTGGTCTAGAAAAGGAAAGGGAGGTAGAAAAATGTGCCCATGGAATGCAGTGTTGAATATAGAGTTTGCCTCTTGAAAGTCCCAAAATTATTTTTTTTTCATTGCACCAGAAATGTTCACATGGGAAGGACAGAAGCATGATTACCAAGATCAAAGGAGATTGATTTTTAAATGTTTACCAATATTTAAGTAATGGGGAGTGAGGTGATGTTCATCATTTCACTGATTAGGTCTCTACTATGCAAGGAACCTCATTTTAAAAAAATTTTTTATATGTTTATTCTTTTTTGAGAGACAGAGACAGAGTGCCAGCAGGGGAGGGGCAGTGAGACAAAGAATCCTAAGGAGTCAGTAAACCTCATTTTTTTTTATTATTTTTTTAATATGAAATTTATTGTCAAATTGGTTTCCACACAACACCCAGTGCTCATCCCAAAAGGTGCCCTCCTCAATACCCATCACCCACCCTCCCCTCCCCCCCACCCCCCATCAACCCTCAGTTTATTCTCAGTTTTTAAGAGTCTTTTATGGTTTGGCTCCCTCCCTAACTTTTTTTTTCCTTCCCCTCCCCCATGGTCTTCTGTTAAGTCTCTCAGGATCCACATAAGAGTGAAAACGTATGGTATCTGTCTTTCTCTGTGTGACTTATTTCACTTAGCATAACAGTCTCCAGTTCCATCCACGTTGCTACAAAAGGCCATATTTCATTCTTTCTCATTGCCACGTAGTATTCCATTGCATATATAAACCACAACTTCTTTATCCATTCATCAATTGATGGACATTTAGGCTCTTTCCATAATTTGGCTATTGTTGAAAGTGCTGCTATAAACATAGGGGTGCAAGTGCCCCTATGCATCAGCACTCCTGTATCCCTTGGGTAAATTCTTAGCAGTGCTATTGCTGGGTTGTAGGGTAGATCTATTTTTTATTTTTTGAGGAACCTCCACACTGTTTTCCAGAGCGACTGCACCAGTTTGCATTCTCACCAACAGTGCAAGAGAGGGAACCTCATTTTAGATATTAGGATAAAAATAGCCAGTTTCTTTTTTTTTCTTTTTTTTTTTAACGTTTATTTATTTTTGAGACAGAGAGAGACAGAGCATGAACAGGGGAAGGTCAGAGAGAGAGGGAGACAAAGAATCCGAAACAGGCTCCAGGCTCTGAGCTGTCAGCACAGAGCCTGATGCGGGGCTCGAACTCACGGACCGCGAGATGGTGACCTGAGCGGAAGTCGGCTGCCCAACTGACTGAGCCACCCAGGCTCCCCAAAATAGCCAATTTCGAAGTAAAAGTTTCCTTTTGTTTCTATTTTTCTCTTTCTTCATCACCACTTACCTATTTTCATTCTGAATTTGCTGTGTTCTGCCTAAACATAGGGATTATCAACCTTCTAAAGAAATAGAAGAAAAGGAATTTGGAAAGCATGAACAGTGTTTATGTTGGTCTATGAATTTTATGTTTACTTGCTATTTGCCTTGGTATCCCGTGAACCAACCAAAGTGAGGCAGCCTCCCCTGTGACACTTGAGAAAGTCCTTTCAGGGCTCACTGAAAAGCCCACTTCCCTTTGGTCAAAGTGTGGGAATGACCAGTTTCCTATATTATCTGAGAACATACTGATGTAATACAAGAGGTGTTATATTGGCAATGGAATCACTTGATCAGTGATCTCTTACTGCATTACTTGCTGATCGAGTAAGATGGTAAGTAGTGTGCAGATGGAAGCAGTGTCAGAGGATTTGGAGTCTTACTCAGCTTCTTCCCCAAGGATCACCTCACTCCACACCCTAGTAGCTCCCAATGGAAAAGACTATCATAATGTTAATCTTAACAAGAAAACTTCCAGTTATTTTACAGGCAAAAATTGGTTTATTCAGAAAGACCAGAGAGTTGCAATCTGGGACAAGCAAGCTACAGCAAAAGCATAGGCAAGTCCAGGAAACAAAAGAGAGAAACATTATTTTATGGAGAGGGAGGAGGAAGTTAGGTGTATTTGGAAGAAAAGTCCTTTGGACAGAAGAGTCCAGGGTGATGCCAATTCCTGAGGGGCTGAGTTGCAGGGGTGGTTGGTTTCTTGTAGACGATGCGATGTACTGTACATGGTTTTTTTTTCCTCTTGGGGCTGCAATAGATGATTCTTTCCTGGCGAGGGTTCTTCTGTTGGGTTTGTAACTGGCAATTCTTTCTTTCATTGACACTGAGTGCTACATCTTCTGCTACCAGATTCCCCTTCTAGCATCCCACAGTCCACTTTAGTGAGGTTTCCTTTTATTAATTTTCAGACACATGGTCTGAATAACTGATTACTGAATCTGTGCCATACATCTGTAAAAATGATCACGTTATGTTAAAATAATAGTGTTTATTAAAATTTGAGGGTAGTACTATCCAGTTCACAATGGCGAACAAAATATTCCTTACCTTTTTTTCCAAGCATGTAAAAACTACAGTTCTCTCCCTTTAGACCTGTCTCTTTTATTCTTGATCTTAGGAAATTAAAACTAGCCAAAAAGTTAATAAAGTGTGAAGTTTCAAACTGTAAATGTAAAGAAACGTACCATTACAGTGTAAGAACCCCTGACGACTGTCAATTAGTCACATGGGTTCATAAGGCCCTACTGATGTTGTATATTTGTGTTTTCATTCATTTATTCAGTAATTAATTTTTTTTCCTAATATTTATTTACTTTTGAAAGAGAGATTGCACACAGGGTGGGAGGGGCAGATAGAAAGGGAGACAGAATCTGAAGCAGGCTTCAGGCTCCACGCTGTCAGCACAGAGCACTGATGCGGTGCTCCAACTCACGAACCACGAGATCATGACCTGAGCTGAAGTCGGACAGACGCTTAATCAACTGAGGCACCCAGGCGCCCCATATTCAGTAATTTTTTAATTGTGTTTATTTTTGAGAGGGAGAGAGAGAGAGAGAGAGAGAAAGATCGTGAGTCGGGGAGGGGCAGAGAGAGACAGAGACACAGAATCTGAAATAGGCTCCAGACTCTGTGCTGTCAGCACAGAGCCTGACATAGGGCTCGAAGTCACAGCTATGAGATCATAACCAACTGAGGCACCCCACATTTATTCAGTATTTACATGAGTACCCATCATGTGTCTGGCACAGATACAAGGCTGGAGATACAAGGCTGAGTAAAACTGACATGATCCTTTCCTCATGGAGCTTAATGTCAAGTGCATAAGTGGCCGGCACTCTAATAACCTCACATAAATACATAATGGTAATAAGTATTCTGAAGGAAATTAGTGGGAGATTATTCACACACAAACTGAGGTAGGGGAGGATTTGTTCTGAGAAACAGAGGACAAATATGAATTGACTAGTTGAATAGAAATGGGGAAGGGAGAGTAAGGGGAAAATCCTAATAGAGACAATACGAGGATGACAGCTTTCTCTTCCATGGACAAGTAATGGTGTGACTGGAGTGCAGACAGTAAGAAGGGGAACCTCTCATCAGGAGGTAGACAAGATGGAAACGGTCCAGAGAGCACATATTTGCAAGCCTTATAACCAATTTTGATGTTTATTCCGGTCTTAGGTTTTGCAGTGGCATCATCCACATTTGGCGGTCACTGGGCCTTTTGGGAATCCGTGAACTCCCTGAAATGGAGACAATACTGGAGTCTTGCTAATAACCCAGTCATCTCATTCACTGGTGGGCACCAAAGGCAGTGACAGGCTTTGTCTATAATGCAGATCAAGAAATTATAGGCTATGTGTCAACATGGGTATCTTGGGGGCTGAAATGTTCTAAATCTTTCTCTGGACTCTTAAAAAGGGTCCGTGAGTCAGGAAAAAAATGGAACCATTGGCAAGTAAACACACAAATTTAATCTGGATTGACATTCCACATCTTCTGTCATTTCTTTTTGTGTTTATGGTAAAATTTTACTACTTCTGATATTTAAAGCAAACATTAGTTCTGGTTAATTTCTATACTTAGGAAATTGTTGGTGAGTGTTACTAGTTAATGAATTTAGTAAGCATTCAAAATTTTCTCTGAGTGCCATTCTGTGAAGTGTGTGTATGTGTGTCTATTATTTCTATAATCACTTCTTAATTAAAGTTTCTACTAGCCAAGGGGCAGGTGATTACTCCCCTGAACTGTGGATGCAGACTGTTGATATCAGGGCTTCCAATAGTAGATTGTCCGTTTCTGTTGTGTGAGCTACCGGATTGCCCTCAGTTTCTAATGCCAAAATTTCATTCCTCTTTACTTCCTTCCCACAGGCACAATGTGTCTTGAGGTGCTGTCCTCCGGAAGGCCATTTTCTAAGTTATGCCATTTATAGCCATGATTAGGGCTGGAACAGAGAGTGATCTGTAGGGTTCTCTCCCTCTCTCTCTTTCTCTGTCTCCCTCCCTCCCTCCTTACCCCTTCCTCTCCCTCTCCCTCCATCTCTTTCCAAAGTGCTTCAGATTTTGTGGGGGATTTGTATGTGTATGCACAGATAAACTACTTCTTAATGAATGTGATCAGTTACACAGTGACTCTTAATGGTTATGGCAACACTGTTAAGCAAATTACTAAATAAGAAATCCAGGATTGCAGTCCTGGATTGGTCTCCTACTGTGTGTCAGACATTTCAGAGATGCAAAATTATAAATCATAGTTCCTGTCCCCAGAGGCCTTATAGTCTTCTGTGATGGGATGGGATATATATTTGCAAATAATTAAAATAGAATATATTGATCGATATCGTAGACATATATAATTTAACTCAAGTTAATATTTATTGATTGGGATAGACAATATGAAGATGAATACTGGAAAATGCTGCCTCCTATGTTGGGTGCATAGAGTCCCTTTGAATAAAATGGGACAAACACTTGGATCCGAGTCTGCTCATAGAAGGGAGCTTTACTCAACACAGAGGTTTAGAGAGGGTTTCTCAGGAAAAGTTGCACCTGCTCTAAGTTTTGCCAGAGAGGTTAGTCAGGTAGAGAAGGGACAAAGGGGCTTCCAACAGAGGGCAGACGCAGAAGGCATGCCAGGAGGAGAGGGCATGTTGCGTGTAAGCAAGCATATGTAGGAACACAGAGGAAGGAATTGCTGCCTCCTCTTCTGACAGAGAAAGTTCCTAAAGGTGATTTTATTAACGAGGTGCGAGAAGACATTCCAAGAAGAGGGAGTACTTTTTGGAAGTCATAAGATGGGAGAAAAGGTGTGTTGAGGGAGACACAGGTACTCAGGGAGCATGGCAGGAACTGATGGGAGTCTGTGGAGGAGGGCAAGGAGGGGCTGAGTATGGAGTCATCATTCTTAGACACCTTGGGATTAGTTCTGTTGATGACAAATGGAGGTAATGTAATGAAACAGAAGTAACTGTAGGTCCTGATCTCAGGCGAGGTAGAGTGTATAGAGAGACATGGATATTGCATGACCAGGGAGTCACAACACAGTGTGCCCTTGCCCTTCCTTCAACAACTATCGATTGATCTCCTACTGTGCCAGCCCCTGTCCTATGTGCTGGAGACTCAGCCTTGAAAGGAAGGAACAAAAATCCCTGTCTCTGGGAATTTACATTCCAGTAGGAGTAAAGAAACGGTGAATGAGAGAAGTAAGTGAATGATAGAAGTGTGCTCCTTAGTGAGAAACGCACAGGAGCTGGATAAAGTGTGCAAGGGGGTAGGGAGTGAGTTGGGGATATGTTTGCAATTGAGATAAGGTGTCTAGGAAAGGTCTCGCTGAAGAGGTGATACTGAGTGAAGACCTGAGGGAGATGATGGAGTGAGCCATGAGGACCAAGCAGAGAAGGAGCCTTCTAGACAGAAGAAGGACAAAGACAAGTACAAAGCCTGGAGTGAGGAGCATTTGGGTGTTTTACAGAATAACAAGGAAGCCAGTGTAGCGTGGCTGAGAAAGGAGAATGAAATGGGATGGATTTAGTTGCAGGGAAACGAAACAGATACCAAAGATGCATTGACCCAGATATTCATAGGTGGAAAGTGCGGCCACAGGTAAAGAGTTCTGTAGAGCTCCAACATGAACCTTTTGGTCTTGTGGAAAAGATGTGTTTATTTGTATTGCTGGGTGTTTTTGCCTGGTGAGAGGTTCACTGCAGCTGGCTGTGGAGAGAGTAAGCAGAGAAACCTGTAGATAAAGAGTTAAGGGATAACTTTCCCTAAGGATGAATCAGACAGGGATGAATCATTTTTCAAATTACAGAGGTGGACAGTCCTTTACTTAGTAACCGTCCTTTTGAAAATTAGCTTTAATGTTTTTGCTTTGAGTCATAATCACGGAACTGTAATTATTTATAAGAGACTTATTTGTCATCTAATCCAATTCTTATTTTATAGACGAGGAAACTGAAGCACAAAGTGTAAATGAAATGCTGTTATAAATCTATGTGTTTACTATTTTAAACACTATTCTGGTGACAATTCTTTTGTAAAATAAATACACCCCCTCAATTTATGTGTTGAGAAATGTTTGTTCAAGTGTATCTGCGGGGCGCCTGGGTGGCTCAGTTGGAGCTTCAGACCTTTGATTTCAGCTCAGATCATGATCCCAGGGTTGTGGGATTGAGCCCCACATCATGTTCTGTGTTGAGCGTGGAGCTTGCTTAAGATTCTCTCTCTCTCTCTCTCTCTCTCTCTCTCTCTCTCTCTCTCTCTCTCTTCCTCCCTCCCTCCCTCCCTCCCTCCCTCCCTTTACCCCTGTCCCCTGCCCATGCTCTCTCTCTTTCTAAAATAAAAAAAATAATACATTTATAATTTTTTTTAATCTTTTATTTTTGAAGCCCCTACTATGTATTTGGCCCTATTCTGGCATGCCACAAATCAGGCCAGTTTGATCCCTCCTTGATCAAAACAAGGGGAAGTTGTCATGAGGGAAGTTGTCATGAGGGGAGTTGGGAACAGGAGGTGTAGACAACAAACCAGTAAATGAACAAATGGCCCAGATCATTTCCGGAAAATATAAGTGATGCAAAGACAAGAAAAGCATGGTGAGTTAGAAAGTGCCAGAGGGGAGATGGGGGCTTGCTTTAGAGTCAGTGATGGGTACCTGCTGCCCTGAGGGGGTGAACTTTGATCTGAGACCAGGTGGATTGTAGGAGTCAGCCCTGGGGAGGTTGAAGAACAGGTTTTCCAGGCAGGTGATGTGGCCCGTGCAAAGGCCTGAGCTTGGTGTGTTCAAAGACCAGAGAGAAAACTGTGTGGTTGGGACACAACGAACATGAGGAAGTGAAAAGATGAAGGTGGAGAGATACATGAGGGTCAGTCACATGGAGCCTTTTTGAGATTAGGGTCAGAGTCTGCTGTATTCTAAGAAATATTCTAAGAAAATATCAGAAAGCTTTAGATGGAGATATCATGTGCTCTGGCTTAAATTTTTAGAGAATTCTTTGGTTTCTGTATAAAGAACAGACTGTGTTTGGGACAGGAGAGGAATCAAGGAGACCAGATAGGAGGCTGTTTCACCGGCGTGGGTAAGAGAGGGTGGGCGCTTGGACTTGAGTAGCATTGGGAGTGTGCAGGGGTAGGGGAACAGATTGTATCTCTCCTATCAGCTTTGAGTCTCATTAGCCATGTGAATCAACATGAGAAGATAAGAGAAGAAATATAGATTTCTCTAGATGATGTGAGGTTCTGACAGTAATGTGTGGCTTTTCCAAAGATAATAAAATAATATGTTGAAAAGCCTAGACTTTAAGGTTGATTCCTGAAATGAGCCTGGGGCAGGATGGCTCCCGCCAGGTAAGCTCAGGCATCTCTCCTCTGCCTTCCTTCTTGCTTTGGCGCTAAGCTGGTTTCTTTTCTTCCCTTGTTGCTTATAACTTACTGCTAACTGGTATACTCCTTTGGTGATCTGCAGGGATTGCTTTTCCTGTAAACCTGGATATCAAGTAGAATAGAATTTTCCCCAACTTCCTATTCCTTGGGGCCTCCAAATATATGCTATAAGGACCTTCCTTTTGTTTTTTCAAATGTTTATTTATTTTTTATTATTAGAGAGAGAGGGAGGGCACAAGCCAGGGAGGGGTAGACAGGGAAGGAGACAGAGGATCCCAAGCTGGCTCTGTGCTGAGAGCAGACAGCCTGATGTGGGGCTCAAACTCATGAACTGCAAGATCTTTACCTGAGCCATAGTTGGATGCTTAACCAACTGAACTATCCAGATGCCCTAAGGACCTTCCTTTTTTAGTTTATCATGTAGGTGAAACTGCTACTATATAAACTTCAAACATGGAGAACTTTTGGAGCATCCATACATTTTTTTTCTGTTTTTTTATATTCCCATTCTTTGTGAATATGTCTTAATTTTTTCCTTAGTCATTCCCAGAATCAGTGCTGACCGTAAGATGCTGAAATGGTTCCTCAAAAATGCCCATATCGTAATATTTGGAACCAGTTAATAGATTATGTTACATGGCAAGGGGAATTTGGGTTGCAGGTGGAATTAAAGTTGTTAATCAGCTGATCTTAAAAAAAAAGAGAGATTATCCTGAATTTTCAGGATAGGTACAGTGTAATAATGAGGGCCCTCTAAATGTGGAAGAGGGAAGCAAAGACTAGAATCAGATATTTTGAAGATGGAAGAAGGGAGCCAAGAGGTAAGGAATGCTGGAAACCTCTAGAAGCACAAAAGACAAGGAAACTGATTTTTCCCTGAAACTTTTAGAGGGAATACAGCACTGCCAGCACCCTTGATTTTAGAATAGTGAGACCCATTTTGGGATTCTGACCTCTAGAATTATAAATAAATAGATGAATAAATTAAATAAATATGTATAAATTAAATGCACACACGTACATATTGGTTTACACCATGTGTTTTTGGTAATTTGTTACAGTATCCACATAAAATGAATACACTGGCATTCTGCCATTTTTCTCTGAGGAAGTGAGTGACCTTTGAGTTGAGGCTAGATGAATATTGTTAATAGAAAGTACTTATCCAGTCTCCCCAGTTGATCTCATTTTTATTCTGTTTGAGGTCTATTATTATGGATACTATGACTACTACCACTGCTATGATCACTTCTGCTGCGTTTGATCCTTACTAACTAACTGCCTTGCACCTTTTTAACTGCCATTGCCACCTTTATTTTACAAAATTGGAAACTGAGGCATAATAAGCATCTAGACTGGGATTCTGGCCCAGGCAGTGTGACAACAGCTTTGAAATATACAGCTTACTTCTTTCTCCGTGACGGTCTCACTGGGCAGCACCTGGCAGGTGCAGGGAAGGCTGGAGCCAGTGTGCATGCATGAGTTCACTAGCCTCAATTACAAATTTACATCTCCAGAGACCTTGCACTGACTCTTATCTCAAGGGTCTTCTAGCTTCATGACAGAAAAAGAACTTTAGGGCATTTCTTCAGAGTTAAGTAAAGTTAATTAACATTTAGAACCAAGGGTCTGGTTTAGGTGCACATTTCTTGATGAAGGGCTTACTGAGTTGCAAAAGTTAATGGGAGGCAGAAAGATAGGAAGAAAAAACTTAAGGCAGCCTGACTTTTTTTTTTTTAGTTCAAAAACTTAGTTCAAACACTAAGATTTGTTAAGATTCCACTAAATATTTTACCTAGGTCAGCATTTGGTGAGGGAAGGGGTGAGATACTGAACACATAAGTGCATTGTGATCTCTGCTCTGTTTATAGGATAATGTTACCCATGGACATGTGACAGAGCTTAAAATACAGTACACAACAAGTGTTAAAAGAAGGAGCTTTGTTGGGGCGCCTGGGTGATGTAATCCATTAAGTGTCCGACTCTTGATCTTCACTCGGGCTGTGATCTCGCAGTTTGTGGGGTCGAGCCCTGTGTCAGGCTCTGTGCTGATGGTGTGGAGCCTACTTGGGATACTGTCTCCCCTTCTCTCTGCCATTCCCCACTTGTGTGTGCTCGCTCTCTCCCTGTCTCTCAAAATAAATAAATAAACTTTAAAAATTAAAAAAAGAAGAAGAAGCAATGTTAATAAGAATGTAAGGAATGTATATTTCTCTCAACATGAAGACCTGGGCCATAGGCTTGCTTAGCAAAAATACCTTCTACAAAGGAAAGAAGCAATGAGCCATCAGCCATCATGTTAGAATAATGTTAACCCATCACACCAGCATTGGCTTTGGCCAATGAGAATGGCATAAAATGGGAAATAATTGGGCCAAGTCACCAAGGCATGCACAGAGAAACTGCCCAGGTTTGGGCGAACAAGTTTGGAAACCACAAGCTGGAGACAGCATGGTTTTTGGTTTACCAAAAAGAGCTTAGAAAACCAATGAATACACTTAAGTGGAAGACAAGGAGTGAAGGAAAACTTGGATTAACTGAAATATAGTTGTAATTCACTTAACATCTTTAGTTCATAACCCACATGCTGTTTTCCATCCACATACATACATTTTTGAAACGGTCATTTTTGTTAAAAAAAGGAAAGAAACAAAGAAAGAAGAAATCCTGTGTTCCAGAATGTAGCAGGGCTATCTTCCATTTCAAATTCTGCTTACCTTTGGACACTGACAGTTTGTGTCTGCATAATGACCCCACACAGTCTTTATTCAGACTCAAATTTGAGGATCTAGTGATGGAGAATATGACCATACAGACGTGAGGAGGAAGTTCCAAGCCCTTGATCAAGATTTTCAGTTAACCACAAAGGGTTTGTAGGTAGTAATACTCTCACTACCCTGGGAATTCTGCTGTTAAGGCTAGTTTGACTGTCCTCAGTCCTCAAAGCCAGTAGGGCAAGGTTGCATGCAGTTTGGCAGAAGCGTTTTCCAGGGACAGTTGTATTTTGTTCTCTTAATTGCACAAGAAACAAATAAACACGCTAAACCTAGAAGCCAGAAAATAAAAGATGGAGAGATTTGACTTCAGAAAAGTGAAAACTTTCGGTATCATGAATTTAAAGTGAAAAACTGACTAATGTACTGAAGGAATTATTCGCAACATAGTAACAGACAAATGATTAATTTCTAGTGTAAAGAACTTCTACAAATCAATACAAATTTGGAAAATGGACAAAAATGCTACAGAATAGAGAAGAAATATGGTCACTATACCTAAAAAATGTTTAATTTTAGTAATAGGGGAAATGCAAACTAAAATTAACAAAAATTAAGCCAATTTATAAAATCCAGTGATGGCAAGGATGTGGAAAAATAGCTATTTTAAGTATAGGAAGTTTAATTACTGTACCTTTTTTGGATGGCGATACAATAATATCTATAAAAATTTTTAAATGAGTATATTTTTCCCCAATAATGCCATTTATAGACATCTATCCCACAGAAATACAGATGTGCACAATAATGCATACTTTAAAACGTTCATAGGATCCCCTAACTGTTATAAAAAAAAAATGTAGGGGCACCTAGGTGGCTCAGTCACTTAAGCGTCCAACTTCGGCTCAGGTCATGATCTCAGTGTTCTTGGGTTCCAGGCATTCATCGGGCTGTGTGCTGATAGCTCAGAGCCTGGAGCCTGCTTTGGATTATGTGTCCCCCCCCTTTTTGCCCCTCCCCCACTCGCATGCTGTCTCTGTCTTTCAAAACTAAATAAACATTCAAAAAATGTATGTGTTACAAATGTATGGAAGTGCAGAAGAACAGAGCCTGAAAAATGTATATAACATATTATTAACATTATCATCTCTGGAGAGAAAAGTAAATATGGCAGATGAGAAGTGGAGATTTTTCACTTTTTACTTTGTAGATTTTCATGTTTAAATATTTTGTGATGAAAAATATACATGAGCTACTGTATAACTCAATATGTGTAGCCATAAATGTACTTTAAAAATCCATTTAGAAAATGATTAGATTTGAATAATACTGATTGGTATGGCTGTAGCTATTTCCAGATGGTAACTAACGGCATTCTAGAATAGAAGGGATTAAACAAATACGTGAATAACAACAGTGATTTTATATGTAATTGTGATAGTGGAACATAAAAATAGACTGCATTTGTTCTAAATGTAGAAAGTAAACCTTGAGGATATTTGGTTTGAAGGTGGCTATGTATGACAACGTTTTTCTTCTCTTAGAAATCACACAAAGTAGAAGAAGGAAAAAAAGTTAATCTCTTTTTCCTTGACATTCTCTGAACTTCATAGACTTCATAGGTATTGAAAAGGAGTCAGAGCTGAAACGGAGCCAAAGTTGGCTGGGAGAAAGAGAAGGAAGGCGTGAGGAGTTACTACAGAAAGATGGCAGACGATCTTGGAAAGCACCAGCAAAAGGTCCATGTTCTGAAGCTGAGTTCTCACCCTCACATGCCAAACCATAACTGTTGTTGACCACATGCTTACTTATGGGTTATAAAATCTTACATAAAATATGCCTAAACGAAAAGCCACCTATTAAACTAATAATACTCTTTGATGAGGTGGAATTTATTGGAATAATACAAAGGAGTATATTGATATATATCCTCCTACTTTTGTAAAGGTAAAAAAATCATATGATCAGTCATCTGAAATGAAAGTTTGTCAAAATTCAACAATCATGTTTGATTTATAAAGAAAAAAACGAAAACACATGGTCAGCCTAAGAATACACGGATACTTTTCTGATGGAATTAAATATATCAATCTTGGCTCAAAACCTAATACCTGAACAATTACCACAAACAAAATTCAGTGAATTTCCAGTATATCAAATTCGTGTGCAAAAATCAGTACTTTCCATAAAAGAGCTGGCAGAAGACATAATAGCAGGAACACATCAATTTAAAATGGCAACATACAAAAAGTTGAAATACCCCAAAATAAACATTTTTTTTATCACATCTATGTGAAGAAACTTTTCACCAGTTCTGAGCATCCCCACAGGATGTCTGGAACCAATGGAAGGACGCATCCCATGCTTGCATAAGATGACATAGTAGCATAAAGATGGCAGGTGTCACAAAGTCAGTGTATATATGTAACTTGATATCAATAAGAATTTCACAAAATTTGTAGAATCAGACATGTCTGTTCTAAAGTTAATGTGCAAGAATAAACAAATTAGAAAATGTACAAATACCAAAAGAAGATCAGGAAACATGTATAGGAATTAAGAGTGTGCCATGAGCATATAAATAGATGAAAAGATTTCTTGAAAAGTTGGGAATTAGAGACAATAGATTGAAATACATTTGGAAATTCAACCTGTGAAAAAGGCACTGTCTCAAATCAGTGAGGAAGAAGAGGTCATTCAATAAATAGGGTAGTAGTCTAAAACAAATAGATAAAATTAGAGTTGGATTGATATGTCAAGCCATATACCAGTAAACATTACAAATAAATCAAAGCTTGCAATTTAAAAAATGTAAACGCAAATAGGACTAAAAGAAAACATGATCAAATTCCTTTCTAACTTTGGAATAGAGAGCCTTTTTTTTTTTAAAAACTATGACTTAAAATCCATTAGTCATTAAAGAAAAAGAGAAATCTAACCATATGAAAATAAAAACCTTATGCATGGGAAGAAAAGTTAAAAGACCAGTGATGAACTCGGAGAAGTATTTCCAACTACAATATGCAAAGGCCTAATTTCTCTCATGTAAGAGTATCTGGAAATTTTAAAGGAAAAGGCCTTTGCCCTAACAGTAAAACTGGCAACGAGTATAAACAAATAGTCATTGACAAGGAAATGCAAACATATGAAAATTGCTCAATCTCATTGTTAATAAAAGAAATGAAAATTAAAACTACATTGAGATACTGTTCCTCCACCATTAGATTAGCAGATATTCAGAATTTGATAACCCACTCTGTTGGTGAGACCATAAGGAAATGGACATTCTCATACAATGCCGGAGGGGGCATAAATTCGTACATCTTCTATGAAAATCTTTTTTAAAACTACAAAAATTAAAAAATTTTTACATGCACATACCACTCCGAGAATATAGAGAAATTCCATGCTTGGAATTTATCCTTCACATTATGTGAAACAATATGAAAAAGTTTATTATAGTATCTTTTTTTTTTCTTCCCATACCACAGATTGGAGGAAACCCAATGTCTGTAATTAGCAGAATGGTTAAATAAAGTATGGTCCATCTACACAAATGCGTATTATGTAACTGAAAACCAACAAAACAAACAAAAAACAATGTGTCCACACTCTGTGAGCTATTTTGGATAGATCTTCAAAATAGAGTGTTCAGAGAAAACGCAAGATGAAGAGTATGTCTAATAGCCCGCCTTTTGCGACAAAAAGGGAAAATAACACATGTTCATATTTGCAGGTTTCCAATCCTGTCTCTCCCAGTTACATCTGGGTGAATTCGAGCAAGTTATATATTGTGTCTGGGCTTCAGTGGTATCACCTAAAAATAGCGATAATTGCTACCACCTAAAAAGGTATTGGAAGAATTAAATGAGAAAAAAATGCACATAAAGCACTTAGCAAGACATTTGGTTCATAATAAGTGTTCAAAAAATAGTAGTTGTTAATATTAGAAGGGGCTCTGCCTTCATTGAATAAACTTTAGGAAATAGTGTGACAACCTAGCACCTACTAATATTTCTTATTTATTATGGTTCACCCAGTGTATTTCTATATACATGTATTTTTAATATCTCATTAACAAACGGCCAAAGTGCCTGAGGATTGAAAGAGGGTAACATTACTACTCAAACATTAAGAAACACAGACCATTAAAGCTTCACTGGAAATCAAGAATGTTAAAAAAGAAGCAACAAGGAAGTAAAATCCAATTTGTATAAAATTTAATTTGCATAAGTTCTCAGAGAAACAGCCAGTGGATAAAGTGAATTCCACCTGTATCGAATCATCAGTCACCTTCAGTACTTAGGAAGACACCAAAACACAGCATCTGGCAATCAATTTTCCATCTCTCAGTGAAGCCTGAGGAACTGGGTACAAACCAGCATGGTATTGTAAAGAGAAAATCGTGTGGGCCAATTCAATTTCCTCCTATGACAGAATGACAGGTCACAGAGATAGGAGAAAAGCAATAGATGTAATCTACATGGGCCACAGCAAGTCTTTTGATTCTATCCCACATGACAGTCTCATCAATGTGCTCTGAAGACTGGGTCTAAATCAGAGTCTGAGGGGCTGGTGACCCCCCTCCCACCCTTGCCTTGGGTCACCGAACCCTAGCAATGTCCGATAGAACTCATGCAACAGTATACTAGGAGCCGGGAACATATCAGGGATGGCAGAGAATACAGAGAGGATAGAGGGAGAGGGGAATTAATGCTGACCCAGAGACGGAGTGAGATAGGCAGAAAGAATATATGTATGTTTCTAGGATTAGGACACCACATAGATGCGAACACTCAAGGAGATAAACATGAGCCAGGGCAACATTGTTGATAGCAAGGAGCTTCTCGTGGTTAGATCCTGATGGAGGAGCAGATGAGCACCACTGTGACATCTGTGATACCAGAGACTATGGACAGAGGTGAATGGCATGCAGAGTTACTTACTCATTTATTTTGAGTGTATTTATATGTGTTTGGGGCAGGGGAGAGGAATCTCACTCGGGGGCTTTGTGTGACAAACCAATGGGTTAGAAAGATGGGAAGGGTAAGGCTTAAAACTGGGAGTCTGTTTTAGGAGTATAGAGACATAGGAAACTTTTGTTTTAGACATCAGTAGACCATGCACAGTGATTACTCTGGAACTGGAAAAAGGGGAATGGGTGTTACTGTTGAGTCAAAGATTTAACTATGAGGGCAGAGGCTGGATGGAACAATTTCTCTTTTAGTAGTTCTCCTAGCTCAGATTCTGTACTAATTAGAGAAATATTAAGGGGTGGGGAGATATGGGTCACACATTAGCTTTGATTTTAGTTTGGACCCTAACACAGTAATCTGTCACGGGAACCTTCTAGTATGAAAGCAATGGTATTGTCCCATCTGAGGGGGATCATGGTCTTGTTCTCAACATTGTAAGGTAAATTTTCTCATTAGAAAGCTGTTCATTTGTCATGTCAGTAACCAGGTCGTCTTAATTGTGGTGTTGTCAGTTCACTAAAATTAAAACAAAATAAAAACAAAAACCAGTTCCCTGTTCTGAACTTATTCTTGGTTACTGTATCATCCTAATAGCTTTGTAATTTTATTACTACTCTAAGGCAAGTGATCCTTCTTTTGTCGACTACTGAGGAGGAAATCGTTAATGACATTAATAGGATGATAATGTGACACAGAACTCTGAGTAATGTCTAGTTTTCTGTGTGGTTTTTCTGGAGAAGCAAGTACCATTGCTAGGAAGAAGCAACAGCATCATGATTTTATGGTATGCTCTGATACTCACCCCTGGGGTTGCTGGGAATATTAAATGAGATAATACACACACACACACACACACACACACACACACACACACACACAAGGGTTGCATGTATTAATGGCTTCACGATGTTAGGTTTTTCTTTCAAGTTTAATGATTTTTGTTTTTTATTTATTTCTGAAGGGTGGGGGGATAAAAAGGGGGACAGAGGATCCTAAGCAGTCTCTACACTGACGTCAGCGACCGTGATGTAGGGCTTGAACTCACACTGTAAGATCATGACCTGAACTGAAGTCTGATGCTCAACGAACTGAGCTACCCAGCTGCCCCAATTTTTGTTTAAGTTTATTTATTTATTTTTGAGAAAGAGAGAAAGCACATGCCCACACAAGTAGTAAAGGGGCAGAGAAGGAGAGGGAGAGAGAGAGAATCCCATGTATGCTCCACACCGTCAGCATAGAGCCCATTGCATGGCTTGAACCCCTGAATTGCGAGATCCTGAGCTCAAGTAAGATGCTTAACCAGCTGAGCCACCCAGGTGCCCAGGGTCTTTTTAAGTTAATATATTTTAATATAGGTTTACAATCTTCTTTATATATTTCTTTTTTTGTTTGTTTGTTTTTTCTTTCTTCTTTATATATTTGTATTTGGTGAGTAAAGAAGTAATGATTTTTCTTATGAAGCACTGGACGTGAAGGAAGAACTTGACAAATTCATTCTGATGCTAGTGAAATCAGAATCAATTAATGAGAAGTTTTTATTATAGCTGCATAAGCCTTTCTGGTGGCTTAGAACACTGTCTGGAAAATAATACATTTTTATTAAATATTTGTTGATATTATTAGAAGGGTTGAGGGAAGGATAATTTTAGAGATGGCATGAATCGACATGTTATATGACATGGACTCCACTTATGCAAATTTATCTTGAACAGTCCACATCAAAACTAACTTCTGACTCTGCTTAGACTGCAAAATTTGGATCCTAACCCTGAGCTCCTGCCCAGAGAAACCTGGGTCTGTGGGAGGATGGACTGTATCTGGCCATATCAGTAGCCTTCAGGTCAGGCCCTGTTAGTCTGAGGCCAGCATAGTATGTCTGCTCTTTAGAAGCAAACACATTACCATGATTGTAGTATTCTTATTAAAGGGAAGATTTAAAAAAAAAGGAGAGGCTTTTTTATAATTTGAAAAATAAACAAAAACAAATACAAAGACCTGTTGCATTCTTATCCCAGTCTTCCTGTGGCTCTGAGGATTCTAGTATCATTGGTGAATCTGGAGAATTACAGCTCTAGCTGATAGGACATTTTTAGGTTGAATCAAAAGTGCCTGAGATAGGAAATTTGTTACTATTGTATCAACATGTTGAAGCCAACGTTTCTGTAGTGTGAAGAGACAACCTCAAGTCTGGGAAGTGCAGGGAGAAGATGCAGTGAAAAAGAAATCAGGGTCTCCAAGCCAGGATGGGGATGGGAATCATGCCCGTGAAAGGGTGGTGTCTAGGGCTGCAGAGGGGACCAGAGACCCAGGATGACGCAGGAGGGAGGTGGGAAGAAGGGAGTGCAAGATGCCTAGCTGGGCTTTTTTGGAGAATAGGATTCTAGGAAATGGATTAGGCCGTTGTTACTTTTAAAACCCACAGTGTTGGTTGCCATCTCAGAAGCCCAGGGTAGACGGGCAGGGAGGAATGAAGTGTTCAGTCAAAGAGAGAAGCAAAATGCTTCCCTCAACCCCCTTTTTGCAACTGCTGTCCTGGAAGTATTACAGGTCCCCAAGGCAATGGTAACAGATGGGGTGGCCACATGGCTAGCGGGTCTAGAGGAGAGTGACTTTGCTTTGGCTAAAAGGGGAATGGCTGAGGAGTGCTGAATCCCACAGGCAGTTTCCAGCCGACTTTCTTTTTATCTGTCACCCTCCTCATATGGTTCTGTGGGAGGGTGTGGCTCCACCAGGTGACCTCAGACAAAAAGATGGAATTCCAGTCAGACCCTCTCCTAACTTCCCCACTGAATAGAATGGACAAAAGCTTTGTCTGAAGAAAGCAAGGACCTGGGAGGGACGGCTGACCTATCAGCTTTCTTTGATCTGACTCAAATGGGATAAATCTAAGATGTTGGTCCTTAAACTCTCAGGCCTGGTTTGGCCTCTAATGGAGTCTCCCAACAGCTCTCTTGATCTTCCTCTTGGTTTTTATTTGTGTTCATTGTCTGCTATCACTTCTCTGCTGGGAAGATGTATTTCCCTCTGCATTATACTTGGAGTTTGATAACAGAAGGGCACCAGAAAGACAAAAGCGTCTTTTCTTCTGAATTCAGATAAACGTATTAGCATGATGCTTAGCATGAAGTGGCCAAGAAAACAAAGAGTTCATTTGTTTGGTAACTTTGTGAATCCATATCTAATTTTTTTTAATAATAAAAGTGAAATTCATTTTAACTTCTTGTTAAGCCCTGAATCATAAATAGTCCTATGTTGAAAAGTAGATATGAACAGTGAAAGAAACCGTAAAATATATTTAAAAAGAACATAGCTGGGTGCTTGTTGATCTTTCTTCAGGTCAAAGCTTTTTACTTCATTTGACTAAGCATTGGCAGAACTGAACTTTTGAAACTGACAGTGTTGTGTTGGATCTTTTTGGAAAGTACTAGGTTTCCAGCATGTCAGGTTGCTTCCAAACCGTCACATCTTAGATCATTTTACACTTTTTTGTCTACTAACTTTAATATTTTATCACCAAATATCACCATCTCTCGACTCTTAAATATCATTCAAATAATTTTGTATTTTCCAAAGCATTTTTCTATTCTTTCTCTCTTTAATACACTCAAAACACTGTGAGCAGATTTGACATTTGACAAATGAATCTACTAAGGCATATAGAGGTTCAATGACTCTGAGAGTTATACAGCATGATTATGGTAGAAACGTCTCTCAGATCTCACCTATTTTTCTTGATCACTCTGTCATCTGGCTACGTGATTTTTTGATAAGGTGATCATGTGAAACATGCCCCCCCCCCCGCCTTGCCACCTTTACCATTGTTCAAATCAACTCCATTATTTGCAGTGTTGGACCCAGGTTGGTGGTCCCCCCTCTTTTTGAAAAATAGCAGATTGTGTAGTATCGAGTGGCTGCATCCCAAATTCTATACTGGCATCCCCATTGGCCAGTCGTATGGTTGAAAATCACTCCCAAGCTTCTTTGAGTGACCAAGTGCCTTTTCATATGCTGCCAGGATTTTATGATCTCAACAGTTTTATATGACACAATTCAATTAAAGGTCTTAATATTTTATGTATATACCGTTGACCCAGCAATTTGATTTCTAGGAATTTACCTTAAGGAAATAATACAGATCATGAGTCAAAGATGTATGTACCAAAAAAGGTACACTGACAAGGATATTTATGATAATAAAAAAAACCCAACAATTGGAAATTAACTAAAGGTCCATGAAAGTATATTGGTTGGTGAATTATGGTCAGTTCACACAATGCAATATTATGCAGTTTTTCAAAATGTTCTCTAGGGGCACCTGGGTGGCTCAGTTGGTTAAGCGTCCGACTCTGTCTCAGGTCATGATCTCATGGTTTGTAATTTCGAGCCCTGCATCGGGCTCTATGCTGACAGTTTGGAGCCTGGAACCTGTTTCATATTCTGTGTCTCTCTCTCTTTCTCTGCCCCTCCCCTGTTCTCTCTCTCTCTCTCTCTCTCTCTCTCTCTCTCTCTCTTTCTCTCTCTCTCTAAAAAAAAATAAACAAATGTTAAAAAAAAATAAAAAGGTCTGTAGACTTTGGTTTATCTTTAGGGAAAGATCTTCACAATATTTTGTAAAATGAAAAACTGCCATTAACAATATGATATATTTAGATATATGAAATTTGTAAGTGGTAATGATACTTACATCTGAATGATAGAATCATTAGTGATTTTAAATTTTTTTCCAAATAATTTTTAGAATATTGTTTACAATGAACACTATGGTCTTCATGATTATAGAGAAGGGCAAGGGATGAGGCAGAATATTTTTGTTTATCTGTTTTACTTTGAGCAGCTACATGGTGTATTTCCAAACCAAAAGTTCTCTTCTTGGAAGTGACATCAAAAGAGAATATTTGATATCCTTAAAGTGTTAAAGAGTAAGGTTATATAATTGACTCCTGTGTAGACAAAGGTCTATTTGCTTTGTTCGATTCATGAGATTTGGGATAGGGGGCATCCAACATAAGTGCCACATTATGATAATGCAGCTGTGTGTATGTAAAGACATTACCTAGCAAAACTTTGAAATGACTTTTCCCCTGACATGACTAATGTTATTGCTGTTAATTAAGTGGCTTGTTTGGAGGGATAGAATAATTGTGAAATATTTTCAGTACGTTCTTGTCTTTGAAGAGAAATGAGTTCTCATAGTAATAGTGCGTATTTATAGAATGAATAGTACATAAAACAAATTAGAAGATGAAACACTGTACTCAAACACTATTTTCAACTTTAATAAGACACTTTCAACCCCCTGGAAAATATTTATAACTGAAGCATTACTCTTAGAAATGTGGATTTAAGAGATTAACAACAAGGTGATCTCTGGGACAGATAACAAGCAGTATGTAGGTTTGGAGAAAGCCGTTCCCAGATTCCCTCATGGATTGGAAGTAATAGCAGTAAGTTGTTTGATAATATAGCTGTGTTTTTCCTTAAAAGTCATACTCAGTGATCTCGTACAGGAAAGGAGAATTGTCTCAAATTCTTAACTAGTCTGCCAAATCTACCGAGAATGAAGTCTAATGATTATTTATGTTATTGACAGTTATCTTATTGACAAAGGAAATTTATTTACCCAAAATAACCATCAGTAAGATGAAGGCAAATTGCACTGAGCCTTTCTGGTATCTTTCATCTGGTATCTTCTGAAAGCAGGGATGACAACAGTTCTTCTGAAGGGTCAATTCTAATCAATTAAAAAATATATTTAGAAGGATCCTGAGGTCAACTTTAGTATCTGTGGGAAAATGGGCCATGACTGGTTAGTGATACCTGTCATAGTGTGGGGGAGCAACCATACCCAAATGGCATATTAATCAACTCAGATCAAACAAAACTCATTTTATAAATAATAACTTTATGGGGTTAGAGGAATTTGTGATAAGTGATATGATTTTTTTAGTGTTCCAGGCATAAGCTCTTGACTTCGTTGCCTAATCTTTTCTTTGACTAAAATCCTCATTTATAGAACTTTAGGTAATGTGAAATGCCCAATGTCTTTGAAAAAATCTGGATCAGTTTGGTATTAGGCTTGAGGCTCTGTGGAAGCCCAAGAAACTCACTCTGTAGTCATGTTCTCTGAATAAAGCTTGAACCTGGAGTCTTCTTGGGCTGAATGCAGAGCTCTCCAAAGGGAATGGAACTGATGTCTTAAGGACTCTGAACAATAAGCTGATGCCTTTGATGGTGCTTTAATATTAGTAAAGGTCAGGTACCACATTATCTCATCTAATCCTCATGGTACCTTTAGATAGATGAGATGGACTTTCCATCATATTGATAGAGGAATGGAAGCTTGGAGAAATGAATATGATGTCACAGAGGCAATCAATCATAGAAGCCAGATGCAAACTCATGTCTTTTCCCCATTCCCTATTCTGACGCTGATGGGAAAGAAGATAAATCGTTTTCCCAGTATTTAAAGGGTAGTAATACTTTATTCATTTACATGACTCTCAAAGTCACAGTGTTTTCATTAAGGCTTAGCATAATTTCATATACCAACTAGAATGTGTGTGTATGTGAGAGAGAGAGAGAGAGAGAACAAGCCATCTCCAGTGAGCACATAAGCACTCCCATATTTGAATGGAGGTAAGGGAGAAGATAAAAATAGCAAATACAAGGAGCTACTGCCCCAGCCATAAAAAATACTTTAAATGGGCATGCCTTTGACATAACCGCCTAGGCTTTTCCAAAGGGAGCAGAATTATTGGCTCCATTTAAAGCCTGTAAGTAGGACACTTATTACCGATAATTTAAAAAATAGGATGTAAAGTAAAGACTGATTATATTATTAGATAATTTAAACCACTTTTGGAAAAACTATGATGTTTTCTAAAGACAGGAAAAGAAGGTAACCACAGACTTTTCACACATTAGATGCCCCCAAATCATTTTATTTTTAATTTTTGAACTGCATGTTGTATAATGCAAAGGGCATCACTTAGCAAAAATATTTGCATTTATGGGTATGCAAATGGTGCTTTTGTGAAGAAAATCAAATGCTACATGCATGCAGAATACAGATTAGTAAAGATATTCACATGACTTGATGAAGGAAATAACCATCTAAAATACATCCCATTCTAAAAAAAAAAAAAAAGTACAGATGTTAAAATCATTTTATTTTCTACTGATTACAAAAGTCAGCCAGTTAAGGCTTGAGACATGGAAATGGCAAATGCTAGGTCTTCCCCCCACCTTTTGAGGGGGGTGTCCCCAGCTCTTCTGCAGACTGAGGTGCTTCCCATTCTGGGATCCCCTCAGACTGCATAGGTTTCTGTTTTGGAGCTCTCAGCACTGGGCCGTATCATTTCCTCAATGTCTACCCCACAAGACTATGAGCTCTTTGAAGACAGGCGCTATTTTTTCTTCAGCATCAGGGGGGAATAATATATATATATATACATACATACACACACACACATACTATAAATATGATATAAATATAACTCAATATATATAAATTACATATTGTATATAGACATAAATATATATATATATATATAATATTCTAGATATATAGTCAGTTTTGTCACGTGTAAAAAAGATCAAACATCTTTGCTGTATGTCAGGGCCCCAGAAGGCTCTGCCGGTAGCTTGATCTAAGCTCTGTTGGAGGATCTCTGGTTGTGGGGGAGGTGTGAATGCTAACTACAGCACTCTAAAGCTATTGGAAAGGCACTTTGTGGTAGGGCAGGGGGTGGCAGGGGTGAGGGCCATCTTACTCAGGCTGAATCAGCAGTCTGGAGGTGAACAGCTATAGCTTAGTGAGACAAATTGTATTTCCCCATCACTCAATTGTAGTTGCCCTTTAATCTAGACTTTGGAAGTTTCGGCTAACCTCTGAACCTCAGCTAACTTTGAACCTACAATGCATTTAGATTCAAGTGCCCCAGTTCCCAACAATGCTTGTTGAGCTTCTGGTGCCAGCTTGATCATTCTACTGCCCATCCTTTGAGTTCTTCTACATTTGGAAATGTTTTTCTATAGATTTTCTCATCATGCAAACATTTAAAAGAACACGGGAACCAGTTCTGGGCAGATCTAATACCTATTCTGGTTACTATTTCTGCTTAACAAATTGCTCCCATAACCTAGTGGTGTAGAACTACAGCCACTTTATGTGGTTCACAATTGTTAAGCTACAGTATTTGGAAGGGGCTCAAGTGGGCATTTCTCATTTGGTGCTTCTCCTGAGTTTGCAGGCTGATGTCACCTGACACTGTAGCCATCTGAAGACTGGGTACCCAAGATGGTTCATTCCCATGGTTGGCAGTTTATCTTTTAGCTGGGAGTTCAGCCAGACTGTTGATCAGAGCACCTACATGGCCGCCCCAGGGCACTTACCTGGTTTCAGGGTACTTGGACTTTGTAAACAAGGGCCGGCTTCCATTGGAGCAGACACCCCAAGGGGACCAGGCAGAAGTAGAATGGCCCCTTATGACTTAGTCTTGCATGTACAGCAGAGTCCCTTCTGCCATGTCTCAATTGGTCAAAGCTGTCATAAGTGTACCCAAGGGGAGGGTACAATGGGAGAACTTTTTTAAAAAGTAGGAGCCATGTTGAGGTGCCCAGGTGGCTCAATTGGTTAAGCATTTGACTTGATTTCAGCTCAGGTCATGATCTCACACTTGGTGAGATCGAGTCATGCATAGGGCTCTACTCTGACTGTGCAGAAACTTGGAAATCTCTCTCTCTCCCTTTCTCTCTGCCCCTCCCTCTCTAATCTCTTCTCTCAAAATAAATAAATAAACTTCAAAAAATATTTAAAAAGTAGTATCCACGTTTTAAAGTTATCACAATTTCCTTTAATCTGTTATTTCTACTCTTTTTTTGAGTTGGAATAGCTTTTTACTGTTTTATTAGTTTCTTCATATTTTTCTTAAGCTTCCCAAAAATACCTAAAGGCTAACTCTTTTAATGCTATCTTTAACAAATTTAAATTAAGTGTCCATCAGGATTTTGCAAGAAACACACCACACCCAGTTAAATAATTAAACAAACCTTCAAGCTACTGTCAAATCATCACCAATAATCTCTATCTAAATCAAGACCAGTTTTTCCCACTCCCAGATCATAAACTCTTCAATCTCAAATTGTTTTCATCTCCTCAATCCTGGAGGCCATTTTTTTTTTTGTCTGAATTTGTCCAGAATAGTACTGCCATGCTCTAGAATAGCAACAAAGAGGCACACTACAAATTTCACTCTGAGTTGCGCCATCTGGATCAGGGGCTTAGAAATACATCCAAGTGAAATTTCATGAATACGGTCCATTGGAAAAAAATGTGTATTGTTAATCTTTGAGGAAACAATAGAATGGAAATAAAGATGGCATATTTTTTCAGTGTAATGAACCTCGACAGTTTCCATTGTGGCTGCCGGAGCGGGTTTGATTGCCAGTTGTTAAATGAGCCTACATCTCGAAAAGGGGGAGTAGATCACTCAGAGCAGCAGACAGATGATGTTTGCTTTAAAGAGAGATTAAACCATTGCAAATATCATTAAGGAAAGTTGCACAAAGGCCAGTGTGCTGCTTCCCCAGGCAGCAGGTTGAATCTGCCCCTTCCTCCCTATCCTTGTTTGCAAAAGAGTTTATGGAATAGAGTGGATTCCAAAGAGGGCCCTCAGCCACAAATATAAAGACAGTGATAACAAATGGAACACTTGGGAGCAACTGGGGAAATTGCTGAGAGGCTGTGCCATGCCTCCCTGCCCTCCTCTCTGATTTTGGGTTGGCCTTGACTCTATCACTTGTTTCTGAAAAATTTGCTGGACACTTGCCCAGAAAAAGTTAAATGTCCTCAAATGCCTTAATCACGTCACTCACACTCTCAAGATATAGATGTCTTTATCAACAGGAAAAAGAAGTCACAAGGACTCTGTAAGTCTCAGCAAGATGAAACTTACTACATAGTGCAATAGGAGAGGCGATAAAAGATAACCATCTCCCCAAATAGCTCGCTCTTTCTGCCTGTGTCCAGTTTTCCACGTGAAAATCACGAATGGGTTAGAGATGAGGGTTTCACACTTTTTTCTTTTTTTCTCTGTGTTCAAACAAAATCATACAAAGCAGGTAAATGGTAGAGTGGCTTTAATAGAGGACATGAGACCATTCTGACCCACCCACACCTCAGTAACCAAGGTGTAGGGTTTGTCCCCTGAAAGCCCCAAAGAATATGCTTTCAGAGTTTTATCAGTGGAGCAGTTCTATAGCAGCTACACTTTATCGAATCAACATTTTCTGTCCAACACTTCTTATAATTTCCAGTCCTTATGACCATTGGTATGAGTGTTATCAATACCATTTTGTAAAGAAATTGCAGCATATACATACAACAGAATACTATTCAGCCTTTTAAAAGGAAGGAAATTTTGCAATATGTGACAACTTGGATAAACCTTGAGGACATCATACTAAGTGAAATAAACCATGGAAATACAAATACAACATGATCCCTCTTATATGAGGAATCTAAAAAAGTCCGATTCATTGATTCAGAGAGTGGAATGGTAGTTTTCAAGGGCTGGTGGGGAGCGGGGAATGGGAAGTTGTTCATCAATGGGCATAAAGTTTCAGTTATGTAAGATAAGCTCAAGAGATCTGTTATAAAACATTGTAACTATAGTCAAAAATACTGTACGCTTAAACATTTGCTAAAAGGATAGACCTCATGTTAAATGAAAAAAAAAAAGTGATAATTTGCTCAGGTTAAGAGATATAGCAAGGATTTAAATCTAGACTGTCCTGGCTTTGAAGTTATCAACCCCTGAACTCTGGAGGGAAATGAAGGAAAGAAACAGGTCAGTCATGTGATGATGTTAAAAGCACAGGACTGCCATCACATGACCTGCCTCCAGTCCTGACTGCACCACTCCCAGCTATATGATGCAGACAAGCCACTTCACTTCTCATTCTATTTCAATGTTTAATTTTTTACATTTACTTCAATTTACATATTTAGTGAAAACATATTTAATGTATGTTTTAAATACAACTACATTTTTAATAATTTTGAGATAGAAGTCACCATAAAATTCATACTTTGAAAGTGTACAAATCAGTGTTTTTTAATATATTCAGAGTTGTGCAACCACAACTACTATCCAGTTTTACAGTATTTCTTTTTTTTTTTAACATTTTATTTATTTTTGAGACAGGGAGAGACAGAGCATGAATGGGAGAGGGTCAGAGAGAGAGGAAGACACAGAATCTGAAACAGGCTCCAGGTTCTGAGCAGTCAGCACAGAGCCTGACGCAGGGCTCGAACTCAAGGAAGTGAGATCGTGACCTGAGCCAAAGTCGGACACTTAACTGACTGAGCCACCCAGGCGCCCCTCCAATTTTACAGCATTTCAATGCCCTAAAACAACCCCATAGTTACTAATAGTCACTCTTTATTCTTCCCTACCCCCAACCTCTGGTAACCACTAATCTACTTTCTGTCTCTATGCCTTTGCCTTTTCGGCACATATCATATTAATAGAATCATTCAACATGTGGCATTTTGTGTCTAGCTTCTTTTATTTAGCATAATGTACTTCCTTGCATCTATTTCTCATCTATAAAATGGGGAAAAAGATAACTACCTTGAAAGATTGTTCTAAGGTAATTTACACACATACACACCCACACACACACACACACACACACACACGTTAACATAGGGGTGCCTGGGTGGCTCAGCCTGTTGAGTGATTTCAACTCAGGTCAGGATCTCAGGGTTCGTGAGTTTGAGCCCCACACTGAGCATGTTGTTCTCAGCACAGAGCCTGATTCAGATTCTCCCTTCCTCTCTCTCTCTCTCTCTCTCTCTCTCTCTCTCTCTTTCTGCTCCTCCCCCGACTCATGTTCTCCCTCTTTCTCTCAAAAATAAATAAACATTAAAAAATTAAAAAAAAAAACATTAACATAGTAATCAGGAAATAATAACTATAAGAAATGGTAGCTCATTAGGACAATAATAATAACTAGATTAATAAAAAAAAAGGATTATGCGAAAGGATAGTAACAAGATCTGCGTATTAAAGGGAATGGAGGCCCTGGGGGGAAGGTGGGGACTTGGTGAGAGAAGCTTTGTGCCTGTATCACCAAATTTACTCTTTTACCTAAATGAGGGTCTCTCAATATGGGCAATATTGTCATTTTGAGCTGGATGATATTTTTTTTGTGGGAGGCTGCCCTGTGCACTGTAGGATGTAGCAGCATTCGTAGCCTCTGTCTAGTAGCATCTCCTCCTCCAGGTGTGACAACTGAAAATGGCTACCATGTTGGACAGCACTGAATAAAATACTTCCATTGTGACAGAAATTTATACAGGAGATCACTGCTATAGACAAATACTTGGTCACAAGTGAATTTCTAGTCTTTGAGAATGAGAGATCCATCACTTATGATACTTTAGGTATTCAGAGAGAAGGCAGTCCCTGAAATCCTTAGTGCACTGACTCTGTTGGCAATTAACAAGCCTTCCCTCATCGGATGTACTTCTGTGTGTGCAGGTGGAGAGCAGCCACTGGCTCAGTGTCTGCCCTGTGGCCTTCCTGAATGAAGGAAAACATGCAGATAGGATCTCTTGAAAGAAAACCACAGACCTATCCGTTTCCCTTTAAAGGTCAGGGATGAGCAGATTTGCTACACACAGGGGAAGCATTCAGGGTAGGGACTCCTGGACTCATAGAACTGTGGAAGTTTGTTAAGAGGGAAAGCCTGAAAGGTAGTTGAAAGGATACATGAACACAACTGGAAGATCGGAGTCAAGGTCAAATCTGAAGGGTGAGGGTCAGCCACAAGTGGGAACATGAGCAATCATGCAATCCTCTCAGTTTGTCACAGAGACATTTTCCTCACATTCATCGTATGCCATGAACATAAGTGGGCCTTTTGGGGGGTCTACATGGTTGTGTTTTGTATCACCCCTATGAAGCAAATGCATTCCACTGTGAGCAAGGCTGTATTTTATGACTGAAGAAGAAGCTACCATGAGTCTCTTGTGGAAAATAATGGTTTAAGGAAAGTTGTAAAGAAAATAGGGCTGCCCAGATTTAGCAAATTAAAAAAGGAGTATCCTTTTAAAATTTGAATTCCATATAAACTATGATTCTTTAGTATAGTTACATACCATGCAATATTTGATGTATACTAAAATATTTATTTGCTTTTTATCTGAATTTCAGATTTAACTGGGAGACCTGTATTTTATTTGACAGCCTCAAAAGCAAGTGGAAGGTTTATCAGTGAGGGAAAGTATATCTTGAGCCAGTGGGAAGGAAGGGACAATGACAATGGAAAAAAAAGATATTTTTAACTTAACTGCTATAAATGGATTAAGCTGACATAATGCTGGGGCAAACTTGGTTACAACCAAAGCCAGGAAGTTCAGTTCCTAATTTACGGAGTGACTCTTGTACACCAAATACGTGATGTCATACACTGAGAAACTGGGACTAAGAAGACAGTCACTGCCCTGGTGTAGCTTGCTCTCTTGTGGAAGAATCAGACATGCAAGTTGATATTGGAAAGAAAATATTAGAAACAAAATCTAAAGTAACGTGCAGTCATGATATGGAGGAGGGAGTCATTAGTTCTGCCTGTGAGCTCAGAGAAAATTCTTGGAGATGAAGTAATGCCTATGTTGGATTCTGAAGAAAGAAAACAAGCACAGAGCGATTTATGCAGGGGCAGGTGCGATCACAAGTGTGGTGAGCAGTCAACTGTGGTAGAAATCTGGGATGCATACAGGTGGGAAGGTAGCTTGAGATAGAGTGAAAATATGGGCTGGAATCATGCCACTGGGAGCCATAGTCTAGAGATTACAGGTAGACATTCCAGCAGGGGAGAAGCAAGATCTAATCTGTAATTAGGAAGTGAGAGTAGAAATGTAAATGGCAATATATTTAAAAATACATTAGAAAATATAGGACTAAATTTAGTGAATAGTTTCTTGGTTTTTCTTTTAAGTTATCTCATTTACAGCCAGTTTCTGGGTCATTCATAAGGGGAGCAATGGAGAATAGCTAAGAAGGCATGGACTTCAGGTCAGATGATGCTGGAAACTGAACCCTGACACTTCATCCTGAAGGTATCAGTGAGCATCAGTCTTTACCTGAAAGATGCGGACAGTGGTACACCCTCATGGGGATTTATGAGTTTTTAAAATTTTTTTTAAACATTTATTTATTTTCAAGAGACACAGAGCACGAGTGGGGAAGGGGCAGAGAGAGAGGGAGACACAGAATCCAAAGCAGGCTTCAGGCCCAGAGCTGTCAGCACAGAGCCCGATGTGGGGCTCGAACCCACGAACTGTGAGATCATGACCTGAGCTGAAGTCAGATGCTTAACTGACTGAGCCAACTCTTTATGAGTTTTAAAGAATGTGATATGCATATAAGATGCGTAGCATGAAATGCCTAATAGTGCCCAAACAATAAAAATTGTTACACATTTTGATAGAATTAATGTAATTTTTTCACATTTTTTACCTATAGCTCTTGTGCCTAACCGCTATTCTAGGACCTCTAGCCCCCTTGGAAATTCCAAACTCACAGCTATTTCTCGAAGTCAGGGGCCCTGTGCCAGACACTGCACATCTGGAGTGCTCACATCTGGAGCCCTTGTGCCAGGCACTGCTTTTTTCCCAGCAGCAGTCTGTATAGTGTCATTTCTGTGACATTACACTTTCCTCTCTGTTGGACGTGGGAGGCTTCCTGGCTCCCACTGAAGGCAGTGTTGTAGCCTCAGCTCCTGAAGGGCTACACCATTGTCTTTGTCATTGTCCTGTCCTTAGGGTCTTCCAGAATCTGATGAAGTTGCTCTTTTTGAATTTTTTTCCCCCTTCTCTGTTCTCTGTACAACTCTGGTATGTATCCATTAGAAAGCTTGGCGGGAAAAAAAACATGCTGTCTTTTAATTGCCCCTTCCCACCGAAGACCACAGCTTGACCAAGCTTAGGCTTGTTGCCTCAACCCAACACGTCCCAAGAGGCTCTCCTTCAGTAGCCTGATATAAGGAGAGATTCCTCCCCTTCTGTGCCCTCTTTCCTGTCCTGCCCAAACAATATAATAGAGTAGGAATTATGAATAAAATAAGATTTTTTCTTGGTAAGTTGGTGCTGCCCATTTAAATTACTATAGTGATGGGCTGAGTATTACCACAAAGTGCACGTGGGGATGGAGGGAGCCTGGATAATGGATAAAGTCTTAAAAATCTGACTGTAAGCCTCCATACCGCTTTCCTAAACCATGAAGACATAAAAGATTCATGACAAGGTGAAGCTGTGTGAAATCTTGAGTATGAACGGGGTTGCCCTGTGTTTCCCTCAGTTATTTAGACAGCGTGTTCCTTCCTTTGCCTTAGAGAGCGGACAGACTCAATGTGCCTGCCTTCCAGCTGACCAGGAAATCAGAGACATATGTGGCTAATCGTTTTCCTCTTGCAGCATATTTACAAAGTCAGCCCACCACATGTCCTTTGCATGGTGTTCCTTGCGACCATGCCCGGATGAGCCATCTGCTGAGCTCTCAGGCCCTAGCTTCACAGTTCTGGGTATATGCGAAGTTAGTAAAGAGAGGGCTGCAACCTGAACAAGAATAAACAGAGCCCCCCGAGGGGAATGCCTGACAGGTTCACAAGTCACAACAGCTCTGATGATACAGACTGTGGACCCAAACCCTTACTAAAGAGAAAACTTGATAAAAACTCCTTATAGAAAACCTGGCCCGTTAGTAATAATTTTCTCAGTATATGTAGTGTTATGGGAAATACTGTTCACAATTATTCAAACAGCAAAGGGAGATTATAAAGAACACCAATTAACAAGGTTTGGGAATTTTAAGAGACTTCTAGGATCTCATGGGATTGTCACGGACAGTTACTTCTTTAGTCATGGGAACATCTCTTATTTTCAGGTCAAATGTGTCATTCCACATTTATTAGTGGGGCTTTAGCAACAAGTCCGTCTATAATGGTGAATTTATTTCCATTTTCTGAATTCTGTTGTGTAATCTTGAGGGGGAAAAAGGGTTGGGATGTGTTTTTTATGGTTTGGAAATACCTATAGATTCAAGCAAATAATAGCGACAGGGATTTAGGTAAATCCTATTCTGTTCAATAGATCATTCATATTTTAAATGTGAAAGCTTGCTTTTTATCCAGAAAAGCAAGCAATTAACTTTCACTGCAAAATGCTACACCTGCACATTTGTCTATAAATTTACATTTTTGGCTATTAGCAAAACTGCAGGTGGATAACAAATAGATCCAAAAATCAATTTGAAAAACAAAAACAAAAACTGAGGGCTAGCTTAAGTAATAAAGCAGTGGAGGTCAGTATATAGGAAGAGAGGGAGCTCAGAGGCCACCACTCAGGCCATGGCAGCATCTCTTTGAAGATCTCCTGAGGCAACTGAAGAATGACTGGGTCTTCAGTGCAGTTCTGGCTCCTGAGAAACAGTGATGTGCAGAAAAATACCCTTCACAGAAGCATCGTGATGTCTCCGATTTCCCCAGCTCAGAGATAGCGAACTATTCTGGTCATTTGTTTGTTTATTGAACATTTCATTTATTGCAGTGCATTTTCCCCCTAAACAGACCTGTGTTCAATGAGTTCTGTAGTCCTTTCTTTTTAATGTTTATTTATTTATTTTGCCAGAGGAAGAGAGTATGCACATACTTGAGCAGGGGAGGAACAGAGAGAGAGGGAGAGAAAGAATCCCATTCAGGCTCCACACTGCCAACACAGAGTCTGATGCAGGGCTTGATCCCAAAAACGGTGACATCATGACCTGAGCTGAAATCAAGAGTCAGATGTTTAACCGACTGAGCCACCCAGAAGCCCTGGATTCTGTAGTTCCAAGGGAACTAGGTCTTTTAAATAGTTTATACATCCCATTGATTTTAAGATCAATAAGGACACATCAGAGGTATATGGGACTGTTAAAACTATAGGATCATAAATGTTTGACTTGTTCAGGACTTCAAATATCATCTCAAATACTAACATTTTCAAATGAAGAAATTAAGATTGAGACAATTGAGACAATCTGTCCAAAACTTGTTACCGTCTGTGAAACAAGAGAAATAGACCAGCTAGTAAAAACCACCACATACACTTGCCCATGTGCCCTCCAGTCCACAAACAGATGTGTCTCATAAAGGTATGATATGCCTTTGATGCCGTGTAGGTATTAATTCAAGCCATATTGAATTCCTGCATCAAACAAAACACCCCACCATGCGCGATATGACTTCCCTGCAGCTGGTTCATCTGTTTAGGAGAAGACCTGAGTTCACTTGCCAACTGAAGCTGCAGATTGCAATGCATGCATTTGAAAACATTCTATAAAATGAATTTGTTATAAATTGTATGTCACTGAAGCTATCCCTACTATAGATACAGTGAAACTTAAGCGTATATACATATGTATGTGTGTGTGTGTATGCATTTCTATATAGATATATATCTTTGATTTCCTTAAATCCAGGCACATTTGATAACTTAAGCAGTGTCACTGTGAATGATCATCCCAAGTCTTGGTTAACCTGCCTCATCAGGTGAGGAGGATTTGAAATGCGCAGAAGGAGTTTGCATAAAATAAATTAACAGTTTCTTCAGAACATTTGAGAGAAGCTTCCTTTATTGTAATCTGTATTCAGGGAGCCAATGTGAGTGGTATACTGAACTTCCAGACGGGAGGCAGGGTTTCAGCTGTTTCTGAGTGTGTGTACCAAAGAGCCTTGAAGTGAATAATGGTGAGTTGAAATTTGCTTTTATCCATTTTTCTGTTTTGTCATTGTTTCTGTTTGTTTGTTTGTTTTTTCCTACATCATTTGTTCCCTGTGTCTTTGGTGTGAAGTGAGGAGTTAATCTTTTAGGATTATGCTTCTCTAAGATGATTTTTAAAAGATTTTTAGGGGAGCCTGGGTGGCTCAATCAATTAAGCCTCCAACTTCAGGTCAGGTCATGATCTCATGGTTCGTAGGTTTGAGGCCTATGTCAGGCTCTGTGCTAACCCCTCAGAACCTGGAGCCTGCTTCAGATCCTGTGTCTCCCTCTCTCTTTGCCCTTCCCCTGCTTGCGCTCTGTCTCTCAAAAATGAATAAATGTTTAAAAAAATTAAAACTAAATAAATTTTTAGTATTTGCTTTACCATGTACCACATTTAGGTTGTTACCCTGGACTTGTCCTGAAGTTAGGACTTTTCTTTATAGCCTGTTTTTAATCCAAAAGCAAATTATCGCTCATTTTCCGCACACTTATTCTAGCTTTTCAGGTTTAGGCAAGTGGCTTTCTGTCTTTAGTTCTAGCCAACACTTTGGCATTTTCAAGTTGAATTCCTCAAGGGTAATATATTTAAAAAGTGACCCAAGATGTGGGTGCATGCATAATGAGGACGCAGGTGGGTGGACAGTCCTTTAGAGCTTATTAAGTAAGTGTCTCCATCCCATGAGACATTGTTACTCTCATTTTACAGATGAGGAAAACTGACAAGTCAAGAAACTCTCTTAGTTGGTATAAATAGGACTTAAGTTGTTCTTTCTC
Source organism: Acinonyx jubatus (assembly GCF_027475565.1). Classification (NCBI taxonomy): domain Eukaryota; kingdom Metazoa; phylum Chordata; class Mammalia; order Carnivora; family Felidae; genus Acinonyx; species Acinonyx jubatus. The sequence goes on from NC_069388.1 coordinate 93,719,043, forward strand.
CAGACCAAGTGCCCTCTCCAGACAGAACAGGGGTCATGTGTCTCTCAACACTACCTGTGGCTGTCTTTGTCATGCAACTTTTCAAATCAGTGCTTGAGAATCTCCTTATGGATCTTGCTAAAATGCAGGGCTGGGATTCTACACCTTCTAACAATCTCTTATTCTTGGCTGCCTGAACTTCCCTATGTCTTACCGGGCCCTGACTCCCGGGCCACCAGCACATTGTTTCGTAAAGCCCTTAGCAATCTTCTGTTGGCCCAGTAGTGTTGCATGGCACATTTATCCTAACCTCTTTGTGTTTCTCTATGTTCACTTTCTCTATATAATTAGCCCCCTCTCCTCAGAAAATATGTACGTAGGCATGAATGTATATATCTTTATACACGTCTTACACTTTCAAATGACTATGTCTTAAATTATAATGGATATCAGCGCACAGAAATTGTTGTTTACAAATACTCATTTTGAAAAGTAGCACCGCAGAGATATATTTAGTTAAGTAGACCACACACTGGCTAACACTGTTCTTCAGAAGCCTTATATCCCGTGTGTGACTGAAAACCAGAGATAGAAAGAAAATTAAAATCGCCCATTCACTCTTTTCCATCGTGTGCTTTTGCTCGTTTTACGCAACCAAATTGCGGCCTGGTCTGTGAGGAGGGCCCAGCCTCCCAGGCTCTGCCCTAAGTGGTTGGGTCTAAGCCTCCAGGGAGCCTTTCACTTAACTGGTGCATATAAATTGCAGGCTTTCAACCAATAACCTCCCTTTCTGTCTCCTGCTTATCCCTAGTTATGAAGTGCTGGCCTAGTGGGCCAAATCTTCCCTAAAACTATGTTTTATGGGGCCCACACCATTTCAAAATTATTTGTTAACTTTTAGTTGCTAAAACTTAAAAAGCGAGCAATTTCCCATGAAAATCCAGATTTCCAGTGACTCTTGAAAACTGGAAGACTTGTCATCATGGGGTCTGAGCTGTGGTGTGGCTACCAGCGACAGGGCCTGAAGAGCAGCTTTAACTCTCCGATTTGCTGCACGCTGGCCACTTAGAGGGCCAATCCTCCACTCTCCCCAGTGTCTCCTGCCTGGCATCGGCACTGACTTGTGACTTTGATGCAGAACAGCCTTTACAGAGGTTTGAGACCATGTGAACATTCCCACATGAAGTCCCACACAGCTGATGACTTTCAAGGGAGCAGAGGGCACCCCAAACTGGTGCAAACTGAGTGCACATGTTTCTGGCTTCTGATCTCAAACATTTAAGCCAGAGAATTGCAGGTATATATCCAAGTTCTCCGGAAGGAAGAGTAATGATCTTAAAAGAGCAGTGTATTTTTGACTGTCCTAAAGTCTACGTGGGTGGTTCATAGTTGGTGTGGGCATTGCACAACCATCAGGGACCTGGGATCCTCTACATGAGGCTTCTGCTTGAGGAACTGGACATTCAGCCTCTGAATGCACATTCCACTGGGCAGGGAAGAGGAAAAACAAGAGGAAGGCATGCCTTTTCCTTCCAAGGAAACCTAGATGAAGTTGTTTGCATCATTTCTGCCTACATCCCATTGGCCAGAACTGATCACATGGTGATACCTAGCTGTGAGGAAGGCTAGAAGAGAATATTTACTCTGGGTGACCTTATTCTCAGCAAAGGATCCACAAGGAGAAAACAGATATTTGGGTGCCCCTGACAATCTCTGCAGGGTCTCTATGGTTTTAAATTTTCCCAGAGAACCACACATAGTGGACATTAGGTAAATACCATAAGGAAAAGGGAAGCCAATCATAGAGCCTCAGTAAAACCTTTCTTATATTCAACTCCTGATTATCCATACATTGATGAAATCGCTATAAACTATATGTACTGCTCTTGCTCCTTTGTACGTTTCCATCATGCCTTATTCCTATGCCTTTGGCTTTGCTTTATTACCCACTGGTAAATGAACCATGTGTTTAAATCCTATGCAAGGTCCTGTTGGAGAATCAAGAGACAATGTGGTCCCTTCCCATGTGAAAAGGCAAATGTCTCATCATGACTCTTTCTAACACAGGAAGCGCAATTTTATGAGCAAGACTAACACTAAAATTTCACCACTGTTTATAATATCTGCACTAACCTAAGAAGCAAGCTCAGTCTTGACACTTGTGGAAGGACTCACGGTACCATCAGCACAATCCTTTCCAGGGTCATGGTCTTCTTCCAAGAAGTGAGAACAGAAACTGGTTCCCTGCAGTGAATTGTTACATGAAAATATGAATTGAAAAAATCCCGCTTTAGGAAGAGGTGGAGCTCACTCATTTTGGAAAACAGATTCACATTTTTCACAAAAAAATAAATGCAAGAAAGGGCCCACAAAAGTTGCATTTATGTAAAGCTTATATACTTAAACTTTTTAAACTTCTACATTACAAAGTAAATCTATAGGATAAAAAGCCTACTAATAGTTTCAGTTTAAGAGAACTGAACCATAACTCTGGAGACTTAAGATCTGATTTTTTTCTCCCAATAATTACACTATTTTTAATATTGAAAATGCCCCTGATTGATTGATTGCCAACTGGGGACAGAGGGTGCAATCATCATCTCATTCTTGAGGGAACAGATCATGTGACTTTCCCTGAATTAACTTTTGGAAACATACTATTAAGATGTAATGTGAAAAAAAAAAAGAGAAAAAGAAAAGATGTAATGTGTACTTTTTGGTTCTTTAAATTGCAATAATACATATTTAGGGCCTAACTGCTGATGAAGGGAGAACGTCTTTCACCTTCTGGGGAGTCGATGCCTGAGGGTAGCCTTCGATCTGTGCATGATGCAGGCTGTAGTGATGATAATGGAATACTCCCACTTGGTATCTGTGTCCTGAGAGTCCATCCCTCCTTTTAAGTTTTAGCAAAAATTTGCAGGCTACCCGCTGAAGTCTGAATTCGGGGACACTGAATCGAAGGGGCAAGTGATGGTAGCCTGTGTGCTGGGCCCTGCCCTTCCTTTGTGTCTTCGTTATTTCAGTGTCCATCAACATCTCCCCATGAGCAGTCAAACACCAGGAACTAGACTTCAACTCTCAAATCAACAGAAAACTGTGGATTGTTTTGTGTGTTTGGAGAGGCTGAGATCATTTTATGATGCACGTTCCCCAAAGAAACAAATGTGATCTGAGAATCACATTGTTACAAGAGCTGATACCATTCCTTTAAAAAAATTTTTTTTAATGTTTATTTATTTTGGGGAGACAGAGCACAAGTGGGGGAGGGGCAGAGCAAGAGAGAGACACAGAATCTAAAGCAGGCTCCAGGTTCTGAGCTGTCAGCACAGAGCCTGCTGCGGGGCTTGAACCCACAAAGCACAGGATCATGACCTGGGCTGAGGTCGGATGCTTAACTGACTGAGCTACTCAGGCGCCACCCCCACCCCCCCTTTTTTTTTTAAAGAGGCAGATCAACCACACAAGCAGGGGAAGGGCAGAGGGAGGGAGGGAGAGAATGTCCAACAGGCTCCACGGGGTCTGACATGGGGCTTGATCACGTGACCCTGGGATCATGACCTAAGCTGAAATCAAGAGTCTGAGGCTTAACTGGCTGAGTCATCCAGGTGCCTCCCTGCCCCATTCTTTTTTTAAGTTGTTTATTTATTTTGAGAGAGAGAGAGAGAGTGTACACACACAAGTGAGCAGGGAAGAGGCAGAGAGAGATGGAGAGAAAGAATCCTAAGCAGGCTCTGTGCTGTGTGTGCAGAGCCCTATGTGGGGCTTAATCTCATGAACCCTGAGATCAAGACCTGAGCTGAAATCAAGAGTATGATGCTTAACAGACTGAGCCACCCAGGTGCCCCTAGGCAGCCCCGACTCTTGACTGAAAGGAAACAAAAGAAAACACCACCACTGTTCATACTAAAAATGGAAGAAAAAAAAAACTATCTGGGGAGAAAAATAACAATCCAGTCATTCCCAGACAGACACTTATTCATCCATTTATAAAAAAGAGTAATGGTTAACTATGTGTAGTTAGTGGTCTCTAGAAGCAGTGGCTTAATTTCCTTCCTCCTTCCTGGCATCTGCCAGGGTAACCTTGTTGTATTTAACATCTGCTCTGTGGATTCTCTTGAGAGCTATAACAGAACGCTGGGTCTCCTTGTCATTTTGTAAAGTAAGTTATTTTGAAGGAAGAAAATTTAAGGAAACTTCTTATAAAATACTGCAATACCAGAATAGTTTTTATGTTCAGAGTTTTAAAATCCTAGACAGTATTCATGACTCCCAATTTGCAGAAAAGAAAATTGAGACGAGAAAATTTTGGTAGCTGGCTCAAGGTGGCCTGGTAGCTGGTGACAGGGCAGGACTCCTCATTTCTGATTCAGGATTTTGTACTGTCCCAGGCAGACAATTCTGCTATATTGGTTTGATATTTCCAATTTATTCTTTGGCAGTCAACTTCAAACTGTGAAGGGGAAAAAAGAAACCTTAAAAATTATTTTTGTTCCAAGAGAGTCTATATGACTGCCAGCTCAGCGAGATGTGTTACTTCCAGGCATAGAAGCGAACTTACCTTTTAACTACATGCTACTGACCATCCAGCTGCTTTGTAAGAAAATTAGGTCCTTGGGAGCTTTTAGGGTAGAAGATGTTGATGCCATAGAACCTTAGATTATAACAACTCGAAGTGGAGATCCCCCTACTAAGCCCTTCAGTTCAGAAACGAAACCACACCCACAGTGATACAGTGCCCTCCCCCCAGGTCCCACTGCACTACACCAAGCCCAGTTCTGGGGTTCCTCCTTATGTTACTTCAAGCCATTTTCCTGTGTAAAGGAAGACTGGTAGGTATGTCTACTGGGAGATGCGTTTCAGGCATTTACCTTCCCACTTTACATAATACCTCAAAAGAATCTTTTGTTAACAGCTAAACAGCACTGTAATTGTCATAGTTCATGCAACCGACCTCTTCTTTCAGCTTGTGCCTTTTGCTCTTTTTCTTTAAAATGCCTCCAAAGCTCTAAAGTATTGCAATGGTGTTTGTAAAGAATCTGCTGAGAAGCATCATGACCCTGCATTTGTGCAAAATTATAAGCCAGACTCTTACATTAGGAATGCAGTCCTGTTAACCAAGCTCATTGCCACCCAAGCGCGGCTCATCACTCTTCAGCACACACTGTATTTTGTGGTATGTAGTCAGGTTGCCTTGCTGGGCTCCCCTGTCACGTATTGCAGCAAGTTCCTCATGCAGGGCAGAGTCTGTGAGCCAACCTGCCTCACCGGGTATGATCGATAAAAAGAGGGGCTTATGACATCCTGGACTTAGAACAGTGTATGGCACCTGTTGCCCGGTATATATTTTGCATTGAATAAACGAACATCGAAACCTTGCTTTTGCAAGGTTTTGAATCTCTAAATTTGAGTCAATAGCATCTGAGCTCCCCTGACTAAGCCATTAGTACTTTGCTTCTTTTCAAGTGTCAGGGAGTCTCCTGGATTCTCTCAGCGTGTCAAGGCATATTTTAGTCGCTTGGATACCAGCATGATGTTAGGATAGTGGGTCCGTATCACTGATTCCTAATGATTCCGAGAGATTCAGAGCCATTTCTACCCATCAGCCTGTGAGCCTATCTCTCGACTTCCTAGAATCAAGACAATCGCTGTGCCCACGCAAATTACTTCTCCCCTTGTCACCATGGCAACACATTTGCTCTCTCGCCCACCCCACCCTGTTTGCAATCAGCACAGAGCCATTGGCTTAATAAGGCCTGACAAACTTAAACAATGGGGATTTCTTGCCTAGAGCCAAGATCTTTATTCGTTCATAGTGACCAGAACTATGTGTTGCTGCCTTGCTGACACCGCTTGGCATTTAGGAAAAAATTTCCCACCATGATTCATCTCTACTACCTATTCTCAGCTCATCTCTTCCAAATGTCAGTCGGCCAATCAATTGATCAATCAGGGGAAGAAATTAAACTATTAGGATACTCAACCAGAAAGTGATGTTTTGTCTCTGTACACCAGGATTTCTCAGTCTTGGCCAGTCCACATGGTTGGGGGAGGGGTGGAGTGAGCAAGGAAGAGCCATGCTGGGAAAGGGCACTGCCTCTGTGCCTCCAGTTGAAACACATTGTATACATTGTATACATGCTGGCCTCTTGCCCATGACTCCCCTGCACAGGCCCCCTCCATAACCTCACTGAACTCAGTTATACCTCTTCAGGTGCCACCTTGTTGGACACTGGGAAGAGACGTGGATCAAGACCTGAAGGCTCCTTGGGCTGGGCTCTCACCATAGTTGGATAAAGGCAGACACAACTGGAGGGGTCCCTGCAAATTATGGCTGATGTGTCAGAGGGTCTGATGGCAACTTTGCTACCTCGAGGCCTCTCAGCTCAGGACTGAATGAGAACACTGTATCCTGAGCAGAAGCAGCTGCTTCTGGGCAAAGCACTCAATGTTTTCCATTTCTTAGAAGATAAACTCTAAACCCCATGGCCCAGCCCCCAGCTGCCTACCTCTCCCGCCCACCTCTTCTTACCACTGTCCGCCTATAACCCTCCATCTTGGCTATAAGGAGTCATGTGTTGCTTACTCACTTTCTTTTTCATGCCTCCAGGCTTTTGTTCTCCCGTCCCAATAACCTGGAATGCTCTCCCTTCTTCTATTCCTATACATTCTGAAAACATACCCTAAACGTCCAAAAATAAGATACTGGATAAATGAATTGTAACATGCGGTAGATGCTATGGTATGCTGCTGCTGCTTCTCCCCTTCAGGGTCAAGGCACACATCTCCTCAGCTGTCAGGAGTGTTGGCTATTGAATATTCACATCTGAGTCCCTCTGCTGTGATAGCCTTGGGTTATCTGTGATAGCCTTACAATGCTTGGGTTGAAAGAATCGGCATCCAATGATCATATCACACAAAGGTACAGCGGCATGACCCCTGTGCCCCTACCTGGGGCTACTGTGAAGGGCCATCCTAGCTGAACTCCCTATGGGATGGGCCGGGGCCTCCACGGCAGCTGCATCACATTCCAAGCTTTCCCTCTGCCCAGTCCTTCATCCCTTACTCCCTCACAGACAACCTGCAAAGTGTCCTCCCCAGCAGAACTCCAGCGTGTAAACCTCTGTCTCAGAGTCTCCTTCCAGGTAAGCCTAAGACATGGCAAACCTAGGATGAAATAATATGTAATCATTAAAAAATTTAAGTTATGTATTAGAGAATATTTAATGACATAGGAAACTGTTCAAGTTAATGAAGGAAATACAAAAACAAGAGGCAAAACTGGGCATGCATTCCATTCCTGATTATGTAAGAATGTATATGACCCAAAGAGAAAACCAGAGCAGAAAGGAAAAAATATATATATCTTTTAGAAAGAATTCTTCCTAAAGCAGAGCTAAAATAGTGTCTACCTCTGGAATTTTGTTTCCATTTTCTGTTCATTTTAAATATTCTACAATGAGCATGTAATTATTAGGAAACCTAATGAGTTCATTTAATAGTAAAATGAAGTAATGTTATCAAACAACTCCCTGGAACACAAAACACAAAAACAAAAGTCTTCTTAACCCACCTTCTGAGGACAAATGAAAAACTTCAGCATCCATGGTCTCTCTGTGTGCTTCCTTCTCTCATCCCTGCCCCTGCCCAGTCCGTGGCACTGACCCTTTTCTTTTTTGTTTATCTCTGTCCCTATATGTACATATCTATCATTACCCTTAACCATAGGGTATTGCAAATGTTTTAATTTATCTCTCATATTACGCTGAGAGTTGCATGAGGGCAGAAGATCATGTCCCCATGTTTCGGACATGACCTCTACACTGTAAACAGTATATTTTACTGAACGAGTAAATGAGTGAATGAACAAGCATTTGAAGTGGAGACTTGAAGAGTCAAGAATTTGGCATAGGGACAGACTACTGAAAGTGAGGGAAAAGATGTAGGACGAAACGTTGAGAGCCTAATTAATGTTTTCAGATTGTGTCAGAATAGGAGACTATGAAATGGGAACCCCTCAGCCTGTTTGTGCTTCTCTGTTCTGTGGTTTACCAAGAAACTTTGGAAAAAGCTGACTTTGCCCCTGTGGCTTTGAGCATTTCAAGATAAGCATCACCTTGGTTTCAAAAAGAAAATGATGCGTGTTATTTTCAACTTTGCTTCAACAAAGCATTCAACAATGCTTATTTTCTAAAATCATTCTTTAAAAAATAAAGCTAATGTTCTTTGTGGAATATTTTTGAATTCATGATGAATTTTGGAAAATTGAATTTGAGTGTTTCTGGCCGTATTTTCTGCTCTTTAATACTTAGTAAAAAATATTTAAATTTTTCTCAATTTATGTAAAATTTGCTTACATAAAATTCAATTTATTACAAAAAAAATTTTTTTTACACTTATTTATTTTTGAGAGACAGAATGAGACAAAGTGAGAATGGGGGAGAGGCAGAGAGAGAGGGAGACACTGGGTCGGAAGCAGGCTCCAGGCTCTGAGCTGTCAGCACAAAGCCCGACACAGGGCTTGAACCCACAGGCCTTGAGATCATGAGCTGAGTCGAAGTCGGACACTCAACCGACTGAGCCACCCAGGCTCCCCACACCACTTTACTTTAAAGTGCACAGTTCAGTGAGTATTGCCTTTTTACCCTGAGTTTGGCTTTTCTCTTCGAGTAGCAATTAGCTGGTGTCCCTGCAAAGGTACTAGGTGTTTCTATTGAGGTGACCTTGCAATAATTGGGTAATTGATACCTTAATTCAAAGACCTCACTCCATTTTCCCCTGGCCCCCTATTACTAGAGAATATGGATCAGATTTGTTAGTGGTACACAGAAGAATCTTCTTGGACTGGTCTCATAGTATTCTGCTTTTCTCAGCTTCTTCTCCTCTTGTGCACTGTGAGCCCAAGACATACTCAAATATTTGTACTTCCTCAAGTGAGCCACATTCTCTCATGCTTTGCGTGCCTTTCTTTCTCTTTTTGGCAGATGCCTACACATCTTTCCCTGAGACAAAGTCCAGGCATTATGATTGATACGTGTGAAACCCCCATCCTCCCAAAGCAGAGTTGTGGGGTGACACTCTTTCCCCTTCTCCTCCCCCTCCTCTGCCTTCTTTCTCCTCCTTTCCCTCTTCTGTTCTTTAGGCAACTTCATATGCCCTCAGTTCAAACATTTTTCCTATTGGTTTGCAACCTTCAATTCATTGTTGTTTCCTAATAGGATTGTGAATGCTTTGAGAGTAGGGTTTGTTTACTTATCTCTCCTATTCAGTGATCTTGACATATAGTATGTGATCAAAAACAAGTTATTGATCTTTAAAAAATAAAGCTAATGTTCTTTGTGGAATATTGCCAAAATAATTTTGCCAAGTTATTGCCAAAAAAGGCTCTAATAATATTTAGGAATCTTTGGCAGACAGGTAAAGAACTTTGGTGGAATGTGCCTCTGTGCACCCGTTATGTGGATGTCTACAGTTAGGACTGTACTTGATGAACAGGTTTTGGTTTGGAGTCATGGGAGGAATAGGAAGCCAGAATGCTTACATCTCTGGAAATTTTCTGAAATTCCTTAGAGAAAGATACCAACTATTAATTAGATACATATCAATACATATCATGACAATATGTACTTTACAGCATTGATAAACCTGAACATTCACTCCTGTCTGTTTTATTCTTGTTTCTCTTGAGCTTCAACACTGAATTTGTATTTGTAACACCTGCTGTTACCATCCCGGGATAATAGACTATTTAACATTTGATCATTTACAAAATATGCAATTCACACTCTATTCATTCCTAGTTATTTGGTATGGATCTCTTCTGAGGGCTCTCGAGGAATCATCGTGTAGTTTAGACCGTATGACCACGGCTGAGTGCAACCAAACCAGTATATGAACTACAAAGAAAGAGAGTCGTTACAGTTACTGGAAACAGAAAGCAATAGTGAAATGTGTGGAACTAGGGAGGGATCAGGAGAGAAAAGAAGGGAGGAGGTGGGAGAGGAAGAAACCCAATAAAACCATAATTGTCTTAATGTCCAGTGCCCTAATCTAGCAAGCAGAACCTTCTCCATTCTAAGCTGGCATGTGCACTGACCTCTCTAGTAAAACATGATGACTGGGTTATCAATGCTCATGTGCATAACAGTCATCTGGGGATGATTTTTTAAAATGATGGATTTCTGAAACAAAATCATTATCTTAAAGACCTATCTGTATTCCCATGTTCATTGTCACATTACTCATGATAGCCCAGTTATAGAAACAACCTAAGTATTCATCTATAGAAGAATAGATAAAATGTGATATATACACATACACACACTGAATTATTACTCAGATTTTGAAAATAAGGAAATCCTGCCATTGGTGGCAACATGGATGAACCTGGAGGGCATTATGCTAAGTGAAATAAGCCAGATAAAGAAAGACAAATGTTGCATGGCATCATTTATGTGAGGAATCAAAAAAAAAAATGGAAATCATAGAAATAGTAGAGTGGCACTCACAGGGGCTCACAGGTAGGGGAAACAGAGAAAGATTTGTAAAAGGGTACAAACTTTCAGTTATAAGATGAAAAAATAAAATGATAGATTCCTGACCATGATCTCAATTTCTTATTTAGTTTCTCTGAGGTGGTCCTAAGAAGTTGCTTTTTTAACAAGGCCAAGATGATTCTGTTAGAGGTGGTCTAATCAATGAGAAACAATACAGAACCATCTCTTAGCCTTATTACTGTATTAGCATTTTTGCGAAAACAACACTCATGCCTTGGCTCATTTTTTATTGCTGATTGACAGTTTGCTTTGGGCTCAACTGGATGATTTTTTTTCACTCGTGTTGCCTGGACTCACTCAAAAAGCTCCTGTCAGCTGGTGGCTCAGCTGGAGCTGAAAAGTCAAAGTTGGCCTCTGCACATGACTAGTGTTTGGCAGGCTATCAGCCAAGGTCACCTCATTTTTCCTCCATGCAGCCTAGCATCAGTTTCTTCATAGGGTGGTCTCAAGATTCCCAGCAGCAAGAGAGGACAAGCCCCAAAGTGCAAGCATTTTTCAAGAGTCTCTGGTTATGTCATATTTTCTAATGAACCATTGGCCAAAGGAAGTCACATGGCAACATCGATATTTGAGGGGAAGAGAAGTAAACTCCATCTCCTAACAGGAAGCTGGGCAAAGTCTCATTGCAAGGGATAGAGGAATAATCAGGGCCACTTTTGCTTACAATAGTCCACCATGCTTACTATTTCAATAAACTAGCACGTTAAGATTGTTGAAGAAGAAAGGTGTATAAAGGACTTATATTTTAAAATATAAATTAGTACAAATGCAAGTCTGCATTCCAAATGAAAGCTCTCCTACTGACTTGCATCCCAGATTGATTTTTTTAAGATCGGCTTAATGCCCAGCACTGAGCCCAACATGGAGCTTAAACTAATGACCCTGGGATCAAGATGTGAGCTGACATTAAGAGTCTCACTCTTAACTGACTGAGCTACCTAGGCACCCCTCTCCTGACATTTTTGTGTAAGAAATCAGTGGACTGATACCCTATGTGATCAGACTGTCATAGTCTTGGATAGACCCATGGAAATTTGTAGTTCTTGTTAATGTTAGTTGCCATGAATGGCTTGGGGGTTGGGGGGGGGGGGCGGGGGAAAGTACCATAGCTTTACAAATCTGGGGAAAATTAGTTAAGGGGAGGCAGATGGCAATCTTTTGCTTCATGGCTTTTCTTTGGAGAGTAGATAATATAGTGGTAAAGATCATAATGCCTGCCCATTTAGATCCCAATATTAGGTCTGCCATTCTTGAATTGTTTACCTTCAGCAAATGAATGAATTCACCTGTCCATATTTAATAGGGCATGATAGGGTAAGATTTAATTTTTTTAATGTTTGTTTATTTTTGAGAGAGAGAGAAAGTAGGGGAGGGGCAGAGAGAGAGGGAGACACAGAATCTGAAATAGGCTCCAGGCTCTGACCTGTTAGCAGAGTCTGTTGTGGGGCTAGAACTCATGAACTGTGAGATCATGATCTGAACCGAAGTTGAACATTCAACCAGCTGAGCCACTCGGATGCCCTGATAGGGTAAGATTTAAATAAAATGATGTATGCCATAGAGCTCACAAAGCATTAGCTGTCATCCTCATCTTCGTTATCATTCCAGAAAAAAATAAATGTTGCCGACCTGTCATAGCTCTGTTTGTCCACCTGAGGAATGGGCAGTTGCCTATAGGATCTAAATTCATAAAACTCCCTCCCCCAAATAACTTCCAAATCCTCCATATAACTTAAAGATTGGCTAAAGCCATGTGTTTCTTGAGGATAAGAGAGAAGGACTATGCCTAAACTTGTTCCTATTCTCTGCAGAGGCATAGTGACTAGTATGCCCACTATGATTTAAGGGAAAAGCTACTGTAGCTAGTCTGCAGGATGGCCTCCAATAATCCTTGACTTATGATAGCCAGGCTCTTGTGTAAAATTCCTCTTGCATGAATGGAGCTGATCTGTGTAACCAAAAGGATAGAATGGAAATGAAACATGATTTCTGAGGTTAAGACTTAAAAGCCATTGCAGCTTCCACCTTACTCTCTTGGATCATTCACTCTCGGGAAAGCCAGCTGCCTGGTCATGAAGCTACTGAAGCAAACATATGGAGACTTCCATGTGTCAAGAACCCGAGGCCTCTTATTGAGAGCAAATACAAACCTGCCAACCCTGTGAGTGAGCCTACTTGGAAATGGACACTCCAGCTACACTCAAGCCTTGAGATGACTGCAGCCTCCTGAGGGACCACAAGCCGCAAGGACTCAGCTTGGCTGCTCTCCAGTTTCTGACCCACAGAAACTGTGAGAGATAGTAAATGTTTGTTGTTGCCCCAAGCCTATAGGTTCCAGGGTGATTTGTTATGCAACAATAGACAGCTAATACAGCTGTTTTGGTGTGGGGAGGGAGGGCAGGCATAGAAGCACTGGCTTGATGGAAAGACAGAGAAAGAGAAGGGAGAAAGATTCAGAAGGCAGAAGCTGAGGATTACCAAAGAGAGCCTCACAATGCTGCTTGCAGGCACAGTCCTGGAGGCCATTTTCTGGAAGAGAAGCCACAGAATTGAGTGTGCTAAGTGCTTTGAAGTACCTAGAGACCCCGCAGGGAATGGCACTAGGTAACTGGGAGGTCATGCTTTTCCTCTTTATCATCTTGGCCATTAACTAGAGCAAAGCTCTTTGTGGGAAACATGCAAATTGCTGAAAATGGAGTTGAACTTCCTCTGTCTCTCTTTAACTGGAAATATAATTGCAACTCCTTGCACATTGCTGTGATTTTTTTCTAATCCTGTCACGCTTTGTTGGCTCGCTGCTTTTCATCTTACTGTTTATTAAAATAGCCCACGTCGTCTTTGATGCTGAAAGCACAAGTATATGATTGGAGGCTATTGCCAAATTACAATTCATTTTTATTTGATACTGAGGTTTTTGACTATTCATTTTAAACTTTTTTTTTAAACTTTGGAGTTGGAGAGTGGGAGTTGGGGAGAGGAGACCACAGGAAATGGTGAATGGCCAGTCAGAACCCTCTCCTAGGTTCAGAAATCTGGCAGTTGTTATCAAAGCATCACCATCAACATCTCTCATGTTCTTCTATGAGACGTAGTCCCTATGTCCTTAGCTAGTGGCAGGTAGAATGAGCCAGAATTCGTGGAGTGATGGATGATTTAGCCACAGGCTTGTTTAACCCTTTGGAGCTATGAGTAAGCCTATTCTAATTTGCTCTGACTTTCCAGTAAAATTGAGATGGGCACTCCAGTCCTCCAAATAAGGCAGTTTTGTATTTAAGTCTACTCTACAACCAATGGTGTGATGCCCAGGCAGAAATACTTCCTGGGTATTTTCCAAGAGTATCCTATATAAGGGGATTGTGTCTGGGGAATGTATTAGTTTCCTGTGCTTCTGTAACGAATTACCACACACTTGATTCCTTAAAGTAACAAAAATTTATTCCTTAATAGTTTGAGAGTCTAGAAATCCAAAATCAGTTTCAGTGTGCCAAAATCTAGATATCAGCCTGCTGATACTCTTTCTAAATGTTCTAGGCGACAGTCTGTTCCTCATCTCTTCACCTCTGGTGGCTGCTGGCATTCTTTGTCTAGATCACTCCAATCTCTGTCCCCATGGTCACATTGCCCTCTCCTTTCTGTCTGTCTTTGTTGCCTCTTCCTTCCTCTGCCTTCCTTATAAGCATACATGTGATTGCTTTTAGGGCCCAACCAGATAATACAGGATAAGCCCCCTATGTCAAAATCCTTAACTTAATCATATCTGCAAAGACTCTTTTTCCAAATAACGTAATGTTTTCAGGTTCGAGGGATTAGGATCTGATAGCTTTGGAGGCCATTATTCAACCTACTACAGGAACTTCACATCATTTCATCCCCAACCTTGAACCTTTCTGTATAGCACTTTTGTATTTTCCTCATTGCTACTGTGATCCAGCTGGTGGTGAGTCACAGAAAGGAAAAATGGACCCCACCTTCTTTGAAAAACTATAGGACCAAACACATTAGATGGAAGAATTGTAACAAGCAGGGACAGTGAGATGGTAAATAATATTCTGGTGAAAAGTACCACCCCCCAATTTTGTGCTTTCAATTGTAGAATCCTGCTCTGTTGAATGCCTTCCTTTGAAAGCATCTCTAAGTTTTTACTTTGAAATACAGATTTGGTTACTCATTCAGAAATTGCCACCTCACATGTTGCAATCAAGACCTTGTCTGTCGTTGTTGCCCACTACAAAGTTTTATTAGCCCTGGAGAGAATTTACTGCTCTGCTCCCGCTGTGGGCTTCCTGCCATGGTGTGTGAACCTGAGATGAAAACCACTTGATGTATGGTTGGCAGGTAATAGACTTCTCTCACCCAGACTGATAAGTCATTACTGGCCCTTCCATTCAATAACTCTGAGCAGGGTCCCAGCTTGCACTTAGTCTGAGAGATGAGAGACTGGGATGGAGGGAAGGGAAGATTCTTTTCTCAAATGCTGCTCAGGCTTATACATACTACTTGGTAGTAGATGGGAACAATGGCAGGGGTCGTGGGGCTGGTTGTTGAATGATTGAACACTTAGTTTCAAAGGTGGTAGTACATGTGAGCTGTGATTTAGAAATAGGACAAAGGGATTCTTGGATTTAGGCAAAACTTCCAAATGAAAATAGTGAAGTGAGGCTCCTGCAAAGCAAAGTTGTGTGTGTGTGTGTCTGTGTGTGTGTGTGTGTGTGTGTGTGTGTGTGTGTATGAGAGAGAGAGACAGAGAAAGAGAAAGAGAGAGACAGACTAAGACTTAGGAGAAAAGGAAGAGTTCCAAATGCCCTGGCAAGGGAATCTAATGTATTGGCAGATTTTGATCCTTTTCCAAGTCATGCAATGCTTCTTAAACTGAAGTCTATAGAGAGACACAGAGGGCTTCACATATTCTCAATTACAGAAACTCTGACTTAAAGTATAGTGCAGAACCTTAGCTTGGTATCTTAATCTCTCCCTAATCTAGCTCCATCTGGCTCTCTTATAAGAGCCTACTTTTCATTCCTCCCACCGTTTTTCCAGGCAAATTGGACTAGTCAGAATTCCCCAGACTTCTCACATTGGCGACTGCACAGATCGCATTCCTCCTCTAAAATGTCATTCTACCTTTCCCTTCTCTTCACATGGCCCCTCCCCCACAGCATCCCCCTAACAGAGTTTCAAGCTCTGCTTCCCCTCTGCCAGGTACCAGGTTCCTGGGCACTCAAGCTCACTTTTCCCCAGAATTTCTGCAGTGTGTAAGCTTTGAAAAGTGCCTTCTTGGGTATCCTGCTGCTCTGTATTGTTTATTTTATTTGTCTTCTCTTTTGGGTAGCATATTTGGCTCTAAGATTTTGTGTCTCTTCTCCTATGACACATCTCTCAAAACCCAGAATGCTTATTGTAAATAAACAAAAAGTATCCCCAAGATGATAGATGCTATTGGGAACCCACTCATCTCTTTTCTATCAATCTAAAACTCTGGCACAATGCTGGCCCCACCCCTTCCTGCTAAAATTGCCTGTGACCACCATGTTATTGGGGGCTGATACGGGGAGGGGGGGGGGGAGAAGAGATAGTGAAGAGAGAGAATCTGTGAGGAAATAGGAAGGGTAAGGGGCCAGAGAGGAGCTTGTGGTGGGAGGGCTTCTAGAAAATACTTCCAAGAACAGCAGAGCTCGATGTTCACTTGGATCTTATTGTAAAACATCCTCCAACTCAGCATCAAACCTCCAGTTATGTCTGTTGCACAAATGTGTTGTATGAGTATATTTTTATGTAGAAATGAAGGCAAGAAGACTGATTTTCATATTTGAATCAATTGAAGTGAAGCAATCATGAGTAGAAGCCAGAAGCTTCCTACAAAGGTAAAAATCACATCGTAAGCACTGAAAATATTTGTAGAAATGTGGGTTGGTGATATGATATTGCAGCCAGTATTCTCTAGACCTCCTGGAGATGAGAGACCTAAGGTGACATTTTCAGAGATCCAAGGGATCTGGGGGCTAAGCGAAGGAAAAAAGACATGACCACAAGGTGGCAGCAGCACACACTGGCCTGGTTGGGCTCTCCAAGGACAGGCTTGCCTGGGCATGTCCCTCAGGGTAGGCATTTGTTCAGAGGCTAATGCCTGGAGGCAGCAAGTATGAAGAGGAGGAGGGCATGGGACCTTTGAGGAAAAGAGGGATCTAAGTGATGTGGCTCAACACCATGGGGGGAGTCTCTGGGTCAGAAAGCTGTGAAGGGCATGGGGTGCTTTGCTGGCCCCTTTGTTTTTTGTTTGTTTGGTTTTTGGTTTTCGTTTTGTTTTTATATGAAATTTACTGTCAAATTGGTTTCCATACAACACCCAGTGCTCATCCCAACTGGTGCCCTCCTCAGTGCCCATCACCTACCCTCCCATCCCTCCCATCCCTCCCACCTCCCATCAACCCTCAATTTATTCTCAGTTTTTAAGAGTCTCTTATGGTTTGGCTCCCTCCCTCTCTAACTTTTTTTTTTCCTTCCCCTCCCCCATGGTCTTCTGTTAAGTTTCTCAGGATCCACATAAGAGTGAAAACATGGCATCTGTCTTTCTCTGCCTGACTTATTTCACTTAGCATAACACTCTCCAGTTCCATCCACATTGCTACAAAAGGCCATATTTCATTCTTTCTCATCGCCGTATTATTCTATGCCATTCTTCTCATTGCCAATAGTATTCCATTGTGTATATAAACCATAATTTCTTTATCCATTCATCAGTTGATGGACATTTAGGCTCTTTCCATAATTTGGCTGTTGTTGAAAGTGCTGCTATAAACATTGGGGTACAAGTGCCCCTATGCCTCAGTACTCCTGTATCCCTTGGGTAAATTCCTAGCAGTGCTATTGCTGGGCCATAGGGTACATCTATTTTTAATTTGTGAGGAATCTCCACACTGTTTTCCAGAGTGGCTGCACTCCTTTGGAAGACCATGTGATTCTTGATCTTGGGGTTGTGAGTTTCAGCCTCATGTTGGGTGTAGAGATTACTTTAAAAAAAAAAACACTTAAAAAGAGGGGCACCTGGTTGGTTCTGTTGGTTGAGGGTCCATCCAGCCCTTGATTTCTGCTCAGGATCCCAGGGTCGTGGAATCAAGCCCGGTGTCTGCCTTGTCAGGCTCTGCACTAATCTTAGAGCCTGCTTGGGATTCTCTGTCTCTCTCCCTTTGCCTCCACCTCCCCCCCCCCCCCCGACTTGTGCTTTATCTCTCTCTAAACAAAAACAAAACAAAAAACACTTAGAGAAAGCTCTGAAGGGCAGCAGTAGCTTGGGGTCTTTATAGCCCTGGACTTATTTTATCTATGCTACAGATGTTGAGTGCAGCTTCAGGGGAATGCAAAGTAGGCAATCTCTAAGTGGCTAAAAATCTGCTTATTAAAATAATTTTATGTGTAAAAATGTGTCTCAGCCTATAGTAAAAAATTATACATCCTAGGAGTCAATACACAGAGGGCATCTTTGGTTTATATAATAGGTATCTCACACATATACACTCTTACAGGATGGGAGTCATGCCATATATGGTGTTTTGTAGCTTTCACAATAATCTATTAAGCATTTCTCAATGTCACTAAAATTTCTTCTAGAACATTATATTTAATAGCTTCTTGTCATCATGAGCTTTTCCTATGATTTACCACAACCCCGGTTCAAATGTTTTTCTGCAGGTAGCCTAATGTTTCTAACGTCACCCTACAGATCTGTAGTGATGGAACCCAGAGCTCTTTTCCCCCAAACCTGGTTTGGATTCTTAGCTCTACTGAGTCAGTGGTTGAGCTGGGGAATCATCAAATGATTTTTGAGAATAATGTTAGGAAGAGGAGATTTCATCCAGATTAAAAAATATTTATTTACACAATTATTTATTTGGTATGTATTTAACAATGTGATTAATGGGCTAAGCTTGCAGATAACATTTTGGTCAAAAAACAATTGTGCTCATTAAGGAAGCATATTATGCAAAGAGCACTCCATCATATGGGGCCCCTAAAGAAAACTTGTTTTGAGGTAAATAACAGACCCCATCTCATTAATTACAGGTATCAACTATACCAAATCACCATGCACAAAGTACTTAAACAGATAGTAGCTTGATGATGAATGGCATTTCCCGTTTCAAATGATGTAAGTAAAATGCTATTTAAAATCTTGACATTCTCTTGCAAAGAGTAGGTGAGCTCGAGAAGGTGGCACAATGACAACGTGACTCCCACGTTCCTCATTGTGTGTCTGTGTGCATGTGTGGTGGAGGAGCCTTTGAACAGCAGGATGTGTTCTAAGAGCAGAATGAGATCAAACAACCTACCTCCTGCACTTCTGAGGCAGTTGCACTGTGCAGGACATGGCCTTTGGCTTCTTCCGCCTCTGTGACCACCTGTGCAATAAAGGCTGCTTGATCCTAAAGGTCTGGGGGCGGGGGGGGGGGGGGGGAAAGGAAACAAGATGAGGTTTATTGAATAATCAGTGGCAAGCGGTTTATGAGATGCTCATCATGTGGAATCCCCAAAATAATCTTGTAAATTGTGTGTCTCCAATGTTCACATTAGATACCATGCCTCACACATATTTTACCAGATATCTACTAGATCCTGGCTGAACCTACATGAACCTAGATCTGAAGTCCTTGCAAAAATCTGTGCTATTGCTATAAGATTGTATAGAGAATGTCATTTTCCAGGAGAGTCCGTCAAAACCACTGTGTCCTTGATTCTTTTCCACCATCTCATCTATATACCTTTCCTTTTCTCTCTCTCTTTTTGGTTTTGCACTTCTGTCTCCTTCATTCTGCTCCTTGCCTGCCCTATGAGGTTACTGAGGTAGGTACATAAACATACATATGCTTTTCCTGTATTTTCCATATATCTCTGCTCCTAAAATGCCCATTTTGTACCATCCAAGATAGTAACTAGTGTTAATGATGAGAGTTACCTATGGCTCCGTGTTACTGATGGATAATAACATCCTACAGTTTCTACCAAAGGAGTAATGTCTAATGGTAGATATCTCGACAACATGCAGGTTGATAAAGCTGGGTGACTTCTGATATGCACTTTGTCTTGGCTCAGAGTATAACAGTTGAGAGCAAGAGTTTTGGAGTCACTTGGATCTAAACTCTGGTCTGGACTTCCCAACTTACTCCCCTTTTCACTTTTGGCCATTTACTTTACTCTCTCTGTCTCATATTCCTCCAGGGAAAAATGAAGGTGATAATAGTGTTTACCTCCTAAGCTTGTATAGGATTAAATGACATACTACATACAACTTCCTTAGCAAAGTGTATATGACACCGAGCTCTCAAGAAATTGACTACTATAAAAATAAATATGTACAAACTATTTTCTGCTGGATCTACCTGTATGTTAGGCCAACATTCTAAACATTCTAAACAACATTCTAAACACACTGTACAGTGTTTACTCATCACCAATTATGTACATTGTATGGCTGGAGACACTATAAGGAAAAGGGCCCTAGGTAGTTTCAGTAGTTTGCTTCCCATTAGCTTATGGCTTACTTAGTAACAATAAGAAATAGATACAAGAATTTATGTGTTTCCTTATTATGTCTGTCTTTCTGATAAGAAATTATCAAGCCTTCATTTAAAATAACATCATTTTTGCAAATGGCATATTGTATAAAGGGTTAGTATCCAAAATCTGTAAAGAACTTATCAAGCTCAACACTCAAAAAAAAAAAAAAAATCCAGTGAAGAAATGGGCAGAAGACACAAATAGACACTTTCCAAAGAACCTCCAGAATCCAAATGGCTAACAGACATATGAAAAAATGCTCAACATCACTCATTATCAGTTAAATACTAATCAAAACCATGATGAGATACCACCTCACACCTGTCAGAATGGCTAAAATTAACGACTCAGGAAACAACAGATGTTGGCGAGGATGTGGAGAAAGGGGGGCCCTTTTGCACTGTTGATGGGAATGCAAACTGGTTCAGCCACTCTGCAAAACAGTGTGGAGGCTCCTCACAAAATTAAAAATAGAACTACCCTATGACCTAGCAATACCTAGCACTGCTAGGTATTTATCCAAAGGGTACAGGAGTGCTGATTAAAAGGGGCACGTGCACCCCAATGTTTATATAGCACTATCAACAATAGCCAAATTATGGAAAGAGCCTGAATGTCCATTGACTGATGAATAAAGATGTGGTACATATATATGATGGAATATAACTTGGTGATGAAAATTAAATCTTGACTTTTGCAATGTGGATAGAACTAGAGTGTATTATGCTAAGCAAAATAAGTCAGTCAAAGAAAGACAAATATCATATGATTTCACTCATGTGGAATTTAGGAAACAAAGCAGATGAACATAGGGGAAGGGAAGCAAAAATAAGACAAAAACAGAGAGGGAGGCAAACCATAAGAGACTCTTAAATACAAAGAACAAAAAGAGTTGCTGGAAGGGAGGTGGGGGGGGGATGGGCTAAATGGGTGATGGACATTAAGGAGGGCACTTGTTGGGATTGAGCACTGGATATTACATGTAAGTGGTGAAACTGGGTTCTGCTCCTGAAATCAATACTACACTGTGTGTTAACTAACTTGAATTTAAAGAAATAAATTTTAAAAAATAACATAAAATGACATCAATGCCACAAAGTACTCCCCATCCTTAAAAAGGAAATCAGCCAGTATTTACTGAGGACCTCTTCAGTGCTCAGGCCTATGCCAACCTAGGGAATAGAGGTGGGCTCCCAGGAAACCATGAGTTTTCTTTTCCTCAACATAACTGTGAACTTCTCAGCCTTAAACTGAATTCTAAGTCACATTCTTTTATTTATTTTTTCTCTAAATACATGTTCTCTGTGGACTTGTCCACTTGGATCTCACTTTGTCCCTACCTTTCATCATTTGTGTCTTGAGTCCTATTTATCTTGGCATCCTGCTCAATAGCCAAAGAGTCTTACAACCAAGTTAACATTCTCTCCTAAGGGAAGTATACAACTCCTCTAGGTTCTAGAATTCACAACAAGGAAACAGTTGCTAAGTAAGGGATGCTTTAAAAAATTAGAGATCTACTAAAATGGCTAAAATTAAAAAGCTTGATGATGCCAAGTGTTAGAAAAGACAGTGAATAACAGAATAAATGCTCATACATTTCTGAAGAGAATGTAAAATTGTACAGCACCTCAGAAAACAGTTTGGCAGTTTCTTTGTTAACATATACTTACCATACAACCCAACAGTGATACTTCCAGTATTTTACTCAAGTGAAATGAAAACTATGTTGATACAAATACTTATATATTAATTTTCATATCATCTTTATATATAATAGCTCCAAACTAGAAACAACCTATATGTCTGTCAACAAATATGCATGATATGTGCATCTGATGGAATACTATTCAGTGTTCCTGGATGGCTCAGTCAGTTGAGGGTCCAACTATTGGTTTTGGCTCAGGTCATGATCCCAGGGTCTTGGGATCGACTCCCATGCTGAGCATGGAGCCTACTTAAGATTCTCTCTCTCTCTCCCTCTGCCCCTCTCCTTCACTTTCTCTCTCTCTCTGTCTCTCTCTCTCAAAAAAAACACAAAAACAAAAACAACTAAACAGATGAATCTCAGCATTCTGCTGAGCTACACAAGCCCACCTCAGAATGCATACTGTATGATTCTATGTAAAGAAGATTATTTAAAAAAAAATGAAAATATAGTGACAGAAGTTAAATTAGTGATTGTCTGGCAGCAAGAATGAGAGGAGCATGGAGGTGGAGTGCAAGGGAACGTTTTGGGTGATGGAAACAGTCTGTATCCTGATTATGATGGTAGTTACAAAGGCATATAAAATTTTCAAAACTCTTTGAATGTACAGTTAAAATGAATGTTTGCTTAACACAGTATATATCTTATATCTTATATATTATATATAAAATGATGATTTAAAAATGATGATTGAAGGGGTGCCTGGGTGGCTCAGTCGGTTAAGTGCCCGACTTCAGCTCAGGTCATGATCTCACAGTTTGTGAGTTCGAGCCCCGCGTGGGGCTCTGTGCTGACAGCTTGGAACCTGCTTCAGATTCTGTCTCCTTCTCTCTCTGCCCCTCCCCGACTTGTGCTCTGTCTCTATGAAAAATAAATAAATGTAAAAAATAAAATAAAAATAAAAAAATTTAAAAATGATGATTGAGGGGCACCTGGGTGGCTCAGTCGGTTAAGCATCCGACTTCAGCTCAGGTCACGATCTCGCGGTCTGTGAGTTCGAGCCCTGCATCGGGTTCTGGGCTGATGGCTCGGAGCCTGGAGCCTGCTTCCGATTCTGTGTCTCCCTCTCTCTCTGCCCCTCCCCCGTTCATGCTTTCTCTCTGTCTCAAAAATAAATAAAACGTTACAAAATTAAAAATGATGATTGAAATAATAAAAGGTAGGGAGAGATTTCAGTTGTCACAAAACAAAGATACCCAGAGACATAACTGCATTGCACGTGAATCTATTCAGTGTTAAATAGACATACTTTTTCATTCACTCATTTATTCAACCATCTATTAAGCACTGACTAGAATCTAGGTCAAGTGTTGGGTACGCAGCCTACAGAGATCAAAGACAACTTTGTAACTACAACACATTTAGTTTTGACAAATAGACTAACTGGAAAATGGCTGCCATGTAGGGGCTCAACTGGGAGGACCATTGAAGGTCCTTGGGATGGGGCGAGGTTTGATCTGAGTATTGGGAAGAGAAGGAGTATAGATGCTCTAGGTAAAGGGAACAGCAGGTGCAGAGCCATGACAGGATGGTTCCTGTGTCTAAAGTGAAGAATGCAGATGTGTGGAAGGTGGCCAGTGAGGAGCAGAAAAGTGAGTGTGGGTCTTGTGATGAAGGACGTTGTGTTTTGGCCTATTTTCTGTTGGGTGTAAATGAAGGATTTTAGGCAGGAGAATGGCATGAATTAATTATAGTTTAGAACAGTCATGCTAGCCTCAGTGTAGTGTATCAGTTAAAGGGGTCAAGAATGAGCAGGGAGACCAGTTAGGGAATTGCTAAAGTAATGGAGTAGTGGTGGCAGGAATGAGTCAGTGGGACATTTTGGGGATTGGTCCTGGCTGGCTCTTTGTAATGTCTAGCAAACATCTTCTGGCTCCGTGCGGTGTTGCCTTTTTATTTTGTTTGCTTTTTGTTTTTAGTGTGTGTTTTGTTTTGCCAGGGGCATTTGGTGCTTACCCTTATCCCGTGTGCTTTGTGAAGCCTGGCCTATCTTCCATGCTTCTCCTTTCCTTTTATCTTGTCCTAGACACAAGCTAAGGGAATGGCATGGTTTTCTTTAAGTTTTACAAGAACTGTGAGTCCTGTTTGATTTCTCCTCTGAAAGGAGCACTGCCAGGGATGATCTCCCTCACTGATGCAAAGAAATTAAGATTCAGTCGCTGCCTTCAAGAACATTTACAACGGAAAGTATACTTGAGGCACTGGGTGGCTCAGTTGGTTAAGTATCCAACTCTTGATTTTGGTTCAGGTCATGATCTCATGGTTGTGAGATTGAGCCCCACATAGAGCTTAGTGCTGGGTTCCACACGCTGACCATGGAGCCTGCTTAGAATTCTCTCTCTCTCTCTCTCTCTCTGCCCCTCTTACCCCATCAAAATAAGTAATGTTTTTAAAAAGTATACTTTCTCAATTAACTAATATTTACTGCATGTCTGCTCTGTGTCCCATGCTGTTTGAGGTGCTGGTGAGTGTGCTAGTTGGCCTGATGGATTATCCAAAAACTCCCCTGCAGCCACACCCTACTCCCCACCACATGATTATTGTTCTTTGTACAAAGGTCTATGGAGATTCTTGAAAATATAAAAGATAGTGTCTACTCCCACCTGACACATATTTTTGAAGAGAAGAAAACATGGCTACAATGTAAGGCAAAATGGGAAAAGCAATGTAAAAGAGGGAGGAGGAGGTCGGTGAAGTATTATAAGTATAAGGAGAGTGCTCACCCAGGCAAGGGTGGTGTGGCTGGTATGGCTGTTCCATGCAGAGGAAAAAAAAAATCTCCTGGAGGCCATGTGAGCACCTCCAATGAGCTAAAAACTCTGTCATGTGCTGGGAATACCAAGTTGAAGAGCAGGCCCTGCCTGCAGAGAGTCCTTTTCTTGTGGAATCAGAGTTTGCCTAAAATAATTTCAGAAGAGCCCTGCATGTCATTGAGCCTTTGTAAGTTCAACGCTCCATGTTAGCCTGGAAGTTCCAGTGTGGCGGCCCGATCATTCAGCTTCTTGCACATCCTGTCTCCCATGTATTGAACGTGGTGGCATTGTAGAAGGTGATGTTAGAATAGGCAACGTTTTCTTGGACATAATTCAGAAAACATGAACTGTAAAAGGCGTTCAGGGCTTCCCCATTTGGAGAGAACATGTGTGGAGATCCCTGCAGATACATCATTCCTTTGGAAACCTGGTTCCTTCATTCACCTTTTATCCCTCCTGTTGGCAACATCTTAAACTCACAGTCCTGACCTACTGAACTTTGTCGTAAAAGCAGGAACTAAATATCCACATTGAAGACAGATCAGATACAAAGCTCCATGTGTTTCTGAAGTCTAATTTCTGGTATATATCAAGATGTCATATAATTAAAAATTTCTAAAGTCAGGACACGACAGTCTAGAGAAAACACACTGTCAGAAAGAAAGCACTCAGAGGCTCACACACCCTCCCGCTACCCAAAAAGAAACACCTGCCACATTGCAGATACATGGGACATATTTCGTGTGTGTGGGACCAGTAACACAAATACCGTTTAGAGGAGGGAAGCAATAAAAACAGTACATTAATATTTTAAATGTTGGTAAAAAAGCATAGCTGGGTGAGGAGTAAATGCTTAAGAACTTCCCCTTAATAAAAACGACATTCTCGGTTATATGACCCACAGCAAATCGGCTTCAGCTGCATTTTTATTTAGCAATTTGTGTTTGGTGTTTTCTCTTGGAGATGCTCCCCTATTGCATTTTATGGCATGCTTTACATAAATTGCAAGGAGGATTGGGGTGTAAAGCTGTCAATTCCCAGCAGCTCATAAACTAATGAATTTAAATTTTAAATGGGAGATTTTAAAACATGTGGGGGCTGTTTTCATTATCTGATGGTATGTATCTCCAATGATAAGTGGCAGTCCATAAACACTGGGGATGGCTCCTTTCAGCAACTTGTGATAAGAAAATTCTCTCCTCCCTCCTTCTTTCCTTTCTCACTTTGTTCATTTCCTGTAAAATATCAAACTCCAATGAATTTCACCTTTCCCAACGACATGATAAAAGTTGTTTTAAAAATTGACTTGAAAAAGAAAAAAAATTATTTGAACCAGAGAAACTTTATTCACCCTCAAATCTCTTTCCTACTACCCTTTATTTTTTGATACCACATTGCTCTTTTTTCTACTCTTCATGCAAGTCACTACTCCCCTGAGACGGCAGACAGACAAGCAGACATGCACACACCCCTTTGTAAACCATCAACATGGCCAAGTTAACCTGTATGGAAGCCCTTTCAAAGTGAAGAAAAAAAATAAGTCCACATTTCAAAATCTTTTAGGCCCCTGCTACATTACAAGTCAACTAGCCTTATGGAAAATGGTTAAGGAAGAAAAACCAAAAGCACTAACCAAACACTGTCATCTGATGATCAGAGAAATGCACTCTTTTTTTTGCTCCTTCTTGCAATACTTTCTTCCACATTCCTATCCCTTCTGTAACAAGTGAAGATTGCAACCAGATCTAAGACAGGGAATATATGAAGTTTCTATGAAACTCTATGTCTGATATTTGTTTGTTTCTATTATGTTCATATTTTGTTGTTTTGGGATCTGGCTGTAGGAATTTAGATACATTTCTCCTCAGGGTTCCAGTGGATGGTTGGTCTGAAGATTTAGTCTAAGCATCAAACCAAATGGAATTATTTTCTGTGTCATGTTTTATAACTTGATGCCATTTTGTTCTAGTTCATTAATTTTAGAGAATTAATGGGATGTCTTTAATAGTTCACAAAGTTTTTGGAAGTTTTGTTTTCTTGTTTTGTGTTCTTTTAAATTTATATAAATGACACAACAGAATCAGCCTTAGCTTCTATGACTTTGTTTCCCCAGTACCAATACAGTAATAGCAGAGCTCATAATATGTACTTCATATTGTTTTATTGAAACATCAAATAAATAAAACACAGAAAATCCCACAAAACAACGTACAGACTCCAGAGGCCATTGCTTGTTACTTTCAGGCTCTTGGGTCAGCGTTGGGCATGTGAGTTCACAGGCCAGTGACTTCATATAAGATAGTAGTCTATTTGGATTAGGTCCAGGAGTGTTTTAAAATTCAAAAATTGTAGATGAATTTTTTTTTTTACAAAAAAATATTTCTATTTCCAAACAAGGGGAAAAAAAGAGAGATTGAAAGAATCTTTATTAGATGACCAGAATATGGTCTTTCTACCAACATCAAATTGTCCTCTTCTATGTTATCTTCTACTTTGAAATCACTTTTAAGCAATGGAGTTTCCACTGGGTCACTGGAAGACAATTGGATGGTCTAACCAATATCTTAGATCACTTCCAGCGCAGGGTGTGTGTGGAGGGCTGTAACAGACTGTGTGCTATGTTTTGTTTTTTCACTAGGAAGGTAACTTCCCATGCTACTGATTAATTGCACTATAATTATTATGGGGTTATTCCTACCTTATAGAGAAGAGAGGGAATAGCTTCTCTGTTTGGGGAAGTGTTTTGACTTTTCTATCACTGTAGAAATGTCCAGGTTTTCAATCCCATCTTTCTTTTTGATCTCATGTGAGAAACATACTTAGAACTTGGCCTTTTAAGACATGATTTGCCTTGATTCTCTGGAATTCTTTAGCATTAATAAATCAGGGCTGTGCAGTCACTGACAGAATTTGACTTGATGTATACCCTAAGGTCCCACCTGTAACAAAGTATCTTCTCTTGCAAGTAGACATTGGAAATTTTAAAAGTAGTTTGATTGGTATTTTGAAATTCCCAAATCAGAATGTATGTGGACAGAGGAATTTGGTTGACAAAACACCCATTTGACATACTAGGTGCTATTAACTACTTCTACAATTTGCTTTGCACCCGCACTAGCAAGCTGAGAATGAGCCTTTGAGGTTGTGGATCACAGATATGTACAGAAGAGAAATACAACCAATGGACTTTTAGTGGTTACCCACATGGCTTAGGACCAGACAGAATATGGGGCCTGGAAATTCCAAGTGTCTGTAGCCAATCTGAATGTATTGGCTAAATGTCTGGAGAGAAAGGCAAGGTCAGAGAATCATTAAAGAAGAAATAGTCCCTGAATTCTCTTCCTTTCTGGAGAGGAAATACAAGACATGGAAGAGTCATTCTTAGCTCTGTCAGAGTCACCAGCTATGCTAGTTTTTAGTTCTATATCTGTATAACACAATGTGGTGTCTTTAGAGTAAGGGACCTTGCTCCTTCTCACTTCCTATATTATACCAGACTTCTTCACCAAAATCTGCACTGTATGTTTTCATTGTGGTAAAAGGCAATAAGTTTATGAATTTTTAATATTCCTGTCAAGGTATTACAAGAATACGTTACTTTGTGAGGTATGTAGGAATGCCAACAGTAGGATGAAAAGTGTATCATAATCTCAAAATAGTAAATGCTAGTTCTGTGGCTTTCTTGCAGAGAGGTGATGTGTCTTGGTGAGACAAGAGAACAATTGTAGAAGAGAGTTTATATGCAGATCTACTGGTTCTCCTCTCTGTGCCAATCCAATCTCCGGGGCTTTCCTTGGATCACATCTATAAATACCTTCTAAGGTGGACTCACATTTCCAAGGACAAGATGAAGATCTCTTTCTTTGCCCTTAATCTATGGTTTGTAATGGGGTTTAGGAGCAAACCAGATGGGAATGGCAGGAAAAAATGATAGGTAGACATAGGAAAATAGGAGAAATAAAATCACAGAACCAGAAGGCAGAAAGGCGCCCTATTCATCTGGTTGAAATACCTCCCAGTGCTAGAACTGTTTCTCTGACATCTCTGATAGATGTGTCCTCTGTTAGACATTTTCATTAACCCAGGGTACATACAATAGTTTTTTTGTTTGTTTGTTTTTATTCTTTTGTAGGCAGTATATTTCTTTGTTGGGGAACGTTAATTGTTAGAAAGTCCCCTTTTTTATCTGTGATTGACTCCCAATCACTCTTTTAGGAATATCCAACCCATTGGGTCTGGTTCATTATACATAACAGCCCTTTCTAAGAACGGGAATAGAATCACAACTCGTGGAATTTGTCAAAGACTGCTTCTGGGATTATAAAATGTATTTATTATGTTGCTTAAGGAATTAGTTAAAAATGGAAGAATATCTAGAAAAATCATGCTTTTCACACAATTCTGAGTCAGTGTAGAACAATGCTGCATGGAGTACATTAACTAATCAAGAAACTTTCTAGCTGGTTTGGTGTATTTTGCTAACTCATTGGTTAGCAGTTCCTGAGGCATTTATGTAAGTGACCAAAGGAGATGATGAGGAGAAGAATTACCATATTTTGAATCCACTTGTGATGTTCTGTGATATTTGGCTGCAGGAGTGAAGATGAAGAACTTGAACTGGTCAACTGTTTGACCACCAAAGTGACATCTCCAGGTGAACTTTTCAGAAGAGTTGGGGTCCTGAGAGAAGCAGATAGTAATATCTGAGTGGTGGTTGTAAAGATATTTGAGGGATACATTGAGGTCAAATTACAGTAGACCTTAAATGCCAGGAAAGGAATTCAGATATATTTTTATGAGTGGGGAGAAGCTATTGATCATTACAAATAATCTGAGGTAACCAGTATCCCCCCAAATCTCAGCGTCATGATGCAATCATAATTTTCTCATTCACACTCCATGACGAATATAGTTTGGCCAGGGCTATGTTCAGCATAGCTACTCGGGGACCCAGTGTAGTCACATGTCCTTCTTGACATGCATTTCCCAAAATCAAGGAGAGAAGGGAATATGGTGAATGATACTGGCTTCTAGAACTTCCTTCTGAAAGTGGCAAACAACTCTTTTATTCACATTTTATTGGCCACGGCAGGTTACAGTAGTGTGCCCAACTGAGAGGGGGCAAGAGCATCCTATCTTACCATGTGTGCCAAAAGAGAACACAAATATTTTAGAACAGCTGTAAAAGCCTTCACTCCAGAGCACAAGAGAGAAATGATGATTAAAAAGGCCAGTAGTGGCACACAGGGAAGTTTTCTGAACCACGCATCATGCTTGAGTTCAAAGGCTGGATGATTTTGAAACGGCACAATTTGTTTAAACTTGTAGAGGATTTACTAAAGGCATTATTTCACACACACATGTTTTGTTTTGTTTTTGTGTTTGTTTGTTTGTTTGTTTGCACCTGGTTTGTCTATGGATCTTTCTTTAAGCTCTCAGGTTGCACTTGTATTGATGAATTACCTGGGAGGTATGTGGAGAGGAGTCTCTCATGAATAGGCACAGGGCTCTCTCCTTCTGTTGGTTTTGCTTAATATTTTTATTAATGATTTGGATTAAAGAGAGTAAAAAGGAGGTGGGAAGGAGGTAGTGTTGATTAAATCTACATGAGGCGAAGAGCTGGGAGAGAGATTGAACTCAATAAACACAGAATTCAAAGCGATCTTGATGGGAAATATAGGCCTACAGTTAAACTTAAGAGGAAAAAAAAATAGCTCTTTATGTTGATGTTTCTTAAATCACCTGTATGTGCAGAGGTTTGGGAATATCTGACTTGAAATCAATGATTCTAAATCCTTCCCAGAGCTCTTAGCTTGTTGCAAGCAATATAAGCCAATAGTGTGATCTGGCTATCTAAAAAAGCAATACTCACTTGATAAATGAATTTGACCCAGATGGCACACAGATTCTGGAATTAGTGGATGCTCCAAAAACATATATTAAACAAAAACACCTATCAAGAAAATGAATGAGTGAATTTAAAGAAAGATAATTGTTGCCTGGCTTTCTGAAAGTAGCACACATACTTGGCAGTTCCCTCCCTCTCTAGGAGAGACCCAGGATTGTTCTAAATAACCCAAAACCTCACATGGACATAGACATTTCTATTTGTACTTATTTGAACTTCCTAAAAAAGCAAAATGCTCAGGGATAATAAGCCGGCTAATGAGATGGTAAACTGAAGGTCATTATAAGACCCAATTAATATGATGCAGAAATTCTTGATCAGAATCTTGACTATTTAGACATCCCCCTGTGGTATGTGGAATCATCATCTGGGGGGCAGCAGCACAGTGTGGGCAAGAGGAATCTGACTTAGGAATCAAGCAATTAGGCTTTGGTTCTGGCCGTACAGCATTTACTAGCCTTAAGACCCTGGGCAAGGTAACCCCTCGAAGATAAGTTACTAACCTAACCCCAGCCTACTTAGGTTATTATGTTTCTTCATCTCTAGGTAAAGCTCAGCATCAGTGGGCAGGGTGAGGCTTGTCCTGCCAACCTCCCAGAGCTGTGGTGGACGCCATGTGAGAGAAAGTACACAAAAGCATTGGGTAAATCGTGAAGCATTTTATAAAGATAGGAAGCGTTATGGTAACATTTTCCAAATGACCTGAAGAAACTGATTTGGTTGTACAATGTAAACATAGTACTCGGAGGCCAGGATTACCAGCATTTCTACAGAGACTTTTCAAAATAAATGCAGTGACTCAAAAGTGTTTCCAGATGATGCCTTCAGGATTACTAACAGAGCAGCTATTAGGAAGCAGTCAGACCTACTGGCCCATGCCCTAATCCTATTATAAGGCAGACCAGACACCACTTATTTTGCTACGTCAACCTTCCTTTGGCTGATACCAATAACTGTTAGGCCCATTATAAAAGGCACTCTGAACATTTGCGAAGGCATTTACAGTGAGTCTTCAACCACAGCCCTGCAAACTCTCTTCAGGGTGTAGACACATCTGGGTTTGGCTGACTATGTATATCTTGAAGTGTGTATAGAAATTATAAAACTGAAAGCCTAAATGCTGTAAGTATATGGGTACTATGTGCTTCTTGTGGGGGCACAGAACATCAATGAATGACACATATCAAATTGAATATTGGGCAGTGAGAAAACAGGGAGAAAAGGCTAGGGATATAATATATGCCTATTTCCAGTAAGAAGCCCAGGTCTAGGCTAGTTACAAGGAAATGGGTCAAATCTGGAAGTTTAACAGAATCATAATTCATATGTATATGGGCAGACCTCCTTAAGTATCAATGAAAGTCTCTGTGCAGGCAAGTCTGATACTATCTATCTTTCCTTCCCGTTGAGAATGGCCTTCCTGGTGGAGGCAGGTTCCCCAGCATCTACGGGCTGCTCTTGAAGTGGTCAGGCCTGTCAACTGCAGGGAAAATGGAAGTGCACCAAACATTAATGTAAACATGTAAATTGCCTGAGGGTTTTATTAAAATGTGGATTTTTTTCATTAGATGTGGACTGAGGCCTTATATCTCATTCGTAATGGGCTCCAAGACTGGTTCATAATCCACTTGGAGTGGAAGCCCGCTTACTTCCAGTCCTGCCATAGAAATAGGAGATAGTTACTCTCTGTGTTTCTCTGTTTCCATAGCCATTTTGGTACAACTGAAAATAATTACGGAATTTTAACAAGGAAGAATGTGAGTAGGCTGAAGCAAGTATTAATCACTTCAGACCCATTGACCGCAAGTTCTCAGGGGCAGTGGGCTATAAGTTAGGAGACCCTTCTGGTCCGTAGAATTTCTCAGTTCTTGCTGGGACTCTGCTATTCCAGCATCATTATAACTTTTAAACTCAGAATGTACCACTGAATTCAGAAAACCTCACTGTTCATGATGTCATCATCCTTCTATCACTTTCTTGGAGGAGAAATAAAGTCCCATTTAAGCTAAAGTTGATATGCACGATCAATAATGTTTGTCATTATTTAGGGCTCACTCTATATTATGTGTTTCACTGATATCATTCTATTTAACCCACATATTAATCCTACAAAGTAGATACTATAATTATCAATATTTTATAGACAAGGATCTAAGCCAAATGCCAAAGCCCAACCTCTGAACCACATTGCTTACCTCCTTCTTGGTGATGGTCAGGCCACTTTTTTAACCTATGGATTTTTTGTTCGCTTACTGGTTATTTTTACACAAACTCAAATGAAGGAATCAGAATATATCTGTAGAATTATTGGGAGTAGAAATATTCATTCAGCAAGCCCATACTGTATCTGTCTTAGACCCTTGAGCTGCTGTAACACAAAACCACAAATTGCATATTTTATAAAAAAAAAAAAAAACCCAGCAATTAATTGCCCACCATTCTGGAGGGTGGAAGTCTGAGATCATGGCAGCAGGAAGGTCAGGTGAGAGCCCTTTCTCTGGTTCATAGCCAATGTCTTCTTGCTTTGTCATCACATGGTAGAAGGGGCTAGGGAGTTTTCTGGAATCCCTTTATAAGCAGCACTAATCCTGTTCCTAAGGGCTCCACTTTTGGGGGTTGGAATTTCACCATAAGAATTTTGGAGGGATACAGACTTTCAGACCATAGCAATATATTTAAATATAAGCTATTGTATTTGGAATAAATGGAATACAGCTTTTTGCTTGTTTTTGTTTTTAAGAAAAGAAAATGTCTGTCTGCCTTGAGAAAGTGTTTGGGCCCTTATTTTGATTTTGTTTTAAATCAGGAACAAGGTTATTTACACATAGATACTCAATTGGTGTTTGTTCAATTGAGGGATAAAATAAAGAAGAAAGACTAAAACGTGAAGTATTTGAGCAAAGCAAGGGCTGTCATTTGGGTCATCTTATCTTCAGAAGAAGAAAGCAAAAACCAAACATGCTGGCAGCATCCTGAAATGTTGTCTGCCTTAAATTGTTCTCAACTGACACCTGTAATTCTTCTGTTAATGCTGTTAATGCTCTTTTGCCTTTGGGCACAGTTTCTGTGCATATGATATCCCCACCTATGCTTGGAGATTTACAATGGGCAACAGCAAATTCTGAGATGTAGAGCAGTAAACAAAAACAAAAAACAAAACACACACACACACACACACACACACACACGTATTCACACACACCATATTAACCCAACTTTCCCAGTCTGATTTGACCACAGAAACATTCTTCCAAGAGAGACTACTTACCCTTTCCTGGAGGGCGATGAAATGTTCTTTAGGAAAA
Source organism: Acinonyx jubatus (assembly GCF_027475565.1). Classification (NCBI taxonomy): domain Eukaryota; kingdom Metazoa; phylum Chordata; class Mammalia; order Carnivora; family Felidae; genus Acinonyx; species Acinonyx jubatus. The sequence continues at coordinate 93,752,798 of NC_069388.1, forward strand.
ATGCTTTTGGAGTAGGTATGTTCTTAGTTGTTTTTCCCAAACTTGATTTTCCTAGTATTGGACTCCTCTAAATTTAGAACCTCATAGTATGCACCAGTTTTAAACTTTTCTCTCCTTGAATCTTGGGAACTTAGTCTGAAAAAGAAGAACTGAATGCCAAAGACCATGCATTTCTCACTTTGACAGTTGGCTTCCCTGGGTGTCAAGAAAAGGAGATGCCAGCAAAGCCAACACCTTGGCCAAAGGTCGCCTGGAGCCTCAGCATCTCATCCCCTCTTTGTGCGCCTGTCCCAGCAGCCCCCTTTGCATTTCTTAGTGTTCTTGGACCTGCATACTAACCTTGGTCTCCCAAGCTAACCTCTCTTTGGTACTACCAAGATATGCACACAGACACTTCATTTTAAGGATTTCATTTCTTTTGACCACAGTAAAACAGAGAAGAAATAATGAAATGGAAAAAAAAAGGGGGGGAAGGGGAATTCTTGTAGAAGTGCCCTGATCTGCAGTTTCTGACTCTGATACATAGGGAGAGCAACCTTTGGCCTCTGCCCATCGCTTTTATTATGAGTGTGTTGCCAGCGACCAACCACCCCACTCCTCTTCTTCTTTGTCGTCAGACCATGCCTTAGGGAAGCACTAAGGAAGACTTTCCCCAAACCTTTATGTGATCTTTACCACATGAATAAGGTGGTTCCTTTTTGTCAAGCAAGGTGAGTGGATCTCAGGGACTCTCCCAACTAGGGACTTTGATTTCCCTAGACCTCTGCCTCAATCAGGAATGATGCCCTTGAGCATTTTCAGTTACCCAAAGTGTTAAAATGTTGGTGCGTGACTAAACATTGCTGATCTATAGGGACCTTCCCTGTGTCCCAAGCAGAGGTTTGTCCAATTGTAACTTAGAGGTTGACATGTAGAGATAGTGGTGATCATAGTGGAGAAATAAAGGAAGTTTTCTGCATGTAAATATGTGCATTTTGCTTGTTGAACACACATTCAGTGTATGTGCATGTGTGCATTTGCACCTGCTCAGTGTGCTTGTATAGGCCATATGGCCAAGGAGAGAGGGATTAACTAGAGAGCTAAAGAATGAACAGTCTCCCTGCCTCCTGCTACTGCTGTTACCATCGCAGGAGTATTATACAGGGATCGCAGGGGTGTCTGAGACTGAACAAGTCTGAGAAGGGGTGCCTTTGGTAATAACTTGAAAGCTAGCGATTGTGAATTTGTTCTTAGATCCAGACCATGAAGGTTCTTATGAAATATATTATGTGTGGCTCATAGGGCTCTCTCCAAATTGGATGAAGCTGTGTGTTCAGTTCTCAAACCTTACCCTATGTGGTATATGTTTGTGTGTCAGTATAAGCTCAAAGTAGCTAAAGAACAAGGTTATATAGGAAAAGCCTTCTTTATTGTCAGAGATATGAAAAGGTGGAATTGACAGCTCTGTGAAGCTGACAGTATCCATGTATAGGATAAATGACTCCTTGACATGAATATAGTAGAGGTAATGCAAACATCAGATAATAAATTGACCTTTGAAGGCCTTTCCCAAAGCGAGGATCTGTATTTTACTTCTCTCTTCTTGAGGTGCTCTTTTTCAGTCGACTCCTTTACATTGCATTCCCAGGATAAGATGAATAGGATGTCACTAATGGTCACAGGAAAAGTTATCTGCAGAGAATATTTTAAAGTCAAAAGTATGGCTTTGTTTTAAATGCCGGCTATATTTTGTATCTTCACAGAGCTCAGGAATTCTATTAACATGTATGAGTGGCATAGAAGTATAATCTCATCTAAACTTCAGTATTACACTCCAAGTAGCTTCAAAGGTTTGATTAAACATACTTATAATAATTAGATTCAAAGCTTTTGGAATTCCAGCAGGTTTCTTTTTTTTTTTTCTTTTTTTTTTTTTTTTGAAGGATTCAGCACCTAATAAAGTAAAATAAATTGCAAGGCTCTTGGTCAGTGAATAAGCACTTTTGTTGCTTAGAGCTTCAATTTATCAATAAGACTTGTTACTATTAGACTTGTTTTCTAGCTTCCTTTGAAGGTTTAAGGGCCATTGTCCACCCACACATCAGATTTAGTCACAGGCTGTTATGAAAAGAAATAATTATTTTTCCAAGGTCTGCAGGACCAGATTCAATTTTGGAAAACTAGCTGGTATAATGGTTTGTGCCCTACCCTATCTGTCAAAAACACTAAGACGTGTGGAGCGAGGGAGGTTGCAACAATAAGTGGAGGAGCTGGTGGTAGCTGCAGGGGTTTGGGCTAGAGTCAGCATGCTACTCCCTGTCAACAGTCTGGGGTACACCAAGCTAGAACTGGATACCTGGGCTAGTGCAAGGACAGGGTCCTGGGGACCATGCAGGATTAGGGCAGGGGTTTACACCAGGGACATTAGAAGGAGATGCCAAAAGAGCAGTAACAGCCTCCTCAGCCTTACATCAGCTGTGAGGGGATGGAGTGAGAGCAGGGAAGGAGCTAAGGGTAGCAGATGTCAGAGGCAGTAGAAAAATGAAGGGCAAAATAGGGTTTAAGATGTGCCTGATGGTCACCATAAAGTACTGGACCCATGGAACGAAAATAGTCATGTGTTTTAAAGAAGCACATGTGGACAGTACAGGACAGATCCTAATTGATTTTTACTAAATTTCTCCAAAACAGGATCCTCTCACCATCCAAATTGTTTTGAGTTGAATTTTTATTACAACAATGTATAGTTAGACATACCCCAATGTTTGTTACCTTTTTTTTTTTCAAATCAAGAAGTTCTTGGCATTCAGGAATGGGTCTAATTCATTTTTTGTGTCTCTAGCAACCACCATGAATCCTCATTAGTAATAGTGGTATGTGTGTACACACACATGCATAAATTATGGTTCACCCTGCATTGGAATGACCATCCCATTGGCTGGAGTCTCCTTTAGTGGAGTCCCCGGAACCCTTTCTACCTCAGGCTTCTGGTCACTGGAGACAATTAGGCAATGGCTTCTTAGAACCAGGCAGTTCAGCATTCACAAGACTGCATAGGTGCAGATAAATGTTGCATTACAAAGACTTGTTGGAGGAAAGAGCTTGCATTTCTCATCAACAGAAGTGCAAGAGAAACCTCCCTTTGTTTTGAAAACAGTATTCTAAACTCCGTAGAAGAAAACCAGGCATGCATCTATCACCCTCAGTGTCCTCCTCCCCTTGATCCTGAGGCTTCCTCATATTGTTTGCCATGTGTGTGTAATCAAGGATTCTGGGTGTATTTTCTTTAGAGATGAAATGTTTAAGGCAAAAAAAAAAAAAAAAAAAAAACTAACAACTAGCATTGACAATTTAGTACCTGTTTAGAGACATGAGAAGAGAACTGGTAAGGGCTTGATATCATTTCACATCTATCTATCTATCTGTGTATCTTTTTACCATGGTGGACTATCCATTCTACCCCACTAACCTTTCCAGGAATACAAGAGCACAGCTATGGTTACAAATTGCTTAATCATCAGTCAAGGAAACAATAGCAGCCACCCCTTACTGGCCTTGCTGTTGTCAAGATCTTTCATTAAGGAGATTGTCTCTTCTTCTCTAGCTCTTACTGTCACTACAGCTGCTATCCCATCCAGAGATTCTCTTGCAGGGTACAAGGTTAATTTAGAGGTTTTAAAGGACAGGAAGGAAGGGCCAGAGAACCTATTTTTAAAATTAAATCTTCATTGAATTATGCCCATCTATATTTTATGAACCCTGATTTAAAATGCTAACATTAAAGACAATATATGCATATGTTATACATTATTCTTGAAGGAATTGTGTCAATGCATATGGTTGTCAGAAACCATAGATACACTAAAGACAAACTCTGATAAGATAATTTTCTTTTTCTACCAGTTTTACTATCTACTAGCTGATTTGACGTCCAGAAAAAAAAGCTCATGAGATCTTGGCTTGCATTCTTTAAATTTTTTTTCAACGTTTTTAATTTATTTTTTGGGGGACAGAGAGAGACAGAGCATGAACGGGGGAGGGGCAGAGAGAGGGAGACACAGAATCGGAAACAGGCTCCAGGCTCTGAGCCATCAGCCCAGAGCCCGACGCGGGGCTCGAACTCCCGGGCCGCGAGATCGTGACCTGGCTGAAGTCGGACGCTTAACCAACTGCACCACCCAGGCGCCCCTTGGCTTGCATTCTTAAGAACAAGGTATACAGAACAGAAGAGGAGGTCCTTGCCTAGTTATAGTAAATGGAAACATTGTGTTCACATATGGATACAGCTATTAAAGAAAGAAACTGAGAAATGGGGACATTACCAGAAGATATTGAGAAGAAGTGAGAATTGATTAGAAATTATCTCTTGTTAGAATAGATTGAAACAACTAAAATCCTTCATCCTAGAGATGAATTTCCTTGGGAGAACCATGTCAAATACCTTTGAACACATAAAAGCCTAGCATGTGGATGAGGGATTGAGTATATTTTATGGGATCTCAGAGGGTGGAAAAAGTTGCACCCAACTTTTGTGGTACCCAAAATACAGACTTCAGATTAAGTGTAAAGAACTTTCATTAGAGTCATCCAGACTTCATATACTGGTACCTCCATTACAGTAACAGTAGCCAAGCTTAGATTTACACTCTCTTCTTCAGAAAACCTGTTTAATCAAAATGCTATCTGGGGACCATCTGCTACAGAATCACAGTGGAAGTCAAGAGAAGGTAGGCATCACTATCCTTGGGCCAAACCCCAGACTTACTGAATCGGAGTCATAGGGCTCAATGCCTTGGAATCTTCATTGTAAGCCTTTACTGATGCTTACTGAAGTTATCAGACGTGAGAGCCAACCCATCTTGAATCTAACAGGCAGATCTTCTTACAAATAATGCTTTCATTCCTGGTCAAAGGAGTTATCTGTTGGTTTTCCAAAGTCTGCATTCCTCACTAGTAGTGTTAAAATTCTTGATTGATAATCTTACCTGTTTGAGGATGTTCTCTCCAGTCACCATCTTTCCTGTCCTTCAAATCCCAGAATTTTCTCCTAGCATTGACTCTCTTTGCTTTTCATCACAAGTCCTAAAACCATTCTAGTCAGTATCACAGAACAACTCTGTTGTAAGTTGTATGTTTCACTGTCACCTGGGGCATGTGGGTCTTCTCTCCCCAGAAGGTAAGAAAAATAAAGCACCTGGTAGAGCGCCCTGGCCAAGGTTTTCCAGGTGTGTCATACTTGAAGGCACAATTTAGGCCGTTTAGATCAATATACCATTTGAGGCTTGAATATCTTAAAGTCCAGCATCCCGTCCACGTATGTCTTTGGAGAAGTTTGACTTGAAGCATTTCTTTATGATTTTGAGTGAATATCTTTCTCTCTCTGGCTTCCATCTGTCAATCCAGATTCTCCTTGACTCTTCATATAACAAACCTAATAAGTACATGTGTAAAAACACATGCATCCTCATATCCCTTTGTTTCTCCCAAGCCTCATTAAATTTGCTCTCCTGATGTGTTTATGGGACTTGTTGCTGAAACAAGTCTGATTAGAAAGGAGAGTAGCATTTGATAGGAAATAAAATATCCAAGTTAATTTTTTAGAGAAATATTTGATGAATATTCTAGAGGATTTTAAATAGCTCTGATATCACCCCTTAGCATATTAGCCATGACAAAAAAATGGTTTTGGACATATTGATTTTGATGCATTTCCCTTTTAGAATATATATGTAATATATTCATAGTGATCATTATAAAGTACTTTGTGATTGCCAGATGACAACCCCACATTGTCAAAATAAGTTCTGTAATGCTGAATTGATAACATTAAAACAGTTGACAATATACATTATGATTTTAATATGCCAAACCATCTCACATTGACTCATGAAATTAAAAATAAATATCACACCTATGGCAATTTTCACTTGAACAGATTCTTTCTTTTTACTATCTTCTGAAACTTTCATTCAGAAGCCTGAAATGAATACGTTTGTTCAACAGAGTGTCTGCCTGTAGTCTACTCCCATTTCACATCCTAACAGTACAAGGAGGCATTATTGAGGCAAGGGCTTGGGTGGCAATTCAGGTGTGATCCTTCACGTACAGAAATGCATTATCAATGGGATGATTGCTCTGCACTCTGCCATTTGCAGCAGGAGTGGATGATGGCAGACATTCATGTCTCCTCTCTGGTTCCTCCTGTGACCAATGCTGGGTTTAACAGACGGTTGGGTTCAAAATGCACTAGAGAATGGAATCTGCCATGTCCTTGGTAGAGTGTCAAGTGCACAGAATTAATAGTCCTCTGTACTGTGGGTGCATAAAAGTGTTCTGTATACCTCTTCTTCACTTCATTGGCAAGCCCATCCTTAGGCTCTAGGAATGGCTGAGCTTCCTGAACTGGGAAAATCCCACTGCTATAGGTTCTTAATACAACCATGCAACTTTTCTGCGTATCATTGTACATAGTTGTTCATCATAAATTTATTTTTGTGATTATTTGACTTGTTTCAGCCTCCACTAGTCAGGTCACTGAGAGCAGGTGCAGTATGGATGGTTCTGTTCAGTCTTGAGCTGCAGCATCTCTGAAAATACCTACTTTCTGAAAATGCCTACTAGGAGGTTGGCAGTCGATGAATATTGGTTATTTTAATAAAAGCACCCATTAGTATTTACATATTTACAGCTGATGTTTCCTTCACAGAAAATCTTTCTCACATTTTCTTCTTCTCAGGACCATTGTCACCTTTACCTTCTGAGTATACCATGACTAGTTTTGGCCATGGCCTCCAGAAGACCACATATCTGAGAGTCCCCCCTCTTTTGTCCTGTGTCCAAACTCATCTTCTTTTAACTCTTTTGTTCATGTCACCCCCTGGGGCAGTGGGGCTGGTGCTTCACCCCTACAAATACCTCATACCTATGGATGTTCTTACCTTGACTCCTCCTGCAGGCACAGACCTGCCCATTTCCTCAAATATCCAGAACTATAAAAAGCAGCTACTGTATGTGAGGGACAATGTGACAGATAAAAGAGTGAATGAGGCATACATTCACAAGAGGGCAGGAGGAGGCAGACCTAGAACAAAGTCATGATATAATATAATACGAGTCTAGTCCAGGAATATGATCAATGTCATTGGAGCCAAAAGGAAGGAGGTGGGAAACTGCTGCGTCACTAGCTCAGTGCTTGTGTGTGTGGGTGGGGGATGGCAGGGGAGGCTGCTATCCAACCCTGGCACTGACCTCTGTCACACATGACTGAGTTTCCCATCCTTGATTCTCAATATCTCTGTACTGGTCTTCTCAGGCAACCATAATACAACATTACAGACTGGGGTGCTTAAGCAACAAAATTTTATTTTCTTACAGTTTTGGAGGCTGTAAGTCCAAGGTCAGGCTGTCAGAGGGTTTGGTTTGTGGTGAGCATTCTCTCCCTGGCTTACAGATGACTGCTTTGCCACTATGTTCTCAAGGGACCTTTCCCCTGTGTGTAATAGAGAAAGTGCACACTCTGGTGTTCCTTCCTCTTCTTGTAAGACACCAGATCTATCAGATTAAGGCCCTACCCTTATGACTTCATTTAACCTTGATTTTATCCTCATGAGCCCTGTCTCCAAATACTGTCACATTGGGGATTGGAGCTTCAACATAAGAATTTTGAGGAACAACAACTTAGCCCAGTGCGTTCAAGCACAGTGGACTACGCATACCATATGCATCTGCTCTGACTCCCTGCAAGCTAGCCTTCTCATCTGGCCAACCTAGTAGCCTTTGGCTTAGGTATTTTTAATTCTGTGCATCTGCTACTGATTTATGTGTGGTGTTTTCATGGTGCATGCACACACCCGAGTGAGGTCTACTCATGGTCACAGCATTGGCTGTGACCCTGGGCAAGCTACCTAACCTTTCTAAGCCTCACTTTCCTCACCTATAAACAGTGATACTATATTGCTCATATCGCAGGCCTGATGGAAGGGTTAAATTCGGTATCATATACAAAGCACTTGGCCCTGTTCAAGCACTTGCTTGGCACTGGTCAAAGGTTGTTCCCCCACTCAAACCCTGCCTTCACTGCCCTTCTCAGACTGAGCTCCTGGAGGATGAGAATTATGCCTTCTCCTTCTTCTCTCTCTCCCCCCTAAAGATTCCTATCCCCAAGGCTGCCAGATAGAATGCCTGACTGAAGGCGAAGTGGGATGGTACAGAAGTAAAAAACCAGTCAAAAGAGAAAAAAAAATAGTGCAGTGTGAAAGGAATCCTTTATTGTCCAGAAAGTACTGCAAAGAGACTGTATTTCATGTCTGCAGCCAGAAGTGCTAGAGAAACTTTTAACCGGGAATAGACCATTCCCAATGGCGGAATACAATTTTGTTTGTTGTTATACCAGTCATTCATGAGGAATATCTTTGCTTTTTTTTCTGGATCATTTACCTTGAGTTGGTAAGATGCAAAATGAATTAGCCCGGAGGGCAGAAGTGGGGGATATGATTTGTATTAGTATTTTTGGAGATATGATATTGGTATGCAACCATAATAACCAACACATTGAAAAGTTAATTCAGCAGGAGTAATTCTGAGAAGTAATGCAACTTATTTGTCACTAAGGAGGACTGCATAGCCAAGTGATTTCTTTATGCATTTTAAAGTGTTTTTAAACCCTTGGGTAGCTATAGTCAATTTTTAAACATGTTTCCTCATTAATTTTCAATTTGTAAATGTACATTGTACAGGAATGTTTTAATCATCTGGGGAGGCTGCTTCACAGATGGCTCTTGTGTGACCTAAAATTTCAATGATTATAATGAATCAGAATGGATGATGGTAAACTTGCTTGGAGATTTGCTGATGGTCAACAGTTTTAGAGCTTTGATGCTATTCTTGAGAGTTTAGTTCCATTTAAAAATGAAAGGAAGAGGGTTGTAATGGCCCTGTCAGGGCCAGGAGTTGCCTGAATGAAATAATGTTGGTCGGGCCCTTGCTTTTCTGTGTGGAATTCTTTCCAGGGAAAACACACTAAAAGAATTATGATAGCGTGTTAAGTCAGACATACATACAGAATGATAAGTCATCAGTTCTCCAGGCCTACACAGGGCAGGGCACTTCTGTTACACTACCTGGTGAAGTCCCAATTAAAAGATGAGAAGGCCTAAAACCAAATGCTCTTCTGAATTATTTATACCAGGGTTCTCCTAAGTGGCACTAAAAGTTAAGAACTGCCTGGGCCAATGACTTAGCAGGTGTAAGAAACTATGTCTACAACTGTTGAAAGGTTGGATTGAAGATGCATCTAGTAACCCAGAACCATAGTCAACAAATCCATTTATTATGCCTCTATTTCTACTTCTCCGTGCTAGGAGCATATGTTCATTATATCCTAGACCTTACCATGCATTCTGTGTTCAGTAGTGTACACAGAATAGACCCACATGTGTTCTCACTGTCTCTGTGGCCTTGAGTGAATTAGTTAGCCTTTTTGAGTTTTGGTTTTCTGAAGAAGGGATAGTTCACCCAGCCAAGAAGAAAGGTTGCAGGGACAAAATAGTGCATGCAATCACTCCATATAGGACGTGCTACATAAATAGTATTTCTTTCTTAGTATCTTACTACCCTCTTGGTTTCAAATGGGTATGTCCCAGCCCTGGCCTCACTGCACATGCATAGGCCCTATGATTTCCAAAGAGCCTGCACACACTAATCCCCATTTTCTCAGATTAACAGTTCTCAGGAAGGTCTGGGACCTCCCTTTAGCTGAGACATGCTTGCAATATCTTAATGGGGGCTCCAGGAGAAGAGCCAGGAGTAAAATGAAGCCAGAATATCAGGTTGTTAAAAGCATTCTGGTAGGAGTCTCAGTACCGAAGTTAGACACACAAAGCTTGTCCTGTGGGGGTTCTGGTAGGGAAAAGTCACTTCCTCTTCCCTAGTTTGGAGCATGTTGATTTGGTGGCTGCACTGAGCATGAAACTTCACACCAGCCTGCAGGACTGATCTTCAGCTAAATTGTGCATCGTTAGCATTTCTCTTTTCTGACCATATAGTACCCCCAATAGTACCCTCTTATGTAGCCACCCAGTGCCTTGCCTGTACCCCTAGCAAATTCTGTTAGAGAGAGAGAGAGAAAAGGGACATTTCACAAGCTTGATGCATATTGGTTGATTGTGTTACTCCTCCCAGAGGACTTTTCATTTTAGTGGGGATGAAGCAGAATGAAAAGCCAGAGGAAGGAAACATCTACTAACAAATGTTATGACTTTAGAGCAACAGTTGAATAGCTGTGGCTTCTGGATCCTGAGGAAGGTTGTCTCCATTGACCTGGCTAGGGAAGCTGTCCTGTGGAACCAGCTGTGTTCTTTATGGGGCAAATATGTGGGTAAACGCTAGTATTTGGACATCACAACCCACATGAACCAGAACACTCATGAAATTGCCTCTCTGTCCCCCTGTCCTGTTCTTTTAGCAGGCCAGTTCAGGGGAAGTCCCCGTTTATTGTCAATGATGACAAATAGCTTTTGTTGCCACTCTCTTCTCTTCTTTGCCTGGCAGATGCCACTCCTGCATCATCGTCTACTCTCCTGCTGAGCCCATACATAGACCCAGGATCCTTCTCAACCTGGCCTCCCAGGCAGCTCTTACTGTTCCATCAGATTTTACCAGTGTGATGAAATCTATGTGCCTTTCCCTGCTATGATTTGCAGATCTTAGAGAAGTCTGAAGAGACAGCAACGCCTTCCATTTTATTGATGGGAAATCTCACTTTAGTGAGGTCATGTAGCTTCACGAAGGTTATCCAGATGGTTCACTGCAGCAGGATAGCTTAAAATGGAGTCTGACGTTTCCAGATCCTGTGCTTTTCTATTGCATCAAGCTGTGTCCCTGAAACATAGTTCTGTTTTGTTTTGTACATACTTAAGTATATGTAAACACAAAGGTAATATTTGTAGGGCATATTTCTTTCAATTAGAAATTCCTTATTTAGTAGAGGGTTTGGAGGTAGGGTTCCTGTGTGACCTCAGCAAAAGTAGGACTTCTGTGAAATTACCTCCTCAAACCCTTGCCTTTGAAAAGCTACCTTTAACTTATTGGGACCCTGGTCAGTGAAGCAAACATACTGCTCTCAGTGATGGCAAGGTCCAAGTGAGCCCCCGTTTGAGGATTTTTCCATGAAAGGGCATTTCATATGGCTTGCCATATTGAAAGAAGATTCATGGCCAGATTTATTGCCCACTAGAGTTTTCTGTTGTGCAGAGCATCTGGTCCCCAGGCCACCACTGTGTTGTGACTGGGAGGTATACTTCCAAAATGTTTGGTATTCTGAATTCCAGGAAGTGGCCAAGTGCAGCATAATGTTCACTGCTCCTCCAAAACATTGTGTTTGGCATGGAAATATGTGTTCTTCTCTGGATGTCAAGTTGGTCTGTGTGTGGCTCTTTAACCAAATAACCCAATATAGGAGTATGCACGGGGAGCTCTTCTGAGAACTGGGGTGATATTCAAAGGCTGGCCAACTCCCCAGGGCAGTCTTGGCTACCACCATGATGTCCACTAAATGCTTTCTTTACTTTCCTTACCACATCTCCACTTTTCATCGGCTTAAAAATCTAACTCCAGTCCTGTTTACTGATGTGACTGTCTTTGTCTAGCCTACACCGCATTAACCCTCCCCTTCTTTAAATTAGGATGCATTTTGACAAGGGCTACTGCTTGTGGTTGGGTGTGTGTGTACAGCACTATTCGACAGGTTCCATTCACACTGTTGTCATTGTAGGGCTTAATCATTGTTACTGCATTGTTCCAGGATATGATAGCAAAGTGCCTTGAAGCAGGGGCACTTTCTGCTAAGTCACACAAGGTACGTCACTGAATAGTGGCAGAACTACCCACTAATGCCATTTTCCCAGACCAGTACTAATAATTGTCTTATTCTCCACTACAGAGCATACACCTTGAGGTCTGGAAGGAAACAATCATTGGCTGCATATCTATTAGGTTGCCAGAAGCGAGGCTGGGCAGTATATTACCTCACTCAATTCTCATAGTAATCAAAAAGCATAGGAATCATTTTCTCATTTTAGAGATTAAACTATTAGTAATATGCTCAAGGTTAAGTAGGTGATAATGGCAGATCAGTGATATGAGCACTAGTTTGCCTGATTTCCAAGTCTGTCTTCTTTCCTACATATCCCACTAGTCTCCAGTGTACATGGCTCAGGGCTCATCCCTCTGAAGATGCTCAATAAATGTTATGAGAATTAAGTAGTTAAAAGAGAGTAGCAAAAAGCAGTCCATGGGGAATGGGGGCTTTGTTATATATAGTCTGTGGAGTGCAGCCCTTTCCAGGGTGAGGGCAAGGGAAAGAGCCGTGACACGGATCATCCAGAGTTGGCTGGAATATCAGCATCAGGATTTGCTCTCCATTCTTACATCTTCAGAACTTTCTACCTGCCCCTCTTTGGAGGAGCTCCACTGTAGTTATGTGATGGCGGAACATTGACTGAACCATCTCAGAAACTCCCTGGAGTCCGGAGCCCACTGAGGTGAAACTTCGGTTGAAAATGCTTAGAAGAAGAGTACGTAGAGATATTGTAAACTCTTTTGATAGTCAGCATCTCACATGTAAAACATCTAGGCCACACACTACTTGACACAGAGCAGGCTCCAAGCTCTGAGCTGTTAGCACAGAGCCTGATGTGAGGCTCAAACCTACAAACTGTGAGATCATGACCTGAGCCAAAGTGGGTTGCTTAACCAACTTAGCTGCCCAAGGTGCCCAGGAGATATTTTTATGTAGTGGTGTTTTGAAGGTTGTACAATGATATAAACTTATAACTGTACTGCTACCATTAACATTTCACCATTCAGTCATTTAATGACTGTTTATTAGGATCTATCCTGTCCCAGGTACTATTGTAGGCACTTAGGATGTCAAGCTGAGAGAAAGCTGAAAACGGTACGTATGGCCCCTGCTCTTGAAGAACTTAAATTTAAGTGATGTCAGATACACTATACACAAGAAAGAAATATACAGGGGCGTCTGAGTGGCTCAGATGGTTAAGGATCCGACTCTTGATGTCGGCTCAAGTCATAATCTCACGGTTCAGTTCATGAGTTCAAGCCCCTTATCAGGGAGCCTGCTTCAGATCCTCTGTCTCCCTCTCTGTGCCCCTTCCCCACTCGTGCTAGCACTCTCCCTCTCTCTCTGTCTCTCAAAAATAAATAAACTTAAAAAAAAGAAATATACAATATAATTTCAAATAATGATGAATATTTGAGGCAAAGTTAATAGAGTGATGTGATAGACCAGGGATTGGCAAACTTATGACCCATGGGGCCACATCTGTCCTGCCACCTGTTTTTGCACTGCCTGGAACTAAGATTGGTGTTTATATTTTAAAATACTGAGAAGAAGAAAATTTCATGACACATATATATTGAATTCGAATTTTGGTGTCTATAATAAAGTTGTACTGGAACACGGCTGTGCTCATTCAAAGGCAGAGTTGAGTAGTTGCAAAAGATATCATAAAATATTTATTGTCGGGCCTTATAGAGAAAGTTTGCTTATCATTATGGCAGAAAGCAATGGGGGTATAATTTGACTAGAGTGGATCATCGTTATTATTGTCATCATCATCATTATTATATGTATCTTCTAGCTGAGTAACTTCTGATAAACTGCTTAACTCATCTTTGTCTCATTTGAAGTGCATCAACTTCAAAGTCCATTCCTGCTGGATTCTTTGACAGTCCTCTCTCAGTTATATTTGTTCAAGCACAGAAAGTTTTTATTCTACCCAGATTCTCTTTGCCGCCTACCTACGTTTTTGCATCCCTCGTTCTGTGGTCAGATGGTGTGAGCCACCTGATGTATCAGTCTAAAGGAAAACATAATTAGGAAGGTAAAACCATTACAAAAAAGGTCATTTGCTGAACCAAATATGAATTCATTTTGGATCACCTATTATTTGGGATTTTCTGCCTCAGTGCTCCCGCCATTAGAGAGCTAATCAGGAAGCGGCTGCGGCTGGGACTGGAGCAGTGTCTTACATGGGAGTTTGGTAAAGGCTGGCTGGTGAAATGATTAGCCTGATGCCATCCATCAGAGAGGCAGTCCTGTGCAGCTGTCAAGTATTGAGGTGTGCTTAACACAGATGTTGGAGCCTTCTTCAGGCAGATTCCCAGGGCAAGGAATATACCACATTTTATCCAAGAGGAAAAACCCTGAAAGAAAATCACTTAAAATTGCAGGAAGTACATCAACTTCATGTGCAAATTTAGAGATGTAGCTCTCAGCCTTTGGGGTACAAGTCTGTTTATATTCTTAAAAATCCTCACACAGGAACAGTTGTACATTCAACTTCTAATGACTGATAGAATAATTAATGGCAAGCAAAGCTGTTTGTTAAAGCGTTAATCACAGTAGTATTGACATACATTGGGAAAATAGCAATAAAGACATGGCAAGAGCTATTTGCATTCAGTAAAGCATTCTTACTTCACATATGGATTGGAATACTCACTTCTGTAAATTGCAGATCCCCTAGGACTGTGTAGTCAATGGATTAGGAGTCATCCATCTGGATCAGGAGTTGACAAACTACAGCTAGAGGGCCACAGCTGGCCCTCTGCCTGTTTTGGTAAATAAAGTTTTATTGGAACACAGCCACACTCAGTTGTTTATTTACTGCCTGTGGCTGCTTTTGCACAACAATAGCAGAGTTGAGTAGTTGCATCACAAAATCTGGCATGCTAGCCAAAAACCTTTACAGTCTGGAAGAAAGTATACTGACCCCTGCTGTAAATTACTGTTTCTGCAAGGACAAGGATGGTATTTTCATGTATTTAAAGCTAAATGTGTCGTGGACATAAGTAATATCTGGTGAGGAGTAAGAAAGTATGACAAAGATGTCCATATTCTTCTGGAAGAATAGAGATGGAGAATATTTTACTTATATACGTGATTTTTTAGCCTCTAAGGACGCTATTTATTTTAACCTACTTAATTTTTGTTTTCAGGGCAAACTATCTGAGTGTTTATCACTGTTGTATTATCTGCATCATCAGATGTTTTTGAGTACCCCCTTTCTGACGAGCACTGGGCGAGTATCCAAGAGCTTCATAATTTGAACATATAGAAAATACTCTCCTCTACATAACTTGAATTACTCTTCTTTCCCCTAGGTATATCTATCTTTTCCTCCTCATTTCTCAGAGAAGATGGAAAATATCTGGTGATGTGTTTTGCTTGAAAACTATTTCAGATATATTCTTTAATGCAATAAGAAATAGGTTCCTGAATGGTAAAACAATGTTGATTTCAGTAGATCAAACCCAGAGTTCTATCCAAGTGTGTGTGTGTGTGTGTGTGTGTGTGTGTGTGTGTACATACGTGGGGCAAATTATTATTATACTCATTTTTAAAACCTGAATATGCAGTCTCAAATATATAGATTCTGCTAGATTTTGCTTTCATAAAGTAGATTTTCTTTATGTATTCTAAACTCTTCACACAACACATATCGTGGCCATACCTACTGTCACCAAAAAACTTCCCACGTTTGAAGTAAATCGGAAAAGACAAAGAAGCTGCAAAAATTCTCAGTACAGTATCCAGTTAGAGTAACACACTTTATGAGAGAGGAGGGTGGGCACTAACACCAAAATTTAGGAGTTCTGCAAGAGTTTGCATTGCACTGGGCTCCTGTAGCCATTAGCCATACTTCTCGCAGGATATGTACTTGGAACCTGCCTGGTTAAGGGTTAAGGGGTGGCTGATACTTGGGGGCAGAGCCAAACACCATTCTGCCAACAAGTTTGCTAAGATGCCTGAAAGTATCCTCACACACAGCCTGATTTTTGCATCATGGTTTCTATCAAAAGTGTCAGTTTGCATTTTTATCTTACTAAGAGAAGCCTTGCTGAAGAAATATGTAACTGAGCTTTGTGGTTGACCCTGTGTGCTTCAGAGAACTGACTGATCACATAAGGTTGGCATTATTGGAAGCTGTGTTTACACCTTGGGAAATGGTCTTTTCTTCCAGAGCAGCCTGACAAAATGAAGGTAATAAGTGGCTAGTATAATGAGATCAGTGTGCGAGGTAGTGGTGGGTGTCATGGGGCCATTGATATTTACACACACAATTTGTTAGATCATATAGTAGGGAGCTAAGGCCTGACTCAGGCTTCATGCTTTGTGAGCTACCAGTTTCAATGCTGTTTCTGTTTCTATTAAGGCCTTCCCTCTCTGTGTCGGCTGTCCTTTATTGGCCTGAGGATCACTCATTCATTTACTCACTCAACAAATCAGTAAATGTATTTTCAAGGTGCGATCGGGCGTGCTGTAAGATGCTATGTGTACTTAGACTAATTGGTTGAGAGGGTGAAATCTACCCATAAGAAGATATTATTTGCCTGAAACTTGAAGAAATAGGTGTAGACAATGAATTCCACTTTCTGAAGACTGAACTGTTAGGGAAGTGAGATTCTCTGACCAATTGTTTCCATTCCCAAAAGGCTGGAGCAGAAAATACCAAAATTAATCAGACTAATGAAAGCCAGATGGCAATCTGAAAGCATCATAATGAGAGCGCAAGGGAGACAGAGAAAAGCAACTGTTCATGAACATGGTGTACACTAACTATTTGGGATTGGTGGAAGACATAGATAGCTCATTGAATGGTATGTCCTGTGGAGGACACCATCCCAAGAGACAGAAGAGCATATGCAGAGCACAGCCATGTGAAAGGACATACGAAATACGTTTGGGTTGTTGGGGGAAATGTGAAAAGATGAGGGGGCTTCTAGCACCTCAGAAAGCATTCTGGAACCCAAACCAGTGACCAGATTGGATCCTGACTCTACAACTTAATTGCTGCAGGACCTCTTCGAACAAGTAACTTAACCTATCTGTGCCTCTGTTTCTCCATTCAATAGGGATGTGAAATAGGATATCAGTCTGCCTATAGTGCCTAACACATATTAAGGACTCAATATGTACTTATGGTGATGATCATGGAAAAAAATGTCTTCTGGTATAGAAGAGAGTTTAGGAAACATTTTCTGTAAAGGGCCAGATAGCAAATATTTCAGCCTACAGACTAGCTACAGACTCTGTTGCTACTACTTAACTCTGCTGTAACAGCATGAAAGCAGCCAAAGATAATGAATGCATAAACAAATGGGTGTAGCTGTGTCCCAAGAATACTTTATTTTCAAAAACAGGTTGGGCGGGGCGCCTGGGTGGCTCAGTCAGTTAAGCAGCCAACTTCGGCTCAGGTCATGATTTCGAGGTCTGTGAGTTCGAGCCCCGCGTCGGGCTCTGTGCTGACAGCTCAGAGCCTGGAGCCTGTTTCAGATTCTGTGTCTCCCTCTCTCTGACCCTCCCCCGTTCATGCTCTGTCTCTCTCTGTCTCAAAAATAAATAAACGTTAAAAAAAATAAAAATAAAACAAAACAAAAACAGGTTGTGGGTGGATTTGGCCTACGAACTATAGTTTACTGACCGCTGTTTTAGAATACAGAATTTTTTCTGGATGTTATGTGTTCATATGAGTTACAGGATAGCATGTGGTGAATTCATTAATGGCTCCCACTGTAATAGCTGAGGAAAGACTGACACATTTAGATTTCAGAACTTAAAAAGCAAGGTCTCCGGAGAGAGTGGAGGAGTTATCAAAGTGTATGATTGTGGGTGTGGGGGGATATAGTGTATGTTAGTATTAGTCGAAGTGAAATGAATCTAAAGGCTGCTGACATAGTTTAGAGACTATGAGAACTTGGGATAAGATTGGACATTGGGAATAAAAAAGAAAAGAACTCGGGAGACCATGTGTTTAGATGGCAGCCAAGTGTCTTCTTGGGTGATAAAAAGAATAACTACTGGAGAAATAAGCTTGGGGAAGATACTGTATTCTCATAAGGAGATGGTGACTTGGTGGACCTATCAAATAAGTTTTCTCTGGGCACCTGAGTGGCTCAGTCAGTCAAGCATCTGACTTCAGCTCAGGTCATGATTTCACGGCTCATGCTGACAGCTCAGAGCCTGAAGCCTGTTACGGATTCTGTGTCTCCCTTTCTCTCTGCCCCACCGCTGCTTGTGCTCTCTTTTTCAAAAATGAGTAAATAAACATTAAAACAAATAAGTTTTCTCATAGGCATCTTGAGATTCAGAAGAGCCAAAGTCTGTAGATACAAATGTAGAAAGCATTAATGAATGACTAATCCAGTCCAGAGGGGGAGTTATAGAATAATGTGTACAAGCATACTTTAGCTCATACTTTATATATTGGCAGTTCTGGAGATTATGAGAAAGAAATTTTAAAATTTTGGTTCAAATCTATCAACATCAAAGAAACTTTAACAATATTTTTTAAATGCAATATTTCCACTCTGAAAGTGAGTTAATCTCAAGCTGTTGAGTCCCTTATCTGGAAGAGTCTGGTAGAAGCTAAAGATTGCCAAGAAAGTATCTTTATGCTGGGCCCTTAAGCCAGACAGAAGGACCTACTTTGTGTGAACAAGTGGGGAGTAGGAAATAGAAAACAAGTTATACAATACTTAGACTGTACTTCTTTAATGAAGAACTTCTATCAAATAGCTGTATTTCCCCTTGAAGGTATATATTGTACATAAATACCATCTGTATATGGCTGGTCTCACTGACATACCCACCTAGGAGTTCCCTTGGTTCTTCATGAGTTCTTATTTGGTGTATTTTATCCAGTATAAATGGCTCATGCGTGTTGTGTGTACACGCACGCAATGTGTCCCCAGCAACTGATTCCAAAAATGACTTGCTGAGATGCACAATTCTGGCTGCGCTGGCAGTGATCTTTGATGTAGGTGGATTTCTGCTGATTTTTAGAAAGCTTCATGCCCCAACCCCCTGTGAAATCACATCTGGCTTTTCCAGGCCAGTTGGCTGGAGGTAAGGGTACCATCTGGGGCTTTGGAAAATAGTGAGTCCGACTGGTCCACTGAGGTGATTGAATAGGCAATGTTGATGGTGCTGCTAGTCAGTCTCACTCCCCCAAGAACCAAGTCAAAGGCAAGGTTCCAGATGAGACTTTGGCCCCAAATCCCACAGTTCACGTGTCTTATGTAAGTGCATATCTGTCACCTTGCCTCTGACTCTGTAAACAGGGACTGACTGTAATTACCATTACTTACCTATTTATGTCTGGTGTCTAATCCTAGCAATAACCTGATGAAGTTGGTGTTATTTTTGTCTACCCTCATTTCTGAGAAAGCGGGACCTATAGAAGGGTTGTTACACAGCCCCTAAGTGGAAAGGCAGGATATAGACAAAAGTTAACAGCCTGCACTCCCAACCCATAAGATAGGCTCCTTTTCCTCTCATTTAAAATTACACATTATAGAAGAATTTGTTTCATTTTTACTTATTTTAAGAACACATCATTTTAACATTGATATTGTTTTGCTGACCAAAATCCGACCTCAGATGTTTTATTTTACCTGAAACTAAACATTTTTCTGAATCACCCTCTATCTTGCAATTGTATCACTTCATTCAAAATAAAAGTGGAGAATCAATAGTTAGATAGGGATACCAAAGCCTTCTAGGGGAACTCATCACTGACGTGGAGAAAATCTAGGCTTTCTGAGGTGGTTTACAATGGCCTGGAGGGAAAGTTTCCCTTCCCAAACAGTTCTTTCCAAACTCTGCTTTTCCAAATAGCAGAAATTAGAAACTTTATGCATTGGCCTTACATTTATGCCTCTTTAACTTGCATGAAGACATGATTTGTTTAGTTTAATAAGACCTTGATTGCAGGTATCAGCACACAAGCATTGACTGAAACTGGGTTCTTTTTGGTAAAATGCAAGCTGTGTGAAATTCATGGAAAATACAATTACGTTCTAATTTACTCAATGCCACTGGCTTTAGTTAACGTAGATCATATTTCAATGAAGTAAATTCATGGTCCACTTTAACAAAGGATGTAGAAAACCCAAGAAGGAACTTCAGTGTTTTTCCTTTGAATATTAACTCAGAGCGTGGTTAAGCTTTACCAGCTACTTACCAAAGTTTCAGGGCAAAGCTCCTCATCCCTAGTGGTGAGGCATGCAGGACCCCCGCCAAGCCAGCTTGTCAGCATCTAAGCTCCAGCAAAGCTTGATTCAGGGGCCCAGAGAGGGCATCTCCATCCACTGTTTTTCTCTCTAGTTCTTCACTACCAAACATCTCTCCTGTCTCTTCACCTATCTCTTTGTATTGTCTGCTTCCTAGGCTGGATCACAGATAAAGACTCAGTTACATGTAGACACAATATACTACTTTCATTTTTATGGGATCTGATGCTTTCGTGGGCAAGCAACCTGAAGCCTGACGTAGGCAGGATTGCAGTTGTCCTGGTACTGTCATCCAAGACCCAGCCTTTTTCCAACTTCCATTCACAGGCTCTGGTCTCAGGTTTGGCTCCTCATGGTGGCATAATTAATGGCTGATGCTGCAGCTGCAAGCATTTTATAGAAGCTAAGAATATTTGGCAAAGAGGAATATCTCTGTTACTCATCTATCAGGGAGTAATTCCTCTCCTAGAATCTATGGCTACCACCCTTACACATCCCATTGCCTGGATTGGGTCACATGCCTATGATATGGCAAGAAGTTATGCAGATGGGTGGGTGGGGTGGGAGAGACAAAGAGCTGGCAGGTTCTTCTATCAAAGCATCTGGGGGAGGACAATGAGATGGCTAGAGAATGGTTACTGGATAAGCCAACGCTCGTGTCTGCCATAGCATTCAAGGTCCATCGTTAGCTTTAATATGTTCTTGTAGCCATGAAACTCTTTGGCGAATGAACTTAGAGGCCAAAATCACTGATCTCGTTGCCTTTAGAAATGTATTAGTCAGTTGATGTTCATAAATCAGGGCACATGAAGCTCATGAAATATAACTGTATTTGCCTCTATCAGAGATTCTTTAAGCCTTTATGTTTTCTAATACTCGATGCGAAATGACTCAGAATAATGTTTGAAAGAATTGGAGACAGGTAGTCATCTATAACTAAATTTTTATATGCTATAAGGGGAGGAGGGATTGAACTTTCAGTCATGGGAGTACTGTGATGACAATTCTTAATGATATCTCCAGTGGACCATGTAAGTCAATGAATTTAAAGTGCAACAGTTTCTGCTAAACAAGGTTAAAATGTGGCAATGACTGACTATGTTTTAATGTGCTATAAGGAAATTAAGAGCCTCTGGCACTCAATAAAACACTAGCCTTTGATTTTGACTGAAGTGCGCATTACCCACAAAAGGTTTAGTCAATCACTGTGCTGATAACACAGTGGTAAATTGCTTAGGGCCCTACACTGCTGAGGAGGACCATTTTTAATCCCACTCTCTTTCTTGAACCAGACTAGTGTTTCTCAGTGCTTTTATAATAGTCATTTTAATTTGTCTGATAATTTTTACTTCCTTTCACAACTAAATTGATTACAGTCAGTAGGCTTTCATTCATAAAGAATAATAGCTTCATATAAGTTTGCTTAGCTTAACATTTGTAAATGATTTTAAGTATACATTTTTGTGAGTATGTAGAAGTCCACTGTTTTATTTCTGTTGTAAGAAATAAAATGTCATTTCTGGAGAGTGATATACAGATTTTCCTAATATACCATGGAAAACTCCTTTGGGATACCCTGTGGTCTAACAAGGAGGTGGATAAATAGAAATAGAAGGAACCTTCATTCTCATTGATCCTAATCTCTCTTTTTATAACTGGTAAAACAGATTTAGAAAATTTTGTTCCAAGATTAAGACTTATATGGAGATTAGGCATATGCCTTTTAGCCAATCCTTTCTAATTAACTTCCATGCCTGGCATAGGGCTATGGACATGGCAGTTGCTCAAAGATTTTTGCTGTTTAGATGAGTAGGTTATTTAAAGGTACTGTATTTGTGTTTTATTTTCTTTGGACACTAAAAAGTTTAAGGCAATGATTAAGGCATCACATCAGTCATGAATCATGATGGCAAGTAGGACAATATAACTCCACCAGTGACCATATATTTCAGGGCTTCAGTTTGTATTGTTCTGAGGCAATCTTAAGGGCATATACCTAGACTTATCTATTTAATCAGGTTGTTTGTAATTGATTGGTGGAATGGTTCGTCCAGAAGAGAAACCATTGACATTTGGTTTAATTGCCTTGGAACAGTTTGTCCCATGTGCCTCAATGATGGGCATCTTGGATAAAACTAATAAATAAGTTGAGTATGCAGTGTGAGTCAAATGCCAGCTTTAGATTTTTTCCACATGGTCCAAACATGGCTAATGAAAGCATCTATTCTCTGGGGCATGTGGAGATCCAAAAGGTATGGCTCAGATTTACAGAAAACGTTGAGTGAAACCATTACACATTCTGATTTAGTTTAAAAGTCAAACTCTTCTTCAAGAGCAACTTTAAGGAAATATTCATCTCTTAAGTGAAAACAGCAGGCTGTCAAAAGGCAAGCCATTGTACACTGCAGTAAGACCGAAAAGACTCTTGCCTTTGAATTTCAGCTCTATCACATATCACTTCTATGACTTTGAATAAGTCACATACCTTCTCTGTGCCTCGATTTATTAGTATGTATAATGGGAGGGATCATTATTATTCATGTTACCCTCCTGACATGGATTTTGAGAAATGAAATAATGTAAGTGAAAAATTCGAAAACAGTATAATACTTTGTAAACTTTAAGGAATTATCATTAATACCCACAGAACCACACAGCAGTAAAAAAAATAAAAATAAAAATAAAAAAATAAAGGATTGGTTATATTGGGCGCTGTTTTCCATAGTAGTAGAGATCTAAGAAAAACAAACCTACAATAACTGCCTCATTTTGAACTGATGTCCAGTGGAGTTTATTGATTCTCCCAGGATTCCATGGGCACTGATAAAGTTAAAAATTGGGGTCTTCAACTTTTTATGACCTCTTCCTTCTTGATCATCAGGTTGCACTTATCAAAGATAACCTGTAGGGATGGTGAGTAGTATAATTCTAAAATGAAAATCTAATCATGATGAACCTACTTGTAGAAGCTTACTGAATACCCAGTGTGTGGTCAACTTGGTGGGCAATAAATTTTCCGCTGCTCTGGAGTTTTTGTTAGTCCATGAGGAAGATCAGACATGGCCCTAAGAAAGATAGTGATGACAACAAGAAAGCTCAAGCTGCACACTAAATAAAGCACTGTTGGGTGGTGAAACAGAGGGGTGATAGACAAAGAGCCAGAGCAGGAGCACTCATTTCTCTGGGCTCAACCACAAACTCATAACTTTGGGCAAATGATTTAATCCTCCAGCTGGACTAATAAGAATCGTTCAGGCCATTTGATAAATTCATGCATTACTGACTCGTTAAAAATTGAGTGGGTCTGGGTTGGGAGCTGTGAATCTCCATCAGTCTCTCCCTCCACTCCCTCAAAATTTCTACATGATTTCTACTTGCAGGCATGTTTAGGAAATGAATAACTGTATCAGTTAAAGAAGAAAGAGGCCCAGTTAGATTGTATCAATCTAGATAAGATATAAGATTAGATTAGATTGATACAATCTAACTGGGCCTATTGTTTTCTTTGTAAGAAACGGAAGGTTGAAGTAGACAGCAGTAATTTTCCACTTGTTTTAAGAGTTTATCTGTTTTACATATGGTTTTCCCTATATACCCTTTTTTTGTGGAATGTGGCCCAAAGCTTTGCCCTACATGGTTGGAAGAGAGCTGTGGATAAAATCCTCACTCAATAAATGTCTGCTCTGTGAGTGAATTACAGATAGTTACATGAAGATGATTAGTTATTAAATAATTACATGAAGATTATTACATAGTTCTAGTATAGGCATAGCCATAGATATCCATGTAAGAGTTGATGTGTGTGTGTGTGTGTGTGTGTGTGTGTGTGTGTGTGTGTGTGTGTGTGTGAAGAGACAGTATAGTTCCTGCTATTGGGTGGCTTACAGTGATATTGAAGAATGGAAACTCACACCCAAAGAGTGATTTTGAAGACACAAGGAGAACATTTCTACTAGCTTCTCAAGCATAGTCTAGAGTTATCAGCAGGTGCTTTACATTATTCAGGAAAGCAAAGCTTTGCACTGTGTCTGTGGAAACTGAATTAATGCTAATCAGCTTCAAGTGGAATGGTCTAAATTCTATCATCTCTGATGGTGGAATGATGAGTATCCCACCACCACCTCCCTTCTGGGGACAAGGTCAGCTTGGTCTTGCACATTCTCCAATCAGCCCTCATGTGTGAAAATAACAGGGGAAGTCTTGCCCCATGAATACTTTCTACTTAATTACTACCTCAAGTTTCCTTTAACTGCTGTAGGAGCTACCTTTGGGCTTTTCCTCCTCCAGTTTCCCAGCATTACTTTCTCTTCCTGCTGTCCTCTGTAGAATATGGAGGAACCAAGTTATCCCTATAATCTTCATGAAGGAAAACAATATAATGGAATAGGCAAGTGCTATACAGAATGGAGAAAGGCATGTTGTGAGTTCAAAGATTATCAGAACGGGACACAGAAGTAATGAAAAGGCAAGGAAGCACATCCAGAGCTTTCCTTGAAGAAGAGGGATAGCATCTGAGTAGTTAGAGACATAGGTAAAAATGCTCCAGGTAGAAGAAAGATTTGAAAGAAGACCTAGAGACATTAAGAGACTTGATATTCATTAGGGGTTTTCTGGAAACTGACCTGGGCATAGGTGAATGAAACTGGTACCCCTGAACGTGTACAGAATATGTTAGTGAACAATGGCTCCTCAAATCTGATTTTCTCATTTCTTGTTCGGAATATATTGGCCTTGCCCTGCTTTCCTTCCTATTTTTATGACAAAAGTACTCATAATAGACTGGGAAAGAGCTTTGAAGCCTGAAAGTGAAATAGCACTTGTGAAATAGTCACCCAGAGAAGGAAAAATAGGATTTCACAAGGATGTTTTTGAACTTCTTTTGTTAGACATTTACACAGGTCCCATAGCTGTAGGGGGCTTGTGATGGTGGATAGCTTGCTCATCATTCTAGTTAAATAAGTAAAAAAAAAAAAAACATCAGAGGAAAAAATAGGTGAGTACAGAATCTTAGTAAGCTGATTAGCTGAACTGAGTCCTTAGAGGAAGCAAAAGTGGGGCACAGATTGGCCACATTCATTTATATTTGGGCCCTGACCAAGGACCAAGCACAGAACAGCAGTGACTGTAATCCTTTATGGGCTGAAATAGGTGCAGGGTGAAGATGAATTAAAGGTCAAAGAAGCAAGCTCAGTGCTTTTCACAGGCTCCCCTGCCCTCTTCCTCCCATTTTCAACCAGACTGTTTAGGTTTTGGTTTAGAGCCAGCCACACTGTGAGACTAAGCTTGCCCTTAGCGGGAAATAATGTCACTGTGAGAAGTCTTGGTGAAATATCATGTTCCTATTTGAGCTTCATGCCCCACATCTATCTCTGGATTCTGTTTCCACATTTCCCAGTCTCTGCCTTCCACTTCTGAGTCAAGTTGTCCAGAAGATCCAGTCGCAGGAACCATTTTTGACTTATAACCATATCCTAGGGATGATGCTAGGTGCTCATGCAGCTTGTCTCATTGAATCCTCATCACAATCCAAAGATATTATTGTCCTCATTTTACCAGTGAAGACTTTGAATTGGTGAGGCCTTAAGGCCAATATCCCAACCTTATGTATCAAGAAAAAGATAGTCTTGAAAGTCAAGAGACAAAGTCCTAGATTTGGATCTGTATCCAAATATGATTTTATATTTCTTATAATATATACTCTCCATTAAAGTATCTTCTCATTTTCTTCCCATCACATAGTACACTGAATGCTTTGTCATACATAGTATAAGGAATGAGGTTTTCTAATGACATTGGTATTTGCTTCTGTACCCAGAGTTCTTCAGAACCAAATTCTGTTGAGTCTGAAAGACATAGTCGAATTGTGAATATTAAAGCTCAACAGTTAAATGTATAGAGATCCTATGTATTCTCCCAAGGGATGACTAATATCCCCTTCTTCTCTTCCATGGAATAAATGTATAGTTTCCATGGGTCCCTCAAAGATGCTATCAGGCTTTGGACGTGAGCAAAACAAGCTTAGGAACACATCAAGGTCACTGGTAGCTTTGTGGAAGAAGTTAAGCAGGGGAATGAATAGACTGAGAAGGCAAGTGGAGGAGCTAGGAGAGGAGCAGTGGCCAAGGCAGAGGTGAAATTAGCATGGCCTATTCAAAGGACAATCAGTGCTGATTTGCAAGCTTTGAAGAGAATACCAGAACCGTTTCATACATTTAACAAAATGTTTTTGGAAAGAACATCAGTGAACCAGTTTGGATGAGAACCAAATCTAGGTTTTGTCTGAAATGATTGAACTGAGCAAATCTGGGACATCAAAATTTTAGAATTTTAGTTCTGTCATTTGGCGCAAATGACATTCTATAGTAGAGGAAGCTGAAGTGTCAAGAGGGAAGTGAGCTTAGCTATGTCATTTAGGGTGACAAGGCTGAGCTAAACCTCAGGCTCCAGCTCTCAATCCACTGCTGGCTCTGCTGCACCACAGTGCCTTCCTTCCATTGATGATGTTCTTGGCTTGAGAACCCACAAAGATGACAGATGATCAGGACCATCCAGATGCAAAGATTTAAATGAGCCAGTAGACAGCTGTTATATAAGGGTAGATGAGTTTTACCAGATCATTTCTCATCCTACAGGGAGGTTAGTAGCTCATGGGGCTGGCCATTCAGTTTGCTGCAGGAGAAACAACTCTAAGGCAGTTGTGCAGCCTCTGTCATCCTGTGCAGTGAACACATGTCACTATCTAGACACTTCAGCTTTCGCTGCTGGTCCCAGCGGTGAGAGAATGCTTCTAATTAGAGCCCTTCAGGAAGTTGGCTTCAATCAAGTGGAGTTGGTGTGTGAGATGAAACGCATATGCCATTTCTGCTCTGTTACTTGGTGCTGAAGTTGGAAATATCTGATATTCTTCATATAAATTCTTCTTTTTGTCACTATCCCCATGATCTACAACCTACCGCACGGGAAATCTTTGTGGATCGTAAAGTGAAAACCATACACAGGTCCATGGTACCACATGTGACAGAAAGCCCAGAAAGATGAAGTCTATCACACACCTACAAAACAGGAATACCAGAACACCTGCCTCGCTTTTGTAAAAACTGAAAACTGATGTTCAGAAAGTGCTTAGTTGCATAGCTGGTTTGTAGTGAGCTCCCTCTTGCCTGCCACAGAGATTTCCTCATTTTTCTTGTTTAGACTTAGGCTCTGTGCAGTTGTGTTTTTTCTGCTACTGCTTCTTTACCTGCATTTTTACATTCTGTGTTCTTTTTTCTCTCTCTCTCTTTGCTTTCTCCTTTCTTTTTCCCTTCCTTCTTCCCTCCCTCCTTCCCTTTCTTCCTTCCTCTTCCTCCCACCTCCCTTCCTCTTTCTTTCCTTGTCTTTCTTTCTTTCCTCTTCTTTCTTTCTTTCTTTCTTTCTTTCTTTCTTTCTTTCTTTCTTTCTTTCTTGATGAAAGATATAATCCAATTCATATAAGGCAAGGTATTATAAAACTTACAAAAACTTAAATATAAATCATGGTGTCTTGTCAGTAGTGCAAGTTTAGCATTTTATGAATGTTTATTGGGTAGATGCTTATATAGAGGTTTTAAAAGCCTTTTTAAAAGCATTATTATTGTTTGACTCCTTCACCCTCATGATCCTCCCCACACAAGTGCATACAGCAAAGTTAAAGAGGAGCCTTGACAGTGAAATCTACTTTCCTTCTTTCCTTCTCTCACCCATTTCCTTTCTGCTGTTGATTTTAAGTCTCTGAGCTCCTACTCTGCTTGTTCTCTCTTTCCTGTTCTCTTCACCCTTTCTTAGTTTCTCTT
This sequence comes from Acinonyx jubatus, assembly GCF_027475565.1. Lineage (NCBI taxonomy): Eukaryota > Metazoa > Chordata > Mammalia > Carnivora > Felidae > Acinonyx > Acinonyx jubatus. Next base: position 93,780,682 of record NC_069388.1, read on the forward strand.
CCTCTCTCCTCCCTCTATTCCATTTTTCTCTCTCTTGTCTGTTTTTCCTTTCTTCTTTCTCAACCTCCCCCCTGTCTACCACCTCAAGGTCTGTCCCTTGCCACCATTACCTTCAATGCTTGATTAAATCGGGGCATAAATTATCTCATGTTCTGTTCTTTCTCTTATATTCCAGCAGTTCTTTCTCTTATATTCTAGTGAGAGAGACTTGGAAAAAGAGAATGGACTGTTTGAAGAAGTCAAATAAGTTTAAGAAAGCTGCCTGGGGAGGAAGAAATGTAGGAATGGGATCCCTGTTCTGTGTTTCCCGTAGCTCCTTTAAATACAACTCCTAATCACAAGTGTGGGTTGTTGCTATGATCCACTGGTGTTGTCTTCCATGATTCTTCTGACAGTGGGCAAAAAACATTCTTAGAGAAAACTGAAATGAGGACTAGATCTATTCTTTGACAAGGCTGACCTTGAAAGTTAGCCAGGTAAGCAGATGTTTACATAATAATTTAGGAAACCCTGGACCAGGGCTATCTGTCCCTAAATTCAACATTCTAGCCTTTTTATTATCACCATTTACTACTTTAGATCAGAAAGGTCGTTTTTTTGGTCTCCAAAGGAAGCTGCAAATAACAGATTGTTAAATCTTAGCTGCATGTATTTTGCTATTGGCTAAACTCTCCAGAGAAAGAGGTGGTGGAGGGGGCAAACTCTAGCTATGGGTTTTTGAATAGGGCAAGATACCATTAGGAATGGATATGGGAGCTGATATGGAAATGGCTAACACTATGGGCTGACTTTACTCATTTCAAAATGATTACCCCTACCTCCAACTACCCAGTGTAATAGATACGCAAATCTGTGTAGCCAGGTGTGCACCCAAAAGCTAGATTATACCCAAGCTTATATACATGAATAATTATTTGGAAGAGATCCAACACAGGATATTTAGGTATTGAACTCTGCCTCCCATTTTTTTCCTGCCCCTGAAGAACAAGAGTAGACAAATAGGGTAGATGCCTGTGATTGCAAATTACCAGTTGAGATGGTTCTCTTGCTGGAGTGATTTTAAAAGGAGATTGCACTTGAGGGAGACATAGTCAAGACATTAATGCCAAATGCGTCATTTTGACCATTTACTGAAATGCAACACTCTGGAACTCTGGGCTATCAATTAGTGTGGGATTTGCAGGGATCATTAACCTAAGAGAGAGAGATTTTTATTGGGAGAGAGGGGCCAGCTATTCTTGGATTAGTATGATCTCTGTGGGAGAGTTCTTGCTAGTCAAAAATCTCTAAAGTTATTGATTTCCTGAAGTGTCATTTATATTCTGTGATATGTTTTTCAAACTTTTGGAATCCAGCACCTGTTGTGGCTCTCTCTGCTCAGTGATTTTGATATAATACGCCCATGAAAATAACCAGATTCTTCTCTGGGGTGATGATCAAGAAGATATTTTTTGGAGGGGAAGGAAGAAATTTGGGAAGGCTCAGGAATAGATTAAAACTCAGGGTATCAGACACTGGCAGACATTATGGTTGAGTTTGAAGGATTTTTGGTAGTGTGAAGGCCAGAGCCATTTAGGCTGTGAAAATAGAAACCTGTTGCTTCAGTGGTGGAAAGGGACTTAATCACAATTGCCCGAAAGATGTGTCTACTCATTTGAGTGAATGGTATTAGCCAGTTCTCAGCTCGATACAGTGAAAGAGTCTCAGTGCTGGGAGTCAGCAAGGCTGAGGTCTGCAGGAGGATTGACACAGTGGCCTCTGAGCTCAGTCTAGTCTCCCCCCATCTCTGGGTCATGGATTTCAAATGAATAAAATTGAGGTAATGATACTGTTCCTCTGTTTTGAAAGCATTGCAAGGTAAGAGATGAGGAAATAATGGACCAAATTTAAAGTTCTACACATGGTTTGTATAACTTGTATCCAGTTCTGAGCATCATAAATGTTATAGAAAATAGTGCCAATAAAACCCACAAAGATCACAAGTCCCAAGTACTGGGAGCAATCTTCCAAGTACAGGTGGTTTCCTGTTCATATTTTCTTTTTCTATAGGCTCAGACAGCTTTGAGGTTGTGCCTTTTGATACTTTTTTCTATCTTTATGACTCCATAAAAGATTGCTCAAATCTACTGATCCATGGGTAGATCACTCTTGGACACAAGGAACAGGTGGAGTTTGTGGAAGCCTCAGACCATGAGGCAAATGTGACATCTATGGATGGGTATAAAGAATAAAGGAGAGTTATAAAGGAAAAGCCATGACTTTCAGTGCAGTTCTGAGGAAGTCTCAGTCATACTTCTAGGGGGTCCCTAAAAAAGTCAAATTGAGGAGTCCTGCATTGGGCAGAAGTAACCTGGATCTAATACCTTGGCCATGCTGAGTGGCCTCTGTGTAAATACCCTGGTGGCTTTAAAGGAGTGGCTGGAGGTTGTCAGTCAACACTGTGCCTTACAGCACATTCTCTTAAAGGAAGAGCTGAGTAGGGCCTCTGCATGGTCACCACGGATATTACTGACACCTCTTATCCTGGGTCCTATGCTGTCACCTCCACACACCTAGGCTATGTGCCTAGGCTACCTACTATTAGTTTAGTTACTCAGTCAACCTAGCATTCACCAAATATTCCAGGCCCCAGTCACCACTGCTATTGGATTTTTGCTAGATGCCAGGCACTATGATAACCACCTTTTGCCTAATGTCATTTCACCCTTACCACAATGCTCTGATGAAACAATTGAAAAAATCTCCATTTTGCAGATAAAACTCACAGGGTAGATACTTGTTCAAAGTTACATAGCTGTAAGTGGTGGTACTTCCATTCAAACCTGGCCAGCCTGGTCACCTGAATACCAGTCCCTTCACCCATTCAGTGCACATCTCCTGAGGGCCTCTAGTAGTGAAGATATTACACTAGGTGCTAGGGATGTTGTGACTCTCAAGTGCACCATGGCTCTCAAGGAACTCATTTTAGAGTAAGAACTAAGACCTAACCCAAAAATTATGATATAGCTCAGTTTGGGAAGTGCCCAGAGCACTGAGATAAACAAGAGCTCAGTCTAGAAATATGATAGGAGATAACCAATCTAATCACAGGAAGGAGAAAAATCTACATAGACTGAAGAGCATTGGCCAAATCACAGCAGTGCCAGAGATAGGAGGATTGACACAGGGCCATCCGCCATGGCCCTTCCATTTGCTCAGACTTTTTCCATGCAAACTTCTGCAGTTTTAATATAAGATCTGGTTGCCTGGCAAACTTCTGTTTATTAAAATAGCTGTTTAAAGCCCTAGTGTTGCATGCAGATCAGTTCTAAGATGTAGTTCAAGTAATTACTATAAGTAAAGTCCTAGAATTTCTGAAGGCTTTACTAGTTCTATAAATTGGAACACATGCAAGGTGATTCCCATTGTAGAGTAGTTGTCATACATTCCAAGTATTTTTTTTCAGGCATGGAAGAAGAAGGGAGAAAGAACATTACAACTAGTGCTTGAGGAATTGCAGTTGGAAGTATCTCCTACTTGAATAACATCTGCCATGTATATATCAATGAGAGAAGATGGTTGAAAATGGCTGGTATGAAGAGATAAAAACCATGTATCCAAAAAACATGCATGTAAAAGCAGAAAAAGGTTAAGTGGAAGGGAATACAATCAACCCATGGTGGTTGTCTCTGAATGAGGAAAAAAGAAACAGGGCCTACTGTGGGCATTGAGAAAACTTTACCTCTAAACGAGTATATTAACGGACAGCTGTTCTGAATTGGGATATATGTTTGTTATTTCTTTGATTCTTCAGTGTTTGTCATATTTTTTCAATATAATATTACTTTTTATTTTTATTACTTTTTAATGTTTATTTTTGAGAGAGAGAGAGAGAGAGCATGCATGAGTGGGGAGGCTCACAGAGAGAGACACACACACACACACAATTCGATGCAGGCTCCAGGGTCTGAGCCATCAGTATAGAGTCCAGCACGGGGCTCGAGCCACAGACCCCGAGATCATAACCTGAACTGAAATCGGACGCTTAACCGACTGAGCCACCCAGCCATCCCATATTACCTTTTAAAATATTAATGAAAATACATGAAATCCACATGAATAGGGAACAGAAATGTGCTTCACAAGACTGGGCCTCCTCTGGGTAAATAGACCAATTAAACTGGTGATTTAAGATAATAATAAAAATGAATCTATTCATAAGGCAAAGTGTCATAGACCTACACAAGAAAATGAGTGTACTTAAAAATCGGTAACATCTGAAGAAGGTGTATAGTGTATATCTGAAGTGTCTGAAGGTGTATAGTGTATTATCAATTTTCTGGTTTTAATAAGGAATCAGGGTCATGTAAGATGTTCCTGTTGAGGGGAGCTGGGTCAGGCATACACAGGAAGTCACTGTACTGTTTTTGCAACTTCTTGTGGGTCTGATATTATTTCAAAGTGAAAAGATTAGAATGGTAATGGTAGGATAAATCGCCGTCCATTTACAAGGTATTCTTGTTCTCATGGTGCGTTTTTGTCATCACTGCACTTAAAGAGCATAGGCACAAGGTAGGGTCTCTATTAGTGACAAGCCAGGCATAAGGTCGGGTCTTCCAGGACATCCCATGGATCTCATCACGTGGATTTATCCACACATCTCTGATTCTAGGCCTTATTAATGTATTAAAAATAATTATTGTTAATTATCAAAGCACTTACATATACATCCTCTCACTTGTTCTTAAATATGTTTGAATCTTCTCAAGTCATCCTTCCAACAAGTATCTTATGCAGCTTATAAAAAAAAAAGTCTTGTGTAGTTTAATGTTCTCATTGCGATGCCTGCTATCATGATGCCTGTATAATAGAAGGTTCAGCCATTGCTGTGTTAGCTGGAGCAGATTGGAGCAAAAAAAAAAAAGAACTTATTGCTGCTGATGGCTATGCAGTGACAGCCTATGTGAAAACCCAGGGTTGTCACTTCATGTAGATGGTGGTGAGGGTCTCTTCTAAGCAGACAGGCCTCACCTGTCTCAAGGTTCCTTTCATTGATCTTCCTTCCAGATAAACCTCAGTTGAAATCTAAGTGGAAACTAGGGAGAAAAATATGTTGATTCATTAGCACATGTTTATGATTATACTAGCCAAGAGCAAAGTCTGGAAGTAATATAATTTCCCTCCTGGGATGGACGATGTTAAGATCTTAATAGTGTTACTACCTTTTCATGAATTAATTTTATTTTATTTTTATTTTTTTTATTTTTATTTTTATTTTTTATTTTTTTTAATATATGAAATTTATTGTCAGATTGGTTTCCATACAACACCCAGTGCTCATCCCAAAAGGTGCCCTCCTCAATACCCATCACCCACCCTCCCCTCCCTCCCACCCCCCATCAACCCTCAGTTTGTTCTCAGTTTTTAACAGTCTCTTATGTTTTGGCTCTTTCCCACTCTAACCTCTTTTTTTTTTTTTTTCTTCCCTTCCCCCATGGGTTTCTGTTAAGTTTCTCAGGATCCACATAAGAGTGAAACCATATGGTATCTGTCTTTCTCTGTATGATTATTTCACTTAGCATCACACTCTCCAGTTCCATCCACGTTGCTACAAAAGGCCATATTTCATTCTTTCTCATTGCCACGTAGTAATGAATTAATTTTAAAAACCTATTTAAATAACAAGTTACTCTTGGCAGTGCAAGATGTCCAGCAGTTAGCTGGAATGGGAGAGAGAATATGAGTTGATATCAGAACCCCTGTAAATCCAGGCTTTAGTGGTCATGGAAGTAAGATTGATAGAGTATTGGAAATTGTTAAGGTTGGGTGATAGGTACATGGGGATCCACTGCACTGTTGTTACACTGTTTTATTTATGACCATTGACATTTTTCACAGAAAAATAATCTTAAAAACTAAAAGTAATAAAAAAGTCAGTATCTCATGATATTGTCAATAGATTACTAGATGTTATAACAATTTTCAAGAAAAGTAAAATCATAACTCTCATACAGATATAAAAATGAACACAAAAGAGTTGTGTCCTGCAGAAAGTACATTGAAGTCTTAACTCCCAGTACCTGTAAATGTGACCTTGTTTAGAACTAGGGTATCTGCAGATAGGTATAATCAAGTTAAGAGGAGGTTATTAGGGTGGGCCCTAATCCAATAGAAGTAGTATCCTTACAAGAAGAGGAAATTTTAAACACATACAGGAAGAATGCTATCACGTGAAGGCACAGATACACAGACACAGAGGGAGGTTGGTCATGTGAATATGAAGGCAGAGATTGGCTATAGCCAAGGAACATGGGGGGCTACCAGAGCTCAAAGAAGTAAGGAAGGATCTTCTACTTGATGATTCCCAGGGAGCATGTCGTGCCAACACCTTGATTTAGGGCTTCTAACCTCCAGAACTTGAGATAATAAATTTCTGTTGTTATAGCCGCTCATTTTGTGGTACTTTGTTAAGGCAGCCCTAGGAAACTAAGAAACGTATAAAGATTTTATTTAACTCATTAATGAGGAAACTGGTGAGGTGTAACAACAAATTGAAAAGAGAAGTCAAATTGTACAAACTTACAGGAGTAAAGGATGTCAAAATGAATGGGCAATTGTAGGAAAAACTGTCTTTTACAGAGAACGGGGAAAGTCAACTGAACCTATGCTGTAAGAAAATACTTTGCATGTGTATAGACAAAAAAGATATTTTGCACTTCTCTCTCTTGATCTGCCATTTACACAGTTGCAAAATAGTTCCTGTTGCATCAGAATCAGATAACCTTGAGGAGTATCCGCTAGACCAGGCGTTGGTTTTAAATGAACCACAAACTAGAAAATCAGAATTCAAGCACACTATACTTACTGAATGTATGATATTTTAGTTGGTGAACCACTCCCTCTGTGCCTCCCTTTTCTCATTTGTGACACAGGAATAATACTAATAACATCACCATATTATTAGTTAGGGTCATAATAGTGAGGGTTAAATGGGATCATGTGTGCAAAGTACTTGGCAATAACTGCCTCACAGCATTCAACAGCTAATGCCCATATTATTGCTGCAACTGGTTTGGAGAGCGATGGGAGAGTAAACCGGGAGACTGTAGGAGCTACATGCATTGTCACATGTTAGGCAAGCTCAGCCTAACTCCGTGATCATATTACCAATTCTTAGGCTGGACTTGTATTAAGATGAAAGTCCTGTGAAGTCTACAGAGACTACAGGCTGAAGTAAGAGCATGTGTGGGAAAGGCTGCGAGGGTGGCCTAGGATTGAAGAGCAAAAGTGGGTTAAAGCAGGGACAGGGAGGGAAGACGCAGGGAAGAGAGATTTGCAACCAGGGTCAACTGATGGTTCCATGCAATGCACTAAGTGCAGATCTTCCTCCAGATCCTTCATTTGGTGTGATCCTTCGTTTGCCTGACAGATGTGAAACCTGCTAATGATCCACTTTTAAAACTTTCCTAAGGATTTTGCAAGTCCCTTAATCAACTCCAAGTCCACTTACTTCACCCTGAGACCTCTCTTCTGAGGGGGCAGACAGGCTGGGGGGTGTAGTTCAGATGCACAGGACAAATGGAATTCAGGCACAGTTGGGACTGGCTGCCCGCGCTATTCCATTTGTATGGCCAGTCTGGTGTCTCCTTTGTCTCATTCAAAAGAGCACTTTGGACAAAAAACAATCACTGCCAGGCTGCCTTTCTAGTTGTGCTTCAAAGTCGTGTTTGTGTCATTTGCTCTGGGTCTGAAATTGTTCCTCAGATTTCCTCCCTGAAGGAGTTTACAGACATTGTACAAAGAAATTAATTAAGTAGATTTTCCATTTGCACAGTTTTAATGAATAAATGATGTTCCTATTTATCTGCTTTCTAATTATAACACAATTCAAAACATCTTGGTTTCCTGCATCCCGACAATGTTATTGTTATGGTGGTGTTATTGCTGCTCTCACGGTGCAGGTAATAATATTTTTTTAGATAGATGCCAGGTGCAGTATTCCATATTTATTAAAGTGTGATCTGCATATTTTTCTCTTTTCATGTACTGCTTATCTGTACAAGAGCAGAAAGTTAAATATAATGCTCTGCTTTAAAGAGTCTGGAAGGATTTCACAGGCAGCCTGAGGATTTGTGGTCTGGTGGGGGGATCGGGCCTGGCCGATGCAGTTCAGGGCCTACAGAGAGAGGCCTGGGCCAAGGGGCCCAGTCAGCAGAACCAAACCTCACTACTCCAAGCTGCCAGCAGGCCGTGAACTCCAGCCGGGAGGGCTGATAGGAGTCCTGGCAAGGAAGCACATGGCAGATGTTCACCAAGTCAGAAGCCCTGAGAGGGCAGCATGGAAACCAAAGAAAGAGAGCTCAGGACAGGAGGCAGAGTCTCTTCTTGCTCTGTCCTACAGTTTTTGAGGTGAGAAGTCAGAGATCACAGGTGTCATAGCCAGAATTCAGAAGTCTGCAGAGAGACTCTGCCTTGACAGAGGAGCAGGCAGAGGTCTCTGTATCTGTCCTTCCTAGGTACAGAGCAGCATCGCTACGCCCTTATGCCCTTGGCCAAGGGAGATAACTGGCTTGACCTCAAATAGGCATTTGAGTACCATCCAGTTAACAACTGATTGTGGACCTCCCATGATGACCTGCCATGTGTCACCCATGGCTCCAGATGCTAGGACCACACTTCTGCCCTCCAGGATTTTACAGCACGGGCTCCAGAAACTTCTTAGGGAGACTACTCTGGCCATAGAAATTACCTGGCTGCCTAGAAAATGTACACTCTTGGCCTGCCTTAAAGTCAGAATCTGTGGCTATTATTGTTCATGGACTCTTGAGATCATACTTCTTGGGCACTCCCTGTAAGTCCAGGGGTAGGTGGTGTAGAAAATACTGTCTATCTCAAATTTATGCTTTGTTACCCATGATAACAGGCATTGTGGTCTGGAGGGAGGAACATTTTGAGGTAGAGCAATCTAAAATATGAACCCCAAATCTCCCATATCCTAGGTATGGGATCCTGACCTCCCTGTCCTATGTATCCTACTGCCCCTTCGTTCTTTCTATGGCAGCTGTAGCATTTAGATGAAATAATAGTTGTGAATTTCCTGGGCTATACCTGGAGCTTAAGAAATGGCCATTCTTGGGGCACCTGGGTGGCTCAGTCGGTTAGCGTCCAACTTCAGCTCAGGTCATGATCTCGCAGTCTGTGAGTTTGAGCCCCGCATCGGGCTCTGGGCTGACAGCTTGGAGCCTGGAGCCTGCTTTGAATTCTGTGTCTCCCTCTCTCTCTGCCCCTCCCCCACTCGCGCGCGCGCGCTCTCTCTCTCTCTCTGTCAAAAATAAATAAACATTAAAAAAAAAAAGAAAAAGAAATGGCTGTTCTTGGTGCACAGACCTGGAGAAGGTAGTTAAGAGCCCTGTGTAGTCATCCAGGATCTGGGGAGATTTGCTAAAACCTCAATCTCTGACATACTGAAAGTATGTAATCTCTGGCCCTCAGCTTCTTCATTTGTGAAATGGTGTTTGGTCTAGAGGACCTCCTAGTGCCCGTCTAGCAAGAAGATGCTGTAATTCATTGATTTCCATAGTCTTCCATTGCCAGTGCTGACATTACTGGCTTTCTCCTGTGAAGACCAATAGCCACTGCTTTGAAATCTCCCTTCTTTCTGTTGCCCAAGCCTGAACTCTTGTGCCCTTTTCTCATAGCATTATAGCCCTTCTTTATCCTCACAACTAAAGTTCTTTTTCGCTGATCCTGTGTTTTACTTCTCAGGGATTTTCCTACTGTGGACATTTACATCCTTTCTGTTATGCCCTTTTTCCATAACTTTTGTGTGTGTGTGTCTGTACCGCTAGGCCACTTGCAAAAGGTGGTGCCAGTGATCTTTGTACCCTTCTTACTTTATTTTCCTTCACTTTTGATTAAATTGTGCATTGGCCACATACCATGTTTATTAATGAGGCTACTGTTTAAGTGGTAATAAAATCTAGTGTAATTGACTTTATTGCTTCTGCTCAACCTCTCCACTGGACAGAAGGTCAGTCAAATGAAAAGGCACATGCTTATGTCATTAATATGGTGGCACACCCCTTCCGTTTTTTCACTGGTTTCCTCACACCATGTTTCTTTTCTCTTAAATAGATCTTCCTTCCTGGAAGGCCATTTGTGAGCACATCATGAATGTGCACTGTATGCCAGAAATTGTGCCAGGTGCTGGAATTTTGAATAAGAGACATTCTTTGTTTTTGAGAAGTTTATAGTTTACTAAGGGAGACCAAGAAGCACACAAGGATTGTCTTAGTTCACTTGGGCGTCTAGAACAGAATACTAGTCTGGGTGGCTTATAAACAACAGGAATCTATTTCTTACAGTTCTGGAGGCTGGGAAATCCAAGATCAAGGTGTTGGCAGATTCTGTGTCTGCTGAGGCTTGCTTCCTGTTTCCTACACAGCAGTCTTTTTACTGTCACCTCCCATGGTCGGAGAAGAGTCCAGGGAGCTCTCTGGCCTTTTCTTATAAGGGCATTAATCCCATTCACGAGGACACCATCCTTATCTAATCACCTTCCCCAAGCCCCACCTCTAGACATCATCATATCAAGGATTAGATTTCAACAAATGAATTTTAGGTAGCAATAAGCATTTAGTTTATAGGAAGAGTAACATGTCATCTGATCTGTTTTCTGATAAGGCTGAATATAGGTGTTTTGAGAGAAACTTGTCCTAGCCCAAGGGAGCAAAGGAAGATTTCTTTCACTCTGTGCTGAGTCTGACTGAGATATAAGAGTTTATTCTGCAACTCTTCCATAAGAGAAGTTAGAGGTAATATTGACATAGTATAAAGATGAACTTTAAAACTGTCAGAGTTGCTCCAATATAAAAGAAGCTGTTTCATGAAGTGGTGAGTTCCCTGTCAGAGGAGGTAGCAAAGTATTTGGAATATTTTAAGAGGATTTCTGAATTAAAAGTGAATTATCCAGGTGATCTTTAATATTTTTTTAAGTTTATTTATTTGAGAGAGCAGGGAAGGGGCAGAGAGAGAGGGGGAGAGAGAGAGAATCACAAGCAGACTCCGCCCTGTCAGCATGGAGCCTAAGGTGGGGCTCGAACTCATAGACCCAGAGATTATGATCTGAGTCAAAATCTGGAGTCAGACACTCAACCAAATGAGCCACTCAGGTGCCCCAGCAAGGTGATCTTTGAAAGCTCCTTGAATTCTTGAGACATTGAGATTCCGAGCACTAGTAAGTAATGGAAAAGTTCCTTGGGAAAATGAGAAATTGAGGTCCTATTGACTAACGAGATGCCAGCTAAGCAAAGAACAGTGGTGAGTTGCTCCCAGGCAGTGGGGAAGAGTGAGTTGGGGGCTTAGACTCTGACTGATACAGATGTGGGACCATGCATATCAGCTCCCCAGCATGGATTTTGGCACATCCAGATCTACGTTCATCCTTTCATAATTCTGTAGCCATTTAGATAAACTGGGACGATCTTGTCAGGTGTTCTGTTTATTTTCTGATACTTGAACAATCCAATGCTGGAATGTTGGATAATAAAAAGCTGGGAATACAGAGCCCTGAACTCCAGTGCCTCATACTGGGAAACACATGCTGTGCTCCAGCATGGCTTGGTAAGGAGGAACAATGAGCTGTTAGGGCTGTGGGCCACTTCTGGTAGCATATGGGCAGGTTCACACTTAGCTTTGTGTCAACCTTCTAGGGGAGAGGATTATGTGTGGAAAATACAGAGAAATTCATATGGGATTCCACCCATCATCCTGGAAGTAAAGATGTTCTGTCTTTTGAACTCTATTTAAATGCACATTTATCTTATATGGCAGAAGAGAGGCTAAGTGATCAACTGACCCCAATGTCATCAGAGTGGCCTTAGAGAAACCTGAATCTGAATGACTCTTTTGCTTAAAATCTTTCATTTTTCCCTGATGACCTTCAATATGAACACCAAACTCCTTAGTGTGGAAAATAAGACAGTTCATGGCTAACAGCATAGGCTCTAGAGTCCTATTGCCTGGGGACAAATGCTGATGTTAGGCCAGCTACATAGCTTCTCTGTGCCTCAGTTTCCTCATCTGCTAAACAGTGATGGTTGTATTAGCTTCCAGGTCACTAAATTTTTATAAGGACTATATGTGTCAACACACATATCAAACATGTAGAACAGAGTCTGGTATGCAAATGTTATCATTATTGGGTTTCTAACCCCCCATTCACTGTGAGCTTCTTCAGGCAAGGACTATGTGCTTTAAGTGGGCATGCTCAGTACCCATCCCAGTGTAGGCCTAGCACATAATAAACATGATGTTTAAGAGCATAAGCTCTGGAGTTGGACTTCTTGCATTCATATTCTGGATTTATCACAGGAGCATCTGCACAGTGTGAAACTTCCTAATCCTTGACTTTTTCATCTGTGAAATGAAGGGAATAAGTAACATAATCTGTGCAAAGCATTTAATTGAGAACAGAGCCTGGCACTAAAACTGTTCACTAATATTATCATTTGAGATCAATAAATGCTTGTAGAATAAATATTCAGAATGTTGACAGAGAATTCCAGAACTTGTCCACTTTGCTTTTGCCCCTCTTCCTTCCTCACTGCCATGGTGGCCAGTTTTCTGCACCTCAGTTTCCATGTCTTGCATTTAGGGATAATGCGACCAAATGCTTATTTCCCAGGGGACCAAGAAGATGGATGTTCATGTTTATGAAGTTGCTCCGAGCGACCTGAGGAAAATTGCAAGTGAAAAGTATTATTCTCATCATGATTATTAATTGATCCCCCAACCACTCGTCAGTTGGAGTATGACTGATCCACAGGCTCTGGAGGAAGATTTATCACTTGCCTCCCCAAACCCGTAGATGTGCCTTTCATTAAATGCAATTATCTCCCAACGAATGCACACATCTTGAGTCCACTGCCTCTTACTCAATGAAATCATTAAACCTGTTTGTAGGGAGGAGCCATCAAAGGCCACCTGATAACAAATGGCCATAGATTGTTATTTGGGTTTAAGATACAATATATGCTATTGGAGAGTTTCAAGGATGCTGTTCTGTTTTCTCTACTCCTTTGCTGGTTTTTTGCTTGCTTGTTTGTTTTTTGTTTTGTTTTTGTTTTATCCTGTGCTCCTTTGTTACTGTTTCAGGATATAGAATACAAGTGTATGGATATCTATGTGCCTGTTCTTAGTACTCTTTCAAAGGCAGGAGCTTGCCTCTCTAGGGGAGAAAGTATTTGAGAGGAGGGCTAGCAGAGCCAACCATGTGTAGGGATGGCTGTCTGGAGCTCTCCCTTCTTGAAATCTCTACCATGAGTGAGAGCTCCCAACTAATTATGCATCTTTATCTCCTAGAAGCCACAATTCAACACATAACTCAGTTTTCTTAGAGGGATTGTCAGACCCCTCTTCCATTAGCCATAAGCAGACTTAGCAAGTAGAAACTGAAGGTTCAAGGGAGGGAGTAAGGCCAATAAAGGTCAGTAATGCTGACACAAGACACACAGTGTGGAAACCTCAGGGCACATTGTAAGGGAGGGAGAGGTATTAAAGGTAAGAAGGGAACCCATCAAAGAGAAAATGGGGTCTTCCAGAGATCTCCCTCTGGGCAGCCTTCATAGGTCTTTCTGAGAGAGCAAATATGGGTTGGGGCTGGTGGCATAAACTAGAATGAAGAGCAGTTTCTGTGGGCTGAATTCTACCAGCAAAAGAACATTTGAGGGTGCCTTTGAGAAAAGGAAACCATTAATAAAGAAGAAAGCAGAAAATGGGGTGGTGGGAGGTCAGTGGGGAAGACAATACTGAAAGGGACATTTGTGGTTGAGATGTGGAATATTCTCAATTCCAAATCCCTGGAATACCCTGTATATGAGATATCATTGTCCTGAACTATCACAAAGACCATAGAGTAGCAAACTGCCTTTGGGCGATACCTCAGGTTGTTCATCAAGATTAACTACAGTTAACATTACCGCATTCTCCAGTTGCCCAGTCTTTGATTCCATTGCTAAGGCTGAATGGATGAAAGCTCTCTGTGCACACTGATTTAGCGTGCAGATGTCCTTCCTCAACAAATGTTTCCTATAGCTTTACTCTTTATTTATTCACAAGCAAAGTGAACATTGAAATTAGTGGAATGGAACGTTGTCTTGAGTGAGTTGGGGTAGAAGATAGATTTCATATCACATAAAATATATTCCTCCATTCCCCCTTTAATAAGAAGCAAGCGATACAAATGAGAAGTAGAAACATCAAAGCTAAGGCAGTCCTAAGTGTAACTTGACACTGCTTGAGGGAGGGATCATATAATTGCAGTGAGAAGTTCTGCTTTGCCAAATACTTGAGTGGAAGAAAAATCAGTTCCAAAGACCCAGGAACTTACTTGTCAATATATTATTTCATATTTTGCTTGATGAAGAGAATTTTGACTTAAACGTATATTGGCGTGGTACTTGAAGAAGTCATATCTCCCTTTGGTTTGGTTGTCATTAACAATTGTAGAAGTATTTAAGGCAAGGGGTCTTGCCTTCCATCTAAAAGGTGAGGAGTCTGAGACCAAAGGCTTTTCTCTCCCTATGTTCTTTCCATTTGATGATGCTGTCTCTTTAATGTTCTGTCATTTTGTCACCATGCAATTTTTTTAAGTCTAACTCAAGTGTTTCATACTTGTCAAAATATTAGAAATCTTGATGTATATAGACAAAAGTAAGCAATAGTGTTGTTAACCCAACAGGTCATGGACCTATCCACCAAACAAATCGCAGAAATTTGAAGCCCTAAGTGATAAGTTGGCAACATGAAATTGGAAGACACAAAAGATTTCTAATTCGGTTCTCAGGGAAGGCATCAAGGATGTCCCTTAGATTCACCTAGATAAGATACAGCCTCCTCCTTAATAATAGCAAGGGGGATCCTTATGAAATTACAAATTTATGAGCATTTTAAGAAATTATTCAGCATTCCAAATCCATACTACAATTTTATGTACGTTCCTAATGACTAACATAAGTACAAATGCAAGAAATAACAACTTATCAGTGATGCAGTTTCACAAGAATATAATTCTGTAGCTGTTCACCAATCATTCCTTCTTAAATCATCACTGAATACTTAAAGAGCTGTGTTGAGAGTCTTCTTCCTGTCCTGGACCTGCTCCATCTCTTATTCTTGATTTGCCCTGACTCTTTTTATCTGGCTTCCATTGTTATTTCTAGGTTTAACTCAGATCACTTTTTTTTACTATTGCAGATAGGTTTGTCTACCTGCAGTTGATCAATAGTCCTGAGATATTTTGCCTTAACCAGTCTTCATTAATTGTATTACTGCTTTCTTTGTTTCTCATTTATTCATCTACTTATCCTAAAAAAAGTTATACACTATATACTCCATGTTGTTTTTCTTTTCATGCTTAGCACTATTAATATTTTTAGCTGAATAACTCTTTGTTGTGGAAGACTGTCCTGTGCATTGTACAGTGTGTAGCAGCTTCATTTGCCTTTACTTGTTGATGTTATAACACCTCTCCCCGAGCTGTGACAGCCAAAAATGTTTCCAGACATTGCCAAATATTCCTGGGAGACAAAATCACTCCTGGATGAAAACCACTCCTTTATGTCAATCACTATTCTGTACCCTGTGGATGTAGAAGTGAACAAAACCTTAAAATTGTACAAATGCATCTATTATAAAATGTTGACGTAAATGAAAAGCTTTTCATTTACAGCACCATGCTACCTCCTCAGAGCATTTCTATTGACCTGCCATGTGCCCACTCCATATAGAATATACAAGAGATCTAGAAATTCCTGGTGCAATTAAACACGAAATATACTAGTGTCTACTTTTTGTGAGGTACACAAAGGAGAATAATGGGATGCACCTTTCACTTGACCATGAGCTATTTTGGAAGTTAGGGCATTTTGTTTCCCAGAAGCGTGGAGAACATTTTCCCAGCAGATCAAAGTCTAAAAGAGACTTGAGTTCACATCAGCAACTCATCATCACAACTCATCACCAGTGATGTAATGTGTATATGACTTTAGAAAAATGTTTTTTTCTCTCTTCCAGAATTCTTTATTTGCAACTCATATACCGTCAGCTTGATATTGCTTGCTGTGGTGGAACAAAGATGTATGCAATTTCTTTACCACTTCTTCCATTGAAAAGTGGAGTCTCTTTCCCCTCCTCTTGAATCTCTTGGCTCTGACTGATAGAATGCAGGAGAAGTTAGTTGTGTAACTTCCAAGCCCAAGTCTCAGGAGGTCTGCTGCTGCCACTTTTATCCCTTTGGGATAATTCTTCTCGAATCCAGTTTGTGTGCTGTGAAAAATTTAGCCACACAGAGGAGAATTGAGGCTCTCTGACGTACAGCCTAGCTGTATCCCCAAACAACAGTGAGCCCTACCTGGCAGCTGTGTTATTGAGGCTGTGTTGGATCTTCTGGTTGTCCTGGAACCCCGGTCAATACCATGTGGAGCACAGGTGAGCTGCTCTTGCTGAGCTCTGCCCAAATTGCAGAATTGTGAACAAATTAATAATGATTTTTGTTGTAAGTCACAAAGTTGTGATTGTTACTCATAAGTGGATTCAGAAGAAAACCAAGATAGTTGTTTCTGAAAATTTCTTTCCTCTTAAACTCTTAACTTTCTGCTCATTAGAAAGTCAAATGTCTATTGGCCCTGTTGACTGTCTCAGGGTTTAAATTTAGCTTCTCAATTCAATTTCTCCTCTATCCTTAATGAATTTTCTTGCCTTTGGGAAGGAAATGGACCAGTCTTTAATACTCTCTAGCTCACTCCTCGTTGTTCTCACTTGAGTCTAAATTTGAGCTACTAAACCTTCACCTTAACTAATTAGCCAAAGAGATTAATTTTTCTACTTATAGAACCAATTTGTAATAATTTTTTAAAAATCACTTATTTTTAATCATAGGGATGTTGCCAGTATGGAGTAAAGACTCAAGATAAAAATGGCAAGTGGATCCAAACACTCCAGCAAGGAACTGTGGTCCTAGCTGATGGCGTCAGGATCAGGAAATGACCACTCACCATCCACTATGAACTCTTACAGGACTCCCTCTCAAACTTCCTCACAAAATGCCCCCTGTAAATTGTTTTTAGGAGCCTTTGAATCCCTGGCTTTCAGTAAAGTCTTGCTGAGATGCCCAGGATGCTTTTCTTTTATAAAATATTTAATGGTCAACCTGAGCCCCTTGTAGCGGGCTAATGCATTCCCTTTCCTGTTTTATTGGCAGTGTTTTGTGCTAGAGTCATTTATACCATGTGGCAGACTTCTCAGTCCCTACCTCCCCGACCTACCCACCCAATCCTGTTATGATATTCATTTGTCACATGCAGTACTGTGGTTTGGTAGAGAAAAACAATTGATATGCCATCAAATTGCTCCTGACAGAGTGGTTTTAAAAGCTTTTAGGGCGGATGTACAGGGGGAAGTTTTGTCTTCATGGAGTCAGGGTGGCTCATCTGTCTGTATTAAGTGTCTAACAGTTATACTGAACAAGAATGACATTTTAAATAAGAGTAAGTACTGCTTAACTTTTTAATGTCATTCTTTAGAGCCAAGGACTTAATTTTTTTTTTTTTTGGTTAATGTACATAGTTCAATTTATAATACAGGCTTTCTTTCTTTCTTTCCTCTTTCTTCCTTTGCTAATGTCTAAGTGTCTCTATTTTCAGATTAGTTGGTGGAATACTTTTCTCTTAAGATATTTGGAGATTTTTTTTAAAGGACATTAGCAGCTTTCTTTCTGTACAAATTTAAAGGTAGCCAGTCTTTTCTGGATGCAGGGGGCTGCAAAAGGTAATGGCAGCAGCAGCAACAGCAGCAGCAAAGACTATAGAGGACAGTTGGGAAGTGGGGGTGGGGTAGTCAGGTGAAACACAAGGAACTAGGCATTAAAAAGTCAGCAGACAGGCAAGAGACACCTAGAGAACACAAATGCCAAACTGTCCCTGATCCAGTGGCTTGATTCAATGCTTGCAAAGAAATCAGCTGCCAGGAGGCCTTTTAGGGCCAGAGGGGCAAAATGCAACAGGTGCTCACATGTACAGGTGACTAGTCCTGGAATGGGGCAGTGCAAGTTGGAGACCTGAGAAACAGTGCCGGAAGCCAAGGGTGGGCCTTACCACCAAGGCAACTTGTTGCAGCCACAGACTTCTATTTTGTAAATGTTAATTTTTGGCAAGCGTGGTTTACCCAAGCTCTTAGCTGAATTTGAGTTCTGTTTCTCAAAGCTTTTGAAGTTTGCAAAGTTACGTTGTAAAGACTATAGTTTTCCAGTAGTTCCATCAGAGAAAACTATCTTCCTTTTCAAAATAAAATGCAGAATCTCCCAGATGCTTTGGAAAGAGAGCATTTCCAAATGAGAGGAAGAAGTTGACTAGTGGCCATCTTTGTACCCTGATTTGACTTTGCCCTTCCTCTCTATTGTTGCCTCGATCACCCTCCACCCCTCTGTTGAGTGAGAAATCTCATCACTTAATGCATTATCACTAGCACTGCTAAGCAAGCTGGAATTTACCAAATTAAAAAAAAAACAGAAAAATCTTCACATTCTGACTTATACAAGTTTCTAATCCTGTTATAATTTATAATATATGCTTTCTTTCTTCCTCCTGTCTTTCTTCCATTACTAAATGACTAAATGTCTCTATTTTCAGTTTAGTTGGTGGAATCTTTTTCTCTTAAGATGTTGACACTTTTTTTTAACTTATTTATTTTATTTTGTTTTAGAACTCCTTGCCCCAGAAAGTGTGCTGTTGACACTTTCAGTAAGACATTTATCTCTATAGGTGGATATGGACACATATACCCACACACCATAGCCATTAAACAAGGCTCAACTCAAAACTCCAATGTCTCCTTGCCTATTCCCTATAGCCAATTATAGTTCCTCCTTCCTGTATGCCAGGACATTTCTGACTTCCCACATCCTGTAGTTCTCTAGGCATTAAGCAATGGGGATACCCCTTAAAATTCACTGTTTGTACACACCTATGTAATTGCAGGCCTGACATAGTTAATCAAAGAGATTCTCTGAGTAGGCACTGGAATGTCAAACAGCTGATTCTTTTCCAGGTCATGTTGGTTAGTTTGCCTTGAAGATCTTCACCTCTGGATTCAGAGAATAATCAATTAGATTGAAAAAGCAGGATTAAAAATAAAAGAAAAAGCACAGCATATTCACTTTCTGAAGATTTATTAGACAATGACCTAAGACAAAGATGATCAATTACAATATTAAGGCACAATCACAGTCTCATTTGAACATAAAAACTTAGGGCTAAAGGATGAGTAGTACAGACAAAGTGTCCACCCAAGCCTGTTCTTCATCATCTGCACCCTCACCTGTCCTGTTGGCTTCTTGGGTCTTATTCTGGTCCTTACCAGGCTCCTGAGGCTCTAAGAATATCTGCTTAGGGTCTGATTAATATGATAAAGTGATTTCTGGCCACACTATAGAAATCCTCTTCTTTTTAAAAAAATTTTTTTTAAAGCTTTATTCATTTTTCAGAGACAGAGACAGAGTGCAAGTGGGGGAGGGGCAGAGAGAGAGGGAGGCACAGAATCCAAAGCAGGCGCCAGGCTCTGAGCTGTCAGCACAGGGCCTGATGTGGGGCTCAAACTCACAAACTGTGGGATCATGACCTGAGCCAAAGTTGGATGCTTAACTGACACTACCCTGGCACTCCTAGAAAGCCTCTTCTGAGATGGCCACATTGCATTGCTGCTGCCACCACTGACACTGCTGTGATGTATCTTCATTTGGCTTGAACATTAAGGAACTGCTCAGCATCCTAGCTTGAGTTCAGCCTGTCCCTCCTCTCTCTCTCCATCTCCTCATCCTCTCATTGTCTCCTCCCAAGGTACCTTTTTCTAACTTCCAAGTTCCATCTCAAACCTCAGTCCTCTCCGAGATTTTCATTTTGGTTCCACGGCCTCAAGGTCATATTCTAACTGACCCCATGTCCCTTCTTCAGCCATGAGGACCATGCTGTCTGCCCAGTTGCTGACATTGGCCTCACATCTTTCCACTAAGGAAGCGATGGAAACTCAGGCTCCTGGGTCAGACCTTTGGACTCAGAATGCCACACCAATGATTCCAGGCTTCTTTAGACAATGTAGAGTCTCTGTTACTCATGTATTTTGTATTCCAAGCTGAAACTTTGAGGATTTCAGATCTTGGAACCCATGTGCTTTGGAGATGGACTTACAGTCTCTCAGGGGACCCTTTGGGGGGAAAACCCCACAAGGTATAATTATTTCATTTAAATGAACACTGGTGTTGACTCAGAGTATTATACCCTGTAATTGCCTTCTTAAAGTAGAATGCAGCACTGGAACAAAAATTTCACCCTTTTTCCCTTTGTGGCTTCTGAAAAAGAATATTTAGACTGACATAGTATCTTTTTATTCAACTTGGAGAAATATGCCACCCTTTAATTTCCATGCAGATCATGGAACTATTTGCTCTTTAATGTCACATCTGATGGCAGGTGGGTAGTCAATTGGGACACATGGAGGGAACCAGTCTCCCATTACTTTTGCTTCTTAAAGCAGAAAGCTCAGCCTGTTTCTCAATAGCCGTCTAGAATACACAGAGGGCCAGTCCTGGGCAAAAATGAAGAAAGGCCTTTCTCTGTGGGCCTACTTCCCTCTCCCTCTGTCACCCTTATCTTCAGGCCTCTTTTCTGGGCATTTTCCTCCTAGGTTCTGGTTGAAGCTACACAGAAGCCTGTGTTTCCTTCTAGTGCTCCCACCTGTATTTTCCCTCCAAGCCAATATGCTGTTCCTCTTCCCCTGCAACAGTGATACTGAGATTCCCCCCATCTGATCCATCTGGATTCAAGTTCACACCAAACCTAGGCACACACTTAGAAGTGGAATTTAGTTCTCCCAAGTGGAGGGGCATCATTTTTCTTGGCCAACAGCCTGGTGCATGATGTAGAGTCAAGAGCTTTGGGTTAGAACTTGTAGCTCTAAAATGATTGTGAAATATACAGCAAGAGCTACAAAATAGAATTTCTCTATTTACACATCACCTTTCAGGAGGGTAACAGTGACCCACAAGTTTCTTCCCAAATCACTCTGAGCATTTCCCCATGTTTCTTACACATAATATGGACACTATTCTTCTTGGTGAACAGGATCTTTGCCATTGTCTTACTCCTTCTTGCTCCTTCTTTTTGTGGCCCTAGCTAATGAATGCCCAAAGTGGCCTCTCTGCCACCAGCTTCCTTGGTGTGGCATCACCACTATTGGATAACCTTTCCTGAAGTCCCCCTGGTTCCTGCTGGTCCCAAATTCTTCATGACAGCTAACAGCACGCAGTGTTTTTGGCAGGATTGTTGTGCCAATATCTGTGACACGGTTGCTACTGCCAGTGCTGCCTTACCTTTGCCAACACCAGGCCTGTCATCCTGTTCTGCTTCCACCAACATTGCTTCCACCATCACCAGAGTCACTGATGCCGCTCAGCTACCCATGGCATCAGGCCTGTGTCTGTGGGGCTGGGTCAGGGGGCCCTCTGGCCACTCATATTTCTTGTATTTTTCCTTGTATTTCTCCTGCCCTGGAAAATGCAATAAGGGGGAAAGAGGCACAGCATAGAGCTTTCTGTAACCAGCAGTGAGCAGTGGGTCAAAATAAATAGGTTAGTTTATTTTCTGCCTTTTATACTAAGGTTTTATAAGATGAATTAAGACCATCAGATTCTCATGATCCCTTCAAAACTGCGTATTCTATAGTTCTTTTTAGCAGAAACTCAGGACCTCTGAGTAGATGATGAAAGGCAAGTGGCATAAGCTTGTGGCAGTCCAAGGGAAAACCAAGGCCTTCTGACATTTTGATCCATGGTTCTGTGTGTGAGTCTACGTACACTGGCACGAACGGTCACGTGTACGTGTGTTTGTGTATGTCTGTCATTTCTATATCTTGTATTAGTACTACAAGTTTTTCACATCAGGGGCTAGTCCTAATTATAATTCCATGAACCTGCAAGCATGTCCTCTGATGCCAAGCTGTGGGATTCCGTAAATGTTTAATGAAGAAAAATTTTAAACAAAGTTTTCCATCCAGAGCACTTTTCATTATTAAAAGCTCCAAATGATTAGGAACAAAGTGCTTAATATTCTACAGCAACTCCACCTAGTCAACACATCAAAAGTTACCAAAAAGGAATAAGAGAAGTCAAAGAAATGCCAATTAATATGATGTCAGTACCTTGCCTTTATTGTGCTTAAAAAAAAAAAAAATCCCACTAACTTAAATGTGTTTTATCCTCAAAATACTGGTAAGGTGGGGAAGACACTGGGACATTTGTATTTACCCAAGTACCAGCTCAGGTCTTACCTACATTCTTTCCAGTGTTCAGGACTCTTCAGGCATGAGTGCTAAGAATTGGATAATAATAAACCCTTAGTAATTGGATCGTCCTTGCCAATCCTGTACCTTTCCTTTCAGAACTCCAGCCCCTTAGGTTCTTTCTAAATTGCTCCACAAGTGCCCAGGGGATCTGGGCTGTGTTTCTAAAACTAGCCATTATGACAACTTTGGGCTTGTGAAAACCTTTCCTTCCCAGACCACGGTGCTACAGTTTCCAGAGCCACACTTGGCAGCCAGGCCAGTGGTGCCCACTGAAGGCACAGCCTCTGATGCTTATGCCCAGAAGAGCCACCATTTCTGTGTTTCAGTGTCCATGCTAAATGTCCTTGTGCCCAAGGCTGAAGGAGCCATCGTCTGGATCTGTCAGTGTCCCTAGAGGCTCGCTGAGGCATCTACCCCTCTTGGTAACAATCTCTGTTCTTGTCCTTTCAGGGAAAAATAGGATCAGTGGTTCTATTTAGATGAAAATAATCCTTTCTATAATGTTACCCTCCCAGGTTAGGTCATTTCTCCCATTGATTCAAATGCACACAGTGTCCATAAAGGGCCATGATGATTGTGTGTGCTGTTGGCCTAGTGTGGCAGGAGGGATCTGGCCTTCCTGGGAAAGGTGACTGCCCAGTTCATCTGCCCTGCTTCCTTTTCTGTTTACTCCTCTTCCTACCTGTTTCCTTTCTCCCTGCCTTCTGTGGCTATGGACTAGAGAATTAGCACAACCAGATCACGTGAACCAAAGCACATGATCGATCGCAAAGGTAGAAGGAACAAACGAGATGGGGTACGTGCAGAGTGGGATGGCAATTTAAAAAAAAAGAATATTTTTTTAAGTTTATTTGTTTATTTTGAGAGAGAGTGCTCAAGAGGCAGAGAGAGAGTGGGGGAAAGAGAATGCCAAACAGGCTCTCTGCACTGTCAACGCAGAGCTTGATGCAGGGCTCGAACTCATGAACCATGTTATCATGACCTGAGCTGAAACCAAGAGTCAGATGCTCAACCAACACCGCTCCCCAGGCCCCCCAGAGTGGTGTGGTAATTTAAAAGAAGACGGAGAAAAAGAAACCTCCCTTTTGCTTCTGGAGAAAAAGCTTTGAATCTTTGTGTGATGTTGTTTTAGATTTAGGGAGCATGTTGGAATAGTAGTAATAGTATAATCAAATAACATGTTTCTCACTGAAATTTGAGAGTGAATATAGTGCAGTGACAGAAACGTAAATGTTCACTTTGCCTCTCTACTTCCTGGCTGTGCAGCCTTGGACAAGTTACTCAGTCTCTCTCTACCTCACCTGCTTCATCTGTGATATGGAGGTAATGCTAGTGCCTGTCTCATAGGACAATGATAAGGAGAATATAAATGAAGAAGAGCCTACAATTGTGTCTGGCCCGTAATTAGTGCTCATTAAATATTAGCTATGACTCTGAAATTTGCTGCTACTATTATCATTATTATTGTTATTATTTAGGAAATGCCACCCCCACTTAGTCTTAGAGTTTATTTGGTTTGATTATTTTTCCATAGACAAAGCCTGTGCTCTTGAGCTATGAAGCATTTTTTTTTCTGGTGGTATTTCAGAAAGATATAAAATGACATCTCAGAAGAGCCTCTGGCTATTGGAAAGGTGAATCGCCCATTGTTTTAATTAGAAGAGATATTTTCAGGTGGTGCCCTGAAAAATGAGATGATGTTTTTGAAGAGATACTGCTAAAAGGGAAATATCTTATCAAGATGTGGGTTTCCACAATGCCAGGAGCCACGTTCCAGGAATAAACTGAATGAGGAAATATTCTGAGCATTGAGTGTGATTATGAGGGGAAGGGAGCCTGAAAACTTCTGACATTAAAGCGATTTTTCCAGGGACAGAAAGTTCTATTCTATTAGCTCCTCTAGTTTTGTCATCATTGTAGGCCTCCAAGGGTATTTTGTAGGTTTGTCAGGATAGACCAGATTATGCTGGGAAACCAAGGAACCTTCAGTTCCCATGACTTAATACCAGAAAGAGTTATTTCTATCCCAGATACCTGTCAACTGGGAGGCACCTGGGGGAATGGGCCATGGGCTCTTTCCTGCACATATTAGCTCCAGGCCGATGGAGCTTCCATTTGTAACAACAGCCATTCTAAAACTGGATAAGATTTTGAGCTCTTTCACATTCTTAAACACTGTTGACTATCCTAAGCCACCGTTTTATGTGGGCTATATCTATAGATATTTACTACACTGTAAGTTAAAACTGAGATTTTAAAAAATTGTAAGTTTACTTAAAAAGAATGATAAACTCTTAGGTTCTAATTATCTATTGATGAGGAGGGATTCTTGTGTTCTGATCATCCCTACTGGGAATGGACAGACACACTATGTGTCAGATGAGATCATAGCAGTTTGTTAGTCACATATACTCATGGTCTGGGGATGAGGGTACCACTTCAGTGCTCTAGGCTGCCACTGCCCAAATTTTAGTGTGCACACCAATCACCTGGGGTTCTGTAAATGCAGATTCTGATTTGGTGGTTCTGGGGTCAGCTGAGATTTGCCTTTCTGAGGAGACGCAGATGCTCCTGGTTCTGAGACCACACTTCGAATTATAAGGCTCCCAAACTATCACTGGCGAGGGGGGTGGGCATTTTCCTCGTGTTCCAGAAAAGACTTTTGCTACTCTTCCATTTACAACCAAGTATTCAAAATTCACTATAAATCTCATCCACTACAAACTTTGTATCGCCAGCATACTGGAAGATGCTCAACAGTTTGAAACATATATATGGTGGTTTTCAGTTTTTCTTATAACTACCCAGAGCCTGTTAGGGTGAATTCCTCTCTCCTAATTTGCAGCAAATCTCTTAAAATATATACACAGTCTGTCATTTTTCAGTTGCTTTTATTCACTTTTGAATAAAAGTTTTGGTTTCCAAGGTTCCAAGTTTCAATCATATGTGCTTCAGAGCTGGTCATCTCTCCACTGTGGCTATTGAGTGAGGTTTGAAAGGAAAGGGGAAAAGAGCAGCTTGGTCTGGCTCTCACATACCATGTGCCCTTTTAACTCTGGTACTAGTGGGCTAGAACAAAGGGAGACAGAAAAGACCAGAGTCCCCTCACTTGACCTGATGAAGTTTCACTCCTTTTGGCTAGCCATGAAGCTAGGCAGGCTCACTATCTGAGGACTCAGCACAGCTAGGTGGTGAGTATCACACGCATTGCTGATGAGAAGCTCTGAGCAGCTGCCTGACGGTGATGACTGCTTTGGCCACATCCTCCAACTGATAACACCCCTCTTAATCCTTGAACTGGAGCTTGTTGGAAACAGTGAGGTCCCCAGATTTACCTCCTTGAGACTTTGGATCTGGACAGTGTCTGATCCTCCTGCTTCTCCAGAATGTGGAACCCCAGGGAGGGAGAGGGAGGAAGAGCCCCTTTTTGTCTGCACTGCCCCATCATGTCTTCTGTCTGTTGTGTCTGCAGGTCAGCTAGTACACTGGCTCTGTGTGTGTGTGTGTGTGTGTGTGTGTGTGTGAAAAAGGAATAAAATGTAAATCTTTCCTTGTTGCAGACTCTCCCAGTATTTCCAGTTTAGCCTCTTGGTCTCAGGGTAAGAAAAGATATTCTTCGATCCTCTACAAGAGAAGCCAAGTGAAACAAAGAGCTGCTTTTAATGAAAACTACAATTTCCAGAAATGCTTGTAGCTTTCTCCCCACTGTGTCACTTATATTGAGCAGGAAGGTGGGGGAATGCTCTGTGTGAGGAAGAGTTCTACAGCAATTCCCAGTAAGCCCAGTGGGAATGGGACTGTCCCATAGGGGACAGATCCCTGAACTTCAACCAGAGGAACTCACTTCCTTTATTGCAAGACAATTGAAAAGATCCCAGCTGACTGCCTGTTAGACATGTGGATACATTGCATCAGATCTGATCATCAGTCAAGTGAAGATTCGTGACCATTTTTTTGTTTGTTTATCCAAACCATATCAAGCAGAGCTTGGGCAAATGAATGGTTTCTATTTTTTTTTTTTTTTTTCTCAGCTGTTCTGGTGCTGTGTATGCCAGATTCAGGCCAAGAGAATACAGTTTTTCTAATTTGCTAACACCTGCTCTGTCTTGAGAATGTGTGATGCAACCATAGGCAGAAACAGACACGTTAAAAAGGGTATGGTGTGTCTGTGACATTTGCTCTTATTTTGTACGATTGTGTTCACAGATGCAGATCCCCATAATTTGCTAGTACCCTGCACCTCACTTCTGCATAAGATGATGAGTACAGAGGCTGTGCTGCCTCAGCTGGGGGTAGTATTCCCTAATTGAAAGTCAGAGACTGAGCAGCAAGTTAAGCAATCTTCTTACATCCATTGGAATTCAAGCTCCCTTATAATCAGAATTTTTTTCTTTCTCTGCTATGTAGTTTGTTAAGGTTCTCATGAGATTTCAGGTATGGAATTGACCCATCAGTCAATTAGGTGAAAAGCAGCTTATTTTCTTTTAACACAAACCATTCATCTGACATCTCTTCAATTGATGTGCTTTTGAATACAAATGTCAGAAAGAGCCCCTTCCACTTGCTTAATCATGAACCAGAGACATCATCAGAAAGCAGGGTTGCCTCTAGGTCTGAGCTCCTTCTATGCCTCCACTCACCAATTTTCTGGATCAGTGGCCTTTAAACATTTTGACTGAGGCATACCCCAGAAAGAGTTTTGGAATACTGTGTATGATTTCAAATATTTTATTTTATTTTTAAATTTTGGACATAATTGTAGATTCACATGTAAGAGATAATACAAAGAGGTCTTGTAATACCTTTTACCCAGTTTCCCTCAGTGGTAACATCTTAACAAAACTATAGTATAATATTGCAACCAAGATGTTGACATTTAATAGAGTCAAGATGCCAAACCTGTCACCACAAGGATCCATCATGTTGCCTTTTTATAAGGATACCTCCCTCTTTCCCAGTCCTGCTTCCTCTTTAACCCTTGGCAGCCACTAATCTGTTCTCCGTTTCTATAATTTTGTCATCACATACATATAACAATCATATATATATATATATATATATATATATATATATATATATATGGAATCACATACTATGTAACAATTGGGGATTGGCTTTGTTCACCTAGCATAATTCTCTGACAAGTCATCCAGATTGTTTTGTATCAATAGTTTGACTATTCACCCACTGAGAAACATGTAGGCTATTTCTCCATTTTGGCTATCATGGATAAAGTTACTTAAAACATGGTGTCCAGGTTTTTGTGCGAACACAAGCCTTCATTTCTCTGGGATAAATGCCCAGGAGTGCAATTCACATGTTTAGCTTTTAAAGCAATTACCAGGGTGCTTTTCTGGTTGGTGGCAACATTTTACATTCTTAATACAATGCATACAGTGACTCGGTTGCCCCTCATCCTCACCAGAATTTGGTATTTTCATGTTAAAAAAATTTTTTTTAAACATCTGGTAGGTATGTAGTGATATCTCAGTGTGGTTTTATTTTGTCTTTTCGTAATAGCTAATGAACATCTTTTCATGTGCTTATTTG
The DNA here is from genome assembly GCF_027475565.1 of Acinonyx jubatus. Classification (NCBI taxonomy): domain Eukaryota; kingdom Metazoa; phylum Chordata; class Mammalia; order Carnivora; family Felidae; genus Acinonyx; species Acinonyx jubatus. Next base: position 93,808,603 of record NC_069388.1, read on the forward strand.
TGATCTGTATGTCCTCTTGGTTGCAATGTCTCTTCATGTCTTTTGCTTATTTCTAATTGGATTGTTTGTTGTTTTTGCTGTTGAATTTTGAGAGGTCTTTGTATATTCCAAGTATTAGTCGTGTGTTGGATATATATTTTTTTAAGTATTTTCTGTCACTCTTTAGGTTCTTGTTTAATCCTCTTAACAAAGCCTTTTGCAGAACAAAAGTTTTTAATTTGATGAAGTTCAATTTATCAACTTTTTTCTTTTATGACTTATTCTTTTGATGTCAAGTCTAATAACTCTTTACCTAATCCTAGATCCTAAAAAATTTCCCCTGTTTTTTCCTAAAAGTTTTATATTTTTCCATTTTACATTTAAGCTGTGATCCATTTTGTGTTAATTTTTTGTATAAGGTGTCAGATGGGTCAATGCTCACTTTCTTGCCTGGATATTAAGTTGCTCCAGCACCATTTGTTGAAAAAGCCACCCTCACCCTATTGAATTGCTTTTGTACTTTTGTCAAAAATCAAATGGGCATATTTGTGTATATTACGTCTAGGTTTTCTGGTATGTTCCACTGACCTATGTTTCTGTCTCACCACCAATATCACACAATCTTAATTGCTATAATTATCAAATAAGTTGTGATATTGGATAGATTCTTCCCACTTTATTCTTCTTTTTCAAAATTAACATTTAGACCCTAAACAGGGTCTTTCTTAGTTCCCTTGCTTTCTCCTATGCATTTTAGAACAATCTTATCTGTATCTACAAGAAATTTTGCAGAAATTTTGGTAGAAATTATATTAGCCACTATATCAGTTGGGGGAGAATTGACATTTTTATTGTGCTGAGTCTTCAATCCATGAACACAGTATGTCTCTCTATTAGATCTTTAGAAAAAATTATCAGCATACAAATTTCATACAAATTTTCAGCATACAAATCCTGCATATATTTTGACGTTTTGACACTGAAGTATTTTTATAAGCAATTATACATGCATTTTTAATTTGTTTCAAATATTTATTACTAGTATAAGAAATAGAATTATGTTTTATATATCTTTTTTTTTAAGTTTATTTAATTTGAGAGAGAGAGAGAGAGAGAGAGAACCAGGGAGGGCAGAGAGAGAGGGATATAAAATCCCAAGCAGACTTGGGGAGCCCGATGTGGGGCTTGAACCCACAAACTGTGAGATCATGATCTGAGCCGACACCAAGAGCCAGATCTCAACCTGACTGAGCCACTCAGGTGCCCCTATATATCTTAAATCCTACAACTTTGCTGAACTCACTTATCAATTCTAATAGTTTTTGCACATACCTTAGGATTTTATACATAGATGGTCATTCCATCTGCAAACGGATACCTATTTCTTTTTTTCCAACCTGTACACCTTTCATTTCCTTTTCTTTAATGCACTGGTGGAAACTTCCAGTTAAATGAAAACTTCATATTAAATGACAGTTATGAGAATAGACATCTTTACTTCACAATCCAATAAAGAAAAGCATTCAGTCTTTCAATATTAACTATAATGTTAGCTGTAAATATTTTGTAGATACTCTATCAGATTGAGGATGTTCCCTTTTACTCCTTTTTTCTGAGTTTTTATCATGAATAGATACTGAGTTTTGTTAATTGCTTTTTCTGCATCAACTGATATAATTGCGTGTTTTTTCTTCTTTTGCTTGTTACTATGATGGATTATATTGATTGATTTTTAAATTCTAAACCAGCCTTGCATCCCTAGAATAAACTCTACTTTGTAACAGTATATACTCTATGTATGTGTATTATATATTGCTGGACTTATATAAACATTTTATATATAAATATAAATTATTGAACTGCATTTGCTTTTTCATTAAGGATTTTTGCATATTTATGATAGGTATTGGTGTGTAGTTTTCTTTTCTTCTACTTCCTTATGCTGTTTTGGTGTCAGAATAATACTAGTTTTATAAAATGACTTGGAAAGTGTTCCCTTCCCTTATATTTTCTGGACAAAATTATTGACTTTGATTCTTCTTTAAATGTTTAGCAGAATTCTCCAGGAAAACCATCTGGGGCAAGAGATTTCCATTAAGGCTTTCTCTTTGCTCCCTTAGATTAAGGTGTGTGTTGTTTAGGGTCTAAATGTTAAGAGATTTGCCTCTTATCTGTCTGTTACTGATTTTTAGTCTGATTCCACTGAAATCAGAGATGCACCCTGTATAATTTCAATTCTTTTGCATTCTTTTTTGAAGTTTGCTTTGTGACCCAGGATATTTTCTCTGGGTATAAGATTCTAGTTGACAAATGTTTTGTTTGTTTTGTTTTTGTTTTAGCACTTGAAACAATGTGAAACTTATGGTCTCCATGGTTTCTGATGAGAAATCTGTTATTGGAAAAAATTTTTTCCATGTTGGTAAAGTATTATTTCTTTCTGGCTGCTTTCAAAACATTTTTCTTTTTCCTTAATTTTCATAATGGCAGTAGTATGTCTTGCTGTGGATTTCTTTGGCATTATCATATTTCAGTCTTAGTGAGCTTCTTGGACTTGTACGTTTATATCTTTGGGCAAATTTTGGAAGTTTCAGCTACTTTCTTTTTGAGTACTTGCTCAACCCTACCCTCTTTCTTCTCTCCTTCAGACACTCCAATAACACAACTGTCAGATAGATAGATAGATAGATAGATAGATAGATAGATAGATAGATAGATTTAGTCAATTACAGCCCTAAAGATACCTGTGCCTCTGTTAATTTTTCCTCACTCTTTCTTTCCCCCTCTGTTGTTCAAATTGTCTAGTCCCTCACACTTTTTTCTATCTTCTAGTTCATGGATTCTCTCCTTTGCCCCCTCCATTCTGCTATTAAGCCCATCCACGGAGCATTTCATTTTGGTTATTGTATTTTGTTGTTGTTGTTCTAAAATTTTCATTGGCTCTCCTTTACAGTTTCTATTTTTCTTTTTCTGAATCTTCCTTTTTTTTGATAAGCCTCTCTTTCCATTTGTTTCAGGCCTGTTTATAATTGCTTTTTGAAGTGTTTTTGTCATGGCTTCTTTAAGTACTTTGTCAAATAATTCTAGAGGTTCTCTCATCTCATTGTTGCCTCTATTTTTTGATCAGTTTAAGATCTTCTTGGTTCTTGGTATGATGAGTGATTTTCTGTTGAAACTTATTCATTTTTATTATTATGCTATGACTTTGCATCTTCTTTAAATTTTCTGTTTTAGCTGGATTTTTCTGATACCACTCCAAGAGGAGAAATGGTTCCAGCTGTTATTGCCAGGTGGAAGTTGAAATCTGGGTTTCCCATTCAGCCACTGTTGACAGCTGAGTGGGGAAGACATCTCAGTACTGCAGGACAGGCTTGAGAATTCGGGCTCCCCACATGGTCTGCAATGACATTTTAATGAGGATGACATCATTAGTGATAAGTGATAGGAAAAGACTGACTTTCTATAGGCCTCCTCTGTTACCACTTTTGGAAGGAAGATGAGGGGTATTTCATTATTACCAGGTAGAGTGGTAGTTCCAACTCCTCATTAAGACCATTGGGTGGGGGAGCTGGTCTTGTTACTGTGTGGATCAAAATCCTAGCTTCCCCTGTGGACTTCTCTGATATTCTGGTATGGGTGTTGAGGCACCCCATTACAGCTTCATGAAGGTCTAAGTCTCAGCTCCTCTTACTTTTGCTGGCTTAGGTGAGGGTAGAGTCAAAGTTTTGTTTGTTTTTATGTAGTGTTTACCTAGAGTAAAACGGGTTTTGTCTAAAATTTTCCCTGTTATGAGACTTCCCATTTTCTGCTCTTCTGACTAGAGAAAGCAAGCTTCCATTAGGCCTTTTATCTTTGTGCCATACATGTTTCTCAGTTGCCAGTTTCTTGACATTCAAGTCTGAGACAGACATAAAGGAAACCCAGGGAAATTACCACTGTATTTCTTTTGGTCGTATAGTCTCTAGCCAATATGCCTTCTTTCCACCATTCAGAGTATTTTGAAACATATTTTACATATAACATTCACATATTTTAATCATAGTTAGCAGGAGCAATAGGGAAAAGTATATCTTCCTAGAAGCAGAAGTATGTCTTACATTTTTAAGTCAATACCTAAACATTTTAATCACAGTTTAAATATAATTTTTCTTGTTATTAGAAGTTTGAAAACATGAAACATCTTACAGAGTGAAAGGGATTATTAGAATCAACATTTAATGCTATTACTTGACCAATGGGTTTTTAATTCCATTTGTAACATCTACCAAGTCTGAAAGGAATTATGTAAATTGTCCATAGGTTTCATCCAGTGTTATGAAAATATGAATGCATATGGGAGTTCTGTAAACATCCATTATATTTAATAAGGTTCATATCACTGTAATTTTTTGGCATTTTGACCAGTGGGTACAAGGATACAGACTACCTCTTTGTAATCCCAAGCTACAGACTTCAAGGAAATTTGCAGAAGGCAGAAAAAGAAAGGACCATATCTTGATTAGTTATTAACAGAAGCTTCAGAGACTTCCTGAAAAATAATATTTAGATTTATCCGTGTGGTGCCTGCAGGTATATCTGTTTTCAGGGCAAAACAGTAGTGATATTTTGGTTGGCTCAAAAGTGTGCCATTCTTTGTAACTGGAAAGGAACTATTGTGAGGAGATACACTATACATTCTTAGGCTAATCAATTTGTGAAAAGATAAAAATGGACAATGAGAATGTGGAAGTCATTTTTCTTATAATTATTCTTCACTGTGGACTATAGGGGTACACTTATCCATGTTTGAAGATCATTGTACTAAACAAAGTTTGCTTAAGCAAAACATCTATCTTTCTATATTTTAAGTCTAGGAGGTAACTAATGGCAGATATCTTTCTCTGACCATACTTAGAATTTGTCTTGAGTGGTAATCAGGAATGGCTTCTAATGCATGAAATTTGTCTTATAATGTCATTTATGTACACAGCTTAACCTTTACATCCACCTATTAGATTTTTAATAAATCCCTGAAAATAAAATAGCTAATAAGTGATTGTAAGTGAAATTTGCAGCAGAGTCTTAGGAAAATTGTGCTTTGATAACACTGATGGGGATAAACTTGGGGATATGTGGCTATGAGGAAAGTATTTAAACAGCATTCATTTTTGTGCTTATATTGTCAAAACACTCTTTCTTACTTTTTATTCTTAGCAAATAACCAGTGTACCCCTAATGAAACAAAATCAGTGCCTGGGGATCTCAGGGAGTTGACGTATTTGTTTATCCCATCTCCTGGCTGGACATCAGAGAGGTGCAACCAGGGAGGCATCTTAATCCTTTCAGGCTTCCATAACAGAACAGCATAGACTGGTGGCTTATAAACAACAAAAATTTATATCTCACAGTTCTGAAGGCTAGGGGATCGAAAATCAAAGTGACAGAAGATTCCATGTCTGGTGAGAGCCTGCTTCCTTGTTCATAGACAGCCATCTTTTTGCTCTGTCCTCACATGATAGAAAGGGACAAGAGATTTCTCTGGGGCTTCTTATATGAGTATTAATTCCATTCATGAGGACTCTATTCTTAAGACCTAATTATTTTCCAAAGAGCCCATCTCCAATACTATCACATTGGGAATTTGTTTTTTTTTTTATATTAAATATAATTTATCGTCAAATTGGTTCCCATACAACACCCAGTGCTCATTCCAACATGTGCCCTCCTCAATACCCATCGTCCACTTCCCCTTTCCCCCGTCCCCCATCAACCCTCAGTTTGTTCTCAGTATTTAAGAGTCTCTTATGGTTTGCCTCCCTCCCTCTCTGTAACTTTTTTTTTCCCCTTCCCCTCCTCCATGGGTTTCTGTTAAGTTTCTCAGGATCCACATATAAGTGGAAACATATGGTATCTTTCTCTGCCTGACTTATTTCACTTAGCATGACACCCTCCAGTTCCATCCATGTTGCTCCAAATGATCAGATTTCATTCTTTCTCATTGCCAAGTAGTATTCCATTGTATGTATAAACTAGATCTTCTTTATCTATTCATCAGTTGATGGACATTTAGGCTCTTTCCATAATTTGGCTATTGTTGAAAGTGATACTATAAAGAATTTGTTTTTAACATACGGATTTAGAGAGACATAAACATTCAGTCTATAACAGAAGGGGTGTGGCTTGACATATGAGAGGAAGGGGACAGAGATATCTGTACTCTGCTCTTTTCTCCTCTTTCACTGTAGCCACTCAGCTCTCAAGAAAGGAAGGTTAAGGCCGTGACATGAACTTAAAGAATCTCTGACTGTATGTTGGAACAAGACTTTTATCAAAACCAATAGCTTGAAACAGATGACAGACATTGAGGTGTATGTATGTAGGACACTTTGAAAGAAAGAAATCATCCACGAAAACCAAATAAACAAATTCAGTTCCTGACCTGCCCTCCCCCCAATCACATGACTTTATCTTGGAGAAATGTTCTGGCATCAGATAAACGGGTACAGCCTTGCTCCAGTGCTTTGCCTCTGGCCTGGGCCTCCTCCAGCCCTCCTCCTGATCATCTTCCTCCCATCCTCTGTTACTCTTTAGGAACCATCAGAGTTTTGCAGACATGAGTGTGGTGGGGGTGGGATGAGTTGTTTCCAGGCTGTAGAACACATTTTTTCTATCTCATTAATAGTGATCCTCAGTCTTGTTTGCACATTAAAATGGGAAGCTTTGTAAATTCCCAATGCACAGGCCCTTCTTCATACCAATTAAAGGAGATTCCCTATGGATCGGGCCAGCTATGTACATTTTTTATACCTTCTTAGGCAGTTTGAATGTACAATGGGGATGAGAACTGATGAACTCGAACATTTCCAATCTAGTTGAACCCCACAAACCAAATTTTCTTCTCCCTTTACAGAGAGAATTATGTGACCCCCTAGGATGGACAACAGACTTGGGGAAGAGGTACCCTGCCCTAAGCCATGCGGTTTAGAGGACCCTACTGTGGCCCTCCCCTAGCTGTGCTCCTCTCCATGGGATAAAAAATAATATCCTTAGGAGATAGGATTTTTGGGGTCCCATGCCTTCATCCTACACCACACTCTAGGTACCAAAACCTTGAGTTGACAGTCCTAATGACTCTGAGCCTGTTTGTGAGCTGTGTGGGGCCTCTTGGCTGAGGCAGACAGGCAGCAGTGCTGTGTCCCTCCAGGGCTGCCCAAAATGTGGTCACTTGTAGGAAAGGGCATGTGGATGGCTTTGGACACTGGCGCTAAGTGTCCATAGTCATGAGTACATAGCCCCTTATAATGGGCTGTGCCCTGAATCTGGGGGTAGGAAGAAAAGGAGGGCAGGCCTTAGGGCAGTGGATAGTGGATGAGGTCACAGGCTAACTGGGTAGGTGCTGCCCAGTGTGACCCTTGGAGAGGCAGGGAAAATCCCAATCAGAACCTGGCCTTCCCAGTTGTTACAAAGCTGTGTTTGTTAAGAAGGGAGGATGGAATATACCTTATTCAAATTTGCTTGCTTGATTTATAACATTTAAATATTTTAAAAAATACAGTGTTTGTGTTTCCACATTCATTCTTTGCAGAGCTCTGAAAATGTTAGAGTCTGACATGTGACTGCCCCTGTCCTGTTCTATTTCTTTTTTTTTTTAATTTTTTTTTTAAATTTTTATTTATTTTTGAGACAGAGAGAGACAGAGCATGAACAGGGGAGGGTCAGAGAGAGAGGGAGACACAGAATCCGAAGCAGGCTCCAGGCTCCGAGCTGTCAGCACAGAGCCTGACGCGGGGCTCGAACCCATGAACCGTGAGATCATGACCTGAGCCGAAGTCGGATGCCCAACCGACTGAGCCACCCAGGTGCCCCTGTCCTGTTCTATTTCTGTGTGCCTGTATTCTATGATTGGAAGGTACTGGTCTGAAAAATGCTTTGTGACCCTCTGATACCTTCCTCTCATTATTCACAGGGCCCCTGCCCAGCTAAGGTTTGCCCCTTAATTCCTCTTGCCAGCTTCCTGTCAATCTGATTATAGTTGTTTCTGCTCTTGCATGGTCTTATATATGGTGGTATAATAAGTACAGAATACATGGGACTTGGTGACAGATAGGATTTCTAGTCCTGGCTCTGTCACTTGCTACTTGTGTGGCTTTAAGTGACATTCTTGACCTTTCCAAGCCTTAGCTTCTTCATCTTTAAATCAGAATTAGCGGAACCTACCTGGCGCAGGGGTGGAAAGGATTCCATGAGGAAACATGGAAACTTGTGAAGGCTCCTAGCACAGTGCCTAGAGGTAGCACAATTCAGTAAATAATTGATTCCCTTTCTCAAAGCCAATTCATTTAAAAATAACAGTTCTCCTTTACCTCCTTTATTCACATTTTCTGGACTAAATAAGTGAATTATTTCCATTTCTCTTCTTGTGGTTTATTTTCCAACTCAGTTCTTCCTCCATGTGTGGATGATGCAGATGTGGATGTGTGTGTGTGTGTGTGCGTGTGTGTGTGTGTGTAGTATGTCCTTCACATACCAAAATGACCACTAACCTGGCATCAGAAGTCTGAGCACTTGAGTTTTTTATGAGGAGAAGGATTTTGTATTTCTCCCTCTGCCAGTATCTTTTTTTCCCCACACAACTACCACGTTGTCTAGTTTTTCTGCAGTGAAAATGGTAGAACTGGTATGTGGATGGAGCTTGGTCATTGGGTTGGGTATATTCGGCTTGTGGCACTCAGTTCATGCTGGTAAATTGAGGCAAAACTGACTCCAGTCCATTGATATTAACCATGCCCTTTTATAACGTACATTTAATGCTTTACAACAATGGGGCTGTAAGCCCCATGTTCAATACCCTCCTGCATGTATTGGGCCATGTGTAGTAAGTATTTGTCAAATGCTTGTCAGATGAAAATTAAGGAAATGATAAATAATGCAACTAGAAGTTGAAGCCTTTTACATTCAGTAATAGGTGAGACACATATGTATTTGTTGAATATTTGAATAATCTGTAAGAATAAATAAAATGAATGAACCAAGAATGAATGGTGAAAAAATATGTGCTGAGTAGATAGAATGCTACACTGGATTTAACCTTTTCATCTGTAAGTTTCCTTATCTATAAAATGGGTCCATGGTATCTATTCAAATGGGGAATGTTTAATAAAAGTGGGTACTCTACCTGAGTGCTGTGAATTCTTGGGGCTTTTTCTCAATATAAGTTGATTATCAGAAGACTTGGCTGTGCATGTACTAGTCCTTAAAAAGGAGATATTTATTATTATTATTAATTATTATTATTGTTTGAAATTCTCCTTTGTCATCCAACAGTTGTTTGTCTTTGTCCAGGGATGATTCAGCCTGTGCATATACATGGGTAAAATAATACTGGCTGTAAATGGGGACAAGGGCTCATCTCTGTTCAGACACTATAGTGCTTAATGAGAAACCAGGTCCTAAGGCCTGTGCAACTCTGACAAAAAATGAGGCTGCTGATGTTCTGGCCTAGGCATGGACACACTTTATCACCACCAAGCCCCATGAATCTCAAATAAGGCCGAATACAGCTGCCTGGCCATGGCTTAGAACTGGAAATGGAGAGCAAGTTGCTGTAAAAGTAAAGCATCAGTGGAAAGATTTCTAGAGAGTATTAGTTAGGATGTGTGTGAAGATGCTGTTACAAAGAAACCCTTAAATATATGACATTGAAAAGCTAAGTGAACAGTCTGGGGCAGGCAGACCTCCATGCTCCAAGGACCGAGAGTAGTGAGTGTGAGATGTCTTCCTGCATGCAGCTTTCACTTAGGAGTCTGGCTGCTGCTGTTCTTGTTGCTTTCTCCCAGCTGTGGAAGCAAGGAGAAAGTCCAGGGCAAGTTCTCTCCATAAGAACATGACCCTGAAGTTCTACACATCACCTCAACTCATATCCCATTGCTCCAAACTTGATCACATGGCCACATATGCAGAGGATGCTGTGAAAGACAATCTCCAGGTAGACACCATATGCCCCGGTAAAATTCATAAAAAGGAAAAAGGGGACATGGCCAACAGGAGACAGTTCAGCGTCTCTGCTAGAGGCTATCAATGGTATGAAGCAGATGTATTCAATTTTACTATTTTGTTATGTGTGTGTATTCTGATAGAACACTTTGATTACAAATGAGGGAAAGAAAAAAGGGAGATATCGTCATCATGATGAGAACCAGCTGATATATGGAATTGTTGAATTCCTATATTGTACACCTGAAACCAATATAACACTGTATGTTAACTAATTGGAATTAAAAACTTTTTTAAAAAAAAGAGTACATGCGAAGCAGCAAGGGAAAACCCATAGAAATTAAAAGGCAGGCATGGCTGGATCGGACCTTGCAAAGATTGTGGTGGGGGGATGATTCCGTGTTTAAGCCCCTGCAGGGGACGCCTGCAGTTGGATTTGGGGAGATTTTTCACTTCTTGCCCTGAAGTGACTTGGCTACATCCACACGCGTGTTTATTCAGCCCTACTTATACCTGGCTTCCTCTGCTTATTCCTTTTAATTTACACTTGTAGATGAGCTGCCTTGGGCAGTTGACCTTACTTTTAACAGCACTGTAATTTCTTCCTCCACGGTTAACTAGAGAATTCTTTTGTTGTTTTGAGTCAAGTCACGTGGGTTCTGGGTCACTGGCCAAATTATGGGGTTAGTCCTTTCAGCTTGTACTGTAGAAAGCGTAGTGTTCCTTAGAAAAAAGAGGAGGTGGCAAGGAGAGTGGCATCTCTTATACGTTAACTCCTTGCTACTCAAAGCTTTACCCAAGACCAGTGCATCACTGTCACCTGGGAAGTTGTTAGAGGTGCAGAACCCAGGCTACACCTCAGACCCACTCTAGTGATTTCCTAGGGCTGCCTTAACAAACGACCCTAAACTGAGTGGCTCCACAACCATACTTTGTCATCTCACTGTGCTAGAAGCCAGAAGTTTGAGATCAAGGTGTTGGCATGGTTGCTTTCTTCTGTTGTCTGTGCAGGACAGTATGCTCCATGACTTTCTCCTTCTTCTGTTTTGCTGACAATCTTGGACACTCCTTGGCTTGTAGATGCATCAGCCCACCTTCATATTCACACTGCATGGCCTTCTCCCTATGTACAGGTGTATTTTCCTGTGGCATTCTTTTTGTAAGGACACCAATCATGCTGGATTGGGGCCCACCCCACCCGAGTATGACTTCATTCTAAATCTTTTAACTCAACTAGTTACATCAACAATGACTCTATTTCCAGATAAGGTCACAGTCTGAAGTGCTAAGAGTTAATACTTCAACATATGCATGGGGGAGTGGGAACGGGGAATACTTGATCCCACAACAACCACTGAAACAGAATCTGTACTCAGATAGGTAAGTTGTAAGCATATTGCATTTAAGAGGAAATACCCTAAAGTTCTTAAAAAACTGGTGTGCTACCAACATGCTTACTGCTACCCTAAATGTGTAATAGAAAACACTCTAAACTTGGATCCCTGGATTTTGGCTCTAGCTTAGTAACTTTTAGTGCACAGCCTTAAATCAGGCTCATATTCAGCACTCAGTAAATACTTGTTGAATGAAAGAAAAAACTTGTCCAATGGGTTTTCATGTCTGAAATGGAGATATGCACTTCACAGGAATATTGTAAAGATTGTATCATTTATTAGGTATATTTTAAAAAGTGGAAGTGTGAATGTATCAGTCAAGGTCCAGTCAGGAGACTAAAATACAGTTCATTTGAACAGTGACTGTTTTATGTCATTAATTATTATCTTTAAGAGGGGAATAGATACAAAGGCATAAGGAAAACTCTAAAGAGGACTTCAAGGGTGAGAGAGAGTATGCAAGGAAGGAACAAATTCAGAAGGGACGGCCTTGTTCTCAGATCTTGTGTTCAGACTTCATTGGAGAAAGTATGGTTGTCTCCCAATGGATGGCAGTGAACTTTCATGGGTTGCCCTGGGCTGGAGTTGGTTGACAGTCCCTGGGCAGAAAATAGCCTCCCTACGTATAAGCAGGTGGATGCTGTTAAGTGGGACCACAGGAGCAGGTGAGGTTCTGGAAACCAGTTTCCAGTGGTGTCTAAATCAGGAGGGCTGCAATGAAGTGGTCAGCCCCAAACTCACCAAGGGAATGTGTGCACCACAGGATGCCGCCATACAACACCACTGGTAGCCCTTTGGTAGAGCAAAAGGAAGAGAAATAGACGCACACCAGAACCTGGAAGAAAAGACCCTTCCTTCTGCAATGCCCCTTCAGCACCCTCTACTGGCGTAATTTAACATCATGCCTGTCACAAAGGAGAAATATTAAAGGTTCCAACCCACTGCTGCATGAGTACTGAAGGATACCTTTTGGAGCTGAGAGGCAATAGGCTGATAACTGGCAAATATATAATGCAAATATAAAGTCTTTTTCCAGGTGGTTACATCAAGTATATTTTCAGAGAATATGGGAAATGTGTGGAATTATTAATGCTTCACCAAATATATTAGGAATTTAGTCTCCCCAGCTTTTCTCTGGTTCCACACACATAGACACTGCTTCACCCACCTACATTGCCTCATGTTAGTTTTAAGAGGGGTTTGGGGTGGCTTGAGTTTTGAAGGGAAAAGTTGTTAACAGAATTGTAAACTGAGAGAATGTCAGTGATAGTACCCACCTGTGCATATACTTGTGCTGTGGTGCCCAAGGCATCCCTAGGGACTCAAACTGTTCTCTCGTTTTTTGGGGCCCTTTGTTCTGGGCTCTCTTCCTTCGGCTGTTCTCTCTGGGCTCCAGGCTATTTCTGCCATAGTTGAGCTCAACTACACAATCTTGGCCATCCCATCATTGCCCGTTAACTGCCAGCTCTGTGCAGATGACTCACAAACATACTCCTCTAGCACGGCTGCTCTTCTGAGCTCCTGTACAAAAGTCATCTTGAGACTGACCATGACTGTCTCAAAGTCACCCCAAACTCAACATCCCCAAATCAAATTCATTTATATCACTCTCTTTCTCTCTCAAAGAATGGCAACTTCTGTCTGCAATATCTTTCTCTCTTTTCTCCCTTCTACAGTATTTTTACTGTCCAATCCCTGGATCTCATCCCCTGAAAATCTCTTGGGACATATGAGTGGCTCAGCCGGTTAAGCGTCTGACTTTGGCTCAGGTCATGATCTTGCAGTTCATGAGTTTGAGTCCCACGTCAGGCTCTGTGCTGACAGCTCAGAGCCTGGAGCCTGCTTCAGATTCTATGTCTCCCTCTCTCTCTGTCCCTCCCCCACTCACACTTGCTCGCTCTTTCTCTCAAGAATAAATAAACATTAAAAGTAAAGAAAATCTCTTAAACTTATTTACTTCTCTCCATCTACAGCAGCACAACAAAATACAGGTTATATCACATATGACCTGGATCACTGAAATAGCCTCCCAGCTACTCTGTTAGCAACCACTGTGGCCTCTTAATATGAATCTGATTATATCACCCTCCACTTCCATTCAACCTCACCACTTAAAGTTTGCCAGTGGCTTCTCATTGCTCCTAAGATAAGGACAAAAGCCCTTGCCCTGACTCAAAATCCTGCATGGTCCAGTTCCCCTTTACCTCTTAAATCTGACTTCATCTCTAGCTTTACCTCTCCCTCTCTGCATCAGCTACACTGGCTCAATGCACTCTTTCAGGCTATAGGGCCCTTGCAAATGCTACTCCCTGTGTCTGCAGTGCTTTTTAGATCCTGTCTTAATCATTCCCTGGTTACTGTATCTGTTTCAAATGTCCCCATTCTCAGCTTCCGTAATGCATTGGCAGCTACTTCTATCTGACAGCACTTTTCACAGTTGAATGTTTTATTTATTAATTTGATTATTTGATTGACAATGTCTATCCCAGTGCTATAAGATTTACTTGGACAAGAGACACATTCATTTTTTCTTAATATCCTCACTGCCTAGTCCAGTTCCATTGCTTCCATTGAAACAAATTCATGGGTCTCAACATTGAAATTTGTGTGCTAAAAATTATTGCTAAAATTCACTCACGCACTCATTTATTCCTTCAATAAATATTTATTGAGCAGCTATATGAGTTTTCCACTGTAATAGGGATTGTGCTTACACACCTGAACAAAACAGACAAGAATCTTGCTTTCTTGGTGTGGTCATTCTTTCTTCTTTGGAGTTTATTTATTTGGGGCACCTGGGTGGTTCAGTCGGTTAAGCCTCTGACTTCAGCTCAGGTCATGATCTCACGGTTCATGACTTTGAGCCCTACATTGGGCTCTGTGCTGACAGGTCAGAGCCTGGATCCTGCTTCAAATTTTATGTCTCCCTCTCTCTCTCTGCCACTCCCCTGCTCATGCTCTGTCTCTCTCTCTCTCAAACATTTAAAAATTTTGAATAAAAATAAATTCACTTATTTACTTATTTTGAGAGAGAGAGAAAGACAGCACACACACATGTGAGCTGGAGACAGGCAGAGAGAGAGGTAGAGAGAGAATCCCAAGAAGGCTCTACACTGACAGCACAGAGCCCGATGTGGGGCTTGAACAAAGCAACACTGAGATCATGACCTGAGCCGAGATCAAGAGTTGGAAGCTTAACCAACTGAGCAACTTAGGCACCCCCTTGGTGTGATCATCCTTGTAGGAAAGGACACAAAAAACTTATGTATGTAGAAAATAGATTGCAATAAATATAATGATGTAAGCAGAATAGGGTAGTATGATTGAAAAACATGAGTATTTAATCAGAAAATGGCATTCAGGGAAGAGTTGCATTGAGTGAGCAGCCTCTCTGAGTGAGATGAATTTGAGCTGAGCTTTTATATGGAGAGGAAGTCAGCTCTTGAAGGTGGGAGCAGTGAGTTCCAGGCAGAAGATACAGCAAGCGAGAAACTCACTCAAGATGGGAAGGGGTTCAGTATGTTGGGGAAAATAAGGACAATATGAGTGTGTCATCACTTCTAGGAAAATAAGGGCAAGGCTTTGACCCAGAGGCACACATCTTAGCATCATTGAATGTGAGATGGGAGGGTGCCGTAGAAAATCCCATTTTTCAAACAGGGAACGTTGGTGCTTTGTTGGGACAGTTTTTTGGTGCAGGTCTGTTATCACACTACAAACTATGTATCATTCCTGGCTTCGCTGCTGCTGCCTCTCCTAACACAAAGGGGCACCTTTTATGTGGAATACGACCTGAATGCTATTCTAGACAGGTGGGGGACCTGCCTGCTTGCTACCACTAAATGCCAGCAGATATGCCTAGACTTTGTTCATCCCCAAATGCCAACATCCTCTCCGTGTCACACACATACTTCTTTACATGTCAGTAACAACTGGTACTGATCTTGACTAGAAATACTGGAACTTTCTGATTTTACAGATGTGGAAACTGAGGCCTGATAAAGAGAAGCCAGTAAGTGGTGGGACTTGTTCTTTCCTGTTTCCATGCCTAGTGTTCTTTTACAGTAGAAGAGCTATCACCCGTTTTTCTTCCTAGTCACAGTTGTTTTTGGCAAATGAAAAACAAGCAAGCCAAAACCATAAAAATACTGTGTAAAAAAAGAATTTTCCCCTAATTTTCCTCTTCGATAAATTCAGATTTCTATGCATGACATTTTCTTTTAATGGTCCTTATCTGTGCTTTGAGGGAAGGTAAACTTGAAAGCCTACCTTCTGTTCAATGCTGCTTCAGACAAGTAAGTTTAATTTAATGCAATAAACATTCTTCAGTTGCTCACTGCAGCCTGATGTTGCTGGTAATATTTAATCTGCCAAAGTGCATTGTATATGATCATTTGGATGCAAAATAATTTATGGCTATAACTCCCTGTGCATTTACATGAATAAATCACTTGTTATTTATAAGAGGATATGATTGTTGCTTAATTTTTTACTTTGCTTAACTTTTTAAATGTCTGTACAACTTCAACTTCATATTTATTTTAGATTAACTTGCAATTAAAAAATAAGAGATGGAAGTGTGCTGTGTGTACGTGTCTGTGAGTGTAAGAATTGCATGTGGTATCTTTGGGAGATCTTAAATCATAGAAAATCATCAATCCGTGAAGTTGTGCCTTATTTTTGGAAACAACCAAACATCATTCAAAGGAAATTATGTTAAATGAACTGAATAAGAAAATTAGATTTTGCCATATGAGAGTTTAATAATAATCATATCCACAAAAAAACTTATTTTCAAAAAGTAACCCAAAAGAAAATTCTGCAAAAAGCAATGAATGGTGACAGCTTCTTGAGAAAAGCATTGAGACCTTCATTGTGATTTCTTTGAAGGAGACGGTGCTCAGCTATGTTTGTACATACTGTGTATTTATTAGGAGATCATTAATTGTATCATGTTATTGACAGATGCATACTTATTTTTGTTTATACATTTATATATTCATTAAATGTGACAAAGAGAAAATGGTAATACTAACATTAAGCATGTATTATCTGTTGTCACAGTTCTTTCTCAGTGCTTTGAAGTCATTCTAGCATCTTTTTAAAATACTGGCTAGACCCAAAATATGGAAACTTGGTTTCCTAGTGGCAGAACAGTTTTAATCATTTGTGAGGTTTGTTTGTATCAGGGACCTGTTAGAAGGAAGAGTACTCTTAATGAAGTGTAATTTTAATATTGTGAGTTTTGTAACAAAACTTAAACTGTTCCAAAAATGTGTAGACAAGAAGAGGTCTTTTGCAGACCTGCCTTACTGGATATATTTTAGTTTGCAGAGAGCACCCTCATGGACTGAAGTATATCCAAAGTGCTTGAAAAATTTGTGCCTGTCTTTTTCATACTTTTTTTTTTTTTGTAGATCCTTTCTCATTGCTGGTGAAAAAGTAAATCTCAGTCATTTTACTTAGTGACAGTTGAATTCATGTAACCTAAAGTCTTATGTATTTCTTCCCTATTGTGATAAGGAAAATCTATTTTCCGATGATTTGCTTTATCTCTTATATTTAAAATATATCTAAGAAATAACCTTAAAAATACTGTCAGTGCTTTCCAAAGTGTTTCCCACAGGGTAGTTCTATATGTTATTGTGCTAGCATTTCTAATTGCTGCATAACAACTTACCTTAAAACTTAGTGGTTTAAAACAGTGCTTATTATCTACACGTTTCTCTGAGTCAGGAATCCAGATATGGCAGTGGCTCAAGGTGTCTCAAAGGACTACAATCAAGGAGTTAGCCAGGGCTACAGTGGTCTTAAAGCTTGACAAGTGGAGGACGCAATTTCAAGTTCGTTCATGTGATTGCTGGCAGGATTTAGCTCTTGCTGGCTGTGGACCAGAGGCCACCCTCAGCTGCTTGTCGGATGGGCTGCTTGGAGCAGGTCAGCTCACAACCATGGTATATGGCTTCATCACACTGAGCAAATCAAGAAGCACAAGAGAAGAAGGAGGTCCTAGTAACTCATAACCTATTCTTGAAGTGACACCCCAATTGCCTTTGTCATATCCTATTCACCTGGAGCTAATCACTAAGTCCAACCCACCCTCAATTAGAGAGGTTACTGAAGGGCATGAAAATCAGGAAGTGGGAATCTTCGGGAGACATTTCAGAAACGATCCCAGGTAGTAATGTTATAAGAGTATGATGATCAAAAAAAGAGTGAAATTCCAAGGTTGGACCAAGTTTTGCACTGGATGTCCAAAGTTTTGGGCATGCTCATGTGGTTGTGAATCTCCAAGTGGGAAGGGAGGGGGGCGAGGAATATGGTACACTGAATACTTTTTGCTGAAGAGTAGCATACTTAACTGTCTTTTCTCAGAACATCTAAGAACTGCTGTCCAACGTCTTCATTTGATACATGCTCCTGAGGACTAGGGAGTCGCCTTGCCATTGGCTGCAAAACATGGGATCAGTGCAGGTCTCCTGAAGCTCTGAGGGTCTTTACACCTTATTAAATTGCCACAGGCTTACTTTTGCCACCACTGTTATGACTTCTATTGGTTCATCTTCTGCATCAAGTGCTGACAGCTATGTAAGTGAGAGATATGTAAGTGAAAGATAGTGTGTGACTTGATGTTGAACCCATTTATAGGAACTGTTGTGAGCCAACCATCATGTATATCAGCCCCCAGTGAGTTGTCTTTCTTCAGCCTTTGTGAATGGCAAAACCCAGACTGTGGCTAATTCTGCCACTTTCGTCCCTGGCTCCCTCCCTCATCACCGTAGGATGTGGAGGATCACCAGTACCCACTTTACTCTAGAAAGAAAGGTGTTAGAAACTTCACAGCTCACTTTTAAAAAGGTTACCAACTGCTGCTGGAAAACATATTGACTCAATGTTTTTACAGTTTTGCTCAGATTGCTCCTTTAAAAGTGGATCTTAAACTGTGTTGCAGTAGTTCATGTATGGAAAGACTACCTTACTATTTAACTTATAATTTGGACCTTTAATAGCCTGTGTACTTCGTTCTTCTCCAACAGAGGCCTTGGCATCAGGGACTATACCGTGTGTTGCTGCACATCCCTCCCCATCGCTAGAGAATGCAATGCCAGTGTATCTTTCTAAATGGGTTCTGATCATTGGCGGATTGAATAATACGTCATGGGGATGGGTTTGGGGCAGAAGTATACTTACTGTTAGGTTATAGTTACATGTCTGAGCACATTAAGAATATTTTCTTGTATTTCAGCCTGAAAATTATTCATTTTCTCATTTTATGTCACTTATGAAAAGTATTTTGCATGTCCCTGAGGGCAGGGAAGAGGGATTTAGGAGAGGATATTTAGGACAGTACTTATTTCTTTGATGCTGGGCCTGCTTCTTTGTAGCAGTACTTGTGAATTAGGTTAAATCTCATGTGTGTGTTGTTTCTGTACACATCTGTGTTTCTTCCCTCTTCATGACTCCTATAATTTTATTAGCTATTCTTTTAGCAAGATGAGACTCAGCATGACCCAGTGTGAGTCTTACAAAACAAGTTACCAGAAATCTAGGAAAGGATGGTTCTTGGTGGAAGATTGCTTTACAACTAGTCTATGGATGGTTGATGCATCTAGAACTTTAGCCACATAAGGTATTAAAAACTGTAGTGAATTATGCTGCTTGCTCCAGATGTTTTTGACAATTTTTTATTTACTCATTAATGACTTTCGAAGGTGAGCAGATGTTTCCATTTGCTCAATGTGGTTCATGGCCCGTTCAGCAATTGGTATTGCAGTATGCATATTTCTGGGTTTTATATGTATATATATGTACACGTACATATATAAAGGTGAAGTATACACACACACACACATCATATGGTCCAATACATTAAAGAAAGAGAGAAATTTAACAATAAAAACATAGGATCACTGACAGCAAACAGTATGCCTAGAGCTCATGGTGACTTTAGCATTATGAGAATGTTGATAGCATTACATCTGTTGTCTGAAAAGTGCCAGGAAATGTTAATTTATAATGGGAGGGGGAGATGAAGAAAGATAGGGCAATGAAAAATAGTACACAGTAGGAGATAGTCAACTAAATAGTAATTTGTTAAGTTTTATTCATATCATACAACAAAGTGCTGTCACAGAGTGTGGTTTGGTTTATAAATCAACAATGTATGTTGCACATCTATATTTCACATGGGAACAAAGGACTTTTCTAAATAGGGCCTTTCTGTTTTGTTTTACAGAAAATATTTTTTCGTATATCTAAGTGTTATGTGGACCAATCCAAGGATTTGAGTACAGTAGTAGAATAAACTAAGGTCCCTGGCTACCAGTGAACTTTGAGAGGCAAAGGGCAGGTCATAAGACAGAAAAACAGAGGGAGAGAGCATCCATAGAGGAAGAGCAGAGAGATGACCACAGAGGAAGAGCAGAGAGAAGGGAGAAGATGGTAGGAAATGATAGAGAAAATGATACTTATAGTTATCACAGATGCCTCTCAATTTTGAAAAATCTGTGTGCCTGCAACTTTGAGACGTTAATGCACTTTTTAAAAAAGTGCCTTTTTCTTTCCCTTTATTTTTCATTCCTTTCACTTCTCATTCTACTACCGAAATACCCTTTTTTTCTTCCCTGATTCTTCATTGCTAGTATATAGTATATGACTGAGACCACTAGGTTAGACAAAGTATGCTCTCAAAATAACAAAACAGCAAAAGTTTATAGGATGTTTAGATATATCCTTAAGGATAGAGAGAGTTTTTACCTATGCCTGAAAGACTCTCTGCCCCTACTCCATTCTTCCTTTATCATTGGATGTTCTTTGAAGACAAAATTTTGGAAGTTCATTTCTTATTCCAAGGCTTTGATCCATATCAATGCTAATTGCATATTTGAAGCTGGCATCAGTCATTTGTATACTTATATTATATTGGGAATATTTTAGGTCTTTTCCTGGGTCTGAATTTTGTTACATAGAATATGTTGATGTGAATATCCCTGCAATGGAGAAAAATTACAAAGTAAGAAGTTAGACACCTGTCTGACGTCTTGGCAATGTTCTGAGACCAGACTTGAGTGTCCCTGGATACTTTTCAGCCAATGGAACTATATTAGTTTCCTATTCTATTACTTGCTATAACAAATTACTACAAATTTAGTGACTTGACACAAATTTATTATCTTACATTTCTGGAGGACAGAAGTCCAGAGTAGGTCTTACTAAGCTAAAGTCAACATTTTGACAGGGCTGCATTTTTTTTTTTTTCTGGAATCTCAAGAGAAGAATCCATTTCCTTGACTTTTCCATCTTCATGAGACCATCCACATTCCTTTCCTCATGGTCTCTCTCTCCATTTTCAAAGCCAGCAGCAATGGTCCAAGTCCTCACACTGCCATCTCTCTTGATTTCTGTAGCTGGAAAACATTTTCTGCTTTTAAGAACTCATGTAAGGTGCCACATGAGTGGCTCAGTTGGTTAAGCGTCTGACTCTTGATTTTGGCTCAGGTCATGATCTCATGGTTTGTGAGATCAAGCCTGTGTTGGGCTCTACACTGACAGCATGGAGCCTGCTTGAGATTCTCTCTCTCTCTCTCTCTCTCTCTCTCACCTTCTCTCTCTCTCTGCCACTCCCTTTTTCCCTCTCTTCCTTTCTCCCTGTCTCCCAAAATAAAAAAAATTTAAAAAATTAAAAAAAAAAAAGAGCTCTTGTGATTTAAGATTGTGTCCACTTGGATTATATAAGTAACGTCCCAATCCCAAAATCTTTAATCACATCTATAAATCCTTTTTGCCACATAGGCAATATTCACAGGTTCCAGGGATTAGTATGTGGCCATCTTTGGTAGAGAGATGGCAATTGTTCTGCCACAGGCTGACTAACTAGAAAAACAAACAAACAAACTCTTTCTGACCTGTGTCTTGTGCTGCTGGCTGCTTTATATTAAACTGCTTCAGTTAACAACACTATCAGTCCTGGTCGTGTATTTCTACCAAGACTAAATTCTATTTCTCTGCTGTGGTCAATGGGTACCAGTTGCCTCTAGCTGAGCTAGTCAAAAGAGAAATCTAAGTGAAATCTTTGATTCCTTCCTGATGCTTGTAAATTCTTGTATTCTACCCTTCAATCCCCAGAAGGACTCTTAAATATTGTTAGCCGTCATCATGGCTTGTCCTTCAGAGGGCAGAGGAATGTTGGAGACCTTCAGTAGCAACTTACCCATATCTCTCCCTTTTATAGAGGAGCAGACTGGAACTCAGAGAAGAAAAAGAAATGAGCAAAGGTCATACAGACTTAGATCTGCAGATGCCCAGGCCTGGGTCATGTGATGTATGTACTTCTGCTGCACAATACCTAAGTAGAGATGACTCAACATGAGCCTTAGTCATAAAAGAAAGCACTCATAGGCAAGTTTTCCAGATAAAAGTGTAATGCAAATAGGGAGCATTTGTACTAACAAAAACCAAATCCGAGCATGTTTTTTGTTCTTTAAAAAAAATAAATGTTAGTTAATCAGAAGATGTTGTAATGGGAATATGCCTTTATGCAAAGCATATAGTGTAGCTAAGATTTGGAGGTCAGAGGAATCATATGTGGAGAAATCCATGGGAAAAGTCTCCATCACATAATGCTTCTAAGGTCTGTCCATAGAGATTCACTTTTCATGTGGCCCCTTACTTTACCTGGTGAGGTCAGTGATACAAAGATAATATCTAGGCCATCAGAGATTTGGGCCTAAAAATAGTCTCATAGGAAGTACTATATCTGAATGTTTTGTGAAGTCCATCCTCTAAGATGCTATCTCCTATTGTTGCATCCACACAACTCCTGAAACAGAATGCTACGGGCACCAGTGACAGTCGCAACAAAGTTTATTACAATGAGAGGCAAGGCCTACCGATCGGGACCAATACTCTTGATAAGAGTGTGGCCCCGAACAGCCGGGGTACAGAGTTTTTAAAGCCAATCACAACGTTTTATCATTATCTGGGAACAGAACAGAGAAACAGTTCCCAGATGAGTTAGAAACAGTTGCCAGATGAGTCAGAAACAGTTATCAAATGAGGTGATTATTTTCGACTTTCTGCCGCTAAGTTGCAACCAGTGAATCTCCTTGACCTTGTCTCTGATGCTCTTTTTTTGAGCTTTTGTTTCCTTCATTGGTAAAGCCTGATTCACAAGAGTATGAAGTATGATTTACAAGAGGAAAAGCAAGGCTGTTATCTTTTGACCTTCAGTGTCAGAACAAAGTTGTTATCTTTCAAGCTAAGCGTTAGCCCTACAGTACAATTTAACCCTTACACTATGGTCCCTTAATTTCAAAGTTGTACACATTTCTTTTTCAGCTGTGATGAGAATTTCTGAGAAATCTGGTTGTTCAGTTGTTGCCATTGATTATTCTTTCACATATGAGCTGACCAGGGAGGAAACACTGGAGATGACCAGTTTCCATGACCTGAAATTCAGTTTGCTCCAACCCATCTATTAGAGGCTACAACCCCTTTGGTGTATTGACCACTAGGCTTTTAAATGCACAGTGGCCTCAAAACTTCCTCTAGTGAAGCATTCTTTTTTCATAGTCATAGTTTGCATTACTCAAGATTTTAAGTCAGGTAGTGTTTTCCTTGACTACTGTGTCAGGAGATGAGCACTATTGTGCTTTCACTGTCTGAGGAAATATGTAGATTGGCATTCTTTTTAAAGGAAAGACAAAATCATAAAAAAGAAACGTAGGAGATATGCAACTAGTTTTGGAAAAAATAAACCTTGATAAGATTTTATTGACATTTCATACCAATCTTCCAACAAATCCTAGCACCAAGTAGATCCTTTCTGCCTTTTTAGCTAAATTTCTGGATTCAGTAACTCTCATTCCCCTGACAAGCATTTATTTTGTACTCACTATGTACCAGAAATGGTGCTAAGGACAGGTGACATATGGTCACTGCAAGTCCTATGAAGAGACTGAGTTCAATTTGGATGAAAAAGTGAATTGCCCATCTACCAATTCACTTGCCCTCCTTAGACCCTCCTTCACTCCTCATTGGTTTCAAATAGGAAAACAAGTAATACTGGTACATTCTCAGCATCAGACATATTCTTTTGATTCATCTTAGAGTTGAGACTGGACACTACAGACTATGTGAAGAAAGCTGAAAAGTAGCAAAAATATTCTTTTAAAACTTCATATGCCTCACTAATTTGTCTCTTGGGGGAAAGGGGAGGTATTACCTGTATGTTTCACCACTGTAATGTACAATATCGTGACTAAATGACACTCTGATTAGGGTATTTCAACTACAAACAATACCTAGTTTGTTTTCTTGAGAACAACTCAGGAGTTTAGAATGTGGTTAAATTAACCCATATATGGACATCTTTTATTTCTCCAGGGCTAGGCATGAAGTTGAGGCACAAGGAAAACAAGATGAATTGGATAGTCAGGACCCCCTCTAGAAGGTAGAACTATTCAGAACGTTAGGACCCAGTCTAAGGCTGTACCATAATTCAGCTGGGTAGTGAATCTTTCCTAAGTTTATACATTGAAAACATGGGATTTCTTATCTTCAGAAGGAATTTATCTCTGTTACGTACAATTGTGAATATTCATGGAATCATGGAATTTCAAAAGCTACTTTGGAGGTAATCTGATCTGTCTCATTTTCATACAGATGAAGAAATGTCCTCATTTTACAGATAAGTATTTGAAGTTTTAAGTGTCTATCAGAGGTCATACAAGTAAACACTGGCAAGACTGAAGTTGGAAACTTGGACTCCTAATTCAAGGTTATTTCCACTCTAACACAAGCTTTACATTAACCAAAGCCACTTTATTTTCATCTGTAGAGGGCACTCCATTGCCAAATGATCATCATAATTTAACTCCTTCCTGTTTTTCTTCATTTGTATCTTTCTGTCTTCCCTTTGGTTATTTATTTCTCTTCTGCCTCATTAATGAGGAGAGCAAAAAAAGGACATTTTTAAATGTTTATTTATTTATTTATTAAATGTTTATTTTTGAGAGAGAGAGAGAGAATGCAGGGGAGGGGTAGAGAGAGAGGGAGACAGAGGATCCAAAGAGCCTGATGTGGGGCTTGAACTCACGAACTGTGAAATCATGACTTGAGCCCAAGTCAGATGCCTAAAGTCAGATGCTTAACCAAGTGAGCCACCCTGGCTCTCATTTATTTAATTATTTAGAGAGAGAGCAAGAGAGAAAGAGCACGTGCGTGTGAACGGGGACAGGGATTCCCAGGCAGCACAGAGCCTGATGTGAGGCTGGATCCCACGAACTGTGAGATTATGACCTGAGCCAAAATTAAGAGTTGAATGCTTAACTGACTGAGTCACCCAGGCTCACCAAGAAAAAACATTTTTACATTGGCTGATGTATAGAACTTTTCTAGAAATCCACCTCTGACTTGTTACTCCCATGTCCCACAGTAGTAGGGATGATGAAACTACTATGGACATGTGTGTAGGAGGGAGTATGTATGCTGTGATATGTGTGTTTGCAGTGTGTGAAGTGTGCATAGGACTTTACATCATCGACGAGGACAAATTTCATTTCAAGATCACATCTTCTTCAATTCTCAGTGATCAGTCTTCAGCTGTGTTTTGTTGTGCTTTATAATTCATTAAAAAACCCCAGATAAACAAAGCCCCTTGACCTTTATCTTATAAGTCTGAGTGTTTTTGGTAGTATTAGTAATTGGTAACTAGCAAACAGAGTTTTGATTCAATATCAACCAGTAAGAAATGTTAATTCACAAGTATTTCTTGTTCTTTGTTTCCTTTCCCCTCACACATGCATCAAGTATCCAGAGTGATTAATGAAAACATGGTTCTAATCTCAGGGTTGGTGAAAGGGGAAGATAGTAAAACATTTGGGCTGGGAATCTGGACATTTCGGTTCTGGTCTTGAAAAGTCCCTGAGAAAAACATCTTTATTGAGCACTTGTATGAATCAGGTACATGTGGATTGCATGTATTCTCACTGACCTATGAGGTACAAAATTCTTTCCATTTCCACTTTAGAAATGCAAAAATTGAGCCTCAAAGATAGTAAGTGTCCTGTCGCAGAACTAATAAGTAAAAGAGACAGAATTCAAACAGATTTTCTGACTCCAAATGCCAGGCCAACATATTCCCCAATGGATAGTGCTGCCTTCTTGCTCTGTGTTCTTGGAAAAATTACTTGGCTTTTCTGGGACTAGGCTTCCTCATTAATCAAATGGTAGAGTTGAGTTCTTATCATTTCTAAGGTTCCTTATAGCTCCAGGGATTAGATAAGGTCATTTTCCCTTTTCTCCACCTCCCCCCACACTTCTTCGGCATTTATTTGTCCCATAGCCAGCACTTAATCATTAAAAATGAAGATGGTACTGAAAGTAATGTCTGGCTGTGAGAACACGATCTGAATGTTTTCATTCTGACCTCTAAATCAGTCTGCACATCTTGCCTGTGGAACAAAATCAAGGAGGGGGGTGCAAAGGGAAGGACCAGGGACTTTAATTATATTTTTAAACAATGGATTTCCATTAAAATTGTATTTTTCTACACGTCTGGAAAATTACATTGTAGATGAGATAAACGCAGCCTTGCATTTAAATTAAGGTTATCTTTAGGCTGGTAATCTCATTTGCTGTTTAGCAATTTTAATTCAAGTCAAGACACTGTAATTAGTGCCCTCAGCCAATTGCCATTCCTCACTGCTTTGTAGCTGTATTTACTGCTGTTAAGACAAGACTACTCATGTGGAAAGTATAAGTCAACATACTACATTATTAAAGGTGGCATACATCAACAGATACTCCCTATGCATGCTGATGATTCAGATTCGGAGGCCTTCCCATCCTCATGTCCAGGGAGTATTGGTACCACGGATGGCCATTGTGACAGTGAACTATCGCTGCTGTTATATAGAGAGAAATATACATGAAATTTTGTTGTTATAGCAAATATACTAAGGTTGGCAATGATTTAAAGTATTTTTAATTGGAGACAAGTTTAGCATAATTTGATTTAAAAATCACATTTTATGTTACATGACAGATTTCATTTTCACACTAAGGTGTGCAGGTTGTGATAGTGGAGGGTCGATGGGTGGGTATGTGCCTTCATGTCTGTATACGTTTATATTATAGCTTAAAACCAGAGCTAGGCAAATACTTGTAGGTGGTTAAAAATAATAATAAATAAACATATACATATATATAATATATAAAAATATATATACATATATATGTATATAAATAAATATATATATCTGTTTATATTTATTAGGAAATTCATGTGTTGAGGTTCTGTTTAAACTATTGAGATGACAGGTAACCTTTTGTTTAGTTGAGGTGAGGAAAAAGCCCATGCATTAAGAAACATATGGGGGCGTCTGGGTGGCTCTGTCGGTTAAGCGTCTGACTTCATCTCAGGTCATGATCTCACGGTCTGTGAGTTTGAGCCCCCAATTGGACTCTGTGCTGACAGCTCAGAGCCTGGAGCCTGCTTCAGATTCTGTGTCTCCCTCTCTCTTTGTCCCTCCCCCACTCTCTCTCTGTCTCTGTCTCTCTCAAAAATAAATAAAGATTTAAAAAAATCTAAAAACAAAACATATGTATAGTTTTTTATTAATCATGTAGATTAATAATGATATATACTTATAATTGACACATGAGTGTGTGTGTGTATACACACTTGTATGTGTGTGTATTAACTTCAGATTCTTGCTTTGAAGAGTGAGCTGTATTCAAAATCAAACATAAACTCAAAACGATTTCTCTTTTGTGGTACTCATTAATGGCTTTAATGAAGAAAATCTACATTTTATCTTGCTTTTTATATTTTAAGTTTCTTGGAAACTGGGGTTTATCAGTTTGCATTCCTTGTGGTAACTAGCAGACTTTCAGACTCTCAGTAAATGTTTGTTGAACTCAATTATGTGAAGGAACAGTTGACTATTCTTGACAATAGCTTTCTAATATATGAATGTTCTCCCAGTTGTATAGTCTGTATATTGAATTTGGTATGTCTGCTGCTTTCCACCACTCCAATAGGGCTATAAGCATATTTACAGACAGACAAATCTGTTGCCTATTTGAAGAAAAGTGTACCACTTAGAACTTTCTTACAGAAATATTAGCATTGTAAATTTGACTTTTATGCCCTAGGGGGAAAAAATCTAACAGCATAGAATATATTCATGTGATATTTTGGTTTGTGAATCTTGATATAACAAATTTGAAAGGTAAACATAAAAATTTTATTTGAACAAGGATAGAATTCGTTTATTGTAACAACTCAAGTTAAAATTTACAGCTTTAGTCCTTCTGATTGGCCATCAGTGACTTGTAGAGATAATCAAGTATAATGGCCCATCTAAGCCCCTAGTGGAAAACCAGAAGAACATCCCTTCTTAGAATCATAATACGATTTAGAAAATTAAAAATACAAACCAGATAAGAAAGAAGTTCTTTGCTTTTGAAAACAAAGGAGGAAGCCTAAATTTTTTTTTTTCCCCAGACATTAGTGGAATGACATGAAATATGCTGCTCATTATTTTGCTAGATGCTTAAGAGTAACACTGTGTTGAGAACAAGCTACCTTGAAACTGGGTAGAAGACAAGATCCAGACATTTTAATACCCAGAGCCCTCTACAGTTTTGAGAAATTGGATTTGAATCATTATAAAACAGCAAATGATAAAACATATTGAATACTAATAGATATATTATTCTGGTCTGTTTGGCAGGGTACTGAAATTACATCTTTGTGCCTGTCTTTCTGTTTATTTGACCTGATCTTGCATCCTTTCTGTAAAATGTGTGTAATTATAAATTTTCCTGAGAGGGTATTAAAAACATACACCCAGATTATACTAATGAAGAATAATAATGTGCCTTTGTGTCTGCCTTGGGTTAGCTTGGTCCTTTGTTTTCCTGAAGTTGGGCCTTATAGCTTTCATCTGTTGGGCTAGCTCTTCCTGGTCTCTGAGACTAATCCTATTCCGGGTTACAGGATGTTAAATGAATTCCAAGCCATCATTTCAGGCAGCTCAGCATTAGGGTAGCCATGCTATTTCCTCTAAACTCGTGACCCACTCTAGTAACTTCCAGACTATGCATTACTTTATATACAATCACAGAAACTTGCACTTCACAACTGAGGCCCTATTTTGATCTGTTTGCACTACCACAGATTTAGTAGAAGATGGAACCCCACTTTGCTCTTCCAACACACTAACTCAGCTCTGGTGCTACTATCAATTTTCCAACAACCCCATTGCTTACTGTCTCTCACTTTGATTTCCTTTTTTATTGCCTGACTTCGGAGCTTCCTGGTGAAAAGTTTGACCCAGCTGCTGGGATAGCCATTGAACACACCTTCCTTCCTGAACTTCTCAGAAGCCACCTGCTACCAGTTCAGGCCCAGTCATCATTATCTCTCGAACCACTACAATCATCTTTCCTGGCTTTTTCTGTTTTCATCCACCTAGTACATTCTCCAGCTTATGGAAAGATGACTTACAGCAGTAAATTGGATCAAGTGGCTTCTCTACTCAAAACCATGGCTTCTGATGTTGTTGACAGTACTGTAATACACTATTTAAGACCTACACAGTCTTGCCCGTGACTAATTCTCACAGGTCCTTCTCTCCCTTACTCCCTGACTGCTTTCAGTCCCCACACCCATTGGCCTTTGTCTTGCTGTATATTCTTTGCACATATGACTTCCCATCTCTGAAGACCCCTGCCTTCTAAACTCTTTGAGTTAATGCCTACGCATCTTTCAGGTCTCTCTGAATACATGATTTCCTTTGGTATACACTGTTACTTTCTGAGGTTTCTATTCACAGCACTTGGCACAAGCTGTAATTAATTATTTATAGGTGTGTTTCTTGCTTAACGGCTGTTCAGATTATTGAATGTGTAAAGGCAGAGCCCAAGTCAACTTGCTTCACTACTGGATATCCTAATATTAGCAAATTACCTTACCTGTAGAGTGGCTTAATTTGTAGACTTCATGTTTAAATGATTAAATAAACAGATTATCTGCTTGGATCATAATACATGGTTTCTTTCCTCTTCTCATAGTTTGTTGCAGTCAGTTCTTATGTACCAGGAAATCAGCATTGAACATTACCTTAAATGTTCACAGTCCCATTATAAGGTAGATATTATGATTTCCTGTATCAGAAAATGAAAATTGACTCTGGAAACATAGCAATTTCTTCTTCATTACAAAACTACTTATGATGAAACCAGATTTCTACTCTGAGTTGTCTTTCTCCACACTACAACTGGCTGCCCCTTAGAAAATTCATCATCTACTTCCCAAACTTTATCCTCTTAGATGTCTGCTGTTAAGCCATTACTGTGTAATAATCTTATTCTAGATGAAATCTCAGTAATTGAATCAGAAGTTAGTGTGCATACTTGCTTTTTGTAACCTAAGGATGTGCCACCATTTTGTTTAGTTAGGCAGAGTCCAAGTCTCTCCTATTCTGGTAGTAGCTACTACCTAAATTATTTGGTATGGGATCTGAGAGATAATAAGTTTCCACTCTGTAATGTGAATGAGTTCATGGCCAAGCCACCCTACACCCACCCTACCTGATGAACAGTTATATCTGTGGCAATAATCACTTTGAAATACTAGCAGGTCTCACACTATGAGAAAACATTTAGAGAAGAATGGTATTTTATACTACACAATTTGGGATTTTGAATAATAATTGCTGTGCTCTCTTATCACCATTCATGTGCATGGATAAAGCCATGTAAAAACAACAAACTAATAGAAGTGTTGCTGGTGATGAGTCCATGATGGAATCACCATTGTTAAAATTCAAGCATGATAACAGAGCATCTATGATGCCTCAGGAAGTGAGCTCGCCAGTTACATCATGGCCATGTTCTGCTTATACCCTTGCATGAGGTCTTTGCTCTTCCAGATTTATAGGAACATAGAGACTTCAGAAAGGGGATTGCTTTCAAATTGATTAAATTCTGGACAATAATGTCTATGAGGAGATGAAAGACATAACTATCAATGAGGCTAATTTAGTGAAATGAGTGAAAGCTGAGCTCTGATAAAATACTCTTTATTATCTAGAGAATATATCTTTGTTGGGTAGACTGAACCAGTGCCTAATCCACAAAAGTTCACTTCTCATCACTTTATGAAATTTCCATTTAACCTGACTTATTTTAACTTTGAATTTTTTAATTTTCAATGTGTGA
Organism: Acinonyx jubatus; assembly: GCF_027475565.1. NCBI lineage: Eukaryota > Metazoa > Chordata > Mammalia > Carnivora > Felidae > Acinonyx > Acinonyx jubatus. The sequence continues at coordinate 93,839,175 of NC_069388.1, forward strand.
GACTGTTTTTAACCAATCAAATTAGAATCAAATTTGCAAGTGAAATGCCACAAGATAGAGCTGTATATGCTCTCCTGAAGTTGAAATATGAAGCATCTTTCATTGCCGAAATCACTAACTTTATGACCCCATCCCAAAGTGCTTGGAAGAGGATTTATGTTGACTGTATCCATGAGGCTTATTGCCCATGATGTCATTGCTCATTATTATGTTTACTGATTTATTTCTCATATGGCCAACATCAGAGGTTTTTTTTTTTCCATTCAGTGAGTGAATCTGTCCTTTAGAACTACATAGTTCATGAGAACAGTGCTAAACTCTTTAATTTGGAAAAGTCAAAGCATTTCTGCCATGTTTTTTCAACTGTCTAAGCTAACTATGTGGTTAGTAACTTGCAAAGATGATCCTTGTATTTGGCAAGAGTTAAGACTAAGAGAATATTGAGGGGCTTCATGATTGCTCTATGAAACAACCTTATTAATAAGGCAATTTTGGTGCCATTTTTAAGATCATCTCTATCTGGAACCTTTCAAGCAATGTACACATTTCTGAGAGCAGTAACCTGTTAATAAATCTGTGGTCATAGAGCTTCCTAGAGCTTCCTAGGTTAATGTATCGGCAACAGCTGCACTTGGGGAAGTGAGAATGGAATAAGGAGAAGGGCAAACAAAAACATCTGGAGAAGGAGATGCAACTTGGAACACTTCACTGGCCAACCCTAGTTGTCATGGTTGGGTCTTTGGAATCTCAAGTTGGAGATATATTTAGCCTTGGCCCTTTCTGGAGCAGTGCACTGGTCAGGATAGTAACAAGAGATTAAATATGGTTAAATAGCGTCCCTTTAGACAGGTCTATCAACAGAAGGAGAGAGGGCTGTTAACTCTTGACCTGCTTAGAAAAAGTATAACCAAAGTGGAACCAGGGCAAAGGTGAGATCTGAGCAAATCCTCTTTCTTTTCACTGTGAGCAGAAGGCAAAAGATTTCACCAGGAAGTCAGCTGACCTCTCCCCTGGGCACTAATTCAGTTAAACCCTAGCATTTCTGACTTTCCTTGGTTATGTCCAGAAAGCAAAGCCCCTATCCTAAGGACAATTTGAATGTTTTAAGCAAAGAGAGAGTCAATTTGCTGTCCCTGGCTACTTCTATTTTAGGAGATAGAAATGTTCCAAAAGAAAATCCATTCAGCACCACTTTCCCATTTTGACCCCTGAGAAAGAAAGACAGGGAATTGGCATTTATTGAGCAGAGCAGTCTGCCGTGTGCCAGACAGCATGCCAGGTACTTTATACACAATGTCTCACAACACTCTCACAACCAGCTATTACTCCCTTTCTACAAATGAGAAACTGAGTCTCCACTTTGGTATTTGATGACTAACTCATGCTGATGAGGCTCACAAGGGGTGAAGCCAGAATGCAAATCCAAGCTATTTAGTTCCTAAATCTTTGTCCCTCCCCATTAACATTATGACATTCTGCACTGATATCTTTACTTCATGAAAAAATCATACCTAATTTCCACCTTGTATAAGGATAGCATGTATGTGTATACATGTGTGTAAACCTATGCATGGGCAGATTGAAGTGAGTGATTGTTTTCACCAATCTTAGCTTTTCTTCTGTACCTTCCTCAGGGTTCTCTTGAATGGGAGCCATGACACCTGAAAAAATAACAAACATTATATTCCCAGAGAAGAAAAAGAAGGGAGGTATTTCTGTCCCAAACATGGGCGTGCTCAGCCTTTGCATTTAAGAGTATGTAGGCATGTTTTACCAGAGCCATGATGTTTCTTTTCCTAATCATATAAAAGTATTCAGCAAACATGCCAGGTTTCCTAAGATCACCTCTACCTGCAGAGACTATCTTGTGGTTAATGTATATTCATTCTCTTCTTGATCTTTTCTTCAGGAGATGTTTTTGCCTAGTCGTCGTTATTTTTCTAATTGCCCAATTTTCTTTTCTCTGTTAAACACTAATTAAAGAATGAGCCCAGGACTGCCACCTTTTTGGAGACAACATTAATCTCCTGCCCTCTCTACATTTTAATGGGCCTAATTTATCCCTATTATCTACTGCTTTCACTACCCCAGCTAAGTGAAGAAAATATTCTCATCCCTTTCACCTTCTCATCAACTTTGCTGCTTTTTTGCATTTTATTTTCCCCTCCCACAACTGATTCTGCATAGTGTTGTTAATTTTCACCGTCAGCAAGATATGCATGTTACCTGAACAGCCCTCGCCCCTCCTTTCTTCCCTACTCCATCTGGTCTCTACTGCCTCCTTCTCCCCATCTCTGATCCTCGACATGCCTGCGATCAATCGATGGATTAATTAATCAACCAGATATAACTCAACACTTACACTGAGACACAGACACTGAAGCATCAGTCCTGGTCTCCAGGAACTCATTGTCTGAAAAGGGAGACCCACCAAAAAAAGCCCAAACGCAAACAACAAAACAGTATAAAAAAACAAAATGCAGTACAGGTAACAATATAGATTAGAAGAAGGTGTGGGAAAGCAGAGGAGGAGCTTCTACTCCAGCCTAGGGGGCACAGAGGCTTCCTGGAATGGCTGACATTAGAAGGACTGGATATCTGATAGGTAAATAAATGGATTGAATCCTGTCATTCATTTGCATTCATAGCAAACTTGATAATCAGTGATATTGACTTCCCTTTTATCTCCTTTCTACAACTCCGTAATATTTCTGTTAACAAAATGTGATAAGGCACTTTAAAATACCCATGTAAAAATTAGTGTATTAATTAAAATAGAGCAAGGCCCAACTAATGAACCCAGACATAAGCTGTAAAGCAAAGAATTTGACTGCTAAGTGGGGAGGGGCAGTTCAAGCCCTCAGCTCATTATGTTGTTTATTTTTTCCATTTTTTTTAAAGTTTATTATTTATTTTGCACGCAAGAGAGAGCACAAGTGGGGTAAAGGCATAGAGAGAGAAGGAGAGAGAATATCAAGCAGGCTCTGTGCTGTCAGTGCAGAGCCCGATGAGGGCTTCAAACTCACAGACCGTGAGATCATGACTTGACCTGAGATCAAGAGTCAGACGCTTAACCATCTGAGCCTCCCAGGTGCCCCTGATTGTATTGGTCTTTAAACAGTGTTTAAAATCTCTCTTGGGGCACCTGGGTGGCTCAGTTGGTTGAGCATCCAACTTCGGCTCATGTCATGATCTCACAGTTTGTAAGTTCGAGCCCCGTGTTGGGCTTTGTGCTGACAGCTCGGAGCCTGGAGCCTGCTTAAGATTCTGTGTCTCCCTCTCTCTCTGCCCTTCCGCTGCTCACACTCTTTCTCTCTCAAAAATAAACAAACATTAAGAAAATTAAAAAAAAAAAAAACACCTCTCTTCTTACAACTTTTCAATTCTAATTCTGATATGCTTGTGTTTCTGATATCTTGGAGTACTATCAGATTAGAAATAACCCAACCTAAAGGGTTAAGGATTCTTTGAAGGAATATAGCTTCAACCCAGGGACAAGTGATCCCTAATACTTGAATAATGAAAAAGAAAACAAACCAAAACTATAAAACAAATTAACAAAACTATAAAACAGATTAACAAAAGCTATGAAAACCAACAGACCCAGGGAATAAAAATAGAAGTAGATATTTAGCAATCTCAGTAACTCCTAGTTTTGTCCCTGCATGCTACAGAGCACAATAAGTGGTGTTAACAGTGATTGGCCAGAGTCAGCAGATAAAGGTTTATTTAAATTTAAGGAGCTATATTTCAGAAAGTGAGAAAATTGGATAATTCATGGTGGAAAAGTTTTCACAAACACTGGAACATAATTCTTTTCTTAGCACAAATAAAGTTTAGTCAACAAATGAACGCACGTGTTTAACAGTATATATCCCAGTGTTTGACAATGGATGCTCATGATTTTCTGTTTTGTTTGTTTTTGTCATGTGTGTGTATGTGTTTGTGTGTGTATGTATGTGTATGTGTTAATCATCACTCACAGTTTCTTAGAAAGACAAACATTCACTATTGAGATCCTCCTGGATTTCTTAAGGAACTTCTCAAACAGAATGTGACCCTGATTGTTTCAAAAGGCAAAATAGTTTCATGTGTCAGCAGTATTTCCTTACCACTAAAGCATATAGATAGATAGATAGATAGATAGATAGATAGATAGATAGATAGATAGATAGGAGCCTATATATTTCTAAGAAAAGAGAAATGCTTATTTAAAAAATCCGAAGTTCTTTATGACATCTTGAGTGTGAATAATAGCAGGCTCTAGAAGTCTTTGTAATTGATTCAAGACAATGAATTTGAAACATGTATTTTACATAGATCATCAAGTGGCTTTAGTATAGCCTTTCATATCACAATGAAGTATACTTTGTTCACTTTTTTTGTCATGGTAATCATTTAAGTGTTTCCTTTTCATAATTACCATAATAATCTGACTCAGTATTGGCTGTTCCCAAAATTATTAGCATACTCTTCTTAGTAAAACTGAAATCTATTATTTTTGTGCTCACAGTATTATAGAATGTAGAGATGTAAGGATCTGAATACTTCCAGCCATGTCATTACAGAGGAAGAGATAGATTCTTCATAATAGAGTGTATATTCTTAGGAATTTATTGTGTTCTCAATCTTGATCTAAGTATCATTATTGTATAGGTTCCAAGGAATCTTTGATTTCATGCATAGCCTTACTAGCGGAGGATATTCCCACACTGCAATTTAGAATAATTTGAAGCATGTGCATTAGCATGGGCTAAATAGAATATGTTATATTGAACATGTAGGGGAGATCTTTGTATTTGTAAAATACTATTACATCACATTCAATGTTTTTTTTTCATAAGACATGATTGGTTTTGAAATTCAGGTGTTTTATACGCTTCTGTAGAGAGGCAACAAAAGCGTGCAGCTTGGCAGGGTGAAGAGAAGAGGAATCTATATACAGTGAGGGGCAGGGACAAGCAAACACCTTTTAAGTCCATGTTTTATTATCCACATTACTTGCACTTTATACTCATCTGATTTTAGTTGTCCCTCCTTCCCCCACATGTCCCACCCTAAGGTGGTGTTTCTGAATGATCTCAAGAGCCCATCACATTTACCTGATAGGATTTTTGCCTGAAAACATTGGAATGGTTAGACCAATTTGTTCTTTATTAATCACTAAAGATGTTACTTGGTCATGATAGATTACTTCTAAATGCATTCTTCTTTGCCATATGATACAGAAGCTGGCCTAGGGAAAAGTTGGGAATTCTTCCTGAAGTGTTTTTCTAATACAGTTTGATAAACCATCAGAAGAGGCCATTGCCACTGAGGGCTCCTGTGGCCTAGGTTGGAGATTTGAAGATCTGATGCTCACTCCATCATGTACATCCATGTCTGCCTGGGTGGGAGACTTTGCCAAGCCACTTAATGTTTCTGAGGCTGTGTTTCATCACTTGTTAAGTGAGCGACACCCCTCCTCCATCCCAACCCCAGGAGTATTTCTGAAATGGCTATGAAAAATCAATCGGGAAAATCCCAATGGGGAATTTTAATATATTTTTTAAATCACCAAAATATGTTTTTACTATTCATTTTTGTCATTGAAAAAAAGATTTATTGGAAGGGATAGAGATAGAATGGGGGAGGAATGCCAGATGAAGGGAAATGCAGGTGACAATAGTCTCCTTGCTAAGAAGTTTGGAACTTATGCTGAAGGCAACAGACAGGTCAGAATTTATATGCTTTAAGTATTTAACTGAGACAGTGCAGAGAATGGAGTAGAGAAAGGTGAAATGGAATCAGGGTGTTCTGGTAGGACACTGTAATAATCCAGTGATGTGATGGTGAGTGCCTAAACCAGGGCTTTGGCATTAGGGATGAGGAGTCAAGGGGACTATAAGGAATAACTGAAGTGTAGAATTGGCATGCCTTGCCAATTGATGTGGGAGGTAAAGAAGCCAAGAAAAGATGCTAATTTCAGTTTGAGACAAGTTGAGTTCGAGGGCACACTGCAGACTGAACAGTTTTATGTAAGTATTTGAAGCATGAGAGAGGGTTTAGGGATATGGCTATAGATCTGGAACTCGATAGCACACTGTATGTCAGTAAGGCTGTGTGGGCCACTGGATTAATGAGACTGTCCAAGGAAGGAAAAAAAGAGAGCAGAGGGTAGGCCTCTGAGAAGCAGCAGAATTTAGAAAGCAAAGAAGAAATGGAGCCTAAGAAGGAAACTGAGAAAGAATAGTCAGCAGCTGAGAGGAGAAGAGAAGGGTGGAGTCAGAGGAAAAAAAGAAATTGTCAGCAGGAAACACATGGGGAGAGTTGAGACAAAATAGAACTGAAATCATCCAGGGGTTTGTGGATCTGGATGAGTAACTGGGAAAGAAGTCAGATGTGTTTCTAGAAAATGTCGCTTGCTTAAAGCAAGGCCCATTCCTGTACTGGAGTGATATACCAAAGTTTCTGCATTTATTTAAGCTACAGAAAGATTACACCTCTACAAACACACAGGCCAACCAATCCATTCCTTTCTCTGCCAAAATCATTATGTACTCTATTCTAATCTGCTTTCTTTTTTATAATAGGAATGTTGAAAATTAACAATCAGCCAACTTGGTTGTGTACAACTGTTAAGTTTTATAGATAGATGGATGGATGGGTGGGTAGGTGGGTGGGTAGACAGATAGATAAGTAAGTAAAAAGATAATTAGATAGAGATGAACAGTAGCCACAAAACTGTTGAGGTTGAAGAGCTTTAGCTACCCCTCCCCATACTGCTAGTGATTACAATAACATTTCTCAGAATAAACCTTTTGATGAGCTCCCAGTTTCCTATCCAGGTACATACTCTAAACAACACCTTGCATGAAAGGTTCACTTGAGGCAAACCCAATAACCTTTGAGTGGTAGGTTTGTTACCTTGTAGAAGTCTTCAGGCAAGGACGAATTCTGCATCCCCATCTCTGGGCTCAGAAGCCTTTAGGACTCAGGCCTCAGGGGCTATTCCTATGCATCCAGGCCCAAGGCCTAGCTGTATGTTTTATTGTTCCTATAGCTGTGGGCAGTGTCCATAAAATATGTTAGCCAATCCACAGTGTTGAACACCAGTATTTTTGCCAATGAACTGTTCATGCTAACTAGCAAGCCAGCAATTTTACTAGTGAAAGCCCTTTTCTAATATTTATTATGCAAAACCCCTGATTCTGACTGAAATATGGCTAGGAGAGGCACTTGGCACGGCCACCTCTGGTGTGTGACTTTCTGTTGGGAACACTCATGGTCAGGGCACCCTGGTCAGTTGTATTCCCTGTGAATGGGGCTTAAACTAAAGGACACATACAAAATCTCATGATTTTTGCTGAAGAGAACTTTAAAATAAATGCCAAACATTAACAGCAAAGACTAAGGAAGTTTGAGACATCATCATGAAACACCAATTTCTTTGCAATGAATGAAAACATCATTTGGAAATAGTATCTGTTGAGCTGAGAACTAGCCTTTTGGGGTATGTTTATTGTACCTGCAATTTTTTAGACCTCTGTCTATAGCCAGTATTCAGATCTCATTCTCATATGACCCATTTTATCATAGCCCACCCACCAATATGAAAACATTGAGCTTGCCAAATTGCCTGTAGTATACCATCAAAATATTTCACATCCATGGTTGCACAAAGAGAAATGTTCTGATGCTCTGGTGCACCTGTCAATTATTCTAATCTGTTAGTTTCCTCAGCTAACAACCCAGATGAAGCTTGATTAACAACCCACAAGGTAAAGAAAAACACTGAAAGATCAGAATGCTAGCATAGACTTTTAATAATTATGTCCTCATTGTTTTTGTGATCCCAAAAATATCAGTATGCACATTATATAAAATGAAAACATTAAAGAAAAAATGTATTTAAGGAAATGAATATTTCCCAGTAATCCTGTGTCCAGAGATAGCTTTTATTGACCATTTGGTATGGTTTTTGGTAGTATTTTTCCCCATGTAAGAATAAACGTATGTAGATAAATTATTTTTAATAGGGTCTTAACCACATTTTTCACTTTACAGTTAAAAAAAACATCCTGGACATCACTATCTTCTCATCAGTATATAGAGATCATTTTTTAAGTAAGGATTGAGTTTTCCATTCCCATGGTTAAATTAAAGCCATCTCCTTTATTGCTGTTGTGAACACATTCTTTGTGGCAGGAAGAACAGCTTAAATAATGAGAATAACAATAATAATGAAGACCTTCACAGACACCATAGAAGAAACAATTCTAGGAGTCCTGGCTTAGCCTGAGTTGTTTCCACTGGCCCCACAAACGATAATGACCCAGATAAACAGTTTCGGTGTGATTTTTTAAGTGAACACAATAGGGCCGGTTGTCATACACATTGCAAAGAAAGCAAAGCATAGATTATTATTGTCAGGTACCCACTTATATCTTAGTCTCCACCCAGTAACTTTGTCCTTAGCCTCATGATATTGGTGTCCTCGAGACCAGGGATACCTTGGGTTGATTCCCACTTGACCACTCATCAGCTTTGTAACTGTGTGTAAAGTATTTAACTGCCCTGACCTTCTTTTTTTTTTTTTTTTTTTTGTCATCTGTAAAATAAGCCTAATGCCTACCTCACAGAGGATCAAATGAAATATTAAAACTAAAAGACCTTTCCCAGGGATTGAGCCGTACTAGATTTCAAGCAATGTTACTTTCTTACTTCCCAAATTCAAACCTGTTCTGAGGGAGAGTTAATGACTTTTTTTTTTTTTATTTAGACACTGTACTAGACATTGCTGAATGCAAGCTTCACAGTCTTCCCACTGAATTTGTGATCTCCATATTTTTAAACTGTGAAATATTTTTCTTGTTGTTTGTTTTCATCCAAATCAAATACAGAGCCAAGCTCTGGGCAGATAAAAAGCAGAGCTGGTGTGGCTAAAATGGGGAAGTGGTGGGAGCTGGCCCACCTGATCTCCACAAAGCACAACACTTCCCCAGGACAGTTAGAAAACCTGCACAGGGGCACCTGGGTGGCTCTGTTGGTTAAACATCTGACTCTTGATTTCAGCTCAGGTCATAAGCTCAAGGTTGTGAGATCCAGCCCCACGTCGGGCTGAGCGCTGAGCATGGGGCCTGCTTGGGATTCTTTCTCTCTGTCTCTGTCGTCCCTTCCCCTGCTTGTACATGTGCATGCGCATGCACTCTTCCTGTCTCAAAATAAATAAACATTAAAAAAGAAAAAGAAAACCTAGGCACAAGACATTGAGCTTCTCACAACTATTGCAAAAAGATCTCTTTTATTATGAGGCCATAAAAGTGGTTGACAACCCATTATGACTTATCCTTTCAAAGGGTTTGTATTTGTCCTTTACCAATGACTAAATTCAGAAAAAAAAAAAAATCATTTTAAATATGGATATTCACATACGGATAACACCAGTCAGCTAGAGGTCGTTTCTTGTGACTGATTTGGGGATGGACTTGGAAAGGTGGGGAGGATGAGACATTGAGTCTTTCCTAATACCATTCCTCTCGCAAACTGTGGAAAACCCTCTGTTCTGTCTACCCACCCATTTGGCCCTACCCACAGAATGGTGACCAGCTTTGGTTTAAAAAAGGAAAGAAGAATAGGAGAAGGCATCAGGTCTGTACCTGTGCCAGACCTTCTGGGAAGATGCTAATGGAGACTTAGTCACCAAGGCAAGAAAGCTGTTACAGATCCTGGAGTGGGCAGGCCCGCAGGACATTCGGTGTTACTTGACAGTGGTTTGGGGATTAATGTGAAGGCCAGGTTATCTATATCCGAAGGGGTTTCCCTGGAGTACACACCATTTATGAACAAAGGTGTTAAAAGGTGTGGAGATAGGCAGTACAACAAAGTAGTTGAGGGCAAGAGCTCTGGAATCAGAAGAGCTTGGAACTGAACTCTGATATGATTAGCTGTGTGACTTCGAGTTTATTCCTTACCCTCTATTAGGCGCAGTTCTCTGGACCGTAAAATGAGGATAATAGTATTTATTCACAGGGTTGTTGTGAGAGTTGAAAGACATAATGTATGCAAAGCCCTTAGTGCAGAGCCTGACACATAGTAAGGACTCAATAAATACAGCTATTAGTATTCGTTGTAGCCTCCTTATGCACTCAACTTTCTGTCCATTTGAAAAGGTAAAAATATATTTACGAGTACTTAGTGTCATTGAATTAATGCTACAATTTCTTTAATGCTTAAAATCATCTGAGGTATAGGATAATCCTTAGTAGAAGAACTACTTAATTGTACCATTTAGTAATGGATGATTACACACATTAAAACCTCAATTTAATATTGTGTAGAATCATATGCTAAGGATCTACAACCAGAAATGTAATCACCTATGTATACTGCATCTGGGTTATTTGGCTATTGTAATTAATAGTGGAGATGGTGAAATCCATTTTCAGGAGCTAACAAAACATATAGCCGGATTGAACATTGACTGGCTTACAAAGCAACCTAAGACATTGCCTTCTGCTACAATAGAATTTTGAGCACCTATCCTCTGTAGTCCATCTTTGATTGCAATAATTCCATGCAATAAACTTTGCTCAGTACCTCACTATATCCCCAGGATTCTACACAGTGAGAAAGGATTTACCTATTTAATGCAATCGAATTATTGAGAACATCCTGGGTTTGAGACACTGTTTGGTGTTATTAATGTTTTAATATAAAATGAGCCAATGGCATTTAGTAATTTTTAAGAAATTTGTATTTATGTTTTATCATTGATACAACCTCAATTAATCCCTATGAGTTAGTTAGGCAAGAATCAGCACTTCTCTTTTTTTTTTCAGTTTGTTTATTTACTTTGAGAGAAAGAAGGAAAGAGAGAGAGCAAGTGGGGGATGGGCAGAGAGAAGGGAGAGAGAATCCCAAGCAGACTGCACACCATCAGTGCAGAGCCTGATGTGGGGCTCAAACTCAGAAACCATGAGATCATGACCTGAACCAAAGTCGAATGCTTAGCCAACTGACCCACCCAGGTACCCCAATATTTCTCTTTTATGTTACTTTTATTTTAAGCATGTACCACCTAATGTGAGCTCTGGATACTTGTCTAGGTCAATCAACTCACCAACCTACCCACCCATGTTCTTGGTAATGTCTATTACATGGAAGATTATAGGTATTGGCCTATACTTTCTTAACCTTCACATGCTGTATTTGTAATGCCTGGATTTAGAAAGAGGTTTGATTAACAGAAAAGATCTATGAATAATAATAAACATTAAGCTTATAACAAAACCTCAATCTTATGAGTGTCTATCATCCGAGTTCTCATGTCTAGCGCTCTAGTTTCTTACTCAGCACTGTTTTCATTAAACCCTTCCATTTTCTCCCCATTTAACTTTACCACATCAAAATAGGTTTCTCTCTGCAACTTTATTTTTAATTACTCTGCGTTTTATATCATCTGTTTACATTTTTACGATATAACAGATGTATGTTTATCCCTTGCCTCACAGTACATTAAATAGAAACCAAAAAAAGAAAAAAAAAAAAAACAACAACAAACAAAAAACAGCCTCCAAAGTTGCATTGGTTTAATACCTTGTCTTTGTTTGGACTGCAGTGATGCTGAAGATGCATGCTGCAGTCCTTCTTGTAAAAATATTTGTAAGATTTAAACCATTTAAACAAATTGCTTTTGCCCTCTTCTTCTAGCATCGAGGTACTAAGGCATCAGTCTATACCTGACACCTGAAAAGAAAATTCACAATGTTCCTGCCTCCCCAGCCTCCTAGAATCATATTAAATACTTTGACACATTCAAGAGGTTTACCCCAGAAGCTCACAAACAGTAAAAGATTCATCAGCATTCATATGGCACCACTTTTTTCCCCCCTCCTTGGGATGTCACCCAGGATCTTGGGTGCGGCTGACACACCTTCTAGTGCTTTCTACCATGTTTGCCGCATCTCTTGGGCCTGTTGCTACTGGTTGTTGGAACCTACTATGTGTGTGCTAAAGCCTCGCTGTGCATTCTCTCATCAGAAGTTGGAAGAATGGAGAACACTTTTCCAGGCTTCTAGGTTTGCACGTTTTTTACATGACTATCTAAATATTGGTACCTTAAGGCTTATTAGCAACACATCTCTTTCTGTTGTTATAAAAGCCTACCATATGACTGTGAATCAAGTTCATGGGTCTGAAATCTCACTAAGTATAGAACTGCTCTTTTTCAAGGATTAAGTCTCTCTTTTTGGGACAAGGTCGTCGGCTGGAAGTTCTTCCCTCAGAGTGAGTTCTCTCTGAGCAGTCTCTTCCCAGTTCCTTTTGCAGAAAGACTGCCATATGCCCCCTCCTCCACCACTCTATAAGAAATGTGCAGGTATGACTGAATTCTACAGACTTTGACCTAAGTTGAGATGACTTCCTTACAAGAAGTCAGAAAAATATATTTTGTCTCAGGTTATTGCAGTCTAGTAGGGGGAATAATAGGTCCACAAGTGATTGCAACACAAGATAGATAACAAATCTATAGGAAGTTGGAGGGGTTTGTCATTTCTCTGTTGATTTTCATTTTTTTATTTATTGAGAGAGAGATCAAGGGAGGGGCAGAGAGAGACAGAGAGAGAGAGAGAGAGAGAGAGAGATTGAGAGAGAGAAGGAGGGAGAGAAAGAGAGAGAGAGAGGGAGAATCTCAAGCAGGCTCCACACCCACCACAGTGCAGAGCCTGATGTGGGGTATAAACTCACAAACTGTGAGATCATGACCTAAGCTGAAATCAAGAGTTGGATGCTTAACTGACTGATCCACCCAGACACAACTCAGTTTTTAAAGTGGCAGAGATTCTGACGATCTTGGAGGATCAGAGGAATTGTCATTGAGAAGGTGACAGGCAAAGCAGCCTTTAAAATATGGATGCAATTTGATGAAGAGATGAACATCCCTCTTAAGGAGAGTAGCATTAGCAAAAAGTTATGTTTGAATGCCTTCCTGGGTCCTGAAAAAAAGAGGGATCAAAGAAAATCTTGGGTAAGGGGTACATCCTGGAAGGCGCTCAGTGTCTGACTATGGAGTTTGAGTGTATTCTGTAGGCCTGTGTTTTCTTATTCATTTTTAAAAACTTCTTTCCTATTTATTAAAAGTAAATAAGAAGTAAATATATCCTTTCTCTTTAATACAATAATGTCATGACTATCTTAAATGTGAGTTTGAGTCTTCTCATTGGAGGTTTTATTTGTTTGTTTGTTTGAGAGAAAGTGTGCATGCACGCAGGGGAGGGGGCAGAGGGACAGAGAGAGAGAATCTGAAGCAGCCTCTGCTCCACGCCCAGCACAGAGCCCCATGCAGAGCTTGATTCCACAAACTTGGGATCATGACCTGAGCTGAAATCAAGAATCAGACCTTCAACCAACTGAGGCACCCACGTGCCACATCTCATTGGAGGTTTTTCAATCTAGGCAGGCAACATTTCTAGATCCAAGCCTTCCTCTCTTACCGCTCCCTGCCATCCCTTCAGAGAAGGAATACTTAAGGAGACAAAGGCCCCTTGGTGCCTCAACTCCCCCAAACAAACATAAACTAAGTAATATTAGCAGCTTTGCTATGCCAGTGCAGTTCCAGGACAAGCCTACTGATCAACATTTGTCTTCCCACAAAGATCCTCAAATGGAAAATCTAAGTTAAAACTGTGAGCTGGCTGTGCAAACTTTGTTTCAGGGAAGAATACTTGGGACCCACCCCCACCCCCTTTAGCGAGAAGGAGAGTGCCCCCCTCCAACTCAACTGATGTCTATAAGCCCTATAGGGAAGAAGCCTGGAGCTTCTTCAGGCTAAAAAACAAGACACTTTGATGGCTTCAAACATAGAATTAGACTATATTTCATCAAATATAAGAGGACATCAATTGTAAAATGCTGTATTCTATGATTATGAAAAGCGATGAGAATATTGCTTATTATTATTGTAAGAAACAAATGATTATGGAGTCATTTCTCTGCCTTCCTCTCCTCCACAATTGAGTTTTCTTCCTTACTGACTTCTGAAGCTCTTCCTGCTTTAGGGCTTTGCCACCTATGGGAATGGCTTGCTCTTGGGTGGCCTGTCTGAGGTTCGGTTTATCATGCACACTTGCCCATCTTACATCCTGTAAGAGGAGCTGACAGACTTCTGGCTGTTTGCCCCAAGACTCCAATCTGCTTTCTTCTGCCACTGAGGGTTGTGTTGTGGAGTGCTATGGTGACCCCAGGCCAGCTTGTGAGTTGGAAAGGAGTTTCTCCCAGTGCTCCTCCCAGATTGGTGCTTAAAATTCTGCTCACCCTCACGGCCTCACTGTATTGCAGGATGGGATGATTCAGAGATGACTTTTGGCCAGTTAAGTACTGAGTTAGAAAATTCAGGCTGAGTGTAAATCTCTCCCATAAGCCCCTCATTCCTGCTAGGCTAGTCTCCTGGCATTCAGCTTCCTTTCTTCTGTCCACACCTCTTCTCCTGAATCATTAAAAATTTCACAAAGGAAGGGGAGAAATGATTCAAACATACACTACTCTGGTTTGATTTTCCTTGTCCTTGGTATCTAAACCTCCTGAGCACTAAAAAAATAAAATAAAAAAAATAAAAAAGATGAAGTAAAGAGTGAAGGGTAATGGATAGCTAAAGAGCATTCAGATTAATGGTCAAAATGTGTGCAAGACAAATCCTTTTGCAAGACTGCTTTTTATAGGTTTTTAATTTCTAAAATTTAATCATGCAGGTTTAATCACCTCCACTTGTATGGCTTTAAATTGAAGAGAGTTTGCTTTTTATCCAAATTGCCTTATAATAAAACTAGTGCTTTGGAGAAGGCTTACTTCTGTCTGCAGTGTTCAGATTCCTGCAAGGCTCTGCCATTGCCTTCCACTGCCACCCAGCCTCCGTGATCCTATAGAGCAAACCAGTGGCAAGTCCTTTTGAATAAATCCAAACACTAGGGATGTTTGCCACTTGGACAAAACAGGGTGAGATGGGAGACAGGAGAAGAGCTTTGATGACAGGTTGGAAAATCACCCACAGATGTAACTCCCATCATCTTGTCATCTTGACCTGGCTTCCTCCTCCTCCCCCTCTTACCTCCTCCTCCTTCACTAATTTCACTTCCACCTTCCAGTGTCCCCAATTCTATTAATATGTAAAGTAAATCTCACCTTGCAACAAAATATAACTCCTAGTGATCTTAGTCTACCTGCCTTCAAATTATATTTTTCATTAGCTACTTACTTATAGTGCTCTATACTAACATTATTTCTTTATTATTTAAAAATATTTTTTGTTTATCTTATTATATTTACAAATCCTATCTCTAAATACAATGACAGGGTCATGACTTGGTTCTTACTTCTAGAGACTCAGATCCTAAAGATGAGGATTAAGCAACCTGAACCCCAAGAGAATGCAGTGACTCCCCTAGTTAGTGGCAGAGAGAGACCTGGAGCTCAGTCTTCCAAACCCAGGCGTAAACTTTTTCTCCTGATTCACTCTGCTGTCACAATGAGTAAATTCTTCATCTGGAGGGTAAACCCGAGGAAGCTAGCTAGATGAAGTGTGTGCAAAAGCCAAAAGCTCAAGAGACCTGTGTATGCCATGCCTTAGTATCCATGCTGCATTCTCTATTAGGCAGTGGTGTCTCTATGCCTAAATCACTGCGACCATAATTTCAAATCTTATCAAAGGACAAAATATCATATCTCAGTGGCTTTTTTGTTGTTGTGATTGTCGTTTGGTAAGTCAAAAGATACTGAGATTTGAAAAAAAAAAGAGAATGAGATTGTATTTCTTTAATAATTCCATCTAAACTGACTCTTCTCAATACTTCGGGCTTAATTTAGCCTGGGTTGAATTGGAACTATATTCAGGGGGAAAAATGGTGTATCATACTCATGCAGCTATTCCTAAGTTCTGTTTTTCCAAATCCCAGGTTTCAGATGTCCACCCTGGCCATCTTCCTATATGGCCCTTGAGTTTCTAAATTCTGTCATCTCTTTAGCAGAAAGTTCAGGCAGCCTGCTTTTAAATGTTTGCTTCTCGAGATGTAACTGAGGGGGATTTTTGAGTGGTCTGCATTTCTAAATGTGTGTGTGTGTGTGTGTGTGTGTGTGTGTGCGCGCGCACGCGCTTATTTGAAGGAAAGGCACTTGGTCACAGGATAGAAGAAAGCATCAGAAAGACAAGAGAGAGAAAGGAAGGCGAGAGAACCGTTGGCAAGATAACTTGCCATCTATTTTTTACCTACATACTTTTCTCATGTACACTCCTCCTTGAACAGCAATGTTACAGAATGTTCTGAGTAACACAGTGACTATTCAAGCTGTCTGTTGGGAGGAAAAAGTGTCTACCACTTTGAATCTCTCCTGAAAGCAGCTCACCTTTCTACATAATGAGCTTGGTCCACATCTGGTTTACAGAACTTGATCTCATTGCAAACAACTAGAATTTAGAATCCATGTCCATCCCTGTGGATTCAGATGTGACTGATAATCTCAGGAGTAGACATTATCCTAGCTTTCCTAGTTCTGTGGTTTTCCAGACTCAAGGTAATCATAGGTATTGCACTGCTCACTGACATCACTGGATGAAAAAGTGGACTCAAAGAAAGTAAACAGAACAAAATCCTCTAGTGCATTGTCCTCTAGTGCACAGTAGTGGCCTACTGTGGCAGCCGGGTTCTAAGATGGCCAGCCCCTGTGTCAGTCCAGTCCTCAAGCCAGAGGACCAGCATTGCCTTCTCACATCCTGTGATTTGTCCAAATGCTCTTGCTGCAGAATTTATTGTGCCTTGTGTCCCTAGAGTTCAGGGCCCTGCCTGCATAGTGAAGAATATAGAACAGTCTCTACTCCCTGCTGCTTCAGAGATCCCACCCTCCTTATCACTCCTCAGTTTATACCAACCACATAGTCTGCATTTCCATTCACCCTTGTTGTCTTCCTCTGGCCTGGGGCAAGACTCTCTGCTTAGGTCTGAGAATCTGGAAGGATATTTGCATCCTCATGGGTTCTAGCTCTTCTCCCTGTACTCACACCTGGCCTGTCCCTGTTCAGTCCACCACATGTGTATTACTAATACTGCCAGTGACCTACCTCTTACTTGCTGAACTCCTAGACCCTTTTTAGTCATTTAATCACGTCCTCAGTTATAAATCTCTTTCTTCTTCTCCACACCTGTCTGGCTGCCACAGATGAAATCTAATCCTCCTTTTTTAAAAACTATTATTATTTATTTTTGAGAGTGAGGGAGAGAGAGAATCCCAAGCAGACCCCACACTGTCAGCACAGACCCTGACGCAAGGCTTGATCCCATGAACCATAAGATCATGACTCAAGCTGAAACCAAGAGTCTGACTCATTCTCTTCCCAACCCCTGTCCCCACCTCTCCACTTTAAAGCATGGTGAGTGGCCTAAGTTAACTCAGCCATCCTCCTGCACCAGACTCCCCATTATCCCTCTTGGTCCTAATCACCTTCACATGGACCCTTTCTAGCACATCAATGTCTGTCTTTCTGTCTCTTTCTTCCTTCCTTCCTTCCTTCCTTCCTTCCTTCCTTCCTTCCTTCCTTCCCTCCCTCCCTCCCTCCCTCCCTCCTTCCTTCCTCTCTTTCTTCCTTCTTCCCTCCCTCCCTCTCCCTCCCTTGCTTCCTCTCTTCCTTCCTCCCTTCCTTCCTAATCTATGTCCAAAATAGAACTGAAACTCACTGCCCCGAGATCAAGAGTCACATACTTTACCCACTGAGTCAGCCAGATGCCCCATATCAGTGTCTTTCTTAAAGGGAGCCACATGATAAAATAAATGTTGGCTCCCACGAGGGGCTTGATAGACACCACAGAGAGCAGAGCTACCCTCTTCCTTAGGAATATGTGTCACCGTCCCCAGGTGACAGCCTGTGAGCAGGTCCACTCTCCTGAGCTCCACTGTAGTCATGGCTCAGATTTGGGAAAAAAAATGTTTAAATGTTTTCTTAAATATTTGAAAAGTGGGACATGGTTGCCGTTTTCTCAACTTTGTTCCTTTTAATCAAAGCTACAAACAAAAGTCACACTTTGTGGGAAGAAATCTCATTTGTGTCTCTGGGCACTGCTTTGGGATTCAGAACTTAGGTTCTTAAGATTTATGACTGACTGATGCTGTGAAATCAGTTGTTTCTGGCTGCAAATCATGAAATCAGCACTGAGTTGGCCATAAAAAATGAAGGTTTTATGGTAAGTGGTTTAAGAAAAATGCAGAATATGAGTCCTTTGCGATGTATATGTTTTATAGCAGCAATTCCCTATTTTTAATTTTTTTGAAAAAAAAATTTCCATTGCTATGGTAGGGGAACATCTTGAAGTAACTTCAGTGAAAACAGCAATGTATATAGAATAACATATAATGGCTCTGTCAGACTTATTCTCTCACTAACTGACGCATAAATCTAGGACGATGACTTTTTTCCCTGCAGATTTAGATTTTATTAAAATAGTTGCTTTGTATCCCATCCAGCCTTGAGTCAAAGCAATGGGATTCTACATAAATGAAATTTGTTGATCCTGGTGCAAGCTAGAGCGGAATCAATTTCAATTTCCTTTGGATGGTACTATCAGTGTTTATCTGATGGTGGATTCCTTTTGTTTTTAAGTGATAGCTATAACAACAACCAAAAAATACTGATTCTCAGAATCATTCTTGATCTCAATTCAGAAAGTGTGTGCATTATTCTGTCCCGAATAATGAATTTTTTCTGTATAGTGGTTTTTAATTGATCATTCCCAACATTGAGTCCCTCAGAAAGTTTAATATGTTTTTTTTCTTTGGCATCCATTATTGGATGAGGATCAAGATATTCCATCCTTGTAATAGCCTTCATTGGCTTCAGCTAAAGGGACGATGTATTTCATAGAACATGCCTAGATATGGGGGGTAAAGACAAGCACCTCGTTTGGGTAATTACAGTCAGTGTCTCTTGATGGATCTGTGACTTCAGTCAACATCCAGTTAGACAAATGTGTAACTGTGACTTCATGACAAAGGGATAAGGGCCTGGTTAGAACAGAACTCCCTTGAGGGGCTTGGGGCTGTTCCTTATGCTGGCTTGACCTTGAGAGTACTTACTGGAGGTTCAAAGTCACATAGCAGCCCTGAAGCTTGGGGTGCTGTTTGTTCAGATGTGTTTGTTAGTGGCAGGTGGCAGGTTGGCACAGGTGACTTAGAGTGTCAACATTTACAGCACCTTGGGTTGCAATTTTGTACACCCTGACAGATCCAACTCCATGGATATGCTGTTCACATATGCTCTGATTAGAATGGTCCTCCTGGAATGATGCAGTGCACAGCCTGCACACCCGCACCGAGCAGCCATGCTTTCACCTGCCTTATTTGTCCTCATATCTCCACTTTGCTTTCTTGGGGTTGAATTTGGGAGTTGTGTGGAGAAGAAGGTTTGATGACTGGTCCTGAGTGACAAATTCCCCAAAGAGATATTGTGACACCAGTGGCCAAAGTGACCTGAAATTCAGGTCAGTCACTAAAATATTTGATATAAAATATGTACCTCTCTCTCCCAGCCCACCTCACCTGTACTCTGCGTGCCTCATTTCCCAATTCATCTCCAGGATGAAGTGCTCCATCCCACTTTGTTCACTTTTATTTAATTTTTATAAAATCAGCCCTAGAAACTTGTTACTTATGGAAATGTGTCTATGGATGTTAAACTTGGGTTAAGAACAGCTTTAAGAGACACCTATAACACTCATTCTCAGGATTACATGGGCACAGACATTCCAGTGTCACCCCCTTTTGGGGATGACATCGAGCTTTTGGAGATAGGAGTCCTCCACCCCAAGCCTACTCTTAGGGATCTCTTTATTATTTCTTATTGCTTGTTGGCATAAATTAGCTTAATTTCACAAGTATGAATGAGTTTTCATGGGCTTATGCTTCTAAGAAGGGACACTTTAGGTATTATTTACCAAAATAGTAAGTCCTGCTGCTCTTCGGAATGCTTACCAGGTGTCAGGGGCTGAATGATGAATTTTCTTCGTATTTTCTGACTTATTTTTTCCTCACACAGTACTATCAGGGGAATAATATTATCTTCATTTTATAAATGACACCCTAGAAGCTTGTCCGAATTTGGTCTGACTCCTGAGTTTATGAGCTTTCATCTCATGTTGCGATGCTCCCCTAAAATGACATTCCCAGGCATTGACTCATGCTATCAGATAATTATCCTTCGCAGCAGAAGCACAGGCAGGAGCTGATTCTTGCTTTTGCTGGTGGCTCTTTCTGCCCATGGCTGTGAGCCCATGTTGTGCCTTCGGTGCTGATCATCCATGAGTGAGGCCTGGAAACTCGTCACATGCACAGGACAGCCTCTCCTGGTCTCGGCTCTCCCACCGTGCTTCCACTTCACTGGACTACAGATGTGGACAGGATTGACTGATGAAGAAACAGAGTGAAGATGATATCTATGACCTGCCTGAGAGGCCCAGGAAAAACTTGGGTGTTTGGCAGTTTACTGATGTATAAAGACAATACCCCCAAAGATACAGCATCTATTACAGAACCCTGTTGGAGAATAGCTACATGCTTTGTTATTGTGTGGTCTAGACACTGGTGATCTTGGAAAAAGCTTTGAGAGAGACGACTGGCTTGAGACTTTTTAACTCAAATACACTCTTTGATATGTAGCTGGTGGTTCAGTGACTAGTGCACAGAACATCATGCACTTGAGCCCAGACTAAGCTAAGGTGATTTTCTGCCTGTCAGAACTAAACTTGGCCAATCTTTCCATGCATGCACATAGGACCAGCATTCAGTGAGATTATATTAGTATAGTTGTCCATTATATCCCTCAGGTCTTGGTCCAGTGGACCTGACCCCTCCCCTGTGACCCCAACTTGCATTGTGGTGTTGCCCCATTTTCATGTCACAAGAAGCAGATTCCTCGAGTTGAAGAAGACTCGTTACAAGGATTCTGAAGTCAGTGACTGTCAGAATCATTGTTCACTGCACATCAATGATTGTTAGGAGAAATGGACACATGAGGCAAAATACAGGGACAGAGCTAGTGACAGCAAGAACATATTGAAGACAAGAGCTAGATTGGTTAGATAATGTCACTATTGAAGGTTTGTGTACTGCTTTAGTCACTTGTGATTGGACTGATCCTAAGTACGATATCTTATTCCTCTTTCATGTACTTTCTTATGATGTAATAGCGAAGCTAAATGCCTGAATTTTATGTTGGTCATTCATATCTTATGTGTACACATTTTTAATGGAAATCCCAGCCCTGTTTTGTGAAAGTAGATGGATATTACTTATTCCATGCTAAAGGAATTCCAGATACATAACTGATGGGAGAGGATTTTTTTTTTTTTAAGAGACAGCTCTCTTCTTTCTTAAACAGATGGATTTTTCTATATCACAATTAGAGGAAGAATCAGATGGATGAGGACTGTGGGTGGTTTCTTACCACCAAGTGGGTGTAATGGTCACTGTGGGTGTGTTCTCATCCATTCCCATTCTCTCATGCCCTGGATTGGTCTAGAAATCCAAGTATCAGCTAATTAGTTTCTGGAATTCATCAGTTTCTGATTGCAAGGAACAATTCATGAATTGACACCTGTTCTAATTTGGAAAATCACATAGAGAAGAGATAGTTTTGTAGGGCTTAGGTAAAGTGTTCTCCCTCATAGGACAAAGTCAAAAAGATGCTTCTGTCTTTTTCTGGATATTGTCATATGTGGTTACAAGATATTTTGTTATTAGCCTGAAAATGAAGTTCACACATGGAGATGGCAGGGAATTACCGGGACACAGAATTGGAGCAACTAGATAGAGTTTATTCCCAAAACCTGCTTACCTTTGTAGTTTCAGTTCTGTGAGCCAATAAAATCCTTAATCTTTATGCCAAGTTGAATTGGACTTGGTCTTGCCTTTAGCCAAATTTCTCCCTGCTAACACAGTATGGAAGTAGGCATGGAATGAGGGTGTTTGGATCTACTGGTGTTTGAATCTTGTCAGAGTATCAGTGGACTCACAGGAGCATTACCTATGTGACTGCATGATGATATAGCATACATTTGTGTGTGCCTCATGTCCTCCCATCCACCAGGCAGTCCATCCTGCCCAGTCTTGTCTGCTCTGCTTATCTAGTGTGAAGCTCCTTTCCCAGCCTCTTTCTTCCTCCATCTCCTGCACAAAAGCCTGACTGCAGCAGGAGCGAGTGGCTGATTCAGAAGTAAGCTGAGCTGAGCAATCAGATGTTCTGTTTTGTAAACCCAATATAGCAATTGTTTGCTGTTATACAGTACTTTACCTGGGGAGTTGAATGGATCACAAACATGGAGTAGCTCTTCTTATACCATGGGCATAGCAAAGCAAAGAAAGCCAGTTGGCAGAAGCCAAGGGGTAAAGAAACAGACATGGACAAAGAAGACAGGCCTTCCAATGCCTGGTTCAGGTTGCACGTGGGACCTGGCCCTAACTTCCTGCCCTTGAGTTCAAATATTCCTTCTTCCTTAGGTAGCTTGGAAGGACTTCTATTACCTGAGACCCAGAGAGCCCTGGCTAAGAGAAGAAAGTGTTGTCTTCACCTCAGTTTATACATGATACAACTGAAGATGAGAAAGGTTAACCAAAGCTGTTTTGTAGCAAGCTGAGAGTCAGCCTAGCTTTCCTAACATTATAACCTTTGTTTTTCCATTTCACTTGCTGGTTAAGTGACCAAGAGAGACCAATTCATCTAAAACGTTTTGTGACCATTGCCCATCATACATCAGACAAAAGAGAATTACTGTTCAGCTGCTTTGTTACATCCTTGACAAAACTGAATGGGTTACAAACTGCCAGACTGAAAACTCAGTAGTAAACTGGGTCACAATCACTAAAGGTCCGTTTACTTCAATATTTTAATGCACGCAGTATCTTCCTTAAATTGCCAAGAACTCACCAGCCTTGGCAGTGTTGCTAAGTGTTGCTAATTGTTAATTATCTTTAAACAAATATCTGCTGACTTGCATGCCAGGACACTCCTACATAGAGTTGCCCATGTGAGAAGCAACCCCACTGAAAAAGTAGCTGCCCCAAGTGTGTCTGCTGCCATGAGTTTCAATCTGAGACACATGTGAAGCCATCCCCTGTTTTCCCTGTCGTAGCATTTTAATACTTGTGGCCTGTCTCTTCTGGCCAGGAAGCTTCTAGACCGTCCGTCTTAACTCAGTGCAGCTGCTCTGGAGACTAACTGCCTTTCAGTTTTGTAGTGACGCCCCCCAACCAGATCCCCAAATTAATTTTAGCATATGACACATAGCCTTCAAATTTAATGAAAATCCACTCAGCCATTATCTGTGATATGACAGACTGAAACTTAATTATATTGACATGGATTTGAGCTAATGCTATCATATTTTGCTAGAAAAGGCATCTCTTTAGGAGTGATCACAATTAGCAGTCAAATTTGGGAAATACAAGCATGGAGGAATATCTGTGCAGCCACATGGCACCCATACCTTTAGGACACCCATCTGGTCAGGGACTGACTATCCTCTTTCACCCAGATAATCACAACTAGACTCTGGGTTAATAGCTTTGAAGAAGGATTTTATTGCATATTAGAACCAGGAAAGATTTCTAATAATAAGTACTATGCTTGTAGAAGGCTGCATCTAGTCCTTTGGTCTTTTAAGTTGCCTTAGAAGTGGTAAAACATCAGTTGTGTAGTACCACTACCTTGAATAAGTGGATTTTTACAATATTTCTCCTCTGCCATACCCAAATTAAGGATAATAAATGTCTGATGATGCTGCAAAGGAAATATTGCATATAGAGAAAGGATAAATGTCAGAAGGCATTAGTTTTCTGCACTACCTTCCTCCCCCCACCCTCCACCTCCATCCTTTCTCTTCTGGCTTCCAGAGAAAATGCTTTAGTCAATATGTCACTAAACTGTCTTTCCATTATACTTTTGTAATCTTCCTTTGGGAAGGGTTCTTTCTTTTTTTTCATGACCTCTGAAAGTTAAAAGCAGGGATTATGTCATTTTGAAACTTGGATTGATGCTGTTTAGGGTATTGTAGCTGATTGGGTCTTATGGAGAAGATTATCATAGCAGTGGCTCTGGAAAGAGGGTGAGGAATGGGTAACATGACATGTATTGGGGGCTACTCAAACAGGCTAGCAGATGAGGATCGGGTATCTTTTTTTTTTAAGTTTATTTTTTATTTATTTTGAGAGAGAGAGAAAGAGAGAATGGGGGAAGGGCAGAGAGCAAAAGGGAGACAGAATCCAACCAAGCTCTGCTCTGTCAGCATAGAGCCTGATGTGGGGCTTGAACTCATGAACCGTGAGATCAGGACCTGAGCCGAAATCTTAACTGACTGAGCCTCTCAGGTGCCTGAGGACTGAATATCTTGACCATAGCCCAGGCATAGCAGAAATGGAAGAAGAGGACACAGTGATGGAGAATATTATGACGATATAGAAAATGGTTACTATAATTTCTTTTAATCTAGGAATTGACAGATTTTTTTTTTCTGTAAAGGGCTAAACAGTAAATAGTTTCAGCTCTCAGGGCCAGACAGTTTCTGCCACAGCTACTCAAATCTTCCATAAACATAGACAATGATACATAAGTGTGTGTGACTGTATTCTAATAAAACTTAACTTATAAAAAAGATAGTAATTGATTTGGCCCCAGGGCCACCAAGTCACTTGTTTATAAACTCTGTTGTTAAAAATAAATGCTAGATTAGTTGGCACATGGTTTGCCTGGTTCTAAACTCAACTCGTAGATTTGTTAAAATTCAAGAAGCACTAGGATTCTGAAGATTATTAACTCCCTTTTAAGTTTAGCAATATTTTTCAAGGTTCATTTGTGCCATGATTATGTTAACAATATTGTAAGTGTCCAAATCTGCATGTGCGAAAACAAATTTGTTTGGTACATATTATTAAGCTCAGCACACTTTTTCCTGTAAAAGAAGGATTGCAATAATTAACCCTGAAACCATAACCCTGAAAACAACAATGCAGTTCTGTGTAAGTGGGGAGCCCAACACTGTACTAACCGCTATAGGAGATTTTTCAAACTATTGGGGCTGATATTTCTGCTCTTGAGAACCTGTCCATCACTGTTAACACAGTGGAAGCCAGCCCAAGACACGTGTGCTACCTTGTGGCCAAAGAGTGGAGCAGACACAGCAGCAGGTGGTTGCTGGCTTATTTGCATGAATCAGAGAGTCTTCAGTTGTAGGAAGCAGTGACTGACTCAGGTTAACTCAGATTAATGGAGGTTTATTGTAAGAATATTGAGATCACTACCATTTAGCTGAACTTCGTGAGTACACAGGTGGAGCCCTGACTACCTCAGGAAAGAACTAGCACCACAGTCCTGTGAGGAATCAAGACACCTGGATGGATGGGTCTCTTGGTCAGCCCTCCTCGTAGAATTGTTCCACTAAAGCTAATCAGTGGCTTCCTGTGTCTCTGCTTTTATTCTCATTGCTAAATAACAAATTCTCATTCTGTATCTTGCTTTGAAATTCTCCCAGAAGTTATTGTTAGTAGTGGAATCAGTGGTGGACTACAGTGTGGACGGTGGGTGGTCTCTCCCACACAGCCATACTGCTAGACAACCTTTTCTTCCATCTTGTGTCTTCTCACTCCTTAGCACCTAGTAGTCTTCTCTATGCTGCTTGCAAGTGAGAGCTCAGTCACGTGGCTGCACTTAATTGCAAAGAATGCTAGGAAGTGCAATCCACCTGCATGTGCAGGAAGAAAGGGAAATGGATTAGTCAGTCTTTAAAACACGAAAGCAAGCCTATAGATTGCTGTCTCTATTTGCACAAGAGCCCCTGAACTTGCTTGAATTTGTTTTCAAGGAGCCTTATGTCTGTAAAATCCCGAGGGAAAATGAAGTCGAGTATTCCTGAGCTCATTTGTAAAAGAGAAAAATTTGTTGCTGCTCAGAAATGGAGAATCCAAAATGGTAGGATTCTTCTCACTACCAAATTTGAACCAGTCAGTATTTGAATACTCTGAAGTGTTTCTTACTACACAGAGAAGAGGAAATTTTGTGAACATGTTGTAATAGGGAGAGCAGGAGCATACAGAAAGAAATGAGAGTTTGCTTTTATGTCATCCCAACAGCTAATACTGCCCTGGATTTTCAAGGATCCCATCACATTATCAGTCCCTGTATCCTAATCCTTGAATCAGGAAGCATGGACACAAATGTGAGTTCTGAATAAGTGTTTTACAAGCCATGTGAGAGAGTTAATATCCTATATGATTAAGTCAGGAGCATGGAGACTCTGATCCCAGCCCTGCTAATATCCATCTTGGTAACCTTGGATATGTTACTTGGTGTCTGCATTTTTTTCCTTGAAGTTAAGTGTGATTGCTTAAAATCTATCATTTAGAGAAATCTAAAGACTGGTGGTTGTGTTTTCTCCGTGGCTGTGCTGGGTGACACTCAAGGGAAAGATAACTTTCTTGCTTTTTGCTGTTACTGTTGTCAACTCCAAATGAGCCCTGGTAGCTTTCTCAGGGGTGAAGTGAGACTGGGTACACGTTGCACCTGTGGAGCCCAGCCCTGGGCATGAAGATTCTGAGAAGCACCTTCAACTATGAGGTCCTAAGTATCTGGGTGGATTTATCATAGGTATGAGTTCTCAGAATGCTCTTCTGAATTTAGAACTGGGAATTGAGAAATTAAGTAAGAAAAAAAGTGTGTGGGGGGGATAGTCTTGTGAAGATTCTGTATCCTGGGCGAAATGGTAGTGGGTTGAGTTGGTGCCTGATCTTCCCTTTATTAGAGGTTATCTTGCCCTTCTCCCTAGGAGCCTGTTCTCGGTATTTATTACGACTGCTCTGGGTTCAGTGCCTTCTTTCTAACTTGACACTCTCTCTTGTTCTTCGCTGGCTATTTCCGTGGTCTCTTAAACCTACATCTAGGTGTGTGTACCTCTCAAGAACATACTGCATCTGATGAGCATATTCACATCCAGAGATGCAGGGTGTGATAGTACATTCTCACAAAGAGCATCTGGAAACTAAATCCCATTCTTGATTGTGTGACCTCAGGGAATCACTTTACTCAAGATCAGTTGAGGACCCAGAGCCAGGGATAATGGCCACATGCTAGGCAAGGCAGGGGCTGATAGAGGTTTGAGTAGTCAAGACCCTATATATAACCACTTCCTGCATGGAAGTCTCCTACTCTGCAATTGCACAGAGCTGGCCTTGACAGGGGGCTGCGGGTTCCCGAGGACTTAATTGATATAAGAAATAGCATTACAGTGAATTAATTAGAAGTCCTTGAGTCTTGATAAGCATTTGTTACAGGCTGGTGTGCCTTTTCATTATGGCACTGGGGAAGGGACTGAGGAACGAAAGCATGGAGGATATTTTACAGGCAGATGCAGAAGAGACTTTGTAGGCAGTGTAAAGAGAGAAATCCCTGCATAATGATCGCTCACTAAGGGAAAATTCCAGGACTCCCATGAGTCCCGAACTCTTGAGAAATAAGAACTCCCTGACAAGTCACTTGGTTTAGCTTTAAGAAAATGAGCCTCTTGATTTATGAAACATGTCCGGGGACTGGCATTTGGATTAAGAAGCACTTTGCTCTGAAAGAGAAGTAGGTGGAAATGAAGGAAGGAATACAGTCATCAGGGTAAGTAAAACTAGCCTCTGAGACCACAAGACATCAAACCAAAAGAAATATCCAAAATCTCCAAGGCCCACTCAGAGGAATTCACCCCTCAGTGATGAATCACATTAATTAGTACTGGCCACCTAGTGGCAGAAGGGGGAGCAGCATACTGATTTATGGGCCCTGTTTTCTGTAAAAAACTGTTCTCAATAGAAGCTAATTGTCATAAAAATGTATGAGTAAGAGGGGGCTTAAAATATTACACATCAGAGGAAGATGTTTGCATAAGAGAAATATAATTTTGCACTTAAAAACTCAGCCATCTTGGGGCACCTGGGTGGCTCAGTCGGTTGAGTGTCTGACTTCAGCTCAGGTCATGATCTCACAGTTCATGAGTTCAAGCCCAGCGTCGGGCTCTGTGCTGACAGCTTAGAGCCTGGAGCCTGCTTCAGATTCTGTGTCTCCCTCTCTCTGCCCATTCCCTGCTCATGCTCTGTCTCTCTCGGTCTCTCAAAAATGAATAAAAGTTTAAAAAACATTAAAAAAAAAAACCCTCAGCCATCTCAGGATTAGATAACCTCGACTCTGAACATAATTGAATACAATAACTCCTACATCTTCAGTCCACATATATATATGTAGAGATTACAAGTATTATGCCTGTTCTGGGAATGGTTCTTCCATGAGATCCTATTTTTGATGTAATCTGGAAAAGAGTGTTCTCATGCCAGGAAAATTATCAATGTACTGAAAATAAATCACAGCTAGGAATTGAGACTTGGGTGACCATCCAGCTTGGTTATGCAAAAACTCAGCGATTATCAGAAAGTCATTTACTTATTGCGCAGGGATGTTTGTTTATGTGTGGTGTGTGGACATATGCATAAATATATATCTGAAATTGAAGCAATTAGGGACATTCCTACATACCTCTCAAGAAGTACTGGGGGAATCTAATAATAAGTATTTGCTGAGCACCCTCAAGGAGCTGAGTTCTGCTATATCTCAATGAGGGATTTTAGAGAAGGATAAACAAAGCCTCTATCCAATCTAAATGGGGAATCTAAGGCACACCTGAGATAATGATCAACTGTATAAGTCATCAAATGGCCTTGGCTATAGAGTATCTTAGAGAATATGTAAAGTGACTTGAACCCAAACCATAGGTAAGAACCTATATACTCTCAGTACCACTGCCTTGCATCTTTCCAACAGCACTCTATCTTTGATGTTTTCTACTCACATTGCTTATGATTCCTGCCTCCAGCCATCCCCACAGATGTATGCACCCCAGCCCACCCCCCTTATCATATTACTTGTTCAGCTTATCTCTTGAGTGTGGTTTGGTACAAGCTGTCCAATTCCTCAGACTCATACAGCCCATGAACATATTCTTACTTCTTCCATGCCCCAAATCCTTGTCCATCTTTCTTCCCCATACAGCATAACATCTCGTGAAAAAAATTTCTTCTCTGTCTTACACCCATGATTTTATTTCTTCCTGCTCCCTCATCATTATTGCTAATGTCCTTAGCACCATAGTGTAATTTATATATACAGGTGCCAGATGAGCTCATGTGAGGATGTGTGATCATTAAGAGCTTCCTATCTAGTTTTATTTTATAAGGTAGGATTCATTTATACAGGCCTAAAATGCTGGGTTAGTGATGTTCTGTGTATACTTGATTATACAGCTGTTGGAATTAGATGTGAGTCCCAAGCATGAAGCCTAAAGATAAGGTGAACTTTGCTCTAGATTAATGTCAGTTCTTCAAGAATCAAAACTACTGTAGCATGATCTATTGATGATAAATATTTCGCTAATCAAGTCCTATTAGTTGTAAATTCCAGACTCCTTTGTTCGAAGGGAGGTTGTTGATCTTGTAGCCGCCAAAGAAGTTAATCAGCAGATGCATTGATAGCAAGTGAAATTATCATGCATCTTACATTTCAGAAAGTGAGAGAATGTTTTAGTAACATTGAGTGACAAAAGAAACAAAGGTTTGAAAGCAAAATCACCTTGAAACTTCAGCCATCTCATTAGTTTCTATGAATTCCATGTGAGGGAGACATAATATCAAGTATAGTTGAGACAAGATAGGGTTTTATGGCAGAAATCCATCAGACTCCTTTATTCTGGGACAAAATTCTGAACTTGAGAATGGAGTGTTTTCTCTCATGGACGTTGGATTTAAAGGCTATTGTATCCAAGGATGTTCTCCATGGCATAACTCTTGCTGTTTGCAGAACCTGCAAATGTTCCAAAGCCCAGAGTTATAATTAAGGACCTTGTTACACCGTAAAAGATTTTCAAACTTTAATCTATGACAACCCACATAGCACTCAGGGCTTAAATACTTTATTGACCAGGCTGGCAGGCTGACTCCTGTGTTGGAGCCGGGAGAGCCTGCTCCAATTTATCTCTCCCACACTACATATTTGTAGTCATAAATCTTTTGCTAGGCTCTTTGAACATTAAAAATAGCCCAGCATCCCTGGCTTTTCTCCTAGTGCCTGGAGAGCCAAATCAAAGGTGCCAGCCTCCCATGGCCTTTGCATGTCGCGCTGTGGCAAGGAACGTGTACATCTGTCCTGGCCCTCCCTGTCAGAAGTGTCAAGTCCAACGACAGCATTTCCCATCCAGGGTTTGGCTCCCTCTCCGCAGATGCCTCCCTTATCTGGATATCAACACCGACACCGAGCAGCAGCCTGGGCTGAGCGGTCCCTGTGCCAGCCTGCATCTGTTCCCTTCTCTCCATGATGACTTTGGGCTGGCGTGTCTTCCTTGTTCTGCAGGGATCCCACTAGATGGAGCAGACTCACTGTGCTGCCACCAGAGCCTGGCCACGGGGCTTTCCCTGAGACAGGAGGAGAGAGGCAAAGCAAGCAGCAAAGGACAGAGCATAGTTTCCGAAGGTGCAGAAGAGAAACAGTTTCAGGGTAGGCCCAAGAGCAGAGCAGAACTGGGCTCTAAACTAGAGAGTGACCGCACAGGCGTTCTCCAGCTCATTCAGAGCAAAGAACAAGGTGTTCTGTTAGAATGTGAGTTTATGTATGACACGTCCTTCTTCGCACATGAGGATAGGGTTCTGTTTGGAGTTTTATTTCAGGGGTGATTAGAAAAAGTCTTTATGGGAGTCCTCCTTCAGCTCCTGTGCAGGGACTTCCGCATCTCTTGACTTTTTCTTTTAAGTTCCCATCCTGATCGTTAATAACACCAGCTTTATTGAGGTGTCATTGGCAGCCAATAAGCTGTGCGTGTTTAAAGCGTACAATTTGGTAAGTTTGTCGTAGGTATTCACCCATGAAACTCTCACCATAATCAAGATAATGATTATATCCACATCCCCTCCAGTTTCCTCGAGCCCTTTATACTTCCTCTGTCCTGCCCTTCCCCCCTCCTATCTCCAGGCAGTCACTCATCTGTTTTCTGTCACTGTAGTCTGTATTTCCTAGACTTTTATATAAGTGGCATCAAAGAGTATGTGCCTTTCCCTCAGCATAATTATTTTGAGATTCACCCATATCACATCATGTGTCAGTAATCCATTCTGTTTTGTTACTGGGTAGCATTCCATCATGTGGGTATACCACAGTCTGTTTGTCCATTCATCTGTGGATGGACATTTGAGTCATTTCCAGCTTGGGGCTATTATGAATAAAGCTGCTGTGAATATTTGTGTGCAATTTTTTCTGTGTTTTCATTTCTCTTGGGAAAATACCTGGGAATCAAGTAACTGGGTCATATAAAAAGTATATGTTTAACCTTTTAAGAAACTGCCAAGATCTTTTCTGCAGAGACTGTGCCATCTATCTTCCCACAAGCTGAGAGTCTCAGCTCCTCCACATCCTGGTTGACCTAGCACTATAATCCCTACTGTGAGGTGACGGTCTAGCTTGCGTCCCCATCCACCTCACACATGGCCACTTGTCTCTGGTGGCCACACATGAAAGAGTCAGGGATTGGGCTGGACAGAGGAGGAAGACACTAGATAGGGATGTTCATGACCTAAGATTGACGGAAACTATTTTATGAGATTCCAGAGACCAAAAGATTTTCTTTTTTTTTCTTTTTTTTTCCTTTTTTTTTTTAATTTTTTTTAACATTTATTTATTTTTGAGACAGAGAGAGACAGAGCATGAACGGGGGAGGGTCAGAGAGAGGGAGAGACACAGAATCTGAAACAGGCTCCAGGCTCTGAGCAGTCAGCACAGACCCCGATGCGGGGCTCGAACCCACGGACAGTGAGATCGTGACCTGAGCCGAAGTCGGACGCTTAACCGACTGAGCCACCCAGGCGCCCCCAAAAGATTTTCTGTTGTGTGGCATTAGTCAGAATCGTGGAGTAAAAGATTATTATGGCTTAAAAGTTTTGACCGTTATTCTGTAAGAAGGAAGGAAAAAAATATTTTGTCTTTTATTTTATGGAATCCAGTAAATTGCTCACATTAACTACAGTGTGATGCTCAGAAATAGAAAAATGTACATTAGACTGTTACTAAGAAAAACATGTTTCTGAGTATGGCTATGTAGACCAAATGCCCTGAACAGAAGTCCCTTTTACATTCTATCTGAACACAAATGACTACAAGCTTACTACCTCCTCGGGAGGCCTATCTCTGCAGTCAGATTTTTGTTCTTGGAGTAGATTTTTACCTAAAGTGTTAGCGACTGCTCACCTGGGCACGTGGAGTGATTGAGAATCACAGTCCACATAACACTGCTCGATCAAAGTATGTTGATGGGATAGTGTGAGGAAGCCAAGTTAGGCTTCGGAAAATAGTTTTTCTTCTACTTCTTTTACACATCTTAGACTCACATATCCAGGAGGCATCTTAGAGATCATCGGGTCCAGTCACTCTCAAATGATATCCCTGGCAACCAGGTTTCAAATAAGAAGGAGGGAGAAAATGACAAAACAAATAAAACAGAGTTGTTCTTTGTCCATATGCTTTACCAGTAGAACTTCTATGTAAGAGTTTGTAAAGATCCCATCACTTAAGAAAAAAAAAAGGAAAGAAAAAAATAAGAAAACCACTGATTGTGTCTAACTCGCATATTTCAGATGGGGAGAATGAGACCCCAGGAGCAGATATGTTTTTCCCCTGCTTGAGGTCATACTATTTGTAATAGAGCTGGGGCTGAAACACGGGGCTTCTAGAACCTAGGTTGGTACTACCTTCATATGACCATGTTTTGTATTCAATGTCAAGGCTAGAAAAATAAGTGAAAACCATGCATGGTTAAATCTAAAACATGTGCTATTCTGTTACTAGTGTAATATAAGTCGGTCCCTCTCCAGACCACCAAAGTCACCACGACAATAATAGCTATGTAAAACAAAAACAAATATAACACCAAAGCACTAATCCACACCATCTGCTCTGAGATATTTATGTCATTTTTGTCTTTCTCTCTATGCTTTCTTCTGGTGCCTCTTGCTGATGAGAGAAACCAACCCAGAATAAATAGTGAGAGTTACCACCAGGCCCTCTGTGGTGCTTAGAGCCATTCAAGGAGTGTGTGTGGGTGGTGTGTGTGTGTGTGTGTGTGTGGGTGTGTGTGTGTGTGTGTGTGAGAGAGAGAGAGAGAGAGAGAGAGAGAGAGAGAGAGATTATAGGGTGCTATTGTTCCCCACAGACAGTGTGGAAAAATATCTTTGAAAGATCAAAATGATACAGTTGGCAAACCATCATTCCCACTTAAGTTGAAGTATCATGGTGCAGAGGCAGAATAGGACATAGCCTTTAAATGGCACAAAAGCTAAGTGGGCTGGAGGTGGTGAGACATCTGGTCCTTTCTGCTCCCTCTTGATCACCACGGCCCAGGTGGGGTGCCAAAAGATTTGCCAGTGACTTCAGAGAATACAAATATGCCAGCAAATATCCCATGGGCACCTTCTAATTTACTCCCCAGTAATTTATTACTATCACCCATTCATTTCTTTAAATAGGTTTGGCCAAGATATGAACAAAATACTGGGTGTAACTTTTTGTAAAATTTCATATGCAACTCTAACCAAGTATTAAGATATTTATATATTATATAAATATAATTAATGTGCATATCTTAGTAGCTACTAAGTGAAGTCATCATTACAATTGTATGTCTTTTAAAGTCCTAAGATGAATAGGGTGAAAATAAGGATTTTCCACATTAAGTCAGTTCGTTAAGCCTCTGACTCTCGATTTCAGCTCAGGTCCCTGAGATGAAGTCCCATGTCTGCCCTGCGTCTGCCCCACGTCCGGCTCTGTGCTGACAGCATGGAGCTTGCTTGGGATTCTCTCTCTCCCCCCGCCCCCTCAAAAATAAATAAATAAATAATCATTAAAAAAACAGTTCTAAGATGAAGTTCAGATAACAGGCATACAAAATCACTTTAAATAAACATCTGTGGGGGCGCCTGGGTGGTTCAGTCGGTTAAGCAATCGACTTCAGCTTAGGTAATGATCTCATAGTCCATGAGTTCAAGCTCTGCGTCAGGCTCTGTGCTGACAACTCAGAGCCTGGAGCCTGCTTTGGATTCTGCGTCTCCTTCTCTTTGCCCCTCCCCTGTTCATGCTCTGTCTCTCTCTGTCTCAAAAATAAATAAAAACATTTTTAAAAAAATTATAAATAAATAAACAAACAAACATCTTCAGAGAAAGGAATATAGAGAAGGAATAAATATTTTTTGTCAGGCACTCTACTAGAAAAGGTTTTTTTGTAATTTTTCTCATTTAGTCTGCTTTTCAATTCTATGCCACATGTATGATTATCTCCACACTGCAGACAAAATAAATTACTTTCCCCAAGTCCCAAACTTAGGTTAAGATTTTGGCCTCAGTCTAACTTCAAGGCTCATGCTCTTTCTTGGACCCGTGATAACAGCCTTAGATATTTGGTATTCATGTTTGGGGAAATAATGACAAAAAGGGGAAGGTTATAATTCTATATGTAGAACACTGATTCTGGCTCTTTGTTGAGTTGCCTGCCATAATGAACCCTCCTCTAACTTGTTATCCTAAAGCTCCAGGGTTAGACCCGATGGGGTATTTGTGGGATGTAAAGAGGGCTGGACCCAAAAAGGCCAAGGACCGTTGG
Organism: Acinonyx jubatus; assembly: GCF_027475565.1. Lineage (NCBI taxonomy): Eukaryota > Metazoa > Chordata > Mammalia > Carnivora > Felidae > Acinonyx > Acinonyx jubatus. The sequence goes on from NC_069388.1 coordinate 93,873,899, forward strand.
GTTCTCAGGTCTGTGAGTTACTTATCCCAGAAAATGAAGAGCCAACTGCCCTCAGCATGGTGCTCATGGAGAAATACTCTGAGCCCCTGTTACTTCCTCACCACATTATCCATCTCAGCAGAAAAATGAGGAAATCTTCATGGAGACTCTAGCTCCCTACCAGTGGGAGCCAGGTAGGAGATTTGACCTGCCCCTAAAACTAGCTCATGTGCATGTGACAAAACGCACGTTTTTATTGTGCAGGACTAAAACAAACAGAAAATTATAAAGTGCACAAAAGGATTTTCCACATTGCTGAGCCTTGCAAAGTGTTCACACTTGAGTTCGTTTTTTTGAATTCATTATCTCAGGGCAGCATTCGGCTTGGAAAGCCAGGGCAGCTAAGCTGAAAATGTGTGTTCTTATTACTTGAAGTTGGTAGGAAGAATGGTGTTTGGAACCAGCTTTGCTCTTTGCAAATTCTTTGTCAACAAACTCTGCCTCTTATTCCAAATGTGCAGCTCTAGGTAAAATATTAATTTAGGGTCCAGTCTTGACCATTTATTTTAATATCTTGTATATTTGGAAGGCTCACTCTGAAAGTGTTTATTAGTAATTCTAAACTTGCATTACTGGGCATTTTGCACATTCTTTAATTGGAAGGATGAATCACGGGTGGATATCTAGATCATACCCACAAAGGATCCATGCATGACTGTTGTCTGTCAGGTTATTTGCCTCATGGTCCCACAAACATGTCACGTCCCTTCTAGCTCCTTCACCTTTACTCACACATTCTTTCTTTTCTCTATCCCTGTCCTTCTGATCATTCAGCATCTAAACCGCCTCCCTCTTTTCTTTCTCCTAACTCTTGTCAGTTACTTTCTGTTCTATTCATCTGACAGCCAATCAGATGCTTTATAACATCTCTTCTATTTTATTTTAAATCTTGAACGGCAATTTATTTTAAATCTTGAACAGTTATTATTATTTACCTTTCTTCCTATTTTACCTTGCCTCTCTAAGTGGACCAGGCACTTCTTCAGTTCAGGGGCTGCATGTTCTCCTAGGTGCTATCTATCACAGCCCCAAATGCTTGCCTTCCTACTAGACAGACTCCATGAGGGGATTTCCTGAGTGAATGAGTCAGTTGATAGAAATGTGTTATTGAATCATCAATTCCTAAAGGTGGGGAATACACTTGAATTCATTTCTTTCCTTTTCTTAGCAACTGTTTCACAACTCGCTAAATGAGATGGTGGCAAGAAAGCTGATCTCCAGCCCTAGTTTATGAAGAGTTTCACGGGAGTTCATTTAGTGGAGCCAGAAACTGAGGGAGTTACTGAAAAGCAGGAATAAATTGCTGTTAACTGCTATTGTTTGCAATTTGCTACTGGAAGTAGCAAGGTAAATTTGAGTGCACATATATAATACAGTTGTATTGATTGGGCTGCCTTTGTCGAAGTTATTGGTGCAATTAAATTGACTTTTTGCCAGTATAGAAATAACTTGTTTAATAAAGACTGAACAAATGAATTCAGTATAATTTTAAAATGGCAGGTAAACAGAGTATTGGCTATAAGGCCTTTCTAAAATCACTGCAAAGGATTAGTGTGAACCTATTGGGCAGTTTCTGCCAGATGAATAAATAGTTCTTGGGAAGCCAGAACTGGAAGGTAGGTGGTTGTGATGTTATAATACCAAAAGATATGTCATAAGTATGATTTTGCTCTCTATAACCCACCAAGCATTGAGGAATCCACTTGGGTGCATTAAGCATGATGCTAGATCCAGAATCCCTTTACAAACAGCACAAAGGAGAGACAAGGGTTGCACAGGTATCATCTCTGGGAATATGCACATATTTTCCAGCCTTACCACCAGGCTACTGATACTAACTGGTTCATGATAGGACCTCTGAGACTCTAAGATACAAGATTATCTAAGACAGGAACCAACGCCTCTCACTGTATATATCAGATCTTTTGGTGAGCATCTCATCTTTGAGAGGATGTCACTTACTGTGGGTGGCGCCCTGACCAGCAGGGGCAAAGAAACATAAGGCAGAGCTATTACCTGTGGCACACTCACACTCTACATGGTGCTTAAAATATACTTTCTATTGAAATCTATAAATCTTTCCAAATGTGAATCTCGAGGAAGTGTATATTAAAATACAGGCTTCATCACCTCCCCAATCTACTGAATCAGTAAAATCTCTGGAGGTAGAAAGGTTGGAGATCTAGAATCTACATTTTAACAGAGAACCTAAATGAATCTTACAAAACCAAAGTGTGAGAACTATTCTAATAAGGGTTAGCAGTTTGATATATGACAGGAGAAAACACAAAACATATTGAATGTATTCGGTATTCTTCTATGAGAGGGCTAGTCAGGTGTGTCCACAAGAGGAGACAGACTCAAAGGCTGAGGTAAACAAAGTTTATTAGACTCACAGGGCTTAGAACCAGAAGGCACTGCATGGGGCACAGGGCCAGGTCTGACTATAAGTGTAGTCAGGAGGGAGAAGACTTGAGCAAGAGGAACGGTGAGACCAGAGCCTTCTGTGTGTGTGGGGTGAGGGTGGGAGGTGGTACTCCAGGAAAGGCAAGGCAGAACAGTTTAGAATTCCTAGTTTGAATATTGTGGAGTGGCTTTGAGTTATAGGAATGGTCTCTAGTTGATGAGCACCTGGTCCTGGGATGATTATGGCAGAAGAATATTGCCTTCTGGGATGCATGGGCAAGATAGAAGAGATCTGGTTCTGGACTGGTTAGTTTCCCTATCTAAGGTATGCTCCCAGCTGAATCTTTTTCTATCTCTAAGAATTGACTGACTAAGGAGTCTCTCCCCAACTAGAAAGTTGTTTGTTTGTTTTGTTTTGTGTAACCATCAAAACATCATACTATACATGGGTGCCTGAGCATCTCAGTTGGTTAAGTGTCTGACTCTTGATCTCAGCTCAGGTCTTAATCTCAGGGTTGTGAGTTCAAGCCCTATGTTGGATTCCATGCTGGGTGTGAAGCCTACTTAAAACAAACAAACAAACAAACAAACAAACAAACAAAAAACTCATACTACACAAAAATAAGTAAGCAAGTAAATGTTTTAAAACATTTAAATATATGTGTTTATATTTTCTGTAGACAGAATGTCACTTGTCTACAGACTTGTGAATCTGTGAATGGGATGAGGACTTACCACAAAGGAAATACATTAGGAAGCGAACCTTGTCGGGCAGACAGCACAGCAACCTGGAACCCATTACTGCTGCCTAGATTTGGAACATGAAATCTATCTGTGCTCTGTGGGCAAGAAATACAGATTTTGAAATTTATTAGGTTATATATGGTATGATAGTCAAGACAGAAGACCGAGAATGGGAACCTAGAAAACATGCACAATTTAAGCAACAGGTTGAGGAGGAGGAGGAGGAGGAGGAGGCAATGAAGAAGTGGTCAAAGTTAGAAGGAAGAGAAATAAATGGAGGAGCGCACTGAAAGAGAAGGGTGAAGAAAGCTTTAAGGTATTGATGAAGTTAAAAGAAATAAAAAAATTAAAAACAAGCTCTGTTACAAGCTGCAGACAGTCCAAATGATATGAGCATGAGGTGCAGATGCTGACGTCCAGCACGTTCAGTAGAAACGAGCATTCGGGGGCGGGGGAGAGGGGAACATGGGTGATGGGCATGGAGGAGGGAACTTGTTGGGATGAGCACTGGGTGTTGTATGGAAGCCAATTTGAAAATAAATTATATTTTAAAAAGAAAAAAAAAGCTTTCAACCGCATGTTTTGCATTCTATGTTGTCAGTAGCAATCGTAGTAACTGTGTTTGCTGTATAATGTTGGCCAATATATTTGGGCCTCGGTTTCTTCATCTACTCAATGAAAAGACTGGAGACTTGATGTTTGCCTGTCATCAGTCATCTCCCCGAGCTCCTTCTGGGTGCCTTCTCTATCTGACTGTGCAGCTGTTCCTCCCCTCCCAACCTTAGAGTACGCCAGTTAGCGTGTCCAGGATCCTGGCTTGAGCAAGCCTACCCTCCTGTGACTAGGGAGATAGCTCAAAGTGTCTTTTGCCTTTTCTCACCTTCACTTCTCCTAATCATACTTTTTGGCTCCCCAAGCCCTACCCACCCTTTACCTCCTTTTCCTAGTTCTCTGTGCTAACTTTCCAGAGTTATATCCATCTTTCTAATCTCTTTGGCAGACTTTTCTTTGGCATGTACAAAGCACTCACCCATAGGCTTGTGACTTATATTATGGAGGGGGATATCCAATATTTAATAAGGCCTGAAGTCTAGAGGAAAATAAAATTAGAATAACTGAATTGAGTCCTATATTAGTTGGATACCAGAAAGTCAGAATAAATATCCCAAGAGGTCTTACTCTGCAGGTTATTGAAATTTGGAATTTCTCACTGAAGCAATCTACATGTTGTTAGAATTGTGAAAGTCCTTTAAAACTGGCACTCATGTAATTTTTTGGGGGGTTGATTTTTCTGGACTTTGAACTTCACATTGTGAATTGTGGCTGTGCCTATGACTTCCTTATCTCTTAGAGGTATGGACTAACTAGTCCATGTCTCTGTCTGCATTTATTATTTTGGAGGTTCTCACCATTCCTGCCATTGCTGGCTCTATTGAGTAGAGAAGTTGATTCTCCAGTCAGTTAGCAAGCTCTTGTCAAGGTAGTTGAAGATTTAGACTTGTTCTGAAGTGTGCGCCTCTCCATGTGCTTTGTAAACAACTCACAAATTCTTCTTGTTGTTTCAGATGTGAGGGTCGGTCTCCTGCCAGAGGAAATTAAGAATTGTTACTCTTTTTTTGTTGGTAGGAAAAGTTCTGGAGTTGTGACCGCCTAATTTTCTCCTCTTTCTTTTTGTTTCCATATAGAATCTGTCTAAGGGTGTGCAGACTCTTCTTTCATTTCTTAAAACTTGTGGCCTTAAAAATTCTTTTATTCTATGACTGTCCCATTTAGCCATATGTATCAAAAACAAGCACAGCCACAGTTTGTGTGTCACCACTATGTGCTTCCCTGGGTGGGGTCTCTCACCAGCTACTGGTTGGAACCTTAAAGTCTTGCCCCAGGGGAGGCACCATGTTTTTTGGTGGACTTGGTAATAATTGGCTCTCTCTTCACACTTCCACTGGTTGTGAATATGCCACTAGAGCCTAGGATATTGGCCTCCAGAAGGAATAAAGATAGCTAAAAGCTATATTGGGCCTGATTTATGTAGTAAACCAATGGGTTGTATTTAAGAAATTAAAAAAAAAATTGTTAGATAACTAAAAAGTCTGAACTTTGGCTCTTACTAGCATTGATACTTGGTGAAATAACAGAGAGGGAGATTCTTTGATAAAAGTAGAAGTCTGTATAATTTTTGCTGAACATTGTGCTTGCACTATCAGGGGGCAGGGCCTGATTTTCTTTTCTGATCAGGGTCTTAATAGAAGGAGATTCCAGTACTTTTTTCTTCTCCATAATTGGCAAGTTCCTTGGACAAAAGTGGTGATGACGTGGGTTTCATTTCCACAACATGTTCTTGTTGCTCCACAGAGCAACATGGCAGGTGAGGCAAACCTACACCCAGAGAGAAAGTGTCAAAATTCACACTTGGCATCACAGTTCTCCTTATTCATGTGTCCTTACTCTGACCACCATATAGAGTTTTAAATAACCTGCAAAAGCACTGAGGCCAGTTTTTCTTTGCATAGGGCATTCATGAAGTTTACTCAAGATCACAGACCTAATTACGGGCAGGTCAGGGGCCAGATTTCAGGCCTCCTGACTTCCCATCCAGGCTCCTTTCATGTTGCTAAGCAAAGGAAGCTCTTGGGGATTGAGACAAAGTCACTAGAATACTACTTATCAAGGAGTTAATAGCATAATCATTGTTACTGAGTATTTCCTATGTGCCAGGCACTTTTCTAAAGCTTGCATATCATTTTAATTTAAACTTCACCCACAAACTTTTAGGTAGGTTTAATTATTGTCCTGATTAAAAACAACAACAAACAACAACAACAAAAAAAGACACAAAGCAGAAAAAAGAGGAAATTGAAGTATGGTGAGCTGGATAGCTGGCTCAAGTTCACATGGTAAGTTATAGATTAGAAATTCAAATCTGGTTCTGTGATTCTAAAGTATATTTTCTTTTTATTTTTTTAATTTTTAAAGTTTATTTATTTTGAGAGAGAGAGAGAGAGAGAGAGAGAGAGAGAGAGAGAGAGAGAGAATATGAACAAACAGGGCAGGAGCAGAGGGAAGGGGAAAGAGAGAAGCCCAAGCAGGCTCTGCACTGCCAGCTCAGAGCACCATGCAGGGCTTGATCCCATGAACCGTGAGATCATGACCTGAACTGAAATCAAGAGTCAAATGCTCAACTGACTGATCCACCTAGGTGCCTCTCAAATAAATATTCTTAACTATTGTACTCTGCTGCCTGCAAAAATCCTTGTATGTTGTACATAGTTGTGATCATTTGTGCATGTAGTTTTGTAGCCTGCTTCTTTCACTAAGCATTCCTTGTTATTAAAAACGATAAGCATCCTTGTTATTAAAAAATTCTTCACAATCATCATATTAATAGTTTTATAATCTTCTGTCATCTTTATGTTGTCTATTTTTCCTGTTTCTTAAACGTTTTCCTTGTATTCTTTTTTTCTCTACATATTTTCTTGTATTTATGTTATTTCCTGAAGCTATTTGCAATTAGACATCTTGGTTTTATCATTACTAGTTGTTAACTTAGAATTTTTCAAAGGTCTCTTTAAATGTACTTGACTAATTATCAGTGGTAGAAATTGAATACTGTTCCAGTCCCACTTCCCCAATATATAGAATAAATAGTTTGCTTCCTTACACCTTTTACCCTTTCCTAGCCTCTTGTGTATTTAACCTGAGGTTTGAATTTTTTTAACAACTATATCATTTCTATCTTATAATTCAACCTCTCTCTCTTACTCTCTCTCTCTTCTCCTACGCCTCCATCTATGTATCTATCTACAAATATGTGTGTTTGCGTATGTGTGTGTCTTATAAGAAGTTTGTGAAATGTTAAATTTAAATGCCTGTAGGGACTCCATGTGGAGGAAAGAGGCTAGCAGTAGATACCCCTTTGATGATCATTAACACATAGCCCACAGTGGAAGACTGTGGGGATTGTGGAGATTTATCAGGAGTGAATATAAAGATAGAAAAGAAGTTGACTGAGGATGGAATTCTAGCAAACACAAATATTTTAGATGCCAGTGACAGAGAATGAGAAAAAGTGATCAGAAGAATTGGAGGCAAATTAAGAGAAAAGAGTCATGCCATTCAGTGTAGAAGAGAGTTTCAGGAAGGTGGATGGCTTTGGAAAATGTGCCTTGAAAGTTTCCCCTGGATGTAATGTTGTAGGCCAGTGGGGATTTTTGGAAGTGCAATTCCATAAGGATAATTAGCATATAGGGCAGGGTTGTGGTTAAGGACCAAACAGAAATACAGAAGAAGCCTGCTCTTCTCTGTGACATCTAATAGGTTAGGCTTCTGGTTCTGGTTCCAACAAGTGGCCTTGGACAATACTTGATATTTCTGAACCTCAGTTTCCTAAGCCACACAGTTTAGGGAATGGACTATATAATGTGTATAATACACTCCAATTCTAATGTTACTGGCAAGTATTAATCTTTCCCCCAACAACCCAAGACAAATACTTTAATGGGAAACATTAACCCTAAAGTGGTTCTAAAATGGTGAGCCAACTGAGTTGTAAGGGAAGTCGAATATCTGGGCTCCTGAATATTTCCATTGATATCTATTCTGACAATTTTTATGCCATACTTTTTGTCATGAAAGATTAGCAAATTGTGTATTTGATATAGCCTTTTAATATATCATCCAAAGTTTCTTCCCAGCCATTTATAGAAACATTTAAGCAAGTTCTCAGGAACAATGATGCAGGGGTTATTAGAGCCTACATCTTGGTGTCCATCTTGATTATGTACCAATTATGTATGACACCTGACACATTCCTTCAACTTTGTATCTTGCTTTCTTCATCTTTCAAATGCAATTTGTTAAATATAAATGATTGTACCAGCAGTCCTAATTGGTGCCACAAGGAGAGTTCACTGAAAGAGTTCAAAGCCTTCACACCCATTTTTATTTGGCATGCTACCATTCCAATCACTGTTCCTTGTTCAGAAGCACCTCAGCTTCCTCACTTTGAGAAATAGAAGTCCAGGCAGAGAAAAAAAATCTCAAGTGAATCCCATGAAACTGTATAGTGAAAAACTGGGGAAAAATGAAATGATTCCTATTGAAGCAAATAGATAAAACATGCCATAACATACTAAATAAAGCCAACCAAACCAAAGCTAATCTTCTACAGGTGATGCACTTTCCCCAAGAGTTCCCTAAGAGTTTCAAATCCAGTGGACTCTTTCTTCGCTATTGAATGATTGTTTGTTTCTGAATTCTTAGAAGGCTAAGAAGAAAAAGAAATGCCAGATAGGAAAGCCTGCCTTAGGTCTTACATCAGTTCACCTGGGAAAGCCCATATTGCCCCACAACATTTACAAGTCATTAAAGATAATAGCTTTTTTCTCTTTCTGGCTGAGAATAGTCAACATCCACCAGAAAATCACCTCCACATTTTTAAAGTGCTATTCTGTTAACAAACATATAGTTAAAATCCCAAAATTATAAATGACTTCAGTTTTTATCCTTTTAATTTTCAGCCAGAAGAAGTTTATTTAGTCCATATCATTGCTTAAAATTTGGAATATTTTGTTTATATAAGAATCAGACTTAAACTTTTTTTAATCAATTCCTCTGGGGTACGTTCAGCATGTTGCTTGGGCCACTGTAATACTTAAAACATCCCATTTGTCTATTACAGTGATTTATTTACACCTCTCTATCCTCTCCTATCTTGGGAGCTCTTGAAGATAAGGGACTAAGACTTATTTATTTTTTGACCCTCTTAATATCTACAACAGAACCTTGTACATTGGAACTGCTCAATAAATATGTGCTAGATGGATAAGCTCTGAGGATGAATGCCTGTTAAGAAGAGGATTTAAATACCCATTTGGCTATATGCCTAATTCTTTGTGTCTTTACTTTTCTGCTTATGGGACCCCTTTCCCCCCAGTTTGTGAGGTGAGAGCTAGAATCCTTGCTTTGTAATGCTTTCTTCTTTAGAAATCACAGTTCTTGGCTCAGCCTCTTGGGTTGTTCTGCCTTTTATAGGCGCTATAAATTTGATCACCATCAAGGGCTGTTAAACAACATACAGTGATAAAAATAGTTCCCTTTGCTGACATTAGGTGTTTTCTAAAACAGCTCGATAAATTCTGGTCAACAGAAACTCTTTGTGATTTCAAAAGTCAGAAAGTGAACTGTTGACACATATCTGGGCAGATAGAAAATATATTGCTCTGTAGTTGCCCAGAAGTATATCCTAGGTGCTTTTTATTATGACGAGTGGTTGACTTTTCCTTCATTCTATGATATTTTAATAGAACTTATGCAAGCTCCCGAGGTTACAAGAGGCTTTGTAGGAGGCAGTTTGTTTGCAGAGTGATGTATCTGCAGGAGGCATAATGGGTAGGGTGGGTGGGAAAGGTAAGTTGGTAACTTTTGCAAAGAGGAGGCTTGCTTTTAAATTTTATTTATCATGTTCTTGGGAGAGGGTTAGTGATATTGGCAACTATAAAGAGACCCTGGACTTCAAATAAGACCTGGAAGCAAGACCTTCTGACATATTTCTCTTCTTCCATTCACTTTCTGTCCCAGTTGTTCCTGAATATAGTTGCAAACTCTATTTCCGCAAACTACATTTTCGTATCATCATTCTCTCAATCACCTGTGATCTTAAGCCCAACCCAACTCAAAGTGGAAAAACAACCAAACTGGAAGTGAAAAGGCCAGGTGTTTAGTTTCTTTCTGTGTCTATCCAGGTGCATAAACTTGGACAAATTACATGCTATTCTGGGGCCATTGTCTCCCCTTAAAAAGAGAAAGGTTTGTACATTATCTTTAAGATCACTTCCACCTCTAAAATCTACTCAAGATACCTTAATTAGTTTTCAAAACCTACTATTCCTCTTGACCACCCTGCTTTTCTGACTGGTTCCTGTTAGTTCCAAAAGAGTATATACAGATCATTTTGTACCTGTGTGATATCTCTTTAACTAACTTGTCATTCCTCTTAGGTAGAGTCCGGTCCACACTCTATTTCACCTTGCATGTTCCTCATCTTCCTTACCTTCCAGGCCCTGGGAAAAGGTTGAGTCTTATGTTCACCTCTTTTCTATTCTTTTGCACTTTCTTGGTTTTGATGCATCACCTTCCCCATATTGAAGACCTCTCAATCCTCTCTCCTCAGCCTCTGCTTTGCAACCTCCCTCAACTAATATCTCTTCTCTCAAAATTTGATCCATTGAACATCTCTTTCATAAGAGGGATACACTCCAAAAGCATCATTGTAGATTGAACTAAACAAAAAACTTCACTGATAACCAAGAGTTGGAGGATTCTAGGCCTAGCCGTGCTATAACAGCAAGGGCACAGCCACCTCGGGCCTTGCCTTTCTACTTTTGAAGAATACTTGTTGATGTGGTGGGGGTTGAACTACATTGGAGAATATACCCTCAAACAACTTTATGGGCAGATAGAGAATATAAATGTGTGAAACATGCCTGAGATAACATTGTAGAGAGAATTGAAGACTGCAGTCAGTAGGGCAGGCTCCCATTATTTCTTAAGTAATTTGCAGGCCAAACCAAATATGCTTGCCAGTTGCATTCAAACACTAGGCCACTGGTATGCAGGCTCTAAATTACGTGGCCTCTGTGGTGACTTTCAATTCTAAGAGTGGGTCTTTGAATATCTGTGAGACTCTGTCTCTGCTAGAATGTATTATTGCATGTGTGCTATTACGCTTCTTTCTGAGTTTTTTCTTGAACTGCTTCATCTGTCTTGACTCTTGACTCATATATATTATGGGCATGCATTATTCATTTTATAAGCCCTGATAACACCTACCACATGCTTCTGCCCACATTGACTCTCAGTAAAAATCTTGCTGAAATTTGCATCGAAGATAGCTAAGTTAAGTGCTGAGAAGCCTGTAGAAAAATAAGGAGAAGAATGGAGAAAAAAGTATTTGAAACAAAGTAAAAGCCACTATAAGAAAGAAGCCAAGGTATGTGGTAGGGGTGCCTAGTACCTACACTGATCTGGCCCTTTCACTCCACACACAATACAGGTTTCCAGAGTTGAACTACCAGTCATTTTACTCCGTGTTTCCCAAAATGGGGAGCCAAGGTGATAGACCTTTTGACCATAAGAGCTGGGTATATTATTGAATGTAGAAAATGTTTTGGTGTATTTTAATTGTGTTAGAAAAGTACTGATTTCTCACTTACAGAAATAAGAGTGTTTTCTTATTAAATTTTAAAACGTATTAATTAAATCATAAGACCATAGTCTTTGGATTTAGCAAAACTCATGATGGTGTTCTACAAATTACTAGGCTTCAGAAAATCCCTTTGTTTTTCAAAGGAAGAAACTGACTTGGCAAAGGTCACAGCAGGAGGAATGTTCCCAGGAGCTTTAGACTCCTGCTTGTGCCCACTTTTTAATACATTTGTTTCAGCGGTAATACTGCTTTATTAAATGAAGCTGTTTCCGTGTGGATTGGGGATATATTAAGTTCAGCAAGCTTTCTAATCACTGCGAGCCGGCATGGCCCCACTATCTGTGGCTGGTTACCAGCCACCCTCCCTTTATTAATGGGCTTCCTTTGCCAACGGATGGAATACAACATTTTCAGAAACCCATTAAAAGGCACAGCCTATTGTCGCTGCACCCAGCCATACGGTGTGAATTCAGTTTTCATCTTCTGTGTCAGGGGAGATTCTTCTCAGGAATATATGCGTGGGCTCTATCTGGCCAGCACTACTCCCTCACATGCTCTGTATTTTAAATCTTGCACCCAAGTCCATTTGCTGCTGGATGTTTTAGTGGCTCCTCTAGGCTGCTTTTCATCTCCCTGCAAACTGAGACAGCTTTGTGTATCCCAATACACAATCATTAGAAACTAAAAGAACATGGCAAGAAATAGCATTTCCTTCCCAGAAAGCGTTTGGGGTCCTTCAAGGAGCTCCTTAGAACTTTATTGTTGCTACATTGTTACTCCATTTACCAGAAACCCCTATATCTAGATAGAAACTGGCTCCCTGCTCAAGTGTCCATTTAACTTGTACCTGAGGAAGTGACTGGCTTAGGTCTTCCCTACAAAGTGATCATTCAGCCTCTGACTTGAATGACTTGAGTTAAATAAATCACCCAGATCCTGAGGGAGGCAAGTGCATCACTGGGGAGCTCAAAATGTTTTGAACATGCTTTTTGTTAAGCAGAAACTTAACATTTTGCTGCAACCAGACATAGGACAGATTCCTGCATCGTTGTGGGTATTCTACAAGTTGAATACTAACTGCAGGAAGCCAACCTATGAATTAATAACTCCATTGGTCTCTTCTGGTCTCTTAGTAGAAGTCTGTCCAGAATGCCCAGTTTGTTCAAGAAGGATTTTATCAATAATCATTTTTTGAGGCTTTTTGTGCAAAGGATGACCTCACTTAAATAAAACCTATGAATGTGACCCAGTATTTCCTCTTTAGTTAAAATGGGCATATCATGTTTAGAGATAGATGTTTATGTGTTCTGGAAAGTTCTGAGGAATCGGGTATGCCAGTAAAATGGCATTTTATTCATCATTGCAGCCTTGTCTTGACTCTACGCGTCTACTTCCTTCTTACCTAAACATTCTGCCTCTTCTGAGATAGGGAGTTGTAATGAAAAAAGAAAAACATTAAATACATGTATATGCAAATTACATAAGTATATATACATATATACACATAGACATGCACACACACGATAATTTGGAGACAGAGTCTTAATTGTTGTATTGAAAGCTATCTTGTATTAGCTACATTATTGTCAGCAAGTCATTTAATCTTTAAAGTGAGAATAATAACGAAACCTACCTCAGAGCATCACCATGGGGAGCCAATTCTGAGATGATACACACGATTAAATAACTTTTTTTTTGAGAGAGAAAGAGAGATGGAGACAGCGTGAGTAGGGGAGGAGCAAAGAGAGAAGGAGACAGAGGATCCCAAGCAGGCTCCATGTGGTGAGTGCACAGAGCCCTGCACAGGGCTGGGACTCTTGAAACCGTGAGATCACGACCTGAGCCGAAATCAAGAGTTGGCCCTTTAACTGACTGAGCCACCCAGGCCTCCCAAAAAAGGACTTTTTGAAATGTAAAGAACATTGCAAATGTTCATGACTGCCTCGTTGCTGAAGGAGAGGACAGACGGAAAAGAGGGTCATTCATCAGTCTGTGGCCTGTGTGTAGCCACCTGATGAATGCAGTGCAGGAGGAGAGGGCGGAGGTAGATCTTCAGAGTTCTGATGACTATATGATGCATCTCTCCCAGCTTCCAGTGGACACCCGCAGATTTGAATGTATGAGTGGGGCCATTGTGAAGCCCATGCTTACCTAACTCAGCCAGCCAGTTTCTGGACACAGAGTTCTTGTGCAGCTTTGTCCTAAACGAACCATATGTAGATCTGTCTTTTCCTCTGGCATCTATTCCCTTAGGTGTGTTACAACTCTGTCTTTGGCATTGTGTTCAAGATAAGTAATTATTGAACAAAGAGACCAGAGGTTCATGTCCACGAATAAAAGATGATCCTGCTGAGGTCCACATTCTGGCAAATATCAGTGCAATTAAACTGCGACTTACATTTTAAATTTATTTGCACCCAGCATGCAAGAGCAGAATGCCTAGAGTCAGCACTTCTATCCATGGTTGTATTCAACGTTGCCACCTACAGTTGTAGCAGTTGTACACTGCACAATGTCACAGTGCATCGTGTACATCATAGGCATCAGAGATTTATGTATTTACTGTGACACTTTTCCTAAAGTGGCTTTTTCTAACAACCCATCATTTTACGATATGTTTCTAATAGATGGAAATAAAGTAAGGTGTTGAATGGGATACCTAAAAGAATACATTTCCCTTACTTTAAAGAGTTTTATTGCTTTTTGTGTGAGCCTTGTATGAGAGCTATTCCTACCTTGAGGAGAGTGACAGTCCATCCTTTTAGACTGAAGTGAACAAAACTCATTGTAAAAGTCCTCCAAGGAGAATCTTCAGGTTGTTTCTGCACTTAGGAAGCTTGCAGACATTCCTAAACAAAAGTAAATTCCGTACCTGGAAAGTAAAGTGAATTTGTTAACCAGTGTCTGTAGAGCCCTGTTCTAAGAGAAGTACAGGACAGGATTCCTGGACATAGAACAGTGCCAAGCAGAATGCAGTTCAGGGCTTCACGGAATAGCTGAAGACTGTAAGTAGCATGATGGAGTTTAGAAATGGGAGAGAAAGGGTGGTATCTGCAGTAGAGGCGCTGAGGCAGACCTGATCAGAGAGGGAGCAGTCCCAGTGAATCATCTGTGATCAATAGACCACCCCTGGTTTCAATCCACATCTGCTTTCAGGAGGGGACGGGGAAACCCTTTCACGTGGGAATCTATATTTTGGAGGACTGCCTCAGCGGAAGCATCTTTAGAGCACATTTTCACAGGCAGCACAGCCACAACCTGAAGGGAAGACAGAGGGAATCCCCATGCTAGCCTCAGCTCTGGCGGGGAGGCAGCTGCTCAGCCCAGCTTCCTCCACCAGGCAAGAGGACGCGTGTTAGGTTGGACAGCGCTGGAAGGACCTCTGGTGCGAAGGACTCTGTCATAGCCTTCTCGCTAGCTAACGTCATAATTAAGTCCACTGCTGCAGAGAAGGAGGCCCCCACTGAAGGAGAGAAATGCTTTCACTAACATCTGGTTTAGCAGCATCATGAGCATCAGTGCCAGAACCGGGTAGGATTTAGGGCTTCTGAAACCCCATCTTGGCCTTTGTGCTGCCCTGAGATATTCAACAGCACTTCCAAGTGTGCTCAGCTTACGGCTCTAATTAGAACGCTGACTCGTGACTACTTTTCCTGGCCGTGTCTGGACACTCTGTAGCCTCTACAAGTAGCATGATGTAGATCCAACTGGTCCGTTCTGGGATGCCTCCCAACTCAGACATCATCCCTATCACTGACCCCATTTATTCCGCTGCTCACTGAAGGTCAGGGCTTTGTGAAGATGCAAGCACAGCACTGGGGAGAAAGGGAGATGGAACGCACTGGGTAACCATGGCTTCTGACATCTGCACGGCCCAACCTCCTGCAGTATGTTTGCTCTTCCCTGGATCCTTGCCCAGCCTCTGATGATAGACGATGCTGAGGGAGGCCACAGGGGCTGCTTCAGGTAGTGAACCGCTGTGCCATCTTCACGATGGTGGCCTTCCATCCTGGCACCATGCCCCCCCCCATGGGCTCCCACCCCAAGAAGGGGCAGCAGTGTCATCCTGAGTGCCCAGCTCTGCCCCTTTGACAGAAGCCTCAACCCACTTATTGGCTCCCTGTGGGTCCCACAGGATGTTCTTGAGACATACTGAAATCCAGGAATCTCCTTTTGCCACAATTTTCTCTCTCTCTCTCTCGAGAGAGAGAGAGAGAGAGAGAGAGAGAGAGAGAGAGAGAGAGAAAGCAGGTGAGGGGGCAGAAAGGAGGAGAGACAATCCCAAGCAGGCGCAGAACCTGATGCAGGGCTTAAACTCACAAATTGTGAGATCATGACCTGAGCCTAGATCAAGAGTCAGATGCTTAACCAACTGAGCCACCCAGGTGCCCCTATAAGCTGCTTTTCAAACTTGACTTCTTTTCAGCATTGTGTGGCAGAAAGAGGGATTAAAGGGCTGACGGGGATGTGGGCTTCAGGCTGCACTTCTCAACAAAGTTACTGTGTAACAATGGACAAAGGGTTTGTTTCTCTTTACTAGTATTTCTCTGGCTAAATTACAGAGCTGATAGGAGCATTAAATCAGATCATGGCTATGCATATGACTTGGAAATTAAAAGTCCTGTCTTACAGTCTTGGACCACAACATCAATAGATCTTGATGTGTAGTGACAGTGTGGTCAATATGAATAGTAGTACTTGCCAGCTTTTGAGCCCTATGTTCCAGTACTATGTTGAGTACTTTTCACACTTTATCTCTTTTAACCTTCATAGAAACCCAATGAGCTCAGTATTATTATTATTACATTATTATCCCACATTATTATAGAGACATCTAATAGTGGAAACTTTTCCTAGTCTTCCAATTCTGTGACAGAGCCAGAATTCAAATCTTGGCCCACTCCTAAGCCTACACTCTTAACTATCACACTATGCTATTTCTCAATGATGTTACAGATAATAATAATACAAAACAACTACCTGCAGGATTGGTGTTCCTCTGTTCATCTGACAATGAGGGAAAATGATGGAGGGTCAGCTGTCAGTGCATATTTTCTAGAAATTGCTCATGGAATGATGGCACTATTTCTCATGGACTGTTCTATCCAAAGATGTCTCATTCAGTGGTGTCTCGGTCTCTGTCTTTGTCTAAAGGGTCTAGAATGGATTGGCTGACGTAGTTAGGTCTTTCCTAGTCCTGTGATTCCTGGTAAGCGTTTGCATGAAGCAGAGGCTATATCTATTTGTTAGTGAAGAAACTTAACTTCTTTGTTTGATTTTTTTTGTTTGTATTATTTCATTTTAAGGATGGGATATTATTTTATTTTTTTTTATTTTTTTAACGTTTATTTATTTTTGAGACAGAGAGAGATAGAGCATGAACAGGGGAGGGTCAGAGAGAGAGGGAGACACAGAATCTGAAACAGGCTCCAGGCTCTGAGCTGTCAGCACAGAGCTCGATGCGGGGCTTGAACCCACGAACTGCGAGATTGTGACCTGAGCTGAAGTCGGACGCTTAGCCAACTGAGCCACCCAGGCGCCCCAAGGATGGGATTTTAAAGTAGTAGCTGTGATCTCACTCACATATACCAATGGAGTAAGTTAAGGAAACCAACACTCAGAGATAGGCCAGAGGATGGGAAATTATTATCAGGCTCTCAGAGCAGGAGAGATAAGTCAAGTATGAAGAACAGTGAAGAGCAGAACCAGCCTGCATCACAACTGATAAATTCTATTTTGTCTACATAGTGGGAATCCCAGTGGTTGAGAAAGAAGTCTTAATTGATCATTGGTAACTAAATTTAGCATTTACAGACCTACGGCTCACCTTTTCCTGATGTCCACTCAGGCATCCCCTCCAAAAATTTAGGCAGCATCTGTTACCTTATGGTCGAGAGCAGGTGCTGGGGACCGACTGGGGACACATGCCATCTCTACTCTTGTGGTGCCAAGTGGTGGCCCACCCATGCACCTGGTAGCACCACAGCTGCAGTCAGTCTCTGCACCATTCCAAACATTTGCAGTGCTTGCTTTCCAAACCTTGTTTCACTTGCTTGACTTTATGTTAATTGTTCCAAGCACGATGTAATATTTGCTTCTCAGTTCACATAGAAATACAGCTCTCCTCAGATGACATGTGCACCTACAGACTTAGCAGAAAATTTAGATGTCCATTTGCTCATACTAGTTTTGTGTGTGTGCTGCAAGTGTCAGTTCAGGTTTTGCTGGGCAAACACACCTTGTAATGGGCTTTGGTAATTTAACTCCTAGGAATGGCTTGGTTACAGAACCCCATAAAAGTTTATTGACTTCTGCGTTCTGGCTTAGGTTGTAGGTTAGAATGTACCTCAGAAATTAGCTTCACCCAGTTTAATGACTTCATTACAGAGCAGTTTGCGTGCTCTCAAGCACTTCCTAATATATTTTTAAACACCGGTTTGTAGCGATCATGAGCTATTTCTGTGTAGTAAGAGAGGAGGATTGGCTCGTTTAAATGGCCAAGATTTAAAAAAAAAGGGGGGGGGGCCCTGAAATGGGTTTGCATGTAGTGTCCAGGTGGTTGGGGTCCTTTGCTGGTAATATGGTTAGAAATGATAATTTGAATACTGTAGCAACTAACGCCAGTACTATAAAGAGATCACTGTATTAGTCATTGCTTTTTCTAAGGGCAAGTAACTAGCGATTGCTCATCGCCATTTCGAAATTATATTTATGGTTTACATAAAACCAAAGGCAATAGATGTTGATGTCTATTTATAGCCATTTATTAGTATGTATCTATTATCAAATGAACTCGATTTTTCTCCCTATGCCTAAATAGGATGTTTTAGAAAGACTATTAACCCTTTTATGGTTCCCTAAGACATGTTACTACACAAAACTAATGAACTGTACATGATATGGTGACATCTACTATGCTAACTGCTCGCTACTCTGTTAAGGCGTTGGAGACTTCGGTGTTTTAATAGGTGATTTTAAAATAGGATTTTAAAGTTTTCTTTTAATTATAAATACATAGTAATTTTGAAAAATATGTATGAATATATATCTATGTATAGGTACCAAAATATTAATAATGGTAGTCTCCAGCTGATAGGAATATGACTGAATTAATGTTTTTTTTTTTAATATTTTTTCTAACTTTAGGCTATATAAAGAGAGAGATACAGGGGGGGGGTTATTCCTCAATACATATTTTCACTTATTTTACACTAAGTATAGTGTAAATTTTGAAAATGTTTCTATTTTTTTTATTCCTCCTAAGTATAAATTTTATTGGCTGAAGAGTGTTCTGTGGATTAACCACTCATCAGTTCCCTGTTGTTGGGCATATGGATAGTTTCCAGGCTTTCATGATTACATCAATGCTTGTGTTGGGCACAACTTTGTGTATCTATTTTCCATACAAGTTTTGAAGTGTTTCCTAATGGGAAATCCTGAAAAATGGAATTGCTGGGTGGAAGTGTGTTTGTGCCTGGTGCTTCTCCTTTCCATCCCGACTTTCCAAGGATTGCCTATGTGGTTGTCCTCTGTGAGGTCCTGAGACCTACAATGTGATCCTTCGGGCCTCTCTACCTTTTCTTCCACCATCTACACATATTCATTGCCTGTCGCATTGCCTTGGGCTGCTTTATTCTTGGTGAGGGAGGCCTCGGAATGGTTTAACAGGTAGAGTTAGGAGTGTCTTAATCAACTGGATAGAAATAGCTGTTTCGTATCTGCCGTCTTGTTGGCTAGTTTGTATATTATCCCTACTAATCATCAGCATGCCCTCAGCTCAAACCCTCAAAAGGTTCCTAAAAGCTAAAACTCGAGATCACCTACACAATTTTCAGATCTCGACAAAAAGACTGCTCAACAACGTTAACGCAAATTAAAAATAACAAACACAATAATAGCTAACAAAAAAACTACTGTTCCAGACTTCCATTATCTAACATAACCCCCAGAGAAGACATTTCCTTAGAAATTGATTTCAGAACACTCTTTGGGGGTGGAGTGGGGGTACATAATTGCTTAATTGGGTTCTTGGTTCCAGTAGGATGTCCCTACTGATTTTCATTTGTTTTCTGTTCACTTGATGAGGTGGGGGTAGTAGCAGGAAGAATTAAAAATCTATAAATCCACAGAGTGTTAGATATTATTTTGTTAAAACTAATTTGTACATGAAACAACCGAAAACTGGAAGGGTTAGGAGACTTTTGTGTGGTGAATTTCACATTAAGGACTGAGCCTAGAGTTCAGTCTTCAAAATATGCTATCCACTAGTCATAGGAGACCCAATTTAAATTTATAATTTAAATTAAATGAAATTTACAATTCAGTTCTTTAGTCACTCTAGCTACATCATAAGTGTTTGATAAGTAGATGTGGCTAGGGGCTATGATATTGTTACAGAAACTGCTACAGAAATGTTGTGGAACATTTCTGTTATCCCAGAAAATTCTACGAGCGGTACCCAACAGCTCTACTTTTTAACCTCCATTCAAATACTGGTTCTGCTGTTCTACTATACTCTCGATTGAAATACTTTTCACAACCACAGAATGCATTCTAGAGCAACCCTTCTTATCTGTTACTTTGTGTGCAAACCTTTTAAAAGCGATGCATTATTGCATTCCAAAGCCATCTCTAGGTTTATTAAAGCATATTGTAATGCCACTATATTTAAATTATCCACACTGGATGCATAATTACCACCTTAGGTCTTTTAAAATACACGTCTCTTAATTTTGCATTTTTCTTAAACATATCAATTTGCACTTAACCATAAATAATAGAGTGCTTAGCTCATACATATCAATGAGAATCCCTTTTAGAAGTGAAAGATTGCTTGCTTAATACCAAGGAGTATTTTGGAGAACGTCAAATCCCTTGACAGATGCTTGTTGCTACAAGGATTTATTTTCTTCTGCTTGTAGCTAAAATAGCATCAGTTGCATTTTGCTATTTAACGATATTGGAGGAGAAGGTTATGGCAAAATGATTTACAAATAGTAATTGCATTTCGTGGCTTACCTATTTCCATAAATGAGTCAAAAAATTTAATCTGGATTTGGATATCAGCCCCAACAACATATTTGTATCTTCACCAATCACACAAGAAGGTGTTTGCCTTTGTTCCATGGTAAAATGTAATTCATGCCCTGGGACTCACATCTTTTTCCATTTCATTTTGATTTTGTGCATTGGCAAAGGAGACATTTGTCTAGGAATTGTTATTTCAGTGACTTGAACGCCCATCAATGTCCTCGTTATTGGTTGATGCCTAGAATTCCATTCTTAAGAGTTCAACTTCTTTAAGTTTTCTTCCTATTAAAATGAAAATATATCTAGGGTAGGGTAATGTTATTAATAGGAGATGATATTTCAGCTAGGACTTGAAGGATACGTGTTGATTTTCTAAGTGGAAATTGGGAAGAGAAGACATAGATGTAATGAGAGCATTCCATTCCTTGTGGAGGAAAAGCATGTGCAACGACATAGTGATATCTTTGAGGGACAGCATTTTTTTTTTTAATATAGAGCTCAAAGGGCAGCATTGAAAATGAAGTTAAAGACATAACCAGAACCCAAGTTAAGTTAAAGACATAACCAAAACGCAAATGGTAAGGCTTTTGGACTTTAGTTTATAAATGGGAAGGGCGTAGGAAGAGTTTTTGGCAGAAGAACACCATGAATGTTTTGTATTTGTGAACGGTTTCTCCAGCAACAATATGAAGGATAGAGGGGAGAAGAAAGGATACCAGTTAGGCATTTTTGAGTGAAACTAATGCAAGGGGACTCAGATGTCAGGCCAAACATGGTAGCAGTAGGGGTGGGAATAGAAAAGTGCACAGGATTCAGGAGACATTTAGAAATTACCCAGCCTCCCCTCCTTCACCTATTTCAATACAAATGACTCAGAGTCCAATCTTTGAGACCTTTCCCAGACCTGAGGAGTGACAACAGAGCACTCCTTTTCTGCTTACTGCTCTTAGATTTACTCCTCCTCCACCTCCCTTATATGGTCCAATGATTACATAGTATTTTGTGTTGTTACCTCACTTTTCTCCTGCAATTGGCTAATCTCCTCGGCTAATTCACGAGCTTCTGGAAGTCAGAGGAGACCTTGGTTACCTTTCTTTATCATTTTCTGTGGACCCAAATAGCACCTGGGATGAGAGGAGGCTGAGAGAGTGTTTCCCAAATCTGCTAAATCACCTGAGAACTTTTGAGAAATAAACACTCTGGTCCCAGCTGTGGAACTTCAGACTAAGTAGCTCTAGGATGGGGTCCAGAGATTTTTTTTTTTAACTTTCAGCTGATTCTAACGGCCCCCCATGTGTGTTAAATTAGGGACAGGGTTTCTAATTCTGACTTTGATCATGTTTGACTCTGTGGTGTTAATCCAGGCATTTAACTTGCATGGTTTCAAATTTCCCCACTTGAAGAATTACAGCATTGGAGTAGACAGTACTGAGATTGCTTCAGTCATGGGATTTGCCTAGACGAGGTTGCTTCCTGCATCGTAACTAATTCCCCATCCTTGGAGTACTGTGTGTGTTATTTTCCCCTGAATGTATTGCCTTGCAGTCCCTCATACTAATGTTCCCTGTCACTCTTTCCAAGAGGGGTCCTCTTGTCTGGGGATTCTCCCTGTGAGGGGGGTGGGTAGGCACACAGAGAGAACTAATGGCTGATGCCATCGCCCACAGGCAAGCGTGGTTGAGAGTCATACGTGGGCGAGCGTGGTTGAGAGTCGTCTGTGGAGCACAGATGGTGGTAGGTGGCTAAGGGTGTGTGGGGGGGGCTCTCTTCAGAAGCCTGTGGGCCACCGTCAGCTGTGCCCCTGCATCTTGCCAGCTTTTCGCCTACGAATCCTCCTTGGTTCCTGAGCCACACCTCAGGTGTGCTGCAAGCTTGGTGATTTTTTTTTACACATTTTGCTGTGCCTTCTTCTTCACTGGGGAGCTAGTGGGAATTTTCCTATGCTAGCTTGACAGCCAGCTTCTTCTCACTGAACGACTATGGTTAAAAAGTAATTGATGCCCCGTATTTAAAAAAAAGAAAAAATTCTGTTTTACTTTCCTGGCTGTACTTCATGGGAAGAAGTTGCTTGTGGATCTGTCAGTGCTGAACTGGACTACAGACTGAATCAAGGGATACCACTTATCCAGAATGAGAGACCCAGAGGCCGAACTTGCTGATCAGTGCCCAGGTCCCTATGAGCTGCTCCCAGCATAGAGCATCTTCCTAACCCCCTCTGGACATCTTGTTTCCCAAGTGGCAGCTCTCACCTGGGATTCTGCAAGAAGGTTAAGTCCTAACACCTTGAGGTATTTGTAGTATATAAGGATTAACCTCTCTCTTATAAATCTTAGCATGGCGTTACTTACGTACCATCCCTGAGAGAGCTGAAAAAGTCATTTTATATGTTCTGAGGATCCAGGAGGAGCCTGCTGACAAAGACCAGTATCTGGCTCCTGGTGCTCCAAGGGACCCCACCTTAGGACATTAATCCCTGAGGACTGTAGTCATGCTTTTGTTCACACTTACAGGCTGATCCTCCTGGTGGCGCCCTCTCCCTTCTTCTTTCTCCCTTCTCCCCACATTCTCAGGAGGCCCACAACACTCTCCCACAAGTCCTCAGAGGATGTACAATGCAGGTGGAGGGAGGGGGGGCAGACCTTTAATAAATATGTTAAACTCTATCAATAGCAGTCATAGTCAAAAGTAAATATAGCAGGTGGAGAGTAGAAAGAGGGACAAAAAACTGAAAGAAAGGACTGAGAGGAGTCACAAACAAATCTGGCTTATGCTGACAGGGAGCACAATTTTGGACCCCCAAATTTTGGATACACCTCCTAATCAAAAACCTAAGTGGATTTTGACTGGCTCATTCTGGAAGTAATGCTGGGATCTGAGGCTGTGACCTAGGGACAAACAGATACTGTCCCCACCCTCATGGAGCTTGCAGTCAAGTAGGGAAACCGATTGAATCAAATTGCCCCCACCCCCCCCCCCGAGCTGCATAATTACAAATGACAGTGTGTTTGAGGAAGGAAAGTCTTAGTTGCTAAACGAGGGACCTGAGTCGGTTTGGGGCACCGGGAGAAGCTTTCCTGAGGAAGGTGCATTGCAGGAGAGAACTGAAGGATGAATGGGTATGAACTAGGCAATGAGGGCTAAGGGGGATGCTGAAGTGCTCCCAGAGGAGTGAACAGAAGGCTGAGTAAGTGGATTTTGTAGTGAGAGTCCAAAGAGGAGTAGGAAAGAGGGCAGGTCGCTTCATCCTCTATTTCCTTTTGTGGCCAGAAGAAATTTACCAGAGAGCGCTGCCTTAGTACTTCCTATCAAAGCCAGGGAGGGGTGGAATTGTTTGTGCTTTGAAGTGGCTGCATTCTGCTCTGGAAAACAGGCAGTAGGCCAGGGTCTGTGCAGAAGCTGTAAGCCCACAGAGCTCAGTTCTTGCTTTTCTGGAAACTTGTACCACACTGAGAGTCAAAGTGGCAGCTGCTGCCCTGAAGATTGTGTCCATGCCAAGCAGTTGTTACTCAAGCCTCAGACCCCAGATGAAAGCACAGCCTGGCATAATGTTAAAGCAAAATTACCACCTGATAATGGAAAACAGTGCACAGGTGTAGAAAGGTATCAGTTCTAGAGAAAGATCTCTGCTTCTTTTTGTAGTGTTTTTTAAATTGGCAAAACTGCTCTGCATCTATTTTTATCATTCATTTCATATCCACATGTCATATCCATTTCACAGGTGACAAAACTATGTTACAGAGAGATTGAATGACTTACCAAAGTTCACAGACTGAATTTTTTCCACTTTTTGTCATTATTTCTCATTCAGTAATCCTCCAGTTAGGATCCATATCTTCCATTTAGAAACATGGCAAGGAAATTGAAATTGGAATATTCTAGAAAGATGCATCTAAGACAAGACTTGGTCTAATTCCTTACATGTACTCTACCATCTCAGCTCCTATATATAGTGAAAATTTATATTCTCAAGAATAATCCCACACTGTCCTGTAAATCATTGAAGGAAGATTTAATTTAGTTCAGTCCCATTAAGTGTATTTTATTGTACTCTGAATCATTGGTATGGGATACATATGACAACTCTTAGGAGCCTAGACTACCACAATAAAAAAAAAATCCATTTTTCAGCTTTTTTATATAAACTGGTGACCACTATACTAGTCTGGTGCCAGAAACTGATAAACACACTCACAAGCAGTCTGGTTGTTGGAAATGTTGGGGGCTCCTTGACGAGGCTGCAGCCCTTTCCTGAAACTTAGGACTTTTCTAGAACATGTTTAAAGTAGCAAAGTGTACAGAGTAAGAGGTCTATGCATTTCCATGCAGCAATCTTAGACAACTTCACATAGCTTATCAGGTAAATAGGGATGAGGCTTCAGAGAGGAGCTTTTCTTAAGAAAATATACAAGAAAAACAAAGTATGGAGGAGATATGTACATGATAACAGTTAACTTCAGCTATCTCCTAAAGACAGCAAGCAAGTTTGTATGACTGTAATGTACAATAAAGTCTTAGATTGTAGCACTTTGTTCGCTGTTAGAACTTGAATTTTTTTTTATTTAGAAAAATTTTCTTTAATGTTTGTTTTTGAGAGAAATACAGACAGAGCATGAACAGGGGAGAGGCAGAGAGAGAGGGAGACACAGAATCTGAAGCAGGCTCCAGGCTCTGAGCTGTCGGCACAGAGCCCGACGCGGGGCTCCGGGTCATGAGCTGCGAGATCATGACCTGAGCCGAAGTGGGACGCTTAACTGACCGAGCCACCCAGGTGCCCCAGAACTTGAATTTTTATGTTAAATGGCTATCTGAATTTTAATGTCATCACTGCTCCTACAGTTAGATATTTCTTGAGAAAGTGTTAGCATTGCTCTGTAGCATTCACACAAAACAATAAAGTGATATGTTTCTATCATATGCAAGCCCAGCAGATTTAACTTGAAATTTCCTTTTTTTTTTTTATTAAAAAAAAATTTTTAACGTTTATTTATTTTTGAGACAGAGAGAGACACAGCATGAACGGGGGAGGGGCAGAGAGAGAGGGAGACACAGAATCGGAAGCAAGCTCCAGGCTCTGAGCCATCAGCCCAGAGCCCGACGCGGGGCTCGAACTCGCGGACCGTGAGATCGTGACCTGAGCTGAAGTCGGACGCTTAACCGACTGAGCCACCCAGGCGCCCCAGAAATTTCCTTTTTTTTAGTATAAAAATAAGTTTATTTATAAGAACCATGCAATCTGACTATTAAATGGTCTTTCTACTTTAAACTGAAAATTCTGAGCACTCTTTCATCAAGCATTGTGGCACATATTGGTAGCTTTTCCCACCCATTATTGTACATATTCATTTATTATAAGTAAGGTATTTTAATTATAATGTTTAATTACAATGTTCTTTACAAATTATCGACTTAAAATCAGAGCTCCCCTGGGATTTTCTTAGAATGCTGTTGGCTTCATCTGAGTCAAACTTGCCAGCAACCAAGGCATCTTTGACCAACTCAGCAAGAGTCCCCAACATAAGAAATCTGGGGTTGTGAACAACAGGTGGTAACCAGGGCCATAAACCAGAGGCTGTAAAACTGACTGTAAGCAGGTCAAATCCATTTGGCTACCATAATTTTTATTTAAGTTTGAAGGTGAATTATTTCAAACACGGAAAACATTAGCATTTTGCCACAGGCTCTACCATTCTCTATTGTTCACTTTGACCTTTTCACTCATATATGCTTTCTGCCAGCCTCTGTGAGCACCCAAGTTAGTGATTCCTCCTACATTCATTCATTTATTTTGCTCATTCTAAGCTGTATTAAATCCCATGGTTGTTTCGTTTTTGTTTTTTAAATTTCTTTCCAACATTCTGTAACTTAAAAACTGCTTAGGAAGGTAGAAACAAGAAGACTTACAGATTTTTCTTCCAGTACTACAAACCTTTCCTAACACTGATAGGGTGCAGAGCTTAACCATCTCTCTTACTCCAGCAAGGAAGTGATCACCTTATGATCTGTGGACTTACAGCATGCAAAATGACTGGTTCAAACCAAACCAGTCTCCTGAGTGAAGACATATTTAAGACAGAATTTGACTGTAGTTTAGTTAATATCTTCTCAAAGCTCTTGATGGTTTGTTCTGACTTGTGTAGCAGTGTCTTCAAATCACTGTTTTTTTTAGTCTGAAAAGAATTGGCATACCAGAGGTAGTACTATCATTTTCTTGGGTAATAAACTTTTTAACTCAGATAATCCCAGTCTTAGACAACTTCACATAGCCTATCAAGTAAATAGGGTGGAGGCTTCAGAGAGGAGCTTTTCTTAAGAAAATATGCAAAAAATCAAAGTATGGAGGAGATATGTACGTGATGACAGTTAACTTCAAGCTTACCAAATGATTTAATAATTAAATGCTAGCTACCCTGGTATATTTAGGTGATTGTTTATGAGACTTTGGCAGTTTGAGGTTTGGATTGAGTGGGTTAGTGGAAAGCAAAGAAATGCATTTGGAAGCTCCAGCCAAGAAAAGTAATCTTTGAAATATAAATCCCCCTCCTCCATCAAAACACAAAATCCTACATATATGCAGTTTCTCAGTCCCAGTCTCTATTCTGAAAAGTGAGATGCCTTTTCATTAGACATGGACTATTTTGTGTTAATGGAATAGCACAGGTTTCAATATGATGGGAAGGCATAAATCTGGGGAAATGAGTTTAACAGCAAGGAAGGGAGCCTCCCTCTATTCCTTCTTTGCCCATGTAAAATTGGGAAATAGATTTGTAGAGTATGCAGTGGTGATGGTAGTGGTAGGGTATGTGTGTGTAGGTTTATACTGAGATTGGGAAATATCTCCAGGTAGTTAGATAAAATAATGTAATGTAATGATGAGGAAAAGGGTCTTCTGATTGTAAATTATAAGACATTGGGCAAGTTTTTGTATCCCCAAAGTATCACATTCCCTGTTCAAAAAAGGAAAATATGAGGAATAACTACCTCAGAGGGTTGTTATGAGAGATACATAATATAGGTGTATACAGTAAACACTAAATATCTAAAAGAAAATGCCATATATGGGTCAGATGAACAGTTTAAAGCCTTGGAGGGTCTCATCGGGCAAGGTTTTATATCAGACTGCTCTCAGAGAGAGCCTTTTTGTGAATGTTTTCTGCCTTGTTGATGAAAGTCTACCCCCTTTAGCTGAGATTCCACCCTGATATGAATCCCAGAGGACCACTGGGGAAAAGACTATTTGAAATAGCACTGGTTACATCTTATCAGAAAGTAGTATGTGGTGTATAATTACTTATCATTACTGCAATACATCATTTTGAAAAGTATTTCCCAACTGCTTCTTTTCCCCTTATAAATGTATTATTCATATCTATATAAATAACAGTTCACTGAATTCATTTAAAGAAATCCATTGATTCTAGTAAATTATTAGACACATGTAACTGTCACTCAGGCAGTAATCTTCAAACGCACCACTCAGGATTTCTGGAAGCTAACTCGGGGGATGAAGGATGAACAAAAATACCATTCCATCTGTTAGCCAAACTGACTGCACCAAATAATTTGGAACTTAATTACAGAGTTGGCTACATTTTCGAAATGTGATTTCCAAAGGCTATAAGTTTTATTTAAGTCTCTCCATGTTTATTTCTTCCAAGGACCATCACTGGTGGTTGCAAATTACAGTTTTAAAACCAGTGACTGTTAAAGACCCAAAGGTTAGAAGTAAATCCAGGATAAAGAGAGAAATGGAAGAAAACAAAACAAAACTGAAGTCTCCTTCTTCTCCCTACCTTTTCTATGTCTCTTCTTCTGTCCTGTACTAGCTATGAGCAACTCCACATATTTTCATATACAAATAGACTATCAGATAAAATACAGGATATCCACTTAAATTTGAATTTCAGGTGAACAAAATTCGATACTTGAGACATACTAAAAATATTGTTTATCTGGAGCTCAAATTTAACTGGATGTTTCCATATTTACATTTAGTAAATCTGGCAACCCAGCCTACAAGACAACTATTTTGTCAAGATATTTGTTTGAAAAATAGTATCAGAGTTATTCTCTGCAAAGGAACAGCTGTTTTTATTGGAAAGTCCTAAAGACCAAACTTCTCAAGATCTCCAAAAAAGAATCTTTTTTTTCTTCTGGTAGAATTCTAAGCATATTTAAAAGATGGTTTAGAGAGGTAGTTCATTTGGAAAATCCTTTCTGTTGTACCTAAGTTTAGAACTTATCAGTGGCATTGATTCATTGAACTCACAAGCCTGGTAGAGAGAAAGAGGGAAGAAGGAAGGGACTAAGATTAAAACACAGTAATTGTTGCATTTTATTGTATTTCCTAATTTTGTAATGGTTTATTTACTTTTGAGAGAGGGAGGGGCAGAGAGAGAGAGGGGGACAGTGGATCTGAAACCTGCTCTGCGCTGACAGCAGCATCAAGCTCGCTTGATGCAGGGCTTGAACTCACGAACCTCGAGATCATGACCTGAGCCAAAGTCGGACGCTCAACCAACTGAGCCACCCAGGTGCCCCTGTATTTCCTGTTTTTAATCATAAATATTAACAATGTGGGTGGAGAGGGAAGTTAACTTTCCAATTCACCTTTTTGGCTACTCAAGCCAAAATCCAGGGCATCATTCTTGACTTCTCTCTTTTTCTCATACCCCAAATCCAACCTGGCAATAAATGTTGTCAATTCTACCTTCCAAATAGAGCCAGCCTGTGTCCACTCCCTACAACATCCACTGCTAACAACCTGGTCCAGGAAGCCATGACTTCTCACCTAAAGTATCACCATGGCCTCCTGCATTGGTCCTTCTCTGCTTCCACTGCTGTCTTTTTTGTCTAGTCCCATGCAGCATCCTGATTGATCGTATTGAAACCTAAATGAAAGATATCACCGCAAACCCTTCAGTGGCTTACATCACACTCAGGTCAAGTCCTAACCCTGACCTGTAAGACCAGCCCCGTGCCCCTTCCACTGTACCTAAATTCTGGAATGCCTCCCCCTTCATCCTTTTCCTGCCACACTGGCCCCCTTGCAAGTCTTCCACTGTATCACACACCCGTGCAAGGAAACTTTGAAATTGAATGTCCTCTTGCAGCAGGTTTCTACATGGTTTGCTCCCTTGGCTCCTTCAAGGTTTCATTCAAATGTTTTGTTCACAGTGATTGCAACCCTTCTCTGTGCCCCCCTGCCACTCTTTTCTTATTTAACACTTTTCTTCATGGTGTGTATCATTGCCTGTCTTCCATCCTTTCCTTGTTTATTTCTAATTGCATATTTTCCCCACTAGAATGTAAGCTCTGTGAAAATGCTAGGTTGTGTGCTTTTGTTCTTATTTATTTCTGCTATTGCTATATCCCAGTGCATAGTGCCTGGTATGTGGAAAGTGCCCCATCAATATTTGTTGAATGACTAAATGGACCATTAAATGTCTTTAACAGATTGTACTTTATGGATTAGATCATTATCTGCAAATGCAGAACCATGGGAGATGTGATACCCTTATGTTAGGATGGCCAGGTCACATTCTGTAGAACACCCAAGGCATGGTGGCAGGGGATAGAAAGGGCCAAGACAGTAAGGGGACAGTTTGATAGGCAGGTCAGTTTGAGGACTTTGGATGCCTCCTAGTACTGTGGAAGTATTAGGCATACCTTACAATGTGGCCACGGAATGTCCTTTCACAAGATCAGACTTCAGAAGTACTCATTTGTCTCATAGCTATGAACTATAGATCAATAGTCTTCTCCCTGAGGCTCCCATGTCATGACAAGGATGTGGAAAGGCATTAAGATAATGAAATGTCCAGCCTTTTCTGCACAATGAGGGTCATTTCCTCATCGTCCTATGGCAACTGGTCTTTTGAGCATCTTTCTACCACCTTCTACCACCTTCTCTTCCCTGTGCTCCTCAATTTCCTATTCCCAAACCCCTTCCAACATTGCTTCCAGAAAGATCCTCCTAAGAAACACATCAAACCGTGTCCTGGTCCACTTTTAAATTGACATTGTGAGCAGAAAGAATTAAAGGTCCCAGAAAAGGAAAGAAGAGACAGAGCTTTTGTGACACAAAAGAAGTCATTTTAGGCCCCCCAGCTATGATTTTCAGTGATCTCTGCCCCACCAGGTCTACTTGCCTTAGCACACTTCCTGCAGAACTCTCTAGGAGGTATTAGAATTACAAAGAAATGCAAAAACCTCAGTAGTTAAGGATTTTAAGGGAACAAAAGGAATGCAAAAACCAGCAGTCTCTACCAAGCCAGGAAATACCCTAACTGTATCAGAGACACTAAATCAATGGCCAAAACTCCCAGTGCTGTTTCAAAAGTGAAGATTGACCTAACTGAGATTCTTGATTTGTTTTTGCAGGATTGAAACCATGCCCCATAGGGTTAATGAAGTTAAAACTGGCAGAAAACTTAAAGCTTGTTTTTTCAGCAAACTGTTTCTCCCTAATCAGCTATTGTTTCTCTTCAGACTCCACTAACAAAAACACTAGCTGTCTCTGTGGAAGCCTGGACTCAAGGTTAACTGATATGGTTCTAGCCTATGAACAAGCAAGGCCTTTTTTCCTTACGTGAGGAGCCTAAGACCCCAGCCAGTTTATACCAGCTGTCAGAGCATGCCGATAACCCTTTCTTTCCCCTTGTCAATTACCTCTGCTTCATTATGTTAAGGTCTGGGGTCTGGGCCCTAGAAGGAGGACAAGCTTCATTAACATAACATAGGATGCATGTATAGGCATGTTTTATATATACGCCTGCACAAACTTATGCCCACCTTTACATGTGATGATAAAGCTCTCCTATCTGAATATTCATCCTAAACCCTAAATAAAAAGAACCTACTCTCCCCTGTTCGGGCAGTCATGGTTTTGGATAGTCACAACTTTGAATATCTCCTTATTTGCTGCAGGTAAACATAATTTTGTGTGACAGCTTCACCTGGGGTAGTCTCTGTCTCTAGGTCACCAAGGAGCAAACTCTCCTTAGTTCAGTTACATCTTGTTCCCTACTGGGGATAAAGTCTACCTCACCCTCCTTCTCTACGGCTATTTCTGTTCAGTCCTGCCTGTAGGCTAGCCACATTGAGCTTCTGCTCAGTTTGCATATTCTTTTTCTACTCTAGAGTGGCCTTAGTTGCCTGGAGAACTTCTCAGCTGTCACAATTCATACTCACTTCATTGGTGAATTTTTAAAATTTCTCCTGAAAGCATCCTTTAGTTTTTCATTTAGGATCTCATAGCTCATTGCACATACCTGGGAGGGCATGTTTGTATATCTTCCATGAAAAGTAGAACATCTAGGTGTATAATAAGTGCTTATTAGAAGGATTGCTTCTGGAAACTTCAGAGAAATCTATTCTTGCTTCTGAACATGGAGTTCTCTATAGCTACTGGTTTTGCTTTTCTAGATCCTTCCATAACAACTTTCCTCAAGTCAGACCCCATGACCCCACATACAGATGTGTTGGTTGAACCCTCTTCCAAAGCTGGAAAGAGCACAAGGTTTTTCTGATGGTAGCTCTTATGTTTTTAATACCAAAAGGCAAGATAATCATTAACCTTCTGCTTGCTCTTAGAATTTGCCACATTGGTCAAAACACGTCATTACATGTTGTCAGACTTTGAAAGAAAGCATCCTTCATTTTAATTCTTTGCATGATTAAAGTCATTCAATTACCATTCAATTTAATTAAGTGGCTTTTATGATATAATTTTAGTGAGGGGAAAAATGATCAGTCATTAAAATGATGATTGAATGATGATTTTAAAAAAAAAAAATTATTGCAGTAGATAACAGGAAAGAGCCTTTGAGATAAGTTTGGTAATAAAAAATCCTTCTGGTAGTCAATAAAATGTGTTATCAGTAATGAAAAAGGAGTTGTTGATATTGTTAATTAATAAGTGATGAATTAGTGTGGAACCTGACACCTCATTTACCCCAGTAACACTACCCCGGGAAATTACTGAGAATATTAGTCTGTCACTCTTTACAAATTTTTTCCTTGAGAGAGCAAGAGATTGGCAGGAGGTGGGGAAGGGGATTGGGGAAGGGAGGGGGGGCTGGTGGGAGGGGAAGCATAAATAAAGATGGGTAAGCTTTTGAAGTAAAAATTTTAAATTGTAGTTTAGCACTGAAGCAAAACTAATTGGTTAAAGGAAATACATGGTCTACATTGCTGCATATTATAGAAATATCAGAATTTATTTAATAGCATATATTTTTCTCTCTTTTTTTTAAGAATTGATACTTTAAGTTGTATGTCATAATATTTTCCTCATTGGAATTTCATTAGGAGATTTTTTTCCCATTCCCATCAGTGACATCTTCAGGTTGCTAAATACTAACTTGGTAATGGAGGGGAAAATTTTAGACAATTAATACTGGGATTCTTTTTTAAAGAAAAGTATTCTAAGTGTATATATATATATATATACACACACACACATATATATACACATATATATATACACATACACACACACATACATATATATATATATATATATATATATATATATATATATATATATATATATATTTCTATTGGATTTTTTTTTTCTGATCCAGGCAGAGATAGTCTAAAAACCAAGAAATGCCTGATTATTTGACTTTAGGTTCTGACACCAATTATCTGACATGGAGTATTTTGCACTTCAGTTCAATTCTGACATTACCTGAAAGTCCACAAGTTAGGGACAAAGTCCTTTACAAGACTGCCCCCACTTTGGACAGCAGCTGCAAGTCTTGGGGTCATCTGTGCTTCTGATGTGCACATCTGCACATCTGGCTACAAATTTGTAAATTCCCACAACCCCATCAGGTTCAATAATTTTCTAGAACTCACAGAATTCATGGAAAGTGCTAGTCTTAAGATTACAGTTTTATTTTAAAGGATGCGTCTCAGAAACAACCAAATGGAAAAACACATAGGACAAAGCCTGTGGAGTGGGAGGGGTGTCTGGACACAGAAGCTTCCATATCTCCTCATGAAGCTGCCACATCATTCCAACACATCAATGTGTTCACCAGTCACGAAGTTCTTGATGTTCAGAGGTTTTATTGGGATTTTTTTTTTTTAAGTAGGCTTCATGCTCAGCATGGAGCTTGAACTCAAGACCCTGAAATCAAGATGTGAGGCAAGATCAAGAGTTGGATGCTTAGCCAAGTGAGCCACCCAGGCATCCTGGGTTTTTATTATATAGGCAAGATTTATTGAATCATTGGCAATGTGATTGAACTTAGTCCCCCTTCCTTCCCTAGAGGTCAGGCCCAAAGTTCCAACCCATGCAATTGGTCTTTCAGATCACCAACCTCCATCCTGAAGCTATTTCAGACCCCCTCCAGGAGCTGTCTCATTAACATAGTAAAGACACTCCTGTCACTCAGGAAATTCCAAGGGTTTTTGAAGTTCTTTGCCAGGAACCAGGGACAAAGACCAGATTTTTGTTTTGTTTTGTTTTCTTTTAATTTTACCAGACTTATTTTATAAAAATGTTTTGGGTTTGGGGTTTTTGGAGCAGTTATTAAATCAGTTCAAGTAATACTTTTAAGGTATCTTCTGTGTGCTCTGTGTCATGGGAGGAGGTGGAATCAGAGAAGTATAAGGCATGTTTTTGTCTAACGGTTTATTTCAGGAGACTAGATTGACACGCGAAACACCATAATACTAAAAACTACCCATGCCAAGCACTTTCTATTCATGTTCTCAACGTATCGTCCTAACAGCCTCATAAAGTAGTCCAGAGAGATAAGTAAAACACACTATTAGATTCCAATGTGGATCTGTGCAATGCCAAAACTATAACTTTCCACTAGTGTGCACGGTAATGTAGAAAGGAATTGAGCCATATTGAGAGGTAGAGGAGAACTGATATTGTTGGTACAAGTTCAGAGAAAGGAAGGTTGGTGGTGGTTGGGGGAATCTGGGAAGGCTTTGTGGAGAAGATTGGACTTTGGAACTGGAAGACTGTGTGGAAAATGGATCCTAAGAGGAGAATATACAGGGTCTTTCTGAAGAGAAGAACAAAATGAGTACATGCGAGGCAGAAGTCAATGTGATGTAATAATGGATGGATTAAATTTCTTTCCTGGAATATCTCTGGTTATAGGGAACTCACCTTCCCTTAAGTGCAGCTCTTCCATTCTGCATTGCGCTTTTAATAGAAGATTCCTCCTTGCCATCAGCCAAGTCAACTATCAGATACCTTCTCCTCAGCGTGCCCAGTTCTGTCTTCTATAAGACAGTCACCAGGAGAGTAAGAAATTTTTCCTGGTCTCAAGAAGACTTTCTGCAGATTAAACCAATCCATTCCTTGCCCACATTTTTCAGACCACATGGTTCTGAGGTCATCTGTCACTGAAAGTGTCGTCCTGGGTTGGATGGTGGTTAGGAAAGTCTGTTTTGACATCAGAGAGATTGGAATTTGAAGCGCTACCTGCTATTTACCAGGTGTGTAAGTGTAACCTCCTGGAACCTAAGTTTCTTCCTCTATAACTGCCTTGGAGATAGTGAAAATTATATGAAATAAGACAGTGCTACAAATAGAGTTAAATATTCAATTTATATGATCTACAATTAGAATACTATATGTGTTAGCATTTGCTGTAAACAGACTTAAGTTTAATAATTTAAAATAAAAAATTTGATAGCTCATGATTCTGTATGCTCACAACTTGGGCTATGCTCAGCTTGAAAGTCCTGATGATCTTGGGTGGGATCCTCATGCGTTTGCCATCTGTTGGTCGTTGAAGGTCTCATGTGTCTGGTAGTTGGCTGGCTGCAGGCTGTGGTTCTGGCCAGATGTTTGCATCATCCATCAGATAGCTTAGGCTAGTTCACATGGTGAGGGCCTTGGGGTCCCCAGGAGCAATAGGACATGTCCTATTGTACAAGCACTTTCTAAGTCTCCACTGGTGCCGTATTCCCCTAATTTCCCATTGGTCAAAGAATGTCCAGAGGTGGTATGGCACAGCAATACCAGATGTCACTGATGCAGAGAGAGGGAAGAATTATGGCAAATCTAGTAATTTATCCCAGCCTAAAATCTTTTTCCAAAAAAAAAAAAAAAGAATTTTATAGGCAATAGTAAAGGATAGATTACTCTATTGGAGATTGAATTTTTTATCTCCTGTCATATTAGTGATTTTGTACTTTCCTGTGTATATTTTGTTCGGTGTGTGAGTGTGTGCGTGTGTGTGTGTGTGCACGTGTGGGGGGGGGTGGAGAGAAAGAGAGAGAGAGATGAAGAGAGGAAGGAGATGGAAAATTGATAGGTGACTAAGATGGTTAACCCGAATAAGAGGTTATGGAGTCAGACAGTCTTGGTAGCCTCATGCCCCATCTGGGCAGGAGGAACAGAGAACAGTCTCTGGCTCAGGCAGCCACCTTTATGGCACTCCATGTTCTGATGATGTCATGGAGATCAAGAGTACCAGACTAATCCCAGAGAGTTAGAATTCTTCCATTCGTCTCTTCATACTGCAAATGTGTGTTGAGTACTATCTCTAGGATAGGTACTGGCTGGAGTGCAGTCTGGTGCTGGCACTGTGATCTCCCAGTGATCATAGACAAACAATTTTGCCTATATGGGCTTTTCTTTTTCATCTGTTTAATGAGGGAATTTGGTTTAGTGATATTGCAAGTATCTTCCAGCTGGGATGCTGTACATTTTACAATACTAGTTCTTTTTTGGTTGTTTCTTCTTAAAATGTATATATCTTTTGTCCTGGCTCTTAAGCTCTTACCTTGTTTTCATGGCACCCACCAATGGGTGGAATGGAATACTGACAAAAACAAAAGCTGGACTGATAAAATTGATTTCTCTGGGCAGAAGGCTTTTCATGATCCTATATATAAAATATCTTATCACAAAAGGAGCCTTATACTGCCCAAATGAGATATAGTAGTCAATGCCCCAAGATTTCTGTCACAACCTGGCCTCTTGAGAGGCCACCTAATGAAAATGTGAGGTTGTCCCATGTTAAGGTAAGGATCAAGCCTCCTCCTTTTCTACTTATATGTGTTCTATAATGGAGATGTTTGTTAGTTTTGGAATAGGAAGAATGGTGTTAGCTATGGGTATTGGGCATTTACTTACCTTTTTGAACCTCAGTTTTCTCTCCAATTCAACAATACCTCCCTATGTGGTATTGTTATAAGGCATAAGGTTCTATAAACGCCAAAGTTAGGGCCTGTCTCCTTGTATGATTTCTAACAATATTTGTTTCCCTTTCTTCTCTTCACCTTTTGCTGAGCTAATCAAATGGGATTATATGTGCTAGCTGCAGCACTTTGTAACTGCAAAGTACAAAACAAATCAGGGATTATGATTATTTGCACCAGCCCATGCTCCAGGAGTTTGGAAGTACCAGGAGGTTTTCACTGCTCAGAGATACCCAGCTGTGTTAGAGGTGGCATTGGGGATGGTCCCAGGTCTTTGCCTCCAATCTCGAGGTTTGCCCACTGCTACTTTCTGCTCAGTTATCCACCCAGCATGCTGGGGAGGTCAGTATGTAAGTGGAGCTATGTATATCACCTTAGGTTCTACAACCTTAAGAAACACAACAAAAACATAAGCACCTATAGGAGCCCTATAGGGAAGCATACACATAGATAAAGTCTTTTCAGGACAATGCTACTTAGCATACCAGTGGCGTGCCTAACCTTGGGTCTTGTATACTCTTGTGCTGACCTTCTCTCTATCTTTTATTTTTCACCCTTTGAAACAGAGAGCAAATTTTTATTGGCAAAGTTTCTCAGATATGTCTGAAAGGCATTTGGTGAACACTAAGGGTTGTTTATTTCCTTAGTTGAGTTGATTTCCCCCCACCAAAAGGTTTCTCTTTGAAATGCTGATGGAAATACCATCATTTCTCTTTACCTTCTCAAGAGAGCCATAAAATGCTATTGGCTATTAGCTG
This sequence comes from Acinonyx jubatus, assembly GCF_027475565.1. NCBI lineage: Eukaryota > Metazoa > Chordata > Mammalia > Carnivora > Felidae > Acinonyx > Acinonyx jubatus. The sequence goes on from NC_069388.1 coordinate 93,911,258, forward strand.
AAATGCTGCCTCTTGGCTCCACTGATCCAAAGGGATTTGGGATCCCAAGGGTGACCAGAGATTAATTATACACAGGTTATATTCAGAAATGTCCCTGTGTGCTTTCTCAGGATCTGCATTGTTAAGACAGTATTTTGTTAAGGCCCAGGCCAGGGTTATGAGCTCATAGGAAATTGAAAGACTGAGTCCCTCCAGCAGGTTGGATGCAAGACTATTAAATGATTCACTCCTGGAGGTGAAGTCATTAGAACTCATAAAAAGGGCAGCTTCTGAACCTATGGGAATCAAGCCTTTGTGATCTTTCAAATCATATAAAGGATGAGAGAGAGGTGGGAATAAGCATCTTAAAAATGGTTTCAATCTGAAGTACAAAAGTTCGCTTTAAGCAGGAGGGCTTGAGAGGGCTGAAATTACTGAATGTGTCATTAAAGGTTTTTAGAAGTGATTTTCTAAGGAGTGTACATTAGTGTCTGTAGGTATAAAGAATCAAAGAGCAAGTAAAGAGATAGACTTGGTAAAGGGAATAACCTTACCAGTGTAATCTGAGAGGAAAGACTTGTAAGTATTTGAATTGTTTTCAAGGAGTACTGTTTGATAGGCTGGGGAAGTACCCACTTTTATGGCATTGCTTCAGTGGGAATGGTGCAAATTCCTGCAGGTGATGACAGTGTATGCATAGGCTCCCCCTTGCCTGGCCCCCTCCACTGCAGCTTGGGGGAAGCTGGGAGGTGTGAGCTTGTTCACTCTGGAAACTGGAGAAGCAGCTAGCCATTTCTCTGGCCACTGCATGTGCTGAATATTTAGTGAGAAGAAAGAATAGAAGACGGTAGGCAAAGGGTAGGGGAGGGAAAGGAAGGAGTAAGAACTAAAGATGAGGGGATGAGGCAGTGTGGAAGGGAAAGTGGCTGGCCATTAATAACTATTGAGTGATTAATTCTAGGCATCATGCCAGGTATCTGTGCTTGTGTTATCTCAGTTTCCCTGCCCATGGCACAATTAGCGTGAGTGGAATATTCATGGCAACACCAGTGGAAGTCATTCTGCCTTCTGCTTCAATAGCAGTTATAGCAAGGGGCATTGTAAATTCAGTAGGACTGCCCAAGTTCTTACTGGGTGATTTTAAGGTCTTAATAGAGTTTTGGGGTTTTTTGTGTGTGCTTGTTTGTTTTGTTTTGTTTTGTTTTGTTTTTAGAAGAGTGGAGAATTAACAATCGAGTGAAAACAACAAACTGTCCTATTAGAGAGTTAAGGAGACCTAACTTTAGATGGTACACTGCTGCCAGGTGACCCCTTTCAAGTATTCCTTCTCTTTAATAACCTCTGAGATGATTCTGCAAAACTTCCACTCAGGAGATCTTAGAAAACACTCCTCTGGACCATCTTCTCCTTCTAACAGTTAGTATAGAGGAAGAATATAAGAATGGTTAGTTGTTTTATCACTAACCCACCCTGTTATTAAATAGGATACATTCCTTATTGAAATGGAACATTACAACATTACAAAACCACATTCTAGATTGTCTTGCTGATTATCTACTTATAACAAATCAAATCATGACATGCAACTGAGACTTTGCCAGTGCATGTGGCCAATGCTTCCCTTTTACTTGCCTGTCTCTGTGCTATTATTGCATGTTGTGAACTGTTCTCTTGAGAGACTCTTTCTTTCCATTCTGTCTCCCAAATCCCACACACTCACCTAGACCTAGTGCATAGTCCACCTTCTTTTCCAGGCCCTCTCGTCAATTCTCTGAATTTAGAAAGCCCTTCCTTTTTGCTGTGCCCTCAGAGAACTTTGATACACCTGTGTTATGGCATGCATCCCTTTTTGCCTTTGGTTGTCATTATATGTGTGGACATTCTACCTGTCCTATTGATCTGTGAGCTTTTTAGAGCTGTCCTTGATTCACTGATGGTGGCTAGAAACTAACTGAAAGGAATTCATGCAAATGAGTTGTCCCTTGACCATGAATAGTGCAGAATGGGTCACAAAACATATATGCCTGGTACATAAGTAACTTAATAATATAGACAATGAAAAGAAGACATCCTGGGGCAGTCCACACTGGCAAACATGGGTACAAAGATCAAGGAATTTTCTAACAGCTTCTGATGGCAAGAAGAAGGACCATAGTGAGCTAAAGCCATTGGGGAAGTCTTCACAGATGTCCTTAGAACTTGAACTGGAAGTTCAAGTATCATCGTGAAAATTTGAGTAGAAGAGAAAGGAGAGGGGAGAGAAGGCAGGGGGATAGGGAAGAAGATAGAAATAACTTCAGGCTTCTGTAGATTAGTTTGGACAAATCAGGAAGACTTCCTAACCATGCTTTATGTTTTCATCAAACCTTACTTATAAACTCTGTCACCTGTAGTATTTTATGTGACTCCATCTAGTAAGGTCCAGAGACCAAATTCTACTTTATTGCAAACAGTACTGCAAGGGAGACTTACTGTGTACACAGTGAAAACCTACTCCAATGGTTATAGATCTGTTTGGATCAAAAGTAATGATGATGAGAAAGAGGAAGGGGAGAAGGACGAGGATAGTGATGATGAGGACACCGATCCCCAGAATCCTAGAGGCTGAGGACAGCACAAATGCAATGTAAAGAGGGGCACAAATTTTCTATCGTGATGTAGGCTCAATTTACACCTCTGATAAGGTGTAAGTGTAATCTGTGTTAACCAGGTCAAAGTTCAATGCAATATAAAGCATTGCGTTTACTTAGTGCTCCCTCCCATTTGAGAACACAGCTATGTGGGTTTAGGCAATTAGTTTGTTAGTTAATGACTTAATCACCTTCTCAGGATGCAGTCTTGATACTCAAACCATCTCCTCCACCAAGCCTATATATGCTGGAAACCTAAAAGCTCATCTTCAGGCTTTTGCCCCTAGTTGCTGCCCAGGGTCCCCAAGTGATAGTGTCAGGAGTAAGGGGTATTTACCTGAAGGTGAAACAAATAGTTGAAACCCCATGGCCTCCTTAGCATAGGGATTGAAAACCTCTTAGCGATCACCAGAAATTTACGTTTGCTGTTGGAAAATTGCTTTGGGAAATGATGTGGATCAGAGAAGTAAATTTTCTGTCAAGATAAACTTTAGTAGTGAGCAAAGCAAAATTTGGGGGGAAAAAGATCCCTAGGTGTTTTATCTCATTTTTATTAACATTCTGTAATATTTACCACAGCCGTAGTCTCTGAGCCAAACTGTCAGTGGAAGCATTGAACTACAGAGAAGATTCAGGCATTTCTCTAGAGAGGATACCTTCGGTCTCATTTTACAAACAGAAGCTGTTGATAACAGATGTGCTTCAAAAAGCTGGCAGTTTTTAAAAGAATTAAGGTGAAAAATAAAAGCCTTAAAACCCCACCACACAGATACCAGGAATCCACAGCCTCTGGACTGGCCCAGACTTTTCAGTGTGTTTCCAGAAATTGCTGTTATGCAGTCTGCACAGACGGTGGAGTGCTTGGGCTAGCAAGGGAGGGGAGGGAGCTTGGCAGGGCACCAGCTCAGAGCACGACTCTTCTTTTCTTTTTCCCAAAGAGCTGAGCCTGGTAAAAAATAAAAACACAAACAGACCCTTTCCCTCTTTCCCATCTGCTTTCATCCCAGTGCTTTGGGGTTGGTAGCCCTGGGTAAACCGGCCGAGCCCAGCAGGCTGCTGGCTGCTGAATGTGTTGCTGGATTTTGCTGCAGTTCAGAGCTGTTTGGCCCGGGGTCCAAGAACATCGAATCTCACTAGCGGGCAGATAGGGGACCACAGCAGTCGCCTGTGCATGAGGGCTCAGAGAAGCAGCACGTGCACTTTTGATGGCAGTGGTATGGTGTAATAAGTGATTATAACTGAACCGAGGCTGACTTCTGCCTCCACCTTCTTACGGAAGTTTCAGTTTAGGCTCTCAGGAGATCTATCAGGTTTCTGCTGCTGAGGAGAGGCATGCTCAGAAAAAGAGGATGGGGGATTGGATCTGTTGGCAGATCTGGGAAGAATCGTTACATTGAAAACTCACACCAAATAAATAAATAAATACATAAATAAAAGGCAATCACCTGAGACAAGTCTTGGAGCACTGTTGAAAGGGATCTTTGTCACTTCCTTCTTAACTGAGTATTCCAGCTGACTCTAATAAGAGAAGGAGCTGTCTCTCTTTCCACTTATTATAGTTGCTAATCTATACCTCAGGTTTCTCCTGTATGGGGAAGAATTTTCCATTACTAATGTAATGTTCTATTTATGTTGATTTTAGAGAGGGGGAGGGTCAGAAGGAGGAAGGGAGGGAAGGAGAGAGAGAGAGAATATCTTGAGCAAATTCCATGCTCTGTTGTGAGCCTGATGCAGGGCTTGATCCCCCAACCCTGGGATCAGGACCTGAGCCTAAATGAAGAGTCTGACAGATGTTCAACTGACTGAGCCACCCAGGCGCCCTGTGATGTTCTATTTAAATTAAACTCTTATAGCCACTTTTCAGAATCCATTTCTAGAAAGCAGTTGCTCCTAATGCCTTTCAATTCTCATCGGGTCTATTTGTATAAACATAATGTGTAACTCTACATTGGTGACACGGGGTGGAAACTAACATTACTTGAGAATTCACTATCCACCAGCACGTGGTGGGCACAACACTCATGATTCCTGAGATGCTTCTCAAAAACGTGCAAGGCAACCAAATATATGTAGAGAGGTGGACACCAAGGTTCATACAGGTGAAAAAATGACCTGCCCAAAGGCCATTTGACCCATTTGGGTCAGACTCTGCTACATGGTAAGAGACGAAGTCAAGTGAAATGAGGGACTTTCCCTCAAGGAGAAGTCTAGTTGCCTCCGTGCTACAAATGGTCTAGACCGAGGATTAATGAGGGACTTAATCCAGAGAAGTGACTAGCAGGGATTTTAGTCTCTCTGGAGGAGGGTTTGAAACATGTGGCCCTCTAAATTGACACTGTGTGGGTAGCTGCCCACATGTCACCACCCTCCTCCTCTTTCCACTGCTTAAATCTTTGCATAGTATCCCACAGCTTTTGAAGTTGTCCTTTACTTTCCCTCCTTTAATCCTTACCAGATTCTCATGAAACAGGCTGAGCAGGGATTACTTTCTGAATTTTACAGACAAGGGAATTGAAGTTCAGAAAGGTGGTGATTTATCTAAGTCAGTAAATGGCAGAGCCAGGCCCAGAGTTCTGGCGATTAATTCCATACCCTTTTTTTCCCTCTCTAATATATCATAAAGACAACTCTGGGAAGTGTTGAATGCAGGAGGGGCTAAGACACAGTTCTCCAAATTAAATGTTGGCTGTTCAAATAATCTCTGAATTCTAGTTTTTATTATCAAAAAATCCAGACCTCCCTTGACCTTCTCAAAGTTTTCAAATGGTGACCTGCCATTTTACTATTGTCTCTACCTCCATGTTAATCATTGTGTATGTCAGTGTTTCTCAAACTTTTTTTCTCATTATCTCCAACTAAAGAGATTTTTTTACACATTTTCCCCAGTTGCTGCCTCTGAAATTTTAATACCATAAATATATCCTATATCGGTTTATGTATTCGGTAGGGTATATACATCGGTGCTTTATGCATACACTAAGATTTACCTGTTCCCTCTCAAGAACCAGTCTTTACCCCCTTGGTTCAATTTTGCCCTCATTGGGATTACGTAATTACTCATACCTATGAATTCAGTAAAATCAATCAATCAATCAATCAATCAATCAGTAAAGGGAGAAGTGAATGAGGAGGAAGGAAGAAGGAATGGGAGGGAAGGGGGAGGGAGGGAGGGAAGAGAGAAAACAGTAAAACAAGTCAACAAACAGAAGGTGGTCCTCAATTTCCCAGTAGCTATAGCTTTCTCTGGCATATATATTCATGTGTTGGGGGTTCACTCACTTTGGGCAAGTATCCCTAATATGCCTGTTCAAAGCAGTGGCAGAGCATTCTTTAACCATTCTGTGAATGAACGCAAGAAACAGGCAGTGGCTTGGAACAGAATCACCTCTCAGAATTTAATTTTCAAGGTACAAAATAGTGAGTTCCCTTTGACCAGACTTAGTCTCTGCCTGTGGTGTTGGGTGGGTCTCTAAGGAGGGAAGAACCTTTCCTTGGGGGAAGTTTGATGATTTCACAATTTTACCTGCTGATAAGCAACAGTAAAAGAGAATGCATTGGAAATTACTCCTACTCTCCTCCCCCTCCTTAACACTCTCCGTGCCTACTAAATGGGGCAACTAAAAGGAAAGGCAAAAAATCACTACTACAAACAAGAAAAGAAAGGCCTGGGCAGGTAGCACTGGCTTCCCCAAGGGCCAGCAGCAAATTAGTACCAAAACTGAACTTACATGCAGCTCTTGACACATGAGCTCCTCTCCCAGAAGAGAGAGTCCACCTCAGATGTGTCTCCTTTTGTTACATTTGCTTCAGTAACATCAAACTGTAGCTGTTAGCACACAGAGAAAAAAAAAATCTTTAAATAAACACCAGCAAATCTGTTACAGCTGAAGATGTATGCTTAGTGTCCCGGGGGCCAGTATGATTTAATATTGCTGATATTAAGTAAGAGTTTGGGAGCTGGATAACAATTGCAAGCTGTGTAGTAGCTTTCCACCTTCAGGAATTGACTAGGATAGGGAATAGCTCACATGTAGAAATGAGTTTTGTTGAATCTTCAAAGACTAATATGAACAATGCCGGTCATCAGCCTTCAGTTCATGTAGAAATTGGAAGATATTGCCGAACCCGCTTGCACACGTGCTCATGTTGCGGTAGAGGGTGCATTTACCAGGGCTGACAATTAACAACCAGAGCGAAGTCAAACATGAGTGTAGAGGCCAAGGCCTGAGCGGGTTGCAAAGCTGTGAAGGAAGGCACGTGTGTCTTCAGACTCCATTTCCTGCCTCCTTACCTTTTCCTTTTGAATCCGATGCTTCCGGGAACTCAAAGTTTCAGACATCATCTTATCACAGAAGAGAAAGGGGATAGCATGACTTGGGAGTACAACAGCTCTCTGGCCATGTGACCCTGTTTTATTTATCTTTTGTTAAGAACATAAAACGAAACAATACTGATCTAGCACCTACCAGGTACCAGGCACTGTTGTAAGCACTGTACAAAGAGTAACTACTATAATTCTCATGACCGCCCTATCTCCATTTTATAGAGGAAGGACCTGAGGGTTAGAGAGATTAAGTAACTTGCAAAACTCATTCAGCCAGAACTTGAACCCAACCATTATGTGTCCAGAGTTAAGTGCTTGACACTCCCTGCTATGGTAAGTAACCTTGGGCAAGTCATTGAACCCCTCTAAACCTCAGTTTACCTATCTGTAGAATGGGGATATTAATACTTCTCTGGACAAGGAGAGGGGGAGGTTTATTGCAAGGTGTGACTAAGAAGATAGTTAAGGGTTTAGCAGGTTGCCAGGTACCTAGTAAGGGCAGTATATAATAAACACTTCCCAAGGGGGTGGCTGCCTTACATACACAGAGCAGAAAGAAGAGGAGGGCTCTTCTGGACATGTTCATGATGAGTCTGGTGGGTCTAAATTCTTAGCACAGTCCTCTTGCTAATTCCTCTTCTTCAAGTTACATTGTTCTGTTGTTCATTCAGCACATATTTACTTAATCCCTCAATAAGAACTGTTGTGCTACTTTGAATGAGTTGACCAATATAGTTAGAATTTAAAAATCTGAGTGATATGTTACCTTTAGTTGCATTTCAGTTTTAGTGTGATTTCTCAAGACTCTTTTCCCCTAGAGCATGTTTATTCTTTTCCTTTTGTACCTTTATGATTTTTGGAATAGTGTGTAAAACAGGATCAATATGAGAAACTCAGATAAAAATGACCTGGATGACAAGCAAAGGAGTGAGGCTGAATTCTAAGAAGGACCATTATTTTTAGAATAAAACACACACAACACACACACATTCAGTTACTGGGAAATATGGATTTTACCACAAATGCAATCACTTTGGAGCAGAGACAGCAAGACAAAAATCACAGAGTGCGTGGTTCTGCAAATGAGGGACCAATGACAGGATTGTCTTGGTCAGCTGAAGACACATTGTTGCTTTGTTCCATTATTTGTGTCTAACTTGACTTTTTCAGACCTTTCTGTGGCAGAGTAATACAGCCCTTGCTTGGCACAGACTGAGCCTCTGCACTGCCATCCAGGGCTGCCTATGGTGTCTCTGAGATAGAGGCCCCTGCCACATGCACTTTGCAATACTGAGAATTCTTCATTGAAGATAAACGCACTGATGGGGAGCACCTAATAAAACATGATTTTTAAAGAAAACACTGATTTAAGGAGATAAAGTATGCTGGAAGATTCAGTCTTTATCCTGGCTTTATGTTAAGCCCATAAACTACTGGCAGATCTGGTTTTATACATGAATAGTGGTCTATGTCGTTTCATTTGAAGGGAACAAGGGAGGATCTCTTGTCCAAGTATACATCACTCAGCTGTTTCAGTACCTGAAGTTCTAGCACTGGAGCAATTTCTTTCTTATTTTCCCCAAAGATCCTTTTTAAGCACACAGACACACACACAACACAACACAAATTATCACATCCATCCATCCATCAATTTTCTTCTGGGACTTAGTTTTCACATTTATTTATTTATTTATTTATTTATTTATTTATTTATTTATTTATTTATTTTAATACTATAATTTATTGTCAAATTGGCTAACATACGGCGTATACAGTGTGCTCTTGGTTTTGGGGGTAGATATCCGTGATTCATCGCTTATATACGACACCCAGTGCTCATCCCAACAAGTGAATTTTCACAGTTTTTAAAGTGTTGGTGGCAAAGGAGTCAATGGCAGTGGTCAAGCGGAAAGGGAACTTTTGGTGATGGGGTATTTGGAAAGAGTTGGCATCTCTTTATATGTCTCTGAACCATCATGGAGGCTCCTGGGGCAAAGAAAGGAGTATCAGGCTTGGGACAGGGGTCGGGGCATCCAAGAGGCAGTCGTGAGACTGTGATGCCAAACGTTGTCATTGCCAGATTCCAGTTGGAGAAAGAGAAGGTGCGGGAAAATGTTTGTAATCTGTTCTCTAGGACTCTTCCTGAAAGACTGACTGATTTTTGGATCTCTAGCAGGAAAGGAAAGGGAAGCATTAGAAGGGGAAGGACAAATAATTAGAAGAGGCAGTTCTGAGTGCCAGGCCTGGCCATAGCCTTGACCTTGTGCAAGCAACTTAGCCTCTTCACATTGGAGTCTTCTTGTCTTAAACAAAAAAAATGGGATAAATTTGTATTTGCCTTGTGAGATTGTTGGGGGAATTAAGGCAAATAAAATCATTAACTGTGAACAGCACTTTGTAAATTATGGAGTGCTTGGAGACAAATTACAAGCCCATCTATGCCTGCATATCTTGCTCACAATATCAGCCCCACCAGGTGGAGTTGGGGGGCGGGGTGGGGGGGAGTCTCCTCACTTAGCACTGACCCCCATCCAGCCTAGCCACCTGCCACCCTGTGTGAAGAGCTGTAGTCAGACCTGTGCATGGGGTAGATCAGTCAGCTGCCCATGCTGTGACTCTTGTGACCCTCTAGCTCGGGGCTTGTCAACCTTGGCTGAACTTTGGAATCAACTGGGAAGCTTTAAAAAAATCTCCTCACCAAAGCCACACTGCACGAAAATTAAATCAGAATCTCTTGGGGAGGGACCTAGGCATCCATGTTCATTAAAGCTCCCAGGTGGTTCCAATGTGCAGCCGGGGTGAAGACACATTCTCCTGGCTGAGCAAGAGAAAGGAGGATGCGGCTAGACAATGACTTATTTTTTCTCATAAAGTAGGGGAGGTAGGGACTACCTCCTCTCTGAAGTCCTTGTCTCTGTGATTTTTTAACTACCTTTTCTCATTCATATGTAGGAAACCTGATAAATCAGAATATCTGGGGAATGGGAGTTCAGGGGGATTTTAATTTTCTGGTTAAGGGACACTAGCTGGGAAACCACTTTTGTTTCCTGTTTTATTCTTGAGAAATTCTAGAAGCCCAGAACTGGAAGGGTTCTTAGGGAATACCAGCATGAATCCTCCTAAAGGCAAAGTGACAGTAAGGTGATTACCAGATGAACCCACGACATGTGAGTAACAGAGCCAGGTTTAAAGGCCAGGTGTCTCTCCTGAGTTCTGGACCCTGAACTTCAAGAGCATTCGCTTGATCTGGCCTATTGAAATGTTGTGATTAACTAGAGCCAGTCCAATGTGAATGGGTTTGTTTCTAAGTGAACTCTCCAATTCCCTCATAATGCCACATGGCTATGAACTTTATTCACCTGTGTCCCTTGCCTGGCCCCAAATGCACTTCAGTTTGCGCTGCCTGCATCTCTAGACCGTCCTGTTTCTAAGGTCTGCAATGATTTCCCTCATTAATAATATATCCACTCTACTCACTAGACGAAACACATTGAATTTTTTTTAAAGGGGAACCCCAATCCCACCTCAGCGACATTCCAGGCTTGCTGGAGAAAGAGAAAGCCCAAGCAGGTCAGCTCAGTTTGTTCAGACTTCAGGACACCTTCTGGAAGGAATATCATGTTTCTCATTTTCCTTCTTGTTAAGTAAATATCCACTGGTAACTTGATTTTTTTCCTCCTGTTTCCTAAATGAGGTATTGCTAAGAAAAAGTGGGTCAATTGAGGGTTCTGACAAGTTTCGTCCCAGTTAATTTAAGTTTTGCCATATGTTCTCCGAGAAGCATGTGCTAACTACAGGTCCTTTGATTAGCAACCAACCTGAGGGGTTTTAATTTAGACTTTCAGTTCTCTAGCAAAAGAGAGGAAGATTCAAAGAGAATAGATCTGGGTGAACCCAAACTTAACTCATTGGAAAGGCGGCCACAAGCAAACACACTGGTGTAGACAACCTCATTACTTTACACCATGGGGCAGAGGTTCTTAACCTCAGCACTCTTGACATTTTAGAGCAAATAATTATTTGTGAAGGGGCTTTCCTGTGCATTGTAGGATGTTTAGCAGGATCCATGACCACCACCCATGAGACGCAAGTAGTCCCCACCACCATGCACGAAAACAAAAAAAGTTTCCAGCCACTACCAATTGTTGAGTGGATGGCAGAGTTGCCCCTGCTTGACAACCATAGAGACATAGTCCTTTTAATGGCCGGGAAAGAAATCTCAACAAGTCTCCGACAGTAATACCTGGATGCCCATACCTTAGTCTCTCTGTGTCTATCATTGTGTGGTGAGAGGTTGGACTGGATGAGCAGCTGGGCAGTTTTGCCTCTGGAGGCCTGTGGAGAGGTATCCTCTGTTGGTAGAGTCCTACATTACCCAATTAACAGAGGCCAGGGCAAGTGAAGTCATCCTGAAAACTCCTGGGCTCAAGCATTGTACCCACGCCATCCAACAAGAATACGTGAGCATGTGTCCTGTGCCAGTCCTTGGTTCTGCTGGGCGGAGGAGCAGAGGGAGTGACTATTAAAGGGAAAAGGAAATAGGGCATGCCAAAAAAGGCTACCAAACTGAATGCCAGTGCTCTCCATTACTAGCCGGGTGACTTTGCACAGAGCACTTAACATCTCTAAACTTTACGTTCCTCATGTAAGGGTAAGGTTCTTAGCATCTCTCTCTCTCACACATATTGAAATCTAGGTAAAGGCTCCCATACTCAATAGATTTTATTCCCTCCATCTTGTTTATATCTCTGACTAAACCTTAAGGGTGTAGTAGATAGTGCCTAGCCTTGTGAGCAAAACACCAAAGACCTACAAAAACTGGGTCCACTGAGGAAGGCCAGAAGATTGTGCCCAGTCAGGAGTAAGAATTTTGCCTCTTGGATCCCTGGGGAAAAAATCAGAGAAGAATATTTTTGGTGGAGAAATATGTTTCCTAACCCTGAGGTGGAATTCATTGGTTAGGAAGGTACTCTCAAAAGAGTATCTTGCCATTTGCTGGCTCTTACCATTAGGTAGCAGGCTTATACTCTCCTACAGTATGAGGAGCTCAGAAGATCCCCCAGCTGCAAAGCATCTACCAACACATTATCTAATGCCTGAAAATACAGTCAGTCCTTTACATTTTAATTGTGATTGATTTTACCAGGTTCTTTCTTGAGTAACAGTTTGCTCATGGAAGGAGAAAGTAGGAGGGTAATTGATGCTGAAAGAAGTTATGTAATGTCATGTGTGTGACTGTATATGTAGTTATATAAATATGGCAATATATGTGTATGCCTGGTTATATCTGTGTTGTGTCCCTAAACTTCTCTGAAAATATATTTCAGGACCCTGCTTCAGAGTCATTTTCCAGCTAACTCCTTGTTATTTGTCATTCCATCAATGACAAAACCCAAATCAACCAACATAACCACCTACCTAGAGGAGATAATTGATGCTTATTTTGACTACCCAGAAACACTGTAATCCCCATTCTCCAAAAAAAGATATACATTCCAGTCTTTTGATAATGCTGTCTGTGAGAGAGATATCTGATGCCTTTTATTTTACTAGAATACGTGACCCACCAGTGGCTATGCCAGATAGAACAGGCACCGAACTTGATGACAAGTCGATTAATATAACCCAAAAACACAGCCAGCCCCTGAGCCCTCCAGTGATCTGTGTGCAGTTGCTTAAGAAACTTGAGAAGAATAACAAGTGGCATTTGGCCCTCTAATTACCTACACATACTCATAAATGTGTTGTTGATGCTAAGTCATACCAAATGTCTGCCTTCCTGCAGGCAGGGAGAAAAGGTAAGGCACTCTTATACTTTGAGGAGCGTGGGAGAATATTTAAAAAAAATGAATTTTAAAAAAGGTTTCCTTTTACTGGAGTCCTCTTTTCTTTGTGACGGCAACTTTACAGTCTTGGAAGCATGAGTTGTGCCTGGGACTGGTGTTCTCAACCATCCTGGCTGAAGTCTGAGCATCAAGGGCTGTTTTTTTTCTGTAAATGAAGGCCAAAGGATGGGTATTACTTAACCTGCTCCCTCTGGCACAACCTAAAAAACTACCAGGGGTAAGACTGGTGCGAGAGTGTCATCTGTCATCAGAAAAGACCTTTTTTTTTTTTTCTGTTTAAATATTCGAAAAACCTCTTTACTAGGGCTGAACTTTAATCATCTGAGAAGGTACTACAAATAGGGGGTTAATCCATCACAATGACCAGGAAGAGACATGAATTGTGGCCTTAATTTTTTTTTTTTTCAGATAGCACAGGATAATGATATTAGCACCCTCTGTGGGAAGAACACATAAAAAAGGTGTTACACCTTTAAAAATTAGATTCTCTTTTAAATGCTCAGTAGTTTGCTTAGAGGGGTCAGAGCAAGTTTCTTGAAGCTTAAAGATTAATTAATTTGTGAAAGAAAAGATTTCAAGTGTCACAAAACCTTAGTTAAAACTACTGATTTCCCTTATTCTTGCCTTTCCCCTTCCCCAGCCCTTCTTCAAAGCAAGAGGTGCGTGAGAATAAAATGGTGTGAGCTAAATTCCTTTTTGTGTAGAAAACATATCTTCTACAAAGACACACAACACAGAGATATACAGACACACAGAATAAAAACACAGCTTTCTGTGGCCAGCATTTGCTCTCCAGTTAGCAGACTGAAGATTGCTCTTGACAGTGATCTTTCATTACATTTACATGGACTTAAGATCTACACATGTGATGTTTAGTCATATGGGGGGCAGGGGTGCCAGCAGCATAAAACAAAGCACAATTATTCTCTGGCTTTTTCTTATGGCCGCGTTGAAAAAAAGAAAAACGAAAGAAAAAAATAGTCTTGGGTATAAGCGATAAACTCTACAGTCTCTAATATCTATATTTCCATGGGTGGGGGGCTGTGGTTCTGATGTTTCCCAGAAAGGACTTGCTTTTGGAAGCTTTCCCTATAGCTGTAAGCACACCAGCACAGCCTTTAATGCACCGAGCCAGAAGTACCTTTTGGTACTAAATTCCAGTAGCCTTCCTATGAGATTAAACCAATGGAGTCCAAGGAACTTTTCTTCAGCCACCACAATTTGGGATACATCCTCCCCCCAAAAAAGGTATGTTGTCTTCTAGAGGAGGTCTTTTTACTGGAGTTTAATTATAGATGGCATATCCCTAAGTGATCCCTAAGTTCCTGCTCCCCCTGCCCCCCCTGCCCAATGATACGCTGTTTAAAACGGCAGCTCCAAATTGTCATGCTTAGGCTCAATCTAAAAGCTTCTCCTCAAAGTTAGCAAATAAAGCACCTCTCTTCTAGCCTAAATAAGTGGTACAAGCACAGTGTATGTTATTATATCATGTTTTAATTAGAAACAAAGAAGATGAAGTTTCCTGGTCAGGAAGAATGAGCTGGGAGAGGGGAGGGGGAGGAGGGAGAGGGAGAGGGAAAGAGATGTTAAACTCTCAAGGTTTAACACATTAGAGACATTTGCAAAGTATTTCTCTCCAAAGGGCCTCTTACATGCAGTATTGTTAGAAAAATGGATTTCTCCGTAGGTAGAAGAGAAACCTGTCACTAATCCTCAGCTTAAGTAAACCTCCTGGTGATGACATTATGCATTTCAAACAGCAGATTTTGCCTTTTTAGGTAGGTGGCTAGAGGCATTTGCATTTGGGAGGTGGTGATGTGTCTGTTTTCCCCATCCCTCTCCCTACTATTTGGATGTCTCTCTTAAAAAAAAAAAAAAAAAAGGAAAAAAGAAAGATGCCTGGCTGTAGGATCTTTCAGAGTGGTGAGCACCTGAGTTTGAAAAAGACTTCTGGGCATGGGTGTTGGTTCAGTATTCACCATCTGCTCTCCATGACAGTTTATTTCCATCATACAATTGCTTAAAGTGCTAGCGAGTGCAAGACCCCTCCCATGCAATACACCGTACTCCTCCCTCTTTCCCATCCCCACACCCACCAACTGCTACCACTCTTTAATTTAGTCCAGTAAACAATCTGCACCTCATTGATGGATCTGGAAACCTGTGAAGGGTGGGGAGAGGCAATCGTTGATCCCAACACACAAAAAAGTAAAACAACACTGGGAAAGCAGACATTATAAAAAAGGGCAAGCTGAAAACAGGCAGCTTTTCTGTTCTGGGCTAACAAATTATTCCCATCTCAGTAATATTGGAACACAGGGTCAAATGGTGATCTTCCCCGATCCTACCCCACCCCCACTGCTTCTAAAGTCTGTCCCTAAAGTCTCCTGCCAGAAGTCATTACCCAGTAGTCATTCAACCTGAGGTAGGATTTTTCTCACTGTTCCCCATAGTAACTAGGAGTGTGCTCTCACTGCTCGGAGCCTAAGCTTGCTGCAGTCTTCGCAATGTGCTCCAGAAAGCACAGCTTTCATCCGCCAACATTTGGATTCTGCCTTATTCCCCTTATTCCCCTCAATCAGATAGGAGTGAGCAGGAGCTGAGGGGCTCTTTCTTTCACTTGGGAGAGTACAGAAAAGGGCACAAATGCTACCAACTCTGGTGAATCAAAGGCACAGGAGAATTACGAGCCAGTGGCATTAGTGGGTGAGATTTTGAACCGATTTGAAAGATGGTTGTATTAAGTGCAAAAACGTTTCTTGCTCATAGGACAAACTGTCTGGCACTGCCTTTTAAAAGCTATTTGTAACGATCTCTGCCTTAAAGGCTAGGCAGTGATGCTCAGTCCTCAGCGCCCCCTCCTTTCACTTGCGTTACAGTGATTGCATTGCTCTCTCCTAAAGATAATGTGAAAGGTCTTGCTTTTTCCCCTCAGTCTTTAGTCATGTGGGGATAAATCAACCTGATGAGCTTTATTTGTTCCTCTTAATATTTCAAATTGAGTCTGACCACTATACTCCACAATTTCTGGATTTTTCCCCTGGCCGCTGGACCCCCCAGCCCCCTCCCCCCCGCCCCCAGGGAAGGACATGGTAACTCTTCCTTCTCTTTTAACACAGGTAACAATTCATTTAGATTACACCAGTCTGTAAAAACTGTAAATGCTATTTTATTTTAAACATTTTAGTTTACAAAAAAAAAAAAATCAATGATTGGTACCTTTTTTACACTCTCAGATTCCTGAATATGGACAGATCTTCAAAGGAAGGAAGGAGTTCTCATATGAAATTTAAGATTGACTGTCCTGAAGGTTGTGGGGCAGGGTTTTTGTTGTGTTTTATTTCGTTTTTGTTTTTAAGACACAATAAAGCTAAAATGTCAAGTCTCTGGGAGATATCCCCTTACAGTTTCAGTCAAGGAGCATATCAGAGCACAGACAAGGAGACCCCAGCCTGGCGCTGGCCGGCCGCCCCGTCCGCCCAGGCGTATTTGGTAGCGCACGGGTTGAGAGCCACTGGGAAAATCACACCTCGCATTCCCTTGCGGGCTGCTGGTGGCAGGTACAGGATCCGTACTCATTGATGATCACCAGGGCTCCCTCAATGTGGTTCGGTTTGTAATCAACGTAGTATTCCTGGGCAGACATGGCAGCCATCTGATGCATGGTCTGTTTCTGCTTTTGCTTCCTGCGCTGCGTGACAAAGCACTGTCTGAGCTGCCTGAGGCTAGCTGGGAAACACTTCCAGGAGACATAGAGCACCAGGACCACGATGAGGAAAGAGAAGATGAGGGCCATGGTGCCTGTGACCACCTTGTGGATCTGCACGGCGTTCTCGGCATGCTCGCCGCCTGGGAGAGCCACAGTAGCCGGCTCGTGCGTGCCGTCGAGCTGCCCCTCCCTGCCGTCAGCGAGCGTGGTGGCCGGGCTGCCCGGGAGCCCGAGGTCACTGTGGTTGGTGACGGCCGAGAGCAGGTGGCCGCTCGTGGGGTCGGCCCCATCCTCGCACAGGTGGAAGGCGTACACGGCGTCTAGGACGTCCTCGCCCTGCGCGTACTCGGGGCTGGCGCACTGCAAGTTGCCATCGTAGCGCCCCTGGAAGCTGCTGAGCCACGAGGCCAGGGCGCACACGTTGCGCCCGCAGTCCCACAGGTTCCCGGCCAGGGTGATGCTCGTCAGCGATTTCCAGGAGTTGAGGATCCGGGGCTCGATGTAGGTGAGGCGGTTGGAGTCCAGCTGCAGAGACTGCAGGTGCGGCACGGTCTCGAACACATGGGGCTCCATGTACTCGATCTCGTTGCCCGACAGGTCCATTTTCTCCAGGTTCCAAACCCAGTCCAGCGAGCTAACCACAATGGCCACCTTGTTCCTCTTCAGGCAGAGGGAATGCAAGGAGATGAGGCGCGGGAAGTGGGCGAAGTTCACCTTGACCAAGTCGTTGTGCTCCAGGTGCAGCTCGGTGAGCTTGAACAAGCCGGCGAAAGAGTTGCGCGCCAGACTCTTGAGCTGATTGTATCCGATGTCAAGAAACTTGAGGCTGCGGCAGTCCTGGAAGATGCGCACCGGCACGAACTGGATAGCGTTGGACCGCATGTGAAGCGTGGTGAGCTTCCGCAGCCCATGGAAGAGGTCGGGCGCCAGAGCCTGCAGCTTGTTGTACGAGAGGTCCACGCTGCGCAGGTTGGGCATGGGCCGGAAGGTGGTGTTGGCCAGTTGGGTGATCTGGTTGGAACTCAGTGTGAGTTCCTTAACTCGGCGCAGTTTCTGAAAGGCGTCCCCCTGCACCGAGCAGATGTGATTGTGATCCAGATAGAGCCACGTGAGCTGCATTAACCCCGTGAACTGGCCGGCGCGCAGCTCCGAGAGGCTGTTGTAGCGCAGGGACAAGCCCAGCAGGCCGGACAGGTTGTGGGGCGCCTCGGTGAGGTTGAGCGCCTCGCAGTACAGCAGCCGCCCCTCGCACCGGCACAGCTGCGGGCACCCGCTGGGGGCGGCGGGCAGCATCTGAAAGCAGGCCCCCAGCAGACACAAGACCACCCCCGAGGGCCTCCTCAGCAGCCAGTATAGACAGAGACCGAGCAGCAGGAAATCCATTAGCGAGAATCTTTCCAGAGAGGCTGGAGAATGTCCATTGGAAGCGCTCGGTCAGAAATCTACATCATATTTTATTCCAAGGGAGGGGGAGGGGGGGAGGGGGAGAAAAGGGCAAAATCAAATAAATATATTGAAATAAAGAAGGACCCCCCTCCCCAAAGCCACACGTTCACCTCTAAGCATGCAGAAAGCTGGGCAGCATAGAAAGTTCACAGCCACGGAAAGATCAAAGAGACGGTGATTTGGTCCATGTTAGATGCTGCAGCAAAGAAAAGGGAGGAAAAAAAAAATCTTCGGGAAAGAATTTAATTAAAAAGTGTCTTACCCACCCTTTTCCAGAGAGTGACAACCTCCATTCAGCTGCTCCCTTTGTGTGCAGGCTAATTATATGCAGGGCGAGAGAAGACCCCTCTGTGTTTCCGAGGCAGCCCCGGTCCGCGGCCGGCGGATCTGGCAGGCGCACAATGTCTCACTTTGCTGCTCGGCTCTGGGCTGCAAGGGCGGCTGGCGAGGCGGGGAGGCGACTTCTAGGACCCGCAAGTTTCCCAACTACGTGCTGGCGCCGGGCTTCGCCTTCCTGCCGCTGTCCTTTCCCTCTGCAGTTCGGAATGTGACGTTGTGGGGAAAAAAAAAAAAAGAAAAAAAAAAAAAAAAACTCCAAACTCGGGGCTCACGACTCCCCAGGATTTGGTAGTCTGGTTAATGTCCGTCATTGGAAAGGACCACTGACCGGTGCCACCTTTTACTCCGCGGAGACCGCCTGCCATTCGCGCCCGGGGCGGCTGCGGAGAGCGGGCTCGCTCATGCTTTGCGGGCGGCGGGGTGGTGCGGGCGGGGAGCGGGGAGCGGCGCCCGAGCTCCTTCCCTCCGCCAGGCTGTGTGCGGCGCGAGCTTGCACAGGCACCTACTGCTCACTGAGTGTCGTAAGCTGCTCACGATTGTGCGTCTTCCCGGAGCACCTCAGACATGGGCAGATTGAAAAGGGGTGGGCACAAAACCAAACATTTTACGGAGCCACTGAAGTAATATATGTTCTTTGATGAAACGGAAAACACTTTCAGCTTTTTTGGGGGGTCCGTATTTCAAAAAAAGGGGGAGAGGGGATGGAGGTATGGGGTAGCATCATCAACGACAAGGTATTTCCAGGCAGGAAACTGTAATATTCTGTTCTCTCCCCCTTCCCTTTTGGGGACGCTCCCCCTCCCCCTTTAAAGCTGTCTACGTGTAAGAGACACGTAGGAATCTGTAGAGAAATCAACATTTGGTCCTTTGCTTCAGAAAAGCAACTTGAGAGAAGATAGAGTAAAGCAGTGATTGTGGGGGCTTGGCTAAGATTTTTTTTTTTTTTCCTCCTTTCCTTACAGGCACTGGAGTTCTGCAGTCAGCCAGCCCTTTTTAGTGGTGGATGGGGAAAAGCTTTCCAAATCCACTGGTTCTGGGAAGCCATCCCGTTTTGGTGGTATGAGACCCAGTGTGCTAGAAGCATATGTCTGTGTGCAGGGAGTCTTGCGTGAAATCCTACCAGGACTTCACCATTCTCCAAGGATGTCTGTAAGGTCCCAGGTGGATTAGAAAAAGATTCTGCTGTATGACACTCAGGAGGGCTGGCCCTAACATGCTGCACATGGTGATTACAGCACCCTGTAGCACTCCAGGAGAATATACTAGAGAATAGGCAGAGAAGGGGTAGTTTAAACCATAATGAAGCCTATCCCCCTGCATCATGCACCCCTAATTAAACTTTCAGACTGTAGCTAAATTGTCTCTCCTAACTAGGAAGAGAAGTCTTTGCCTGGTTATTTCCACTCACAGTCATCTGTAGCTGGGGTTCTCATAATAAGCGCTCTCTCTCTCTCTCTCTCTCTCTCTCTCTCTCTCTCTCTCGTTCCAACTGGCTTTGACCTGGAGAGTGTCTATATGTCTATTGTCAGGAACCTGTTTGTCATGTTAAAAAAAAAAAGTCCTCAGAGATGGCAGAGGGAAACTTTTCTGGAACTGAGTGTGGGCAAGCCTATCTTCCTGGCAGAGATGCCCAAGGATAGGGGAAATCAAATGTGAATGTCCATCTCCTCCTTTGAAATTCTATCATTTCTGCCTGTCGGGGATGGAAAGTGAGTGGGCATTATCTGTAGTGGTACTCACTATGATTAAGAATGAGGTGAATTACCAAAGCTCCCAAGTTGAATTGACTTTGGACGAGTACTGGGTTGTGCTTTATCACTCAAGCTGAAGGCACTTGCCAGTGGAATCAAAGTCACCAAAGACTGGTGTACTCCAGGAAAAGTCATACGAACAGGGGCACGAATCATTACATTTTGTATTCATCCGAGCTGTGCCCTGGGTATTCATCTCTGAGATGTATCATTTTATTGGAAGGAAAACAAAGGTGAGATGTCCTAAGCATCACATGTTGTCTAAGGAGCTAGAAGAGACATTAGAAAATCAAGCCTCTGAATTTTGCACAAGATGAAACTGAGGCACAGAGACATTAGGCAGTTGCCCGAAGTCTCACAGCTTGTTACCCACACAGATGGGGTTTTTTTGCCATCCCACACCAAAGTAGTGTTCTTCCTTTGCCATCCTTGAAGGTTGCCTCTTCGTCCCTCTTGTTTTCTGCCTGACTGTGGACTCCATACCTTCAGTTTTCACCCTTGTACATGCAAGGTACTGCAGAACACTTGAACAGACAAACAATTTCACCATCAAGTGTTTTCACCTCTTGCCAATACAATTATTCCTGACAGCAGGCTGGCTGATTGAGCCATAAACTCTAAAGGGTGGTGGGGGAGGTGGGGGCAGGCAGGAGTAAACACTAGCCAACCATTCAGCAAGCGCTATGAGTATAAGCCACCCAATCCCCATGGCTGCTAGGAAGAAAATCCTACTAATGCAGGCGGCTTGGCAAGGTGGTGATGGAGCCTGCCAAATGGGCAAGAAGAGGTCCCACTTTGGATGTCACTTGATTTGTAGAGCTGGTACAGAGAGGCAGAAAAGAGTTGAGTGTTGCCAAGGAGGAAAGAGAATAAAATTAAATTCCCTGCATTTATATGTGAATTTTCTTCTAAGTATGCTACTCAAAACATAGAAGAAATGTCTAGGTTGTAATTAAGATGTGTGTGTGTGTGTGTGTGTGTGTGTGTATATATATACACACATATATATTGCTTTTCATATTATTATCCTGCAAATCATTTCATCTGGATGGTATCTTTAAACCTTTCCCACCTCTAATGTGGCAAGTTTGCATCTTTTCTGTGCTTTTAAACCCCTTGGCAGAACTGTATACATTAACAGATTGAAATGAGCTTTATTGAAATTTAGCTATTCTAAGTCATCTAAGTTGCAGAATCCCAATTTATTATGTATTTAAAGCATACCAGCACTGATTAAATCAATGCAAATTAGGTTAAATAAGAACAACATGAATCAAGTGTTTCAGCAAAGTTGAGTTGAGAAACGACAACTTTTGAGTCACCACAAGCAAGTTGATATAGGCTGTTTTTCACCAGTTTTAATTCCATGCTTTTTAGGGTCCAACACACTAAAAAGTAAAAAGAGAAAAGAATTCACCTAAAGTTCTTTCTTTTCTCATGTTTGATCTTTCATATCTCTTTACCTGTCTCATGAGATCATCTGATTCAGGGTATAATGTGGCTATAGTGTATACTTGATCAGTCTGGCTAACCACAGGTTTCTGTTGGCAAATGTCTTCTCCTTCAGTGTTGGATGCTGATGAGAGACACTTTACATGCTTTAAAAACATCTTTAACATTTTCCATGTTTGTATGGGGAATGAGCTTATGCCTGTTTTGCCAAACCACCATGGTACAGTAGTCAGGCATCAAGAAAATTGCCCCAAGACATCATGCCAACATGTGACTGGGAACTGAAGTAAGAAAGGATAAGAATCTTGAAAATGTAGATTCAGAAAGTGGAAGGAATGCTGGGATACGATCTGATTGCCAAAACACAATGTGTAGCAAAGCAAGCTCGATACAGCTGGAGGGGCCAGAATATAGCTTGGAAGAGTAAGAGGTGATCAGTTTCTCCTCTTCTAAACCTTACAAATGAACCTTTGCATAATAAACCCTCCTGCTTTTTCTTGGTACTTTGTGTTGTGATGGGGGGCTGGCGAGTGTGTGTGGGGGGTAATCAAACAGTTTTGAAGGGATATGTCTTTCCCGTTTCATCTCAACTGAAGGTCACCTCCAGTTTGTTCACTGTAGTCAAAATCATTTGTGAACCAAGAGGTGCAAGTGGAGAATGTCTAAAGTGAGCATGCATCCTGGGGATTGGCTTTCCATTAGTAGTCTTGGGCAATGTTCAAGACAAGAAAAATTTGAGCAGTGATTTTAATGTTCTGTCATCGTCTGCACCAGCTCGGACCTTGATCTTTATGCTGTTGTCTTTAATTTTCAGTAGCAGTGAACCATAGCTTTTCTTTAAAAGGAAACATTTAGAGGAAGGGGAGGAAGGTGGAAGTCATAATTTCAGAAGGAGAGAATTAACTCTGTTGTTTCTGTAGGTATACAGTGTAGAGCTGGCATTTTACAGAATGCCTCTGAAGATGGATGTGGGACCAAAGGGTGAGGGCCGTAAGGCTTCTCTCAGGAGATCTACTTAGGAGAAACAAATTAAAGAGGGGAAGTAATTTTTTCTCATCCAACTTTGTCTTCCTCTTAAAACCAGGTAGTAGTACAAACAGAACTAAGGAAATAACTACCATGTTCAGTGCATGGTATGCGTTATGGGGGTAAACCCAAGAAATGTTTTGACTCAGTGCTTTCCTCCAGGAGCTTTAGGTGAGAAGGAGAAGCAGACACTGAGGAGGAACTTGGCCGATATTTATACATTTCCCAGTGCTTGAGAGTAAATGTCTCTAGAAGATACACATGACAAGAACTGAGAGGTCACAGTGGGGCCAGTGCTTAAAGTCTTCATTGGATGGAAGTAAAGCTTATGAAGGAGTTTATGGACTTGAGATATAGGTGCTCTGACAGGAGGGGTAGAATTGTAAAAGTGTAAGTATAAGGATGGGAACTGGAGTGCTTAAATCTTTTTGATTGGGTCAGTTTCTTTGCACTGGGGGTAAGAAGGTAGAGACAAATGGAATTTCTGTGGTGTTGGAAGAAGAAAAAAGTTGGTAAAGGGCTTCCAATACCATTGTGATAATCTGAACTTGCTATGTTCTTCTAGTCCCTAAGGTCTAACGCTTGAGAGTAATCTTTGACTCTTGTAATAAATATCTGGCTTAATTCAAGAGACCTGTTGTGCTATGCAGGGCTCCTCTCTGCAAGTTCCCTCTGTACCGCCGTATGTTCTAATCATGTCATATTATACTGAACTGCTGTATCCTCTCTCTATCTCACCTACCTTCATTCTAGCTGTCCTTCAAGGTTGCTGTGAAATTTCTTCTATGGCTTCTTCACAGATCCCCTTGTAAAGAGATCTTTCATTCTTCTGAGCTCCATTAGCAGCTTGTCCTTACCAACCCTGTGCCTGGTCCTGTTCCCTTTATATAAGTGTGGCAGTGATTTCTAACTACAGTGTTTTAGAACTGAATGGGACATTAAACATCTTGGAGACTAGAGTAAAAAGATCTCCACTGGGGTCCTTGCTTTGCCATTTTCTGCCCATTTGATCCCACACAGGTCACTCTATTATCAGTGAAATAGGACTAAGGATGGCTATTTTAAATTCAGTGACACCATGTATATTGGTATCTTGCAACTCAAAAGTGTAAGCCCCTGGAGGACTCGTAGCCTTGGAGCACATTAGACACGTAGAATCAGGTGTCTTCGTAGCCCCACTGCATCACATCTGCATTTTACCATTGGCTGTGGGCTAATATTAAATTTTGAGAAGCTTTCTATTGAAGCACTCACAAATTCTAACCTGAAGAAGGAACCCAGGGGTCACTGAATCCCTAGTTTTATAACTGAGGAATTGAAGGGTCAGTGATGTTAATTGATTGCTCATGATTGTTGGTAGAATTTGGACAAAACCCCCTTCTAAATCTGTTCTATCTCCTACAAACACATAGAAGGCAAAGTCTGTGCCTATTGGCACCTAGCACTTAGTAGGACTCTTAATAAGGCTTAGTTTTATCATTGGTGCAGCAAGAAGTATAAAGCCTTTGTATGTGCCAGCTTTAGGCGCCTTCCAGCTTACTTCACTCCTCCGTTTTCCTGTCACTACTAATCTGCATGTATTTCTCATGGACATGTTAGTTTTATATAATATATTTTATGTTTTTGTTTGCTTTTATTATAAAATGGCCTTAATGAACATCCATGTACATAGATTGCTATACATTGAATGTTGTATCCCCCTAAAGTTCAAATATTGAATCCCAATCCCAGATCTAATGCTATTTGGAGGTAGATGTGAGAGGTGATTAGGTCATGAGGGTGGAGCCCTCATGAATGGAATTAGTGCCCTGCTAAAAGAGACCCCAGAGAGCTCTCTGTCCCCTTCTGCCATGTGAGGACAGTGAGATGGTTATCTGTGAACTAGGAAGCAGGCTCTCACCAGACACCGAATCTGCACACGCCTTGATTTTAGACTTCCAAACCTCCACACTGTGAGAAATGAATGTTCATTGTTAAAGCTACTCTGTCTGTGGTAGTTTGTTATATAGCAGCCTGAATGGACTAGGACATATTCCTTTGCTTGTTTGGACGACTGTGTCCTTAAATTTTAATTCTAAAATTGGTGATCAAAGAATGGGGACTTTTAAAAGACTTCCCGTACGCAATGCCAAATTGTCCCTCTGGCAAGGTGGCGAACATTTCATCCTCAATAGTGCTTTTGCTGCCTTCTCTTCTCTTTGAGAGACTTCACCATACCACAAACAGGAACATCTTTTAGTCCCCTCTCCTTCATCTGGGTCGGGCACTGGCTGAGATCCCTATGTGAATCTGTTCTTTGTGGTTTGGAACAATCCATCCTTCCCATTATCGTTTCTTCACTCCTTCCTGTAGAGTCCGTTCCCACTTCAGATGGAAAGTTGGGCTTTGGGGTCTTCAGTGTTCCTTCTGGGAGTTCACGAGCATTTCATTCTCACACCTTATTAAGTAGCTGGCCAGACAAATCATTTTCACAAGTGTGTTAATGTCTGAAAATAGTTTAATGCAGTGTTACTTAACATGCTCTGTTGAGATAAGAATATTTAAATATATTTTCGAAATGCACCAGACTGTGCTATGTTTTTTGAGATTCAGAATACACTATTTCAATCGCAAGAAGTCTTGTTTTTCTTGGTTTTACCCAATTATTTAGGACATCTATTAACACCAGACCAATGTGCCAAGACAGCTTTGGAAACATCTATTTAATTGCAGTCCACAGGAACATCTGACTTTAACTTGGCTCTCACCATACCAAGGAGTGATTCTGAGGTTTGTATTTCAAACCCTACAGTAGGAAACAGGTGCAAGAACTTGTTTTTTTTTTTTTTTTTCACGTCCCAAGAATTTATGAAGATAGCTGGACAACATAGTTGTTCTGCTTGGTATTAACAAGTCTTACCTCCTCATCCTAGCCACAAATAATGAAAGCAATTTAATTCTGTAGTAAGTTCTGTCTCTGATACATCTTGACATTTAATTATCTTGTTTTATAGAATTTTCTAGATGTTGCTAATTTTGTCCTTGCTTATAAAACGAAGTTCTCTAAGATCAGACTTATTATGTTCCTGCTTTTAGGACCCTCTAATATCTACCTTTAAAGGTGTGGAAGAAGATCAGATATAAGAGACCATATATAAGGAGCATAGAAATGACCACATAGCACTGGTACACATGCACACTCTCTTCTTAATGTGGTCTGGCACAGTTCTGGATTCATAGAGATTCGTGGTTAAATAGAGTTTATGGGCTGGTTCAAATTCTTGACTAATCAGCAGCCAATGGAATCTGAACTAAATATAAATAACCTTTATGTTACATTCACATATAGGCACAATATATTAACCCAACTTTTGGAGTTGAATTTATACAGATTAATGCCGTTTATACATGACATTCTTAAAGATCTATTTTGTGTAGGAAATCCCCCACCATCCATAAGCAATGAAACTTCTGTGGTAAATTTACCTGCCCAGTTAGATGTATTTATGTCTTTATTCCTGGAACCACTTCTTAGTCTCCCATAGATATCTTAAGAATGCCTTTTTTAAAAATTTATTTATTTTGAGAGAGAGAGTGAGAGAGGCAGAGAGACAGGGAGAGAGAGAATCCCAAACAGATTACGTGCTGTCAGCATAGAGCCTGTTGCAGGGCTCAGTATCACCAACCGTGAGACCATGACCTGAGCTGAAATCAAAAGTTGGACGTTTAACCCACTGAGCCATGCAGGCGCCCCAAGAATGCCTTTTAATTACTTAACATAAATGTCTATTGCTGTTTGTATGTGTTTTTCTTAGTTGAAGTCAAATGGAGGTTTAGCTGATGAAGTACAGAATTTGATAAAATATAGTCCCTGCTTCTGGTGTTCTCAGATCTGGAGTGTAGGTGATGGGTAGCAAAGCAATATGATTCATGCTGTGGCAAAGGTGTAAACAAGAGTGGTGGTTGGAGAGATTTGTCAAACTAGTTGAGCAGGGCCACCCAGAGGAGCTAGGAAAAAGGAGGAAGAGTTGACTAGATGAAAGGATGGAGGCCACTCCAATTAGTAGGCAAAATCTGTGTGTGTGTATGTGGGGGGAACAAAATAAAAAACATAAGGGCTTCTGACATTCATAGGATATCTGGAGCACAGGTGTGAGAAGGCATGAGACTGGAGTGTTAGCCAGATTGGGAAGACTTTTTTTGTTTTTGTTTTTTAACGTTTACTTATTTTATTTTGAGAGAGAGAGGGGTGGGTAGAGAAGGACAGAGAGAAAGGTAGAGAGGGAGAGAATCCCAAGCAGGCTCTGTACTGTCAGCACAGAGCCTGACATGGGACTTGATCTCAGGAACTGTGAGATCATGACCAGAGCCCAAATCAAGAGCTGGATGTTGAACTGACTGAGCCACCCGGGTGCCCTGAGACTGGTAAGACTTTTGTTTTGGATTATGATTTCCAGAATGCAGGAAGAAGGAAGTGATGTCCTTGAACGTGAAGGGCAGGGAAATGGATACTGGAAGGAAGGAGAACAGTTGGAAGGCTACCACATCTGCCCAAGTCAGATATTGTCAGGGGGACTTACTCTGTTAACACTAGGGATGGATAGGGCAGGCCAGGTACAGTAAGAGTTTTGTAGTGGGATTGAACATTTTTTTAAGATTTTATTTTTAAGTAATCTCTACACCCAATATGGGCCTTGAGCTCACAACCCTGAGATCAATAGCCACATGCTCTTCCAACTGAGCCAGTCAGGTGCCCTGGATTGAAATCTTTTAAATGGTACTTTTTCAGAGATTTAATTTAAGAGGACTTCAATAGAATGGGTTGATCTAGGGTAAATGGAATGCAAGGAAGAGTAAGATGTGGAAGCAAACTCTAATATTTGGAGCTAAGAGTAAGCAGTTGAAAATAGAAACAGAGGTTATAGTTGGACATAGAGATCACGGACTCTCTGGAAGGTCCGTGGTGATTATAGTGGCAGTAGTAAGTGCAAATCCCCAGTGAGAGAGATTAGAATGCAGCTAACGTACCGTCAGAAGTACATCTTCATCATCTAGTAAGGTAATGTGGATGTGGGAAGCAGCTGGATGACGGAATGGCAGGGCCCATGCTACATGCAAAGTGCATGTTTTGCTTGAAGGCTTCCACATTCTACTTTTTAAAAATCAGATTATATTAGTAAGCAAGTGATATTTCAGACAGTATTCAGCTCGTGGAATACCAGTTGGCAAAGCTTCCTTTAAAATAGTTGCTCAATTGGGGCGCCTGGGTGGCGCAGTCGGTTGAGCGTCCGACTTCAGCCAGGTCACGATCTCGCGGTCCGTGAGTTTGAGCCCTGCGTCGGGCTCTGGGCTGATGGCTCAGAGCCTGGAGCCTGTTTCTGATTCTGTGTCTCCCTCTCTCTCTGCCCCTCCCCCGTTCATGCTCTGTCTCTCTCTGTCCCAAAAATAAATAAACGTTGAAAAAAAAATAAAAAAAAATAGTTGCTCAATTTAGAAGAATGAGACGGAGCAGAAGTAGATTTCCTCAATAGAAGAGATAATTTTAAAAAATTGAGAAACACTGCATAGTCCAGAGTGAGCAGCCTTTAATATACAGGCAAGGCCATGACAGTGGCATTAATATGTATTGCACGTGGCTGTGAAAAAGAAAAAAAGTATGGCTGACATTGACAGGTTTTGAGAGGAGCCCAGATGGTCAAGGATTACCGATGCTAGGGGAGAGTGCGCAACAATGAGTAAACCTGCAAAGGAAAAATGCAGCAGTGGCACTGTCCATCTAGGGAGTGTGTCAGTGACTGGCTAATGTTGAGTGTATCCTTCTCCCACGAGAGTGGATCATTGGGACCAACATTCCTTTGCGGATGGGCCTTCCCTTCCTTCTCAAACATGAAACAAGGTGATGACTGGAGATCATGTCCTTCAGACCGCAGTCCTATATTTGCATTTTAGCAGAAAAATCTGAGACATTGAATAACTTGCTGAAAAAACTTTTGAAACTTCTGATGCTATATTAGGCTGAAAAGGGTTCTGCCATTTACAAGCAATATGACCTGGACAAAGTGACTTAACTTCTAAGCAGGAATATTTAACATAGTAAAATAAAAAATTTAAAAAAATGAATTATTAAAGTAGAGAAGTTGTACAAATTCTATTGCAATACTTACTTACATCAATTTCTATTATATAAGGCCAAAATTATACCACATGGGTTGAAGATAAGGAAGGGAAAGTCTTTTTTTTATTCGTAAAAATTAATATTTTGTTTATTCTTTTAAATGAGTTAAATGTGGGGCGCCTGAGTGGCTCAGTCGGTTGAGCGTCCGACTTCGGCTCAGGTCATGATCTCACAATTTGTGGGTTCGAGCCCTGCCTCAGGCTCTGTGCTGACCACTTGCTCAGAGCCTGGAGCCTGCTTCGGATTCTGTCTCTCCTTCTCTCTCTGCCCCTCCCCTGCTCACGCTTTGTCTCACTCTGTTTCTCAAAAATAAATCAATGTAAAAAAATTAAAAAAAAATAAAAAATAAATGAGTTAAATGTTCATATGGTTCTAATTCAAAAGTTACCAACAGGCATGCAGCTCTCTTTACCCCTCCCCCACGCCTCCCCCAGCCACTCAGTTATCTTTTGCCTTGGCAGTTTAGGTCACCAGTTTCTCCCAGGTACTTTCAGAGATATTTGAATCATTTTTTAACACAATATCCACATTGTTCTTCATATTGCTTTGTCTTATCAATGTAACTTTTGAGATGTACATAGAGAGCTTGCTTCTTGTTCCTTTGTGTATACAGAGTTTCATTTTAGCCTGATGCAGGGCTCTATCCCATGACTCTGGGATCTTGACATGAGTGGAAATCAAGAGCACTGGGTGCAGTATGTAAGCCAATTTGACAAAAAAAAAAAAAAAAAAGAAAGAAAGAAAGAAAAGAAAGAAAGAAAGAAAGAAAGAAAGAAAGAAAGAAAGAAAGAAAGAAAGAAAGAAAGAAAAAGAAATCGAGAGTCAGATGCTCAACCAAATGAGCCACCCAGGCACCCTGCAGCATGTGCATTTTATTTTTTACTTAATTTTTTTTTTTTTTTAGATAATGATATGTTTGTAGATTTTAATGGATAGTATCAAGTGGGACAAATATCAACTTTGAAGCCAGGTATACTTACACTGATTCCTTATTCTTTGTATTAGATATGCATATATGTGAATTTTGTACAAATTATTTTTTTAATATGAAACTTATTGTCAAATTGGTTTCCATACAGCACCCAGTGCTCATCCCAACAGGTGACCTCCTCAATACCCATCACCCACCCCCCCTCCTTCCCATCAACCCTCAGTTTGTTCTCAGTTTTCAAGAGTCTTAAGCACAATGGTATCATGAATCTCTAACTTAAACCCTTACTGCTCCTTCTTTAAGTATCTGTTCCTATATTAGAGGCTGCATAAAAACAGAAAGAACAAACAAAAAGCCTGCCAGTTGAACCAACAATTATTTTATTTAGTTCTTGGTTCTATATGTTAGCTCTGGAGATCTTCTGTATGGGACAAATTGACTGTGCTCCCTCAAATGTCCGTGATCAAATGGAGCATTAGCTGGAGACGAGGTAATCTGGGATGGCTTCACTCACAGGAACGGAGATTGAAGGCTATTGGCTGGGGCCCACTGACTCGCTCACTCACTCACTATAGCCTGTGACCCTTGGGACCCCTCATTTCTCTTACATGTGACCTTTTGTCCTCCAGTAGGCTAGCTCAGATGTAATTATGGGGTGATTACAGGATTCCAATAGGGGAAGAAAAGAGCAAGTCCCAGCATGCAGGTGCTTTTCAAGTCTCACCTTCTGGCAAATTATTGTTGTCTGTTGGATAAAGCTGGTCACATGGTCAACCTGACTCAAGACTTTGAGGAATAGGTTCCATTTCTAGATAGGAGGGGAAGAACTTATGGTGTTTTCACAGGTTAAATAAAATATCAGTGGATTAATGTGACTACATATGTAAGTACTAAATGCTCTGAAGTTATTTTAATTTCTCAAGCCATGTGGCCCAGACATTATGGTCCATAAACACCAAGGACCTAAAGCATAGCCATCACCTAGAGCTTGTCATAAATGCAGAGTCATAGGTTCCACCTTAGATATACTGAATCAGAATCTACATTTTTGCAAGATCCCCAGGTGAATCATACATCTGATAGGGTTTTAGAAGTGCGGCATCTTTTCACTATTCCTCATAATTCCCTTTGCTGGTTGCTGTGTTCTCCTGTTGAGTGATAGATCTTTGATTTTTAAAGGTGCCAGAACTATTTCCTTCTGCACAATTGAAACAGAACAAACACAGGTTTAAACAGTAAAACAGGTTGCTTCACAGCATGAATAGCTAGAGAGAGAAGAGAGCATAACATTTTTCTGCTCAATTGTCCTTTGCCTATAAAAATAGAAATTTAAAATTAAAATAACAGTACATAAATATTAAAGAATATTGTATTTAATAGGAAGCACCATTTAGATATTAGAGCAATTTTTAAAGTAGAAACTGCTAGGCACATACTTAAACTGACCTTTTACATTCCTGAGCAGTTGCTAACTGGACCTTGTTTTTCTAAAGATTGAAACACTAACTTTCCAACTGTCAGACCATAAGTTAAATATCTCTAGAATGTGTACAAGTCCATAGGTACTCTTTATGCCTTTAGATAAATAATGAGACCTCAGAGCTTATTAACCATCCAGCATGTGCAGACCACTGGTCTAAATGTGCAAGAAATACAAATATGCTGTAGGTTGTTGGATTCTCTTCACTTCAGTCCCAGAAGTGAGGGGCAACACTAGGGAGGAGAGCGTAAGCTTTCAACAATAAAAGTTTATTTCACCAGGCTGGGGACAGACAAGTGACATCTAAAAGAATTCTAGCTTTTCTCAACTTTTGACTTTCCTTTAAGAGAAAGAAACTGGTTGCAACCTCCAGTGGCTTCCTCTGGTTTGCTTTCACCTCCAGACTTGGGGAGGCAGGGGTGGGGGGGAGGAGGAGGAGGAGAGCAATAACAAGAAGAAATTTTGCATTCAAGCATAATGCTGGGGTGCTTGGGTGGCTCAGTCAGTTGCGAGGCCTACTCTTGATTTCAGTTCAGGTCATGATCTCATGGTCGTGATTTAAAGCTCCACATTAGGCTCTGTGTTCCCAGTGTGGAGGCTGCCTTGGATCCTCTGTCTCCCACTCTCTGCCCCTCCCCTGATCATGGTCGTGCTCTCTCTCTCTCTCACTCACTTGCTCGCTCTCTCAAAAAAAATAAATACATGTTAAAAAAAAGTGTAATGCTATCATTCTGTGTGAAGTTGGCCTTGAATATTCCCTTTCAGGAATGAGACAACTTTTTCTTTGAGACTATAATTAATGCTGTCTTAAGTAGATATGCTGTGAGGGCTTGTTCTTGTCAGTCCGCCAGTCAGTAGGTAACAAATATCTGTTGAACACTTAACCTATAGGCATATTCTAGGTATAGGGGTACAGTGGTGAATAAAACTGAGCAACCTTGTAAGTAAACTGAGAAATCAGATAATTTTTAGGTACTAATACACTAGGGAAAGTTAAAATAGAACCAGGTGGAAGAGAGAAATTGAGGGAAGGGGCTTCCTTTAATCTAAGGTTAGGCAAGGCTTCCTTGAGGAGGGGACATTTGAATTGAAACCTGAATAAGACTCTGCCATTTAAAATTACATGAGATATGCATTCCAGGCAGAGGAAATAACAAGTGCCAAGGACCTAACACCAAAGCAAGCCTATTTCCAATGGACAATAAATGGCTAATGTGCTGGATTGAGTGAGACGGGGTTGAAAATATGAGGAGGATTTTGAACACAAACTATGCTTTCTTCAAAGGTCAATGCACTTTTTACAAATCTGCGCAAATGTTCAACAGCATTCTCTTCAGCTCCACCAAACCTCATAGAGTGACAGTTCTATCTCAGGTGCTGACAGAAAGCTCATTCATATATTAATTCCACTCACTTGTTAAGGTTCTATGGGATTGTACCACTTTTCCAACATACATGGGGAAATCAAGGCACAGGAAACCCAAGCCACTCACCATAACACAGCTCATATTGGTAATCAGTGATTTTTCTATATTGCCTCGACTCTCTTTGGCGGCAACCAAGAAAGTTTGATGCCATTGAGCCTTTGACTCTGCAAACACCAAATTTGAGCCTTTCCTCCACAGTTCATCCAGAATAGCCCCAGCAAGAAAGAAGATGGGGCAACTTAAACTTTCCTCCTGGATTCCCACTCCTCCCGCCCCATTCCTTCCATCTGTTGCTGTTTGCATAGAAAAAGAACAGAACAGAGTACCCACGACCACACACATTCAGAAATCTCATTTTGTATGTGGGAGTCTGGATTCATTAACAAGTTCCTCAAACTCTCCCTGCATTTACAACACCAATCTAAACATAACCCAGTGAAGTCATGGGAATAGGCAATGATCAGCTGCATTTTGCTGAGGTGTCAACGTTCAGATACATCATCAACTACTTCCTAGTAAATGGCTTCTGCTTCAGACAGGTTGTGTTTTCAACAGCCTCTAAGTAAATAGTGCTCATTTCAATTTTCTCTAGCCTTCACATTGTCTTTCTGATTCTGACCCCTACTAAATCCCACTTCCTTTAAAAGGGCTTTTTCATTCTTGAGACTATTCACTTACTCATCCATAAATTCATATAGTCACCCATCCACTCAACAGCCTTATAGTGGGTACCTACTCTGTTTTATTACTTGTACTAAATGCTAGGGCATCTAAAATATTTGGGTAATATTCCATTCTTTGGATAGTCTATTCACTGGTGGCGAATCACAATCCCAGAAGTCCATATTAATCCATACCTTCCTTGAACTATTACTCATCTAAAATGTAAGTGTTCTGTTAAATACTGTCTGAGATTGCTCTCTAGTTGTTTCTGAACTTCCACCCCCTGTATCTGTTAGGTTAAGATTTCTCAAGAGCAAGATCCAGATCATATTTCTGGTATAGTGGAGTGACCTGAACATACAGTGGGAATATCCATGTTTAAATTCTGGTTTTGCCATGTATAGGTCTGTGATTATTTGGGGGCACCTTCCTTCTTTATATAGAGAATGCAAGGTGGATGGGAGGATTTCTAAGATCCCTTTGAATTTTGACATTCACAAATCTGTGAATTCTGAAGCATCTAACAAGGGCTACAAAGTGAAGGGGACACTCACTATAAAAGTGGCAATGTAACTTTGCCACTGGCTTAGGGAATGAAACAGTAAATACAAGAAACTTTTTAAAAAATCAGATTGGGCCTTTCTTGCGAAGTTAGGCATTTGGGTAGGTCTTCAACTAGGCAGGGATTCTTCCCCAGCTCATAGAGCAATCCAGACAAGAGATATAACCTTGTGCTACGCCAGATCCCTATTTCTATCTTTATTGAGTTGCTGCATTTTACATTAGACATTCAACATTGGAAGTATCGGAATGGTCCTAGAAGAGATTTTGACATCTGTTTGTTGAACAGTTCATAACTGATGATTAAGGTGGTTAAAGCTTCAGCTCTATGCTTTGGGAGCTGCTGTCAAAGGGAGAGTCCCATCCCTTATCAAACTGTATCATAGGTGGAAGCCTGACCTGGTTGCAGTCCTCTCTGCTCAAATGGTCACCTTGACCATATGCATAGGTTAACTATGTTCAGGCAGTAATAACCTGTAAGTACTCATTTTAAAATAGATAATTCTCTAAAAGAACTTAAATTCATCTATTTGATTTCTACAAATGTAGGCAAAATATGTCTACAAATTCATAATATTGTTTGATGGAATTCAACTATTTCCATTCAATATAATTGCTTAACAAAGGCTGATGGACACCAACCAATAGTTTTGTTTTATAAAACGAATTAGTTGTTTGACACAATGAAATTGGTGTGTCACCTAATCGGCCACATCTCTTCAAACCCAAAACAAAGCTTGTTTCATTACATAATATGGCGAACGATACATCTCTCCTATAGTTGATGTGAACATTGCAATGGCTTCATTTTGAGATCCACGTGTACCTGCCACTTAGGATATTATTCAACCAATGTGGAAAGGAAAGTCCTGTTTACTTTGATGGTTTTTACTCTTTCAGAATCCCTGAGGGCTAAAAAAGAAAAACAGTGCTGTATGACTTTTGTGATGTGGATATAGTAAGACTGTATCTGGGTCTCCAATTCCAGAATTCTCTCTACTCTGATGCCATTGCCACATAGAATACCATTCCAGCTGTCAAGAGAATTATTGATTTATAAAGTAAACTAAATGGCATTTACCACCCACCTAACTGCAGTGGTGTCAGGGGGGTTAAAATGAGACATATTCAAAAGCCCTCCAGAAATATTTGATGTTCTGTATAAAGACAGTAACAACTCATAAACTAGGTCTCGTCTGCAGCAGGAGAGAGTCTCTTCTTGTAGCCTGCTGGTAGGAAATGAGGAAAGGTTTTCCACCCAACTATTTCAGGAGCAGATAAGGGAGGAATTGCATGTTATAAAGTAATGATCAGAATGTCACGGAATAGTTTTGCTCTGATTTGGGTATTTAGCTACTGCCTTAATGTTGGAAACGATTTTTCATCCATTTAGTAATTTAAACAACCTAAGGATAAATGTAAAGTTAACTATCAAGACCTAAGTTTTATCATCTATAAAATGGGATCTATATCCATGAAATATTCTTGCTTTATAGAACAACTTTTAAAAAAATAAACATGAGCTGATACACATACGGTAGGTTTTAAAGTTGCATTCTACAGCTGTGGGATATTTTCATTATTATTGCCATTTCTGTAGGTCTACTAAAATAGGAGACCTACATTTCACATTGCCATTTACTGTCTCTGGCCAAGTAGCTACGTTTTTCCAGTAAACTGGGGATCTGTATTTGAAGAAAGCTTTGTTTTCCTAGCTCCTTTGGCTCCAGCAGCCCTTGTACCTGCTTCTAGGAGTGAACTGTGGTTTATCTTCCCTGAACTATGATACAGGCAGCTGCTTGTCTCCAGAATGGTTAAATTAAGGAATAGACAGGATATTTGAAATCACTCCCAGATGATTGCCATGTGGCTATATAGTTCTTTTATTCTTTATTATTATTTTATTCTTTATCAAGTGTGGTGTGAAGAGAGGTGATGAAGAAATTACTTGATGAGATTTAGACTTAATTATTAATATTAGACTTAATTGTTAATGCCCTGGAACTTTTGCATCATTAATTTTGAGCCTTTTAAAGGAAATTATAGATCTTGTAATGTTTTACTCCTAAATATTTAGTGTATGTCTCTAAATTTGTTTTATTGAAGTATCGTTGACATACAATGTTATATTAGTTTCAGGTGTACAACACAGTGATTCAACAATTCTATGCATTATGCAGTGTTCACTATGATAAGTGTACCTTCTGTCACCATACAGAGTTATTACAATATTATTGACTCTACTCTCTATGCTGTACTTTGCATCCCCGTGACCTATTTATTTTATAACTGCAAGTCTGAACTTCTTAATCCCCTTTGCCTATTTTGCCCATCCCCCCTTAACTGCCTCTCCTCTGGCAACCACCAGTTTGTGCTCTGTAAAAAGTACTATTTCATTTACATAACCACAATATCGTTATCACACATTAGCAAATTACTGATGAGTCCTTAATATTATCTAGTACACAGTCCGTATTCAGATATCTCTCATTGTCCCACAATTTTTCCTTCCTTCCTTCCTTCCTTCCTTCCTTCCTTCCTTCCTTCCTTCCTTCTTTCCTTCCTTCCTCCCTCCCTTCCTTCCTCCCTCCCTCCCTCCTCCCCTCCTCCCTCTTTCCTTCTTTATTCCTCCCTCCCTCGCTTGCTTGCTTTCTTTCTTTCTTTCTTTCTTTCTTTCTTTCTTTCTTTCTTTCGTAAATTTGCTTGAATCAGTATCCAAAACATGTCTCCAAAATTCATTTCAGTAGGGAGGTGATATCTTTAAGGGGGGCAGAGGGAGAGAGTAACTCTAAGAATTCCCCTAGGCAGCTGTGTCCACCAGAATATGCCAGCCTCAGCCATCATTAATTCATTCACTCAAGTATTTATTTGTTTTATGTGCTAGATGCTGTAGCAGATATAAAGATAAGTTTGACATGCACACATATAAAAGTGACTAAAAAAGAATATAAAAAAGTCTATAGACTGAAATGACATGGAAAAACTTGATAGCCTACCAAGTAAATATTTACTGTGGTTAGAGTGAAATGGAAAGGCCTCCTGGAGAAACCAAGAAACTTGACTTTAATTGAGAGGGTTTTGTGATTTCACATGTGGGTTGGGTAAAGATGGCACTATGGAAAACATATCATGATGGTTCTTCAGGCCTGACTGGTGGTGATGAGGTCCTGGACCAGGACTGACTGGTGGGAACAAAAATTCTCCAAGGGGAGTATTAATTGGACAAAGTACAAATGCCGGGAAAAGTGCACATAGAAATGAGGTGAAATTAATGGGTTAGAACCAACCAGTGATTTGTCTTGAGTATATTATTTCTTTTTTGAATGGCATATTTTAAAATAATTTATGATACATGATGAATTCATAAAATGTATGTACCTGCAATCAAGTATAATTATGGAATATATCTTTCTTAAAGCA
This sequence comes from Acinonyx jubatus, assembly GCF_027475565.1. Classification (NCBI taxonomy): domain Eukaryota; kingdom Metazoa; phylum Chordata; class Mammalia; order Carnivora; family Felidae; genus Acinonyx; species Acinonyx jubatus. The sequence continues at coordinate 93,948,396 of NC_069388.1, forward strand.
TATAATAGTGGGCTTTAAAAAATATGTCTTTTCCAATATATAGAAAGCCACGTATTCTAAATCCTGTTAATTGTGGCAAGGTTTAGTTTTTGTGAATGTGTGTGTACTCGCAGGTTCTGATGGATGATAAAATGCTAAATCACCAGTGGTGGGAAATATTAATGTAAGTTTAGTGTTTACTGTGACTATATTTAATGAATACTTTATTTCTGCTAACATGGTTTTTTTTGAGGCTGGCTCTGGCATGGTAGGTAATCTATACTTTAGGACAAGCTGTAGCCCTTCTGAAGGTGCTCTGGATTTTATCTTATTGTTTTTTCAAAGGTGTGGTAGGCTTGAGAAGAATGGATATTCCTTTTGCTTAGGAAGCAACAACAAAACAAAACAAAATTATCTATCTATCTATATCTATATAGATATATATAGGTATATCTATATAGATATATGTGTAGTTGTATTTTTTTAAGATGACGTTTGAGACATTCTTGGTATGTGTAGAATTTCACAGAACTACTTTATCAGAACACTTAAGCTCATTTATTTTTCTCTCTCCAGACTCAATTAATTACCATCTGATGAGCTTGCTTAATTCTCTTCTTTCTACCACCAGGGTTTTTTTGGTTTTTAAGTTGGAGCCACTAAATCAAACTCCGTATATACGTCGTGGTCAGTAAAATGCCCAGTGACTAAAATTAAGCAATGCAGTAGCTTCCTTAAGCCCCTCATTTCATGCGGTGTGAAAACAGACCCCTGAATGGGTACGTGCTCCTTCTGAAGCTGGAGAGAGATGGTGCTTTCTGCAGCTCACACTCTGCACGTACCACTTCCCTGAAAGCCAGTGAACCTGTTTACCATTGTCATAGTAACACACAGTTTGGGCCCACGGAGACTTAATCCCGAGAGGCAACTGTTCCCTTGCCTGGGCGGCTGCGCTCCCGGCAGGGCTGGCTGCCGCCCCCAGGCTCCCGCAGCTCGGGTGGCCCCACGCGCCCGCCTGGCCCAGGCGCACACGCGCTTCCCCGGCTGCGCCTGGCGCCGCGCGCCTGTGTTGCCATGGCGATCGGAAACGCGTGTCAGGCTAGATGGGTGCCAGCGCCGCCTTGTCGGTTTTCCGAAACCGAGTCACTTTTGCTAGTTCCTCAGTATGTGGGAGAGATTCTCTTACCACTCGGTGCCAATCGGGGGCCAAACTCCAAAACCAGGCTGGGCCGCCTCGCAATCCAAGAGAGCGCGGGCGAGCCACGGCTATTTCCCAGCCACGCGGGAGCCCTAGACAAAGGAGAGCGCTGCCTTCCAATGTAGTTCCCTACAGCCTGCCACCTGCTATTCCTAACGCCGCTGAAGGGCATGTAGTTTAGGAAAAGGCAAAATTGGGGACCGCTTCTAACAGGAGAGCTCTGGTTCTTGAAGATGAGCCATCTTCTTGAAGAGAAGTAGGGGCCCCGGGGCAGAACCACAGCTGTCGCCTCCAGGCTCAGTGCTGGCATCAGCCCTGTTACTGTCCACTAGTCACATCTTTCTTCGTTGCATGTAGCTCACCGGTTCTCAAATCTGACTGCATAGCAACATCATCTGGGGAGAGCTTTTTTGGTTTTGACTTCTGTTAGATTCCTAGGCTACATCCCACCCCCACCCCCAGCTCCTGCTGGAACAGGCCTGGGAATCTGTATGAGGCAGATTCCCTTGAGTGAATCTGATATGCATCCAAATTTGAAAATAATCTTTCTTTCTTCTTTTCATTTCTAGATCTTCCTCTTATCTCTCTTTCCTTCTTGCTTGCATGCTTTCTCGCAAATTCAACTCCTCTTTTCTCTCCTCACATTCTTCCTTCTCTCTCCCTGACTTCCTTTCTCCTCCCTCCACCACCTCTCCCACCCCCATCTCCCCAAACCCCATCTGTATGTCTAGTATCTATCTCTTAAAGCATCTGTTGTGTTCCAGGCACTGCCCTAGGTGCTTGGGGGATTTTGGTGTCTGCTTCCTATAGCATTGGTGGTCTCTCATCATTGACCGTCTCTCTTGACTTTCTCCATATCTTGCTAGCTCCTCTTGTTTTTCTCTATACTTGTATCCCGTTTCTTTCCCTGATCTCTTTGTGGTTTTTTTTTTTCTTTTTTCTTCCTCTCTTCCCTTCCTTTCACTTCCCTTCCCCTCCCTTCCTTCCCCTCCCTTCCCTTCTCTTTCCTTCCCTTCCCTTCTCTTTCCTTCCTTCCCTCCTTTCCTTTTGCTGTTAATAGATCTATGTGTAGCACTGAGCACCCCAGATATCATGTAGGATTAAAGGTGCTAGCATCTACCTGGGTTTCCAAGATTCAGGTTCCTTCTATCATAGCTTAGAGGACCTCTTTAGACCACAAGGAGCCTGGCAGAAGGAAGATGATACACATACACCCAATTCTTGGCTACTTACATGGAATTTGCCTTTTCTAGAACTAGGATGAAAAATAAGTCAGGTTACTCTCAGCTAACTTTGGAAACATTAAAGTTTTCATAATGTTTAATGACTTCTTCATTATTCTTGCTTCTCTTAAAGCTGCAATTAAAGATCGCTCTCCAGTCAAAAGAAAAGCATGTAAAAATGGAACTTGCATTAAAAGAGAAAATACAGAATAACCTCCCTGAATTAATTCTGGCCATTATTCAGGTTGTTTACACAAAGATACTCTTTTGAGCATGTACACCATGAATTGGTACAGATGCACCTGTTCCAAAGTTGCAATTATGCCTGCGTGACACCTGAGTACAAAGACCTCGAGAACTTTTCTCCAAGGTTAGGGGATTCACTTTGCTCCTTTTGTTCCTTAAGGGCTGCCCCTAGCAGCAGGAGGCATTGTCACAAGTCACAGCTGCAAGTCATAGGCTATGTCTGAGGGCAGGCTGACTCCACCCTGAGCTCATTCCCTCAGTCTTCATGTGGATTTGAGGTTAAGGACTATAGTCATTATGGCCTCTGACTACCCTGGGGTTAAGCCCCTATTAAAATATTAACTCACGTAAAGATTTCATGCACTACCCAGTCAATCAGCCAATCAGAAGCTATTCATTAGAGTCTTCTAGGTACAAAGATTTGGGCAGTGTAGAAATTGAGAGAAATTTAAGAAAAAAAAGTAAGATGTTAACCTTTGGAGATCTGGAAGATGCATAAAGAGAACTAAAATTTCTGCTTAAAGTAAGTTCTCAGAATTGCTTAGAATAAAATCCACAGTTCTCAGCATGACCATGAGACCCCAAATCACTTGTTCTTGCCTGCCTCCCTCACCTCATCTTTCCTCACTATCCTTCTTGTTGATTTTATTTCAGCCTCATTTCTATCTTTGATTGCCCCCCACCCCCCACCCCACCAGTTCCAGTCGGTTCCATTTTAGGAATAGCCATCTTCTTCTTGCCACTCAGGTCTCAGTGACATCTTCCTTGCTACTCAGTCATGCCACTCTGTTTTAAATGTTCTGCCATGCCACATGCTAGTATTGGAATTTTCTTGGTTTATATGTTTCCCTTCATCTCCTATTAAAATATAAGCAAGCATATAAGAGATATAAGAGAACAAGTGTCTTAATTCTTCTGTTCCACCTAAAAGAATGCCAAGAATGAAAAATGTGTTTATTAAGTATTTGTTGAGTGAATAAATGAAGGGCTGTCTCTGTTAATTACTCAGTAAGGGGTTCAGATATTAGAGACTAGTATTTCCAGAAGAGGGAGGAATCACTCTGGGCTGGATAAGAATTGATTAGAAGGGCTCCTGGGTGGCTCAGTTGGTTAAGCGTCTGACTTCAGCTCAGGTCATAATCTCACAGTTCCTGGGTTCAAGCCCTGTGTTGGGCTCTCTGCTGACAGTTCAGAGCCTGGAGCCTACTTGGGATTTTGTGTCTCTCTCCGCCCCTCCCCCAGCTTGTGCGATCTCTCTCTCTCCCGCCCCGCCCCCCGCCTTCTCTTAAAAGATAAATAAACTTGAAAAAAAGAATTAGAAGAGAAGGGACCTCTGACTTGGATGCTGTTGATATGCAGGATTCAGAGCTACAGAAAGAAAGATGGGTTTGTTTCAGGTAAGGAAGAATCTGCCAATTTAAATGACCCAGTCCATTTTGGCCCCAAACCAGTTATTTGAGTGATCTTCAAGGTTGCTTGCTGTTCTAACTCTGTGATTCTTAAAGCCATTTCTGTTTTATATTTTTTCCTCATCAGGTAACCTTGGCATGGCAGTTGCTGCTATAGGAACAGCATTGGAGAAATCAAGTTTAAATAACTGGCTCTTTCTCTACAATATGAGAAGGGGGAAAACATGTTTTCCCTTCATTGGCAAAGAAGATGGTTATGGCTGATTAATCAAGCCATTAGCTACTGTTTTGCTGCATTCAGTAGAAGCCAATGATGAGAATTTAGCTTGAATATTCATGTTATAAGTGCTACATGAGTTTGGAATGCTTATAGATTCACAGGATTTGAGAGCTAAAAAGGACCTTAGAGATCATTTAAACTCTGCAGCCCATCCTCCATCTCATTTATAATTTTACAGCTTAAAATACAGAGGCCCAGAGTAACAAAGTATTGGGCTTATGGTTACATTAGTAGTTGGTAAGCAAACTGAGATTATTTGCCTGTCTTTCCTGAACCCCAGTCCAGTGCTCTTTATATGGAACCGTAGCGAGCTTCATGTATTTGGCCATGTTACATAAGCCGAAAGAAAATCTGTGAGCAATGACTAGGCATACTTATAGAAGAAACCCCATCATCAATTTCATTTTCAGAGTCGCAGTGGTGAAAGTGAGAAATACATGTTGAGGGAGCATGCTGGCATTTGAAAGGATATAAAGCAGTATTCATCATCTCTTTAAAGAGTATGCAGGGTGCAAGTTAGAGAAAGAGGATGCCATTGTTTTACTTCCCCCATATATTCTCTACATTATCCAAAAACTGCCATGCTGAAAAATAACACCCCTTCCCGTTTTTTTTATCCTTTAGCTGGCGGTGAGTACACAGTACAGGGAGATGTATTATTTTGACTAATGAGTTTAGCTTTGCTCTTGCAAATAGTGAGTGTCAAATGTCATTCTTCCCATCCTCCAGCAGATGGCAACTCTAGTCTTCTTGTCATTTTATCTATTTCTGCACTCAGACTTTGTCCTCCACCCCCAACCCCTTGTCTCTCCTTCAGAAGTGCATCTTCATGCACTACTAAGGGTTAGATGGACATGTGACTCCACTTCTTTGCCTCTGGAATCACCACCTTTAGCATCGGACACTAATGGCCAGTCTAAATGTACCCAGAAATAACAAAATCTCGAGTTAGCCAACAATTCTAATTTTTAAAAAATAGAAAAAAGAGAAGATAAAGTTAGCGATTCTAAAATAAGATGTACCACAGGAAACTTTCCATTTAAGGAAACAAAGTAGCTTCTTAAAAAGAAAAAAAAAAGTCAATTTCTTCAGGTCTAGCTTTTAAAGGAGGATAGGTTTGATTAGATGCTCCTTTGTTATTGGTTAAAAAGTCATAAATAACATCCTGGAGTGAAAATAGTGTCCAATTTCTCATGACTACAGTTTTTGCTCTGCTGTAGTCTCGTCTTTTCCATTCTTCCTTCCCATTTACGCATGCCGTTTCTTTCAGTGATTAAAAACTCCTGAATCTAGCATCCTTACTTCTTTCTTTTTTAGAACTCTCTCTCTCCAGGCATATTCTCTCTCTCCAGGCATATTCCTAAAACACTGCTGATAAAGATCTTCATTTATCTCCTTCTATTGTCTGCCCCCTCCAGCCCCTGCCCTTACCACCTAGACCCTGAAGACTCTTAGCGGATTACAGAAGTTAAAACACATGCTGCTGTCTGGTTGCAAGTCTCAGGGCAGCCACAAGAAATCAACAAATAATAGCAAATAATAGCAGCCACTCTTCTTCTTCTTCTTCTTCTTCTTTTTTTTTTTTTTGGGGGGGAAAGGTAGAAATTAATGATCACAGGCATGAGCAAGTTGATCCTGTCACCAATTCCTCATTGGAAGGCTGTCTACAGATTTCCAAACTACGTCTCCTCGATGTGCTTGCTTACATTAGGAATGTCTGAAGAGGGGCAGAGAAGGGATACAGGAGCAGAGTCATTTGTAAGATGGATTTGATGGTCTACAAATACTTCATGGAGGGAACTTTTGCTAACTCATCCTCTTCCAAAGAACCTAAACTTTTTTTTTCCTTCAAAGTTGAAGGAAAAAGGTTACCTTGGTTTACTAAATGCCAGACAGAGGCTACAGTCTAAAGGAAGGAAATGGTAAGAGCATACCTCTTGTTGGGGAAAAAGGGGGCATTTTTGGCTCCACTGAGTATGGGCTCTTTGGCTATTACTGTCATCATAGGAAAATATGAACCAACACTGCAAATACAGTCCTTGGAAACACCCTATACTTGTGGAAATCCAAGTATGTTATCATTCACTGACAGCCACTAATGAAGACAGGGGAGCTTACTTGAAACCAACAAATAATTAGCACTGACAATAGAAGTATAAACAGAGCCTTAATTAATTAATTCCCTAATTGTCTGTCCTGCTATATCGTCTGCACCCCTGCTTTGACTGTAGCTATAACAAATGCCCAAGACTTGCATCTTTCAACTTTGTGATAATCACTTATCCATGTGCTCAGTGTCGGCAACCATCTGCACTGGAAGTCTCTCTTCCTCTTATGTGTGTATATGGTTTCATTCTTTTGTTGCTTCTTCTATTTTCTGGCAATTCTGATGCTTGGGAATGTTTGCTTATTGGTATGGATAGCTTATCTGGCATCCACTGTTGGATATAATTCACAGTTACTATGAAATGGGAAGTGATCAGTTGGTAATTCTACAGCTGTGAATAGAACTCTCTGGAGTCTCCATTCTGCTCTTTGTGACATCAAACTCTGTGCAGTCCCTGTGCCCTGGCTCTGCCACATTACAATTCCAGTGGTCAAAAAGCAGAAGGATTGCTTTCATTCTCCCTTTTCTTAGGGAAGGATGATAAGCTCGTTGTTAAAGCACCAATAATGGTTCTGTCTTTTCTTTTTCTTTTCTTTCTCTTGGAAACTCCCATGTGGGTGACTTCAAGTTGTGTGAGGTTAAAGGGAGATACTGCAGGGATTTGCCTATTGATAGGAGTTGGCTGAGCTGAGGGGCCAAACTGAAAGACCCACTGAGGAGGGGGGGCAGGGGAGAAGGGAATGGGTTGGAGCAATCAACTGGAGAAGCATTTAGCCCAAAGAATCAGCATTAGTGGCCAGATTGGGTCAGCCATGATTGTACTCCTAAGGCTCTAGGCTCTTTCCCATGCTTGGCTGGTATGGGCAGCCCTGACTCTCAAGAGTTGATTGTAGCCAGAATTTAAATCAGAGCCTGCTTAGGCATCCTGTGTCTGAGAATGGCTGAGTGGAGATATCCCCTCATAATACGGTGTGTGTGTGTGTGTGTGTGTGTGTGTGTGTGTGTGTGTGTGTGTGTCTGTGTGTGTGTGTATGCGTGTATTTAATGTATCTGCTTATGTATATGTTTGTACAATGTTTTTGATATTCTTTCAGATTACCTTGCATATCATCGTTACTATAGATGTTTACAGAAACTTCCTGAGAATTGTAAAAGGTCATTTGCTCCTTTCTATTCAATGTGAAGCAGGTCCCTGCTGACTTCCTTTCACCGTTGATTTGAAAAGTGTTTGTTGGATCACATGGGTGATAACCAGCCTGTGGAAGATATGCATCAAGCAGAAGTTCCTGCTTTGGAGAACTAATGTTTTGTTTGAGGAAACAAGATATATACATTATAAGCAATAAGAGAAAAATCCTTCCCATATAGAAGCAAATGAAAGGCTCTTGTAAAGACTAAGGGAAGATGCAGAATAGTCCCATTGTGCTAGAATGTGCTCATCTCCTGTCTCTCTTTTTCTCCTTCCCCACATCCCCTCATAATGTTGGGAAAGTTGTACTGATTATTTCTATAGAAATTTGATTGGCAGAGACAAGCTTGAAGAGCAGTCCCAAGGGAATGAGGGAGTCATCATATGGTCATGCAAAACGTTGGGGGCAGACTGGCCAAATTGAAGGGGTTCCTGTGTTACGATGTGGTGGGAGACAAGGATAGATAGGTGAGGACGGGTTATCTCTCCAGGAACTGTGTGCTCCTCTCCTAATAGCTGATTATTATGTAGATTCTCTAGACACGTTTTAATTTTTTGACACCTGCCCAGACAGAGACTCCGGAAACCAGAGAAACCTACTTTGCCTGCTAAAGCTGAGGACTGATTAGCGAGCATGGCTCCTTCACTGTCATTACTGGCTCTGGTTCTCTTAAAATACCCCCTTGCATTCTCAAGGTATCCTTCTTCCCCCTTCCCTCCCATGCTCTACAATGTAACCCTTCCTGGACCTCCCCCGACCTGGGCCCTTCCTGCCAGCCCCATAGCAGCTGAAAAACCTCTTCAGTTTGGTTGGATTTCTCATTAGAAACTCTACTTGTGGCTTTCCCACCAGTGGCCTTAGAGAAGTGGTTAATTTGTCCTAAATTTGTTGTGGAGCCACTTTGTGCCAACAAATCTTAGCTCTTTTAATTTTTACAACATCATTGAAAGTAGAATCATTTAATGTATGTTTATTGAGCATCTGTTATACGACAAGGCATGTGGGAATAGAGCAGCAAACAATAAAAACATGGACTCTGCCCGCAGATAACTGATGTTTAGCTAAACACATACTTCTAAGATGTGAAGTATCTGGAGTCCTAAGGAGGGAATAAAATTTGTCCTGGATTTGAAATTTGAATGTAGGTCTTTCCATCCCCAAAGTTATTATTATTTTCTAATTCCCTTACTGCATCTGCCTGGTTCCCTTTTCATATTTTAAATCAAAATTAATTTAAAATCAATTATTCCTAGCAAATTTTCATTTGAAGGCAAGCTGACAGTCAGACCATTTAAGCCAGAGTGAGCCTTACATGACAAATTATCACCTAAAGTAATGAAATCTTTTTTAGATGTTGTGTTCTACTCTGGATAGAATTTTTAGCCTTCAGAAGCTGCCTTCTGGGGTCTCTACAGGTCCAGGGGTCCATTGCCACCAAGTGGCTTGTTGCTCATTATTGCATTTAGTACTATAGCAACGACTCCACCAGTGTCTTTATTAAAACTTGCTCCAGGCTAGCGTTTTCCCTCGGGTCAATAATGAGTTTAGAGGAATGGATGTGGAAATGAGATTTATTCTCACCAGTGGAGTGAATTATGTCTTGTTGGGGCCCCCAGGCTAATATTTCAAATTTGCCACAAGGTACTTCATCAAAAATTCTATTTTGGTTCCAAAAGGACCATGCATGCCTATTAGCAAATTCAGAGCGTGCCTTTAAACTGTATTTTTTTCTTCCCCTGGCTCCATCCACTGAAGCCTTTCAGAATTAGCAGTTTGTGAAAATGGTCTGTTTCCACGGGCCAGCGAAGGGCGCCCCAAAGAAGTGCGGCCCTTTTATCTAACAAGGCTGAGCCAGAGATGACTGAGGTGGACAAAATGCAGACTGCCAGGAATGTACCACATGTTAGGCAGCATCCCCACCCTCGTCACCAGTGTCACTGCAGACACACTTGCGTGGCAAGGATGTGTGCTTGCTATCTTTTAAATCCTTGTGCCTCAGTCTGGTTGCCAAGGCTCACATTTTAATACCATTGAGACTTGTGGATTTACATACTCTTCAGTTGGGCCTGCAACATTCCAGAGAAGTCACTTGCACAGATGGGTCTATTAGGAAGTAGGGCTGCACATCAAAGTACTGTTTTTTTTTCATAGTAGAGATTCCCAGAAGTTCTAGATTACTGGGTAGTACCTTGGCTGCTGGTTATCTTCTCAGGTGTTCTCTGTGGTGGGAAAGGCAGGGGGAGGCATCCTGCGTGAGTGTGATATGCCCCATGGCCTCTCAACTCCCCACACCACTTCTGCTGCCTCCCAGAAAAAAGATTGTAATCCAGGGCAATGGTGACTGTTTTTTGATGGGAAAATAAAAGGGCAGGGACATGGCTATCCTGTGTCAGGCTGACCATGAACTGGCTTGAAAATAGAGTGAATGTCCCTACTTTGCCTTCCTCCTCCCTGTTACGTTCAGAGCATCAAGATTTCGCTTCCCTCCAAAATCTTGGCAAAGTTGTCCTAAGTTACACCTAGTCTAGCTCTAGGGAGAAAAAAAAGATTCCATTGATACTATTCCAGCTCTTCTGCTTGCTGAGTCAACTTTTCTTCCATTTTGTAAGCTGTGCATTTGGGCACATGTTGTCCTTGATTGGAGGTATAACTCCATACAGAGATACACTTGACAGGAGTAAGGGTGCTGCTGGACACAAACCTGTTCTGCACACACACATTTGGTCAGGTGCCTTTTATTTAGAGAGGACTTCCAGCCTGGGTCTAACTGATGTATAGTGAGACAAGCAGAAATGACAGTCCCTCTTCTTCTCACAGATGTATCTTAGTTGAGTTTTAGAAATTATCATGTGTGTAGAACAGTATTTCTCTTTAAACAATCAAACTGTATTTATGACTAGTGTAAAGTCTCAGATGCCATTGGGCAGGCATTAATATATTAAATCCTGTACTCAGACACGCTGGTGGGCTGGGGTGGCCCCTAGCCCAGTTGGCGGCCAGGCACAACTTTGTAGAGTGACAGGTGGTAATTAGACTTACTGTGACGATTTCATAATGTATGTAAATATTGAATCACCATGCTGTACATATGAAATGAATACCATAGTGCATGTCAGTCATTCTTCAATAATAATTCAAAAAATGCTGTACTCATCATTAACAATGTTAAGTTGGCCCTTACCTCCCATGAAGATGGTCATCTCTGGATCTTTGGGTTGTCTGTTTTTACTGGCTGTTAATTGTTAATAGATTTCCAGGTGTATGTCATGCTGTGTAGGCATCAATCCTTCATGTAGGAAGGTCTGAAGCTGTCTGTGATTATGAAAAGGCAAGTGATAAACACAAACTAGAGAAATCTCAGCATCTTTAGTAAAAATGGCAAACCCAGTAATGCTTTTGGTAGCAAAAGCAAAATTTTTTAGTGAGAAAACAAACTTGCACAATAAAAAAGGAGACTGACTGGGGAACGCAGAGAGAAGGAGAGCCCCCAAAAAAGATTGAAGAAAGAGAAAACATTTTTAAAAATCAAAGCCTTTTTAAAAATTCATTTATTTATTTATTTTTAACGTTTATTTGTTTTTGAGAAAGAGAGAGACAGACAGAGCATTAGTGGTGGAGGGGCGGGGGGGGGAGGGGGGAGACACGGAATTCAAAGCCGGCACCAGGCTCTGAGGTGTCAGCACAGAGTTGGAGGCGGGGCTCAAACTCACAGACCGTGAGATCATGACCTGAGCTGAAGTTGGACACTTAACCGACTGAGCCACCAAGGCCCTTCAAAGCCTTTTTAAAAAGATAAATTAGAGATTAAACATGGTAGGACTGTAAATACTATTCTTGTTATAGAGGTAAGGAGAAAGAGAAAGCATTTGGGGTGAGCTTTTTTGTAATTCTGCTTGAGAATATGTGTGACAAGAAGCTGTGCTCTTCTTCATGTTAGGGAAATTGATATTGGTGCAGGGTTTGGTCGCTAACAATCCAAAGCCAAATTTAGCCACTGCCCGTTTTTTCTAAGGCCTGCAAGTTAAGAATGTTTTTACTTTTTGAAATGTTTGAAAAAAAAAATCAAAAGAAAAATATTTTGTGACATGTGAAAATTATATGAAATTCAAATTCCAGTATCCATAAATAGGGTTTCCTTGGAACTCAGCCACACCCATATGTTTACACAGTGTCTGCGGTTGCTTATTGATTAAAATGACGGAGAAGACAAGTTGCTACGGATCCTGTATGGCCTCTAAAGCCTGGTCTTTACTGTTGGCCCTTTGCAGAAACAGTTTGCAGCTCCTCGTATTGGTGTATTCAGTCGGACTTACTGGGAATTTGTTTACGTAGTCTTTAAACCAGTCAGGCTCTCTGTGTCTGCTCTTCTCTTGACAGAAACAAATCCCCTTACCTATCTTCCCATTTGTCCACCTTTCTCCAAGAGTTTGCAAGGGCTTACCTCACTGCAGATCCTGTGCTAGATTCTATGGTGATAAGAGAGATGGATCCAACCTGGCCCCTGAGCTGAGCGCTTATAGTCTGGTTAGGGTATATCAGGTGAAGAGCAAGATAAACGTGCACATAAATAAGACATGCGCCTGATGAAACAAATGGGAATGAGTGGTACATAGAACAGGGGATTTCAGGAATGAGGACAGGAGATTCTAATCTCCTTCAGATTCTCTGTCCCTAAATAACACTATCGTCCAGCCAGTTGCTCATACCAGAAAGCTGGCCATGATCCTTGAATCTCCCTCTCCCACTGTCTGTGCCAACAGTACGTGGATTGCAGTGCATTCTGTGTGGCATTCCATACAGCCACCCCCTGGAGATCTGTTCACCCCGAGTGGCTTCATGTGGCACCCCTGATGTTCCCACTGCCTGGACCTTACTGCCATCAGGCTGAATTCTGTCAATTATTCCTTCTAAATAACTTTTGAATTATTTACTTAGCTCCCTTTCTGATGCTTCCACTCTAATCTAGGCCACTGTCATCTCTGGCCTGGATCACAGCAAAAGCTCTGCTAAATGGATCTGTCACATCCGCTCTCACATTTACTCTATTTAAAATTCGCAAGTGATCATGCTACTTCTCGGTGTAAGACTCTTTACACTATCCCCATATTTCTTATGATAATGTCCCAAAACTTTAGTGTCTCCCTGGAGACCCTGAACAATTAGTTTTCTGCCACCACAGCAGCCTCATTTGCTCCCCTCAGACCCTTCGATCTGGTCATGGGGACGTCTCACAATTTCTCGGAGGTAAATCTGTAGTCATTTTCCAAACAAGGACACTTATGAAAGTGAACTGGAGCACTGTTTATAATCAGGCCAGGGCAACAGGCTGTATAACGGAGAAAGAGCAACAGGGCAGTCCCAGGCAAACCAAGACACAGGGTCACCCTATGTTTCTTACACATGCTGTACTCCTTTTGACCTCAGAGCCTTTCAGTGTGACTTTTCTTTACCTGGCATTCTCTCACGGTCTCATTCTTTAAATCTTAGCTCACATGGCCATGCCTTCAGAGGAGACTCCTATGACTTCACAGGTCAAGGAAGGTTATACACGTTCCGAACAGCTTTGCAATCCACAAAAGATTATACCTGCATTATAACTCATATTATACACATCAGACTAAGATGACCAGCTGTCTTGATCTGCGCAGGACTGAGGGGGTTCCCAGGACATGAGATTTTTAATGCTAAAACCAGGTAAGTCCCAGGTCACCATGTGAGAATGCCATTTCCTCAAGATTTGTCTCGTTGCCCCCAGTAACTTCTGAAGCTAGCATAGCTCCTTGTAAGTTATAGATGCTTAATAACCTTGAGTTGCTTGAAATTAATGAATTAACAAAGAAGGGAACAAAATAAAAGATAAGATAAATGGCTTCCTTATGGGTTTATTAAGGATGCTTTGTATACTGGTTCCATTTCAGGCTAAAAGGTGAGGTTGCCAGAATATTGTAGGAGGTGAGAAAATTCTCATAATAGCACTTGTTCTCCTCCCACTATTAAGTAATCTCTGGAGAGGATTTGAAAGTTATTGCTATGAATGAATGTTTGTGTAGCTCCTAAATTCACTTGTGAAATCCTAATGCCCAATGGGATTATAGTAGGTTGTAGGGCCTTTGGGAGGTGACTAAGTCATGAAGGTGGGGCCCTCATGAATGAGATCAGTGCCCTTCTAAAAGAGACCCCAGAGAGCCCCCTCCTCTCTTCCACAGTGTGAGGAAACAGACAAAAATGACCATCTATGAAACTAGAAACAGGTCTCAGCAGACATCCAATGTAACCAATGCCTCGACCTTGGATTTCTGATATCAGAACTGTGAGAAATAAATTTTTGTTGTTTATAAGCTACCCAGTCTATGTTAGCAACCTAAATGAGGTAAGATTGTCATTAATAACGTGGTGTGAATAGCTGCTGTAGTTGAATATGTTACCCACTCCAGGAATAGATGTATTTTTAATAATAACCACACGGGGCACCTGTGTGACTCAGTCGGTTAGGTGTCCGACTTGGGCTCAGGTCATGATCTCATGGTTCCTGGGTTTGAGCCCCATGTTGCACTCTGTGCTGACAGCTCAGAGCCGGGAACCTATTTCAGATTCCGTGTCTCCCTCTGTCTCTGCCCCTCCCCTGCTTGTGCTCTGTCTCTCTCTCTCTCTCTCTCAAAAATAAAAAGAAACATTAAAAAAAAAAAAAAAAAGAAACACAGCTCCAATCAAATTATTACCTCCTGATGATAGATATTTTGACCTGGGAATAAGGGATGAGGTTTGAGGTTAAGAAGGGGAGTGTGGAGGAAGGGTACCTTCAGACTATCCCAAATACCCACCCCTTGGGTGGCTGCATGCTCTGCCTGGATGTTGGACTCCAGGGCTGTGGGCTCTGAAAGGGCATTGAGGTACAATCACATCAAAATAGTTTGGGTAGTGCACCATGAGACAACAGTCTAATTGTTTTCTCTCAAATTACCCAGACCAATCTTTACTAGCCCCAGTTTTGGAGAGGTTATTCCCACCCACTGTGTTTTTGGCATCTGTACTTGGCACCAGATGAGAAGTTTGCACTGGGAGAGATGAGATGATCACAAAGGCACATTAGAGCTTTCCAATTGGTAAAATGTTGGATAATAGGATTTTCAGTGTTTCCTTTGGACTACATCAGTTCAATAAATGAGAGCCCAAGATTCCTGTGAATTGAAGGCTTTTGACTATTCAATTCATGCTTGTTTCATAACATAATAGGTTGTTAGACACAAAAAATGCATCTGAGATTCTCATTTTGTAGATGGGGAAACTGAGGTCCATTGAAGTTAAGGCCTTGACCACATTTTATAGCTCATTCATACCACACTGGAAGTTGGTTCCAAATCTGCTGATTCCAAGTTGTGTGCCAATCGGATTCCACACTTGCACTTTATCGTGAAAACTTTCTGACATACAGAGGAGTTGAAGAAGTTACACAGTGAGCCCCATATACCCACCACCTCAGTTTTATAACTACCTACTTTCCTGTATTTCCTATGTCACATGTCCACCCATCCTATTTTTGAAGCATTTCAAAGTGGTGGACATCAATGTGCTTCGCCCTTGACTACAGCATGCAGATCTTCATGTAGAGTTTGATGTTTGTTTACCACTATTTTTTTAATGTTTATTTATTTGAGAAAGAGAGAGAGAGAGTGAGCATGTACCAATGAGTAGGTAAGGGAGAGAGAGAGAGTCTCAAGCAGGCTCTGTGCTCTTAGCACAGAGTCTAACACGGGTCTCCACCTCTTCAACCCGGGAGATCATGACCTGAGCCGAAATCAAGAATGGGAGGCTTAACCAGCTGAGGCACTCAGGTGCCCCTGTTAACCATTATTTGTCATGTAAAATTTATACACAGTGAAATGAGCATGAGTTTTATAAATACATACACCTGTGTGTCTTAAACCCCTACGGTGCTTTGCATTTTCCCAATTCAAAGATTGTAAAACATGTTACATTCTGCTGAAATCGTTTTTAAATCATTTGCTCTAGAAGGTATACTTGCTTAGTTAGAAACATTTTCACAGGAAACAGACTTCTGTAACATCAAGCTGTAGTTTCAAAAGGTTTTATAAGGAGCTGTGTTCAAGGGGTTGCTAAGAGGAGATTCTATGCACATTTTAATTTGATCCAAGATGAAGTCTTGAAGTCAAGGAAGTGGGAGAAGCACTGGAGTGGGAGAGGAATAAAGATACTCAAATGGAATACACGAGGGTCACAGAGTTTCATAGAAAATTTAACATTGTGGGGTGCCTGGGTGGCTCAGTCGGTTAGGTATCTGACTTCAGCTCAGGTCATGATCTCACGGTTTGTGGGTTCGAGCCCCGCGTCGGGTTCTGTGCTGACAGCCGGAGCCTGGAGCCTGCTTTGGATTCTGTGTCTCCTTGTCTCTCTGCCCTCCCCCACTTGTGCTCTGTCTCTGTCTATCAAAAATAAATAAAAGTAAAAAAAAAAATTTCTTAAAAAAAGAAAATTTAGCATTGTTCCCAGCTCGGTATGTAATTGTGCAGAGCTCCCCCGCCCCCTGCCTACCTCACCGCATTCCCCGCCCCCGCCCCACCCTACCTCCAGACATCTCAAAAAACAGGCATCTCAAAAAGGCAGATTACCTGGAAATTTCACTCAGTGGGGAGTGGCATAAGAAAAGGGACAATAAAAGTCAGGAGTTCTTTCGCTTCTGCTATAGGAATGTTCTATTTGACTACAGTCTTCACCACCCCCCCCCCCCCCACCTTTTGCTTCTATGGAAACAAATCAAAAAAAAAAAAAATCCTAGAGCAGTTTTGAGAGACAGATGCTGAAGAATGATGATATTCCACACTCCCTTCCCCGGCTTCCTTCCCACATCCTGGAGGGTGTGTGAGGAGCTCCTGCTCCCACACATGGAAGTACACCCAGGCACACACACACACACACACACACACACCTGGTTGTACCAAGGAGACAAAGATGCTTGTGAAATGTTGGTGACTGAAACTATAGGTAGTTAGTGGTCTGTTATTGTCCAGGCATGATGGGAAACTTGGCACCAACAGCCATGAGAACCCTGAAGCATTTTAACTGCCAATCCCTCATATCAGAAGGTGAGATGAATCATGGGAACACTTGGTGCAGCCCTTTCTTGTAACCGAATTCACCTCACCAAGGGAGGTCTGTTGGTCAGAGCAGGAAGCAGTAACAGGCCCAAGGCAGCCAAAGGCCTGCACCCCGGCTGTCCTCATGGGGCAGAATTTATGGACAGCAATACTACCTTGGAAAGGTAGTATAGCTTGTTATTAAAGCAGAGAAGGGGAAGGGAGAAAGAATGGAAAGGGAATATTCTGGAAGTCTTTCTGTGGGGGATCCAGAAAACCATTTTAGAGAAAACAGAACATTTCAAACAGCTGGGCCTTCAGCCAAGGCAGATGGTCCAAAATGAGGAATGGGAGAGCCGTGCAAATAAAATCAAGTTGCTGGCTATGGAAGCACTGTATGAATGTGGTGGCCGTTGTGTTGGGTGGAGGTCCATCAGTGCTGACCCTGCATTTAAAGAGCACACATTTAGGCCTTCTCCCTTGGCATCTTTAACTGGCTGACTCCAGAGACCTGCATGGACCACTGGCTGGTGTGGAAGCCATTCTTTTTCTTTTTTCCCAAAGAGGTCCAAATGCCCTAATGAAAACTCTAAATGATCAACATACAGAAGAAGGTGAGTGATGCCAATTTACTGCAGTCTTGGTGGTTTGCCTAATGATTTGAGAGAGCTAAGCTTGTGGTTAGAATTCAAATCACCAGGCAGGATAAGGAACTCCACAGTTTTGGGATAGAGCAGGGTCCAAAAGCATAAGAACAACTGAGGGAAAAAAAATTTAAAGGGAAACAGAACATCAAGATGAACAGGAATGCACGGTCTATCCGTGATTACAATCAGAGCTGGCTATTTTTAGTGCACTTCTGATGAGTCTACTTCACTGTACTTTATGCCAGAATGGCACAATGAATGGTGTTTCCTCTCTATTGGCCAGTAGCTGAAGAGAGAAATCTCTATGGAATTGTGTAAACAGGGAGTGCTGTGGCAGACATGTGGTGGATTACCACTTTCACTAATAACAGAAATGTGTGTATGTGTGTGTACATGTGCACACAGACACACACACTAATCAACTCTGTTTTCCACACTCAAGGAATAAAATATTTTATGGCTACAGAGTCATCCCCAAACCATGATTTAGAAACTCAGTTGCAGCTGGGTGGGTTATGAAACTGAGCCATCTTCTGTATTAATGAGGCCTGTGTCACAGGTGTCAGTAGGCAGAATATTTGATTTTTATTGGGGCTCCTGGGTGGCTCAGTCAGTTAAGCATCTGACTCTTGGTTTTGGCTCAGGTCATGATTTCATGGTTCATGAGTTCAAGCCCCACATCGGGCTCCAAGCTGCCAGTGTGGAGCCTGCTTGAGATTCTCTCTGTCTCTGTCTCTTTGCCCCTCCCCTGCTGTTCACTCTCTCTCTCTCTCTCTCTCTCTCTCAATAAATAAACTTAAAAATATATATATTTAATTTTTATTGGGATAGATTTGGGTGGAGAGGGAGTGTCTTTGTAGACTCAGTTATATAAGAAAAAACAAAATATCAGAACCCAGCTCTGCAAATTTATTTTACCAAAGATGACAAGGATACTTTTGTAAGTCTTATCCCTACTCTGGAATAAAACACTGGAATGCCCTCTTTTATGCACTTAGAACTCATGATTTTCTCCAAAAATAAGTTGTGTGTTCCCCTTTTATAACCTGATAGGATATACAGTGAGGTCCATTTATATCTGTTACTTCACCTGGTTGGCTCCTACTGATCAGATGTCTACCGTGTGCGAGGTACTACTAAAGATGCAAAAGAAGAGTAAAGCTAGACTCTGTCTTCGAAGGGTTGACCATTTTAATAAGGGCATGAGAGGAAAGTATAAGAAACAAACCATTCAGTAAGAATCAAGAGTCAGACAAGGCAGGAATTTGAACCGGAGGGATTATTTAGGTTAGAACAGCTCTAAGATGTTTGATTTTGATGTTTTCTATCAGCATGATCTTCAGTGACTCTTTTGCATCCTTGGGGGGTTGATTGCCAAGACATTAGTAATTAAGGATGATATCTTTACATTGGGGTACTGCCAGTTATTAGTATAGCTTCTTGTCATTGTCATCTGTTGTGCTTACGAAGTGTATGAAACTTTTTTTTATCAAACACACAAGTAATTTAAGGCAAATGAGTAAGATTTTTTTGTCTTTTTCTTCTTTTGACTGACAATGTTAATCTGTTTCACGCAATCTTTATCATTTAAAGGCGCGCTACACCTGTCAGTACCTTGCTCGGTTCCTTTTGGATGTGAATAATAACTGCAATTCACAGAGCAGTCCTATGGTTAGGTCAGTGCAACCTGTGATTCCCAAGCCTGGTTCTGTATTAGCATCTCCTAGGGAAGGAACTTCTTAAACCTGCTTATCTGTGTAGGTCATGTAGAGAAGGATTAGTCAAGGAATACCTTTCAGAGAGGTCTCCCATGGCCTTTTGCTCCCTACAGCATTAAGGTTTTTAAGAAAAGCATGTAGCAAAATTCTGAGTGTTGTGAATGCCCTCTTACAATGGTCCCATTTTCCAAGGGCTTTCCTATTCATAATTTTCTTTGAATTTCCTAATTCTCCACTGGAAGGGAGATGGAGAATTGGATCTTTTCCCATTTTATGTCTCAGAAAAGAGAACCAACAAGAATAGTTGAATGTATAAAGGTGATGATATACAGACCTTTAGTCATGCAATGGTGAACACATCACAGTTTCCTGACCTTAAGCTGAGACTCTCATTCTGTCTCTGGTACAAGACATAAAGCTGGCTTCCTTGATTTCTCTTGCCGACAGTTGCATGTAGGATTTTGGGGGCCAAGTTATAAATATTAGACTTTTTGGTTAAGTGATTTAAAAACTAAACGGAGTATTAAAAATGATCAGTAGACTTTTCCCTTACATTATATGCAAAATTAACTCAAAATGAATCATAGACCTCAATGTAGGAGTTAAAAATACGGAACTTATAGGAAAAAGCATAGTGGTAAACTTTTGTGACTTTGGGTTAGGGAATAGTTTTTTAGATATATAAAAATACATAAATTGGACTTCATCAAAATTAAAAACTTTTGGGGCACCTGGATGGCTCAGTTGGTTAAGTGTCTGACTTCAGCACAGGTCGTGATCTCATGGTTTGTGGGTTCGAGCCCCAAGTCGGTGCTGTGCTGACAGCTCAGAGCCTGGAGCCTGCTTCGGATTCTGTGTCTCCCTCTCTCTATGCCTTTCCCCCACTCACGCTCTGTCTCTCAGAAATGAATAAATGTTTAAAAAATTGTTAAAAATTAAAAACTTTCAAGCTTCAAGTTATGCCATCAAGGAAATGAAGAGAATACACAATGAGGAAAATATTTGCAAATCATGTCATATATCTGATATTAGACTTATATCTAGAATATATAAAGAACTGTTAGAATCTTATTCATGAAAAGATTAAATAACACAGTTATAAAATGAGCAAAGACTTTGTGGGATCCTTCTAACACCAATAACCAATTCTCCACTCTCTGACACCAACTGGGCATCCACCAGTTTAATTCAATTTTGACATTATCTTTTCAAAGACAAATGACAAGTGAGTATATGAAAAGATGCTCAATATCACCAGTCATTAGGAAAATGTACATATAAACCACAATGAGATATTACTTCATACCCACTAGAATGGCTATAATAAAAAAGATAGACAATAATCAGTGTTGGAAAGGATATGAAGAAGTTAGAACCCTGATTATTGTTGGTGGGAATGTAAAATGGTGCAGTAGCATTGGAAAACAGTTTGTTTGTGCCTCAAATTGCTAAATATAGTTTATATAATCCAGTAATTCCATTCCTAGGTATAATCCACAGGAAATAAAAACATACATCCACATAAAAAACTACTACATGGATGTGCAAAACGGCATTATTAACAATAACCAAAAATTGAAAAGAACACGCATGTCCATAAACTGATGAATAGGTAAATAAATGTATTTTCATGGAATGGACTATTTGCCAATAAAACAGAATGAACTACTAATGCATGCTACAACATAAAAGAACCTTAAAAATATTATGGTAGGTGAAATAAGCAAATCAGAAAGGACCACATGTTGTATGATTCCACTTAAATGAAATATCCAGAAGAGTCATATCTATAGACAGAAGGTAGATTAACATTTGACTGTGGCTGGGGCAAGGGGAGAAATGGGGAATGACTACTGTTAGGTAAGGGGTTTCCTCTTGGGATGATAAAATATTCCAAACTTAAGATCATGAGGATGGTTGCACAACTCTGTGAATATTGAATTGTACACGTTGGGTGAATTTTATGATATGTGCATTACATCTATAAAAATAATTTTTGGGGGCGCCTGGGTGGCTCAGTCAGTAAGCGTCTGACTTTGGCTCAGGTCATTATCTCGCGGTTCATGAGTTTGAGCCTTGCGTTGGGCTCTGTGCTGACAGCTCAGAGCCTGGAGCCTGCTTTGGATTCTGTGTCTCCCTTTCTCTTTGCTCCTCCCCCCCTCACACTCTGTCTCTCTCAAAAATAAATAAACATTAAAAAAATTAAAAAAAAATACTTTTGGGAGTGCCTTTGTGACTCAGTAGGTTGAACGTCTGACTCTTGGTTTCATCTCAGGTCAGGATCTCATGGTTTGTGAGTTCAAGTCCTACATCAGGCTCTGCACTGACAGCATGGAGCCTGCTTGGGATTCTCTCTCTCCCTCTCTCTCTACCCCACCCCTGCTTGCTCTCTCTGTCTCTATTTCAAAATAAATTAATAAACTTAAAAATATACATATATATACATCTATATATCTATATATATAGAGATATATAGGTATAGACATTGATGTGTATGTGTGTGTATATATATATGTGTGATATATATATATATGTGTGTGTGTGATATATATATATGTGTGACATATATATATATATATATATATATATATATATATATATATATATCAACAAATAGTCCCTCCCAGAGTTGGGCCATCCAGACAATGGGAAGGGATATCTAAAATTAAGCACTGTAATTCCTTTTGATGAATTTGTTCAACTAGAACCTGGAAGTCAGCTCTCCTTGTAAATAAACAAAACTGCTGCTCTAAGAGCTAATTGTCAGTGTTTCCAAATTGGCTTTACCAGGAAGCAAGCAGTCACCGTGATCCTGAAATAAACAGCCAAAATATACTGATAAATTTTATTTGGTAAGCCCCCCCCCCTTTTATAAATAGTTTATTTTCAAGAAAATAAAATGCTTAAAACACCTGGAAAAAGCAACTGCAACTTTTGCCCTTAATAAAAAATTTCAAATACCAGGAAAAAAAATGCAGAGCACAGTGATTTTGTTTGTTTTTGTTTACCTGTTTAATGTTTACGAAACACAGTCAATCCTATTTACTAGTATATTCATTTTCTAGGGCTGCCATAACAAAACATCACAGACTGAATGGTTTAAAAAACAGAAGTTTATTGTCTCACTGTTATGAAGCCTAGACATCTGAGATCAAGCTGTTGGCACCATCGTGGCAGGGAGAATGAATACTATCCTTCTCTTATACCTTATGGTGGCCTTAGTGTTCCTTGGCTCATAGATGGCCTTCTCTCTGCGTCTCCACAGCATCTTGCATCTATGCATGTCTGTTCTATGTCCAATTTCCCCCTTCTTATAAGGGCACAGTCATGTTGTCTTAGGTCTCACTCTAATGAACTTAACTTGGTCATCTGCAAAGGCTTAGTTTCCAGATAAAGTCATTTACAAGTAATGAGGGTTAGGACTCTGCTATCTTTTGGGGGAAACACAATTCAACCCATAACACTAAGCCACATCCTCTCAAAAGTAAATAACCATTAAAAAAAAAAAAAAAAAAGAAGGATGCTCTCTTCAGATCATCCATGTATTAAGGGAAATTGTGCATACCCTTCGATTGACTTTATCATTTTACATCTGATGACTTTCAATAAAAACCACATGAAAAATCCCCAGTGCTCTCTGTCTACAGAGAAAAATAATGAAAATGATTTTATAATTGGGAAGTTTGATCATTCTCTGGTTTTGTGTCACTTGCCTCCAGAATGCTGCTTTTATGGATTGCCAAGAAATATGGGTGTTACTATTTCTTAGATCCTCTTAGCCTGTAGATTGAGGATAAAAAGTACAAGGATAAAGCAAATTTACCATATTCACACAAATTATTTAAAAGAGAAAGAGAACTTGAGGCCACTTTTGATCATAAGTGTTTTGAACCAGTAAAATGAATTACTAAAAGTGTAGGCAGTTAATGTTTTTTCTTTAGCATTCGGTACTTTGGCTAAAAATAAATCAGTGAAAAATCAGAAAGAGAAGGTAAGTAAGGTCTGTGAAGAAATCTCAACAATATTCTATGTGGGATTGGATTATTTCCATTAGTATATTAACATGTTCTCAATTCTTTCTCAAATATACATACAAACATATAGAATATGTATATATAACTTGACCTCAGTTTTCCTCTAGCTTTTCTCCTATTTCTCTGCCCCTTGGCTAGCAAAATTCCCTAAAGGAGAAATATCTTTCAGTTTTATTTTTTGTTTATTTGATTTTTTTCCCTCCCCCATTCTTTCTTGAAGCCTCTCTGCTCAGGCTTATCCCTCAACCTGCTTTTTTCAAGGACACCAACAACTGCTGCATTCCCAAATCCAATAGACCCCTGCCAGTTCACCTGTTACTAGGTAGAGCTTAGGCACATGTGGTCACTTTCCCTTCCTTGAAACCCTTTCTTTTCTTGGCTTCCAGAACTCCACAAGCTTCTGGTTTTCTCTTTCTTCACTGATCACCCCTCCAATCTTTGTAGGGTTCTATTCATCTCCCTGATGTCTCAACTTTGAAGTGCTCCAGGCCTCAGTCTTTGTACTTGACTTGTGTCTACACCCATTCCCTGAGTGATATTATCTAGAGTCATGCAAAAAATATTACCTGTATGCTTTCAACTCCGAAATTTATATCCTCAGTCCAGACCTTCCCCTTGAACTCCATATTTCTATGTCCACCTGCCCACTGGACATCAACACTTGGATATTTCATCGGTATCTCAAACTTAACATATCGAAAATGGAAATATCAGTCAGCCCTTCCTAGTGTGTCCACATCCGTCAAAGAGAACTCCATCCCTATTAGTGCTTTATTTCAAAAATCTTGGAGCTTTTGCTTCCTCTGACATTCCATATGTGATCCATTAGCCAATCCTGTTGGCACTACACTGAAAACATATGGAGGAATTAACTGCTTCCCACCATGTCCCACCACTATTGTTTCCATCATTTCTCATCTAAACCTCCAAATGGCTCTCCCTGCTTCTGAATTTGCTATCTTTTCTCCAGAATTAATCTCAACAGAGTAGCCATGGTGATCCTTAAAGAGTATAAGTCAGAGTGAATCACTCTCTTCTCAGAACCTTTCAGTGATTTTCTATCTTATCCATAGTAAAGCCAAAATCATTATAATGGTGTATAGCTGCCACACACTGTGGCCCCCTTCCCCTGATCTCTCTCCTCTTCTTTTCTGCTGTCTTCTTCACTCATGTCCAGACACCCTGACCTCCTTGCTATTCTTAGAATTTATCAGGTATGCTCCTGCCTCAGGGCCTTTTATATCAGCATTTACCTCTGTCTGGAAAGCTCTTACCCCATATATGGCTTGTCTTTGTTCCCTTCCATCTTTGCTCAAATGCCACCTAACTAGGTGCGACCTACCCTGCCCATATGA
Source organism: Acinonyx jubatus (assembly GCF_027475565.1). Taxonomy (NCBI): domain Eukaryota; kingdom Metazoa; phylum Chordata; class Mammalia; order Carnivora; family Felidae; genus Acinonyx; species Acinonyx jubatus. The sequence continues at coordinate 93,972,874 of NC_069388.1, forward strand.
TTTTAAATTACAACTCCCAAACACTGGCTTTCACTGTTCCTCTTTTCTGCTTTATTTTTCTCTGTAGCACTCATTGCCATCAAATATGCTATCTCTTTTACTTATTTAATTAATTGTTCGTACCCTCCCAGAAGAATGTAAGCTTCTAGGAGATATGGATATTTGTTTTGTTCACTGCTCTATTCTCAGTGCCTGGAACAGTGAGTGACATAGACTAGGGAGTAAGTAGAAACTTTTTGGATTAATGAATGAAAGAATAGTTTTTAACCTTTTCTAGTTCATACATCTGTGAACTATTTTAAGATTTGATGAAACCTATGGAAACTTTTCCCAGAAAAAGAATGCAACAAATACATAATTTGGTAGCTAAATTCTGAGCTAATATGTCCCCTGAAATCCACCCAGGGACCCTTTACCTGCCCAAGAACTCCTGGCTAATCATCTCTGTCCCAGAAGAAGGAGTAAAATGTAAAACCAACTCTACTGTTGTCTGATGACTGCTATTCCTACTACATGAGTTTTCTTTGTTCATTTTGCTATTGGGGCCTTAATATTGTCAGTATAGTTTTAGAAAGGTGAATGTCATTTTTTGAGAAGCTTTTGTAGCTTTCTACTTATACTTGACCCCCTACCCCCGACTTCCAGGTTTTCATTTTCCTTTCTCTCCTGTCTTCCCATTTCTCTAACTTTCATAAAGCTTAGGGAAGAAATGGCTGCAAGATCATAATTGGGAGGAGGCTTGTGTAAAGGGGCCAGGAGTGAAATAATTTTAATTCCTGCCTTTCCCATTTGAAGCTCTGCATTCATACTCAAGTAGGTGCCCTCATGGATTAAACAGCAAATGGTGCATTTGTTGCCTAGAAGTTCTGTGAGAGCAGAATCTTGCCCTCAGCACTTCCCGAGGAAAACGGCCTCTATGAATTAAGGATTTATGAGTGACCATGTTTCCGCTAGAAAGATTTGAAGATCTGGACTTACATGCTGGGATCCCAGCTTGATTAAAGGCTGCGGAGAAGCTGATACAGTAAATAGTCTGCTATCAGTGGACTCATATTTCCTGCTAGAGATAAACCAAGCCTTGTGCTATAAAGCAATCAGTGAGCATTGCAGTGGCTGATTCAGCACTCTGCCCTCTACTGTGCTGGCACCTTCTATTGGAAATGGCCTTAAAATCATAAATGTTGTTCACTTCAGAGATGCAGGACATAGGGATGAGTTGAATCTAAGTTGTATTAGTTCTTTCACGTAAATACCTGGTCACTTTCCCCACGTTGCACTATAAAATAAACTTCTATGGTTTTTATTTCTCTGAGCCCTCATCAATGACATTTATCTGGAAATCTAGCTAAAGCCCTGAGACACCTGTGCAGATATCTAAGAAAACTTGCTTGGCAAAAACATTGCCCTGGCAAAGAGAGTGTCTGAGTTCCATGTATGTACTTGCAAATGTCAGCGCCACAGGACAGGAGCAGTCACAGGAATACTCCAACCTAATTCACTTACATTTGACTTTGAAGTTCATCATGTGCCTCACATTCTTGCTAATTTTTCATGGTAAATTTTTTGGGAGGATGCGAGGGCTAATTGTAAGAGAGGTATATGTTCTTTGGGCTCATACTGCATAACGGAAATAAACTGTGTCTGGACAATCCATGTGAATGCTGAGCAGTAACCATTGTTTCAATTTAGAGCTTGCTACTCATGGTGGGGTCTTAGAGTAGTAGCATCAGCATTCCCTAACAGCTTTTTGGGAGGTAGATTCTAGAGTCCTGACCCACACCTAATGAACTACATTTTAATAAGAACTACATTTTAATAAGGTGATTCATTTGCACATTGACTTGTTTTCAGAAGGTATGGTTGAAGCTCTGGTTTCCAAACATGGCTGTGCTCTGGAATCACCTGGGTCCTACTGTCAGAGAGTCTGATTTTACTGATACAGGGTTCAAGTTGGCTGTGGTGGGATTTCAGAGATCTCCAGGTGATTGTCATAGGTAGCAGTGTGAGAGCCCCTGATTTAGAATAGAAATAGAACACATCTCAGAATTGGTGATATTTACAACAGACTTTCAGTTAGTTACCTGGTGTTCTATCAGCCATAAGTTTCCCTTTGAGTTTTATCTACTTATTTGGTATTTTATTAGCTGCCCTCTGAATCAACAAAGAGAAGCTATGATCTCTTTAGTTTGCCACTTTAACTATTTTATCTACCTATTTAAAAATGGGCAGATTACTTTTGCTTCATATGGGCATTCTAAAATAGTCGAATGATTTGTTTAATCTGAATCTCATATTCTGATACGCTTTTAGAGTGAAAGGGTATAGTGTAAAAGATTGCCATCTATGCTCCCGCCAGTGTTATGCAGTACTTGTTCCTATCGCTCTCAAAGCAACAAGAGCTAAGATTTCAAAAGGGTAAGCAACTGCCCAAGTTGCACAGCTGGCCACTGAAAAAGCCAAGGATTGAATCTGGCACTTGAATAGGTTTTATCTGATTCTTAAAGCCCACACTTTTCCACTCCCTCATGTTGTTTCCCAAGAAACTGAGCTGTGTATGATTAATAGAAACTTAAAAAAAATAACAGTTATGATTTATTTTGTTTTTGTATGTCACTTTTGAAAATTTCATGTAAGCCATTCCACTAACCATCACTGAGTAAAGATAGTGTATGTCCAGTGATGCTGATATAAAATAATAATAAGCAAGCAAATGAGTTAGAGGATGGTTAGAGGATGGTTTGAGGAGCACAGCGTTTTGAGATGCTTGTTAGGTAGAGTAGCTTGGAAGAATTTCCAAGAGGCAGATGCTTCACCAAAAGCTGTTGCTCTGGTCAGATGGAGGGAAGGGACAGAGGAAAGACAAGCTCCAAGAAAAGAAAAGGAAAAGGGCCACTATCGAAAATCCTAAAATTCTTTCAGATTACATACAGCAGCAGATGGCACAATGTAAAGGACAAATGGATTAACTTGCTGTGATTTTTGGTGTCCACTCCATAGCCAACCGTAAAAGGCACTTGGATCAATTGGGATAGCTTCAACTTTGTTAAATGATAGCTTCCAGAACATGCCATCTGTGGTCTCTGCTTGTTCTTATTGCCTGATGAAGACTGGAATTGCTCTGCTTGAAAAAGCAAATTCTTTCATCTGGCTGTTTTTCTTTTTCTTTTGAATTATTTTGAGAGATGGAATTTGTGTATATCTGTGAAGGACCTTGGCTTTAAAACATTTCTGCTGTCAATGGTTTCATATGCTTCCACAGCATCACACTGAGAGATTGTTAGCAAAGAGCCAGCTTTGTGGATTTGTTGGTTCATTCCTTTATAGGGGAAGGGTATCTTCTGGCATCATATAGGATTCTAAACATTGTACAGAAATCCTGAAAAAGAATTCCTGATAGGTGAGTTCTTGCCCCATGTTTTAATCACCATCTCTCTCAATCAGTATGGTTACCTAAAATCTACAGAAGCAGGGAACTCCCCACCTCCCCACTTCCTCTGGCTCCCCATGTACCCCCCACCCCCCGTATTCCTTTATTTCTCTAGGGTACATTGCCTTATACTTTATCTTCATTGTTCATCTTGATTAAATTCATAGATACCATACTTTCCCCTGTTCATTTTTCTTCTCCCATTTTTCCTCCCTTTGAATTGTCCCTCTTTGTGACATTATCTTTTTTGATTAAGAACTTTTCTTTCAGTGTTATATATTTAAAACTGATGAGTAGACCAGGGGCTAAATTGAAGTTTATTTTCATATAGTCTATATTTATAAAAGATCTGCTAAGATACTTAATTAACAACAATTAATTCTAGGACGGTGTTTAAAGTACCATAGAATGAATCTTCAGTTCCATAGAAGCATCATTTGGATATAGATATAACTGTGGAGTAAGAGGAGGGTACTCTTTGAACTAGCAGTGCTTTGCAAATGAAATGTGCTTTTGGCATTTTGAGTGGATAAATTGTCAGTGTGAGGGACCACTGAGGCTTTCAGGGAAATTTAGAATCTTCGGACCTATCCACAAAATGCCAGCAGTGATATCTGAGTCATTTGGCAACCAAGCACATTCACATAGATTTCCGAGGAAATGGGGAAGTTTATTATATTGTAGCATTATTATTCATTAGGTTTTTTAAAACTGCACTAGTATTTAGATAGAAATCCCTTATAATTCATATTTCTTGCAATTACTATGAAGCAACTGCACATACATACATATATATAAACATGTCAGTTTTGATGATCAAGTGCCAAGCTGTTGCTTCAAGAAATCCCAAGCAGGCTCCATGCCATCAGCACAGAGCCCAATGTGGGGCTCGATCCTATGAACCGTGAGGTCATGACCTGAGCTGAAATCAAGAGTTGGAGGCTTAACCAATTGAGCCACTCAGGCACCCCAATGCCTTACAGTTTTAATGACAATTAAGTGAGTGAATGTGTTAAAGCACTTGAAACCAATTTGAACACTGGCATTGTCTTGGTGCTATGGAAGAGAACTGCCTACCCCATCCCCAGGCGCCAGCAACCAGTGCATTACCTCAATGACTACATTCACGCATGTTGGAATTTGAGGCCCTTTGAACATCAGTGTCAGCCCCAGCACAACAAAGTTCTTGTAGATGTTGGAATGTAATTCTTTGCATATCAAAACAGAGGCTTAAGTTCAGTAAGAACTCTCCAGTGGCACTGCTTCTGGAAACATCTCCAAATAAGGCATAATGCAGGATTGAAACTCCTACTATAGATGACCTGAGGCCTAACCTGAAGAAACAAATGAGTCTGGTCATTAGCCTTCCTTGTGATGAACTCCAATAGTTACTGATGTGCATTTTGTTAGGACTCATACAGCCATTGAGAAAAGAATAAAGAGAAATCAGTTCTAACTATAGCAAGTAGGATTCAGATTAAAAATGAAATATACACACACTCTAGCTGCAAATATGGTTAAATATGATGAAAATGGGACCAAATTGTTCTTTTTCTCCTTATAGATAAGATTGGCTCTTTGAACTAGGAAACATTTTGTTGTCAGGTGAGTACAGCCTAAATGTGATACTTGCCTCTAGCCAGGGGAAGACATCCATGTCCTTACCAGGTCAGCCCTTGATTCCTTGCTATGTCTGGGTTGCAAGTGGAAATAAACCCCCTCACTTCCATGAGATGAGTTAATCTACGGTTCACAGTGGCCACATTCCTGGGAAAACAACTTGTCAAGAGAAATGATTAAAGAGGGCCATGTTTGACTTCAATGCTGCCCAATTGGTGTATTATATTTTTAGAGCAATCAGCTTAAATCCTAGAGATTGAAATTGTGCTGCTTACTGACTGCCTGGGTGATTTGGCATGAAATTTAATTTGCTTTAACATGCATGGGGGTAAGCAGAGGGGCATTAATTTCACATTTGAGAGTTGCTGTATTACTTTGGATATAACTAAGATCTTGGTTTAAGAGTTTACTTTCATTTCCCTTCTTCAAAACAGGCATGATGCTCTAGCCAAACTCAGTTTTCTAGCCTACTCGTTTTCTTTTCTCTGTTATTCTCGTTTTTTCTCACCTTGATGTTAATATTGAGTATCTACCATTTATTAGGCACTTACTTCGTTGATCATCTAATCAACATTCAGCACATTTAACATCCTAGTTTATATTTGAGAAAAGTGGACATCTTCTGGCCCTTCCCTCCTTACCTTTTCAATATTTGCAGGGTTGTAGGGGACAGCCCTCAATGAAGGCTCTTCATCTTTTTATCTCCTGTCTGCCTTCCATATTACCCTCAGTTGGAATCCTGATGCATGTTGAGTGAGCCTAGTTACAGGGCAGAGTTTTGGGATCAAGGGCTGTATTTGAAAATTTTTACTATGTAGGGATGCAGCTTTCAAGACATAAGTTGGTCCTCAGAGTCCTGACCCTTTAAAGTTATTTATAAGTTAAGGCTGAGCTAAGTTGAAAATTTGTAGGCTGATAACAACAACAATAAACTGTTGCTGGTGAATCAATGTCTTGAACCTACCTAGATAGCTGAATGAATGAGCCATTTTACGTGCTCTAGGCTAGTGAAATGTAGTGACTACTGAAGATGTCTTAGCTAGAGGTCTTCCCTATCAGTAATCTGTAAGTACTCAAATAATTTCTACTGGTGGGGGTTTACATCTTATTGTAAACTGAACTCTACTTGGTCATTGGAATGCCAACCAGTAGCAGTTGATTCAAACTGGGTTTGATGTTGGGTGATTCCTAGGCTTTGTAAACTTGAATTAAATGCTAATTGTGCTTGTCATAAATGTTTTAACAGGCCACTCCTCAACAGTAAATATTCCTTCACTGGGATCTTTCAGTAGATGCTTTTCTTATAACAATTGTAAAGGGATGTTTGCTTGGCCCCCCAAAGATACTCTTAGTTCATAACTTTGCATGTTTAGTGGATGCTGGCATGATTTATTATTTAATAGGTTATGGAAATATGCCATTTCTTGAAATGATAGTAAGTGCTATAAAGAATCTCAGGAGAACTCTGTGCTTCATCTAATTAAGCTGTTTTGAGTTTATTATGAGACAAATGTACCTTCAGTTGATCTGTTGTATAGAATACCAGGCAACTGAGATATTTTTAACTTTTTCCTGACTGTATATGTTACCCCACTGTAATTCCCCACAAATGATATCAGATCGAGAGCTGACGTTTTTTTGTCTTTGTTTCTGTTTTTTTTTTTTTTAATTTTAGATTTCAACAAATGTGTTTCCTTTAGAAAAGTAATTTCATTAGTTCTATTAGGACAGTACCTGTATCAATGCTTCAGAAGATAAAATCTACTGAGTATTCAAGAGGCTTAAATATGCTTATGTCTTTCCCAAAAGAATCTAGTTAATCTTGTTCCACCAAAATGCTCAGGTTAAAGTATCTTTATCATAGCCAGAATTATCTTCAGAATTATATTCTTCTTCAATCAGTAGCATTTCCCTCTTTCTCCATTAAGATTCTGAAGCCTCTAATGAATAGAAAAATAAGCAGTTGGGGGAGGTGATTTAATTTTTAGGCAGTAAGGGACAAAGTTTAGTCATGGCACTGTAAGACTAAATTGAACACCCCAACAGCTATTACTGTTGTTGTTTTTTTTTAATTTTTTTTTTTTTTTTAGTAATTATTTATTTTGGTGACAGCACAAATGGGGAAGGGGCAAAGAGAGGGGAACAGAGGACCTGAAGCAGTCTCTGTGCTGACAGGGTGACAGTAGCAAACCCGATGTGGGGCTGAAAGTCACAAACTGTGAGATCATGACCTGAGCTGAAGTCGAACGCTCAATCAACTGAGCCACGCAGGCACCCCCTATTTTCTATCTTAATGGAATTATGGGGTAATTTGCCATAAAGTACCACTGTCTCCCTTTTTCAAATATTTGACATACCACTCTGGTTAGAATCTTGTTGACTCTTCTCTCCTTTCTAGTATAGACTGGCCATGCATGCTCAGTTGCACTAAATAGATTTAAATTAAAATCTACAATACAATAAAAAAACACAGGTCCCCTAATTCAAGCTTTTTGTTTTTTCATGTCACTGTGGGAAAAATTCTGAATAAATAAGTTAGGTGACAGATTTTCCAGGCCTACCTCTGTCTCTAACATAGTTACCAGGTGACCTCAGAAGAGGGGCATCCATATCATTACAAAACAGTAATTATGCACCAGTTCTACCTAGTGCACTGAGCTGTTGCCAAGATCAAATGAGATAACCTCAATGAAAGTGCTTTATAAACTCTAATGGCATTATGCTTTGAAAATGTGATGTTATTTAGTGTCCTGGAGCAGCAAGGTACTAAATAATACCTGAGTGGCTTGTATTAATACAGTTTCCCAAAGATCCTAATTTAGGAAATTGCTTAAACTTGAAAGAATCTCATTCCAATGAAGTGTTCACTGACGGACACAGTGTTCACTCCCTGTGCTCCAGAAGCTGTCTTAATACCAAGATAGGAGGAATCTGGTTAGCAGGGTAAATGGAGACAAATGAGAGAAAAGATTTCTGTTGCAAAGAGCAGCCATTGAGAGTTTGGTTGGAGCAGGTAACCACACCTGAGCCACGATTGGAATTTCCTTTTCTTAACCTTCGACAGAGGAGTCTTTTGCACTTCTTCAGTGGTGGCAACCTGGCTTCAGAAGTATTTATACCAGAAAACTTAATTGAAAGAAACAAATGAAGATGGCATGACTGGAGGATATAGGGGATAGAATTATATGGAGGATGCAGGAGGGAAGGGTGGGTTAGTATTAGAGGGAAATTACAGAGGAAAGGACGGGAGAGGAGATTATATAATCATGGTGCTTGATTTGAAAAGCCTTTTCAGTTAGTGTCATTATGACTAAAGCACTCATCCACTGGGTGCAGAACTAGAAAAGGCAGTGAGTCACATGACTCCCTTGTCCACCATTGTAAACAGATGCATCTGTGGTGCTGTGTGGGTTTCTGGGGACAAATTTTTAAATTTGTTTTAATGTTTATTTATTTTGTGAGACTGAGAGAGAGAGTGCACAAGCAGGGGAGGGTCAGAGAGAGAATACCAAGCAGGCTTCGTGCTGTCAGCCCAGAGCTCTCTGCGGGGCTCTATCCCAGGAACCACGAGATTACAACCTGAGTCGAAACCAAGAGTCGGATGCTTAACCGACTGAGACACCCAGATTTCCCTTCTGGGGATAGACTTTTAAGAGGGCAAAGGTAGAGCAAAGCACAAACAGAATCACCAGGGTGTGAGGGCTGTGAGAGTAAATGCAATAGAGAGTATTTAGGGGAAACTTTAGAAGAGAAATCTTAGGGATAGAATTTCTGTAGTTCCAATATTTGAACTCATACATTGGGCATGGGTGGAAGTATAGGGAAATATATTTCTAAGGCAACAAGTGGGCAATCTTTTCTAATGAACACAGCTGTTCTCTGGAAATGGTAATGTCTAGATCAGTGTTTCTCAAAGTCAAGAGTAGATACGGCTGGTCTGATGATGGCAGTGAGGGTCTGGACAGCCCTTGTTCCTCACAGGAGAACCCAGCTCTCTGCGTGAGGATGAGCTGCCAGGGGTGGGAGTCTGGGATTGCTGTGCCCGATGAGAAGGTGGACAGAGAGGCTCAGATGTCTCTTTCAACATGAAACCTTTCCAACTCTATTAGCCTGAAGCTCTCTGTATATTGATTCACTGACCACTCTCGGTATTACCTATATCCGGCAGCAAGTCTTGCCTGTTGGTGGTAGTCCTAATTTTCCTCACTATGCAAAGAGTACATTTGGTGGGAAGGTTGGTGTTGTTTATTTGTCTTTCATCAAATGTCCAGGGCACGGATGTGGACAGGGTAAGGGCTCATTTAAAGATGTGAAGAAAGACATGTGCTATTTGGTTTAGGACATTCTGGTTTTTACATTTCACAGTGACCCTTCATAGTTGTAGCAGACACTCTTATATGCCTATCACAACTTCATTCTCTCTTTTGTCTTTACTGATAGCACTACCCAGATTGTCAGTGTGCTTGGCTCAAAAGAAGTTAAATTTCTAAATTTCCTTGCTGCTAGGAATGGCCCCATGATATTGTTCTGGCCAATGAAATGTAAGCAGAAGCCTTCTGGAAGAGATACTCCTTTTCTTTTCTTTTCTTTTCTTTTCTTTTCTTTTCTTTTCTTTTCTTTTCTTTTCTCTTCTTTTTTCTTTTCTTTTTTCTTCTCTTTTCTTTTGTTTTAAGTTTACTTATATTGAGACAGAAAGAGACAGTGTGAGTGGGGGAGGGGCAGAGAGAGAGAGGGAGAGGTAGAGAGAGAGAATCTCAAGCAGGTTCCACACTGTCAGCACAGAGCCCAACACAGGGCTTGAACTCACGTAGTTGTTACATCATGACCTGAGGTGAAACCAAGAGTCAGAAGCTTAATTGACTGAGCCACCCAGGCACCCGGAAATACTGTTTTTCTAATTTAAAGGCCATTATGTTATTCTTGCTCTTTTCCTGTCCCTTCTTGCATAGAAATGGGACACAGCATCTGGAAGTCCAGCAGCTCCCTTGTGATGATGAGAACTGGAACTGCATTCTGAGGAATATAGAAACTCTGACTTCTGTGAGCTTGCAAACTAGCCCTGTATGGTCTCCTCAGCAACTTCTTGCTCTGTAAGAAGAATAAACCTCATACCCTTTAAGCCAGTGATTGGTGGATTTCCACTATGTGCCACCGTAATTAGTCCTGACTGATATCCTAGCAATGGCCATGCTTCAGGCAGGTCACTTATTGTCATTTGAGTTTCAGCAACTTAATATCCTAAGTTATTATCATCAGCAAATATCCTCCTTTACATATGATGATGGGCTTATTTTTAATTTTTTTCACATTGGACATATTTCTCTTTCTTTTCAAACTCTTCTATGATTTTTTAAGAAGTCTTGTTTTCAATGAACATTAAACTGACATTTCTAATTAGGCAGAACAATTGGTCCTGTCCCCAGGTTTAAAAAAGTGACATGTATGAAAAGTGAATATTTGCCTTCCATGGTCTCTAACACTGGGTAAATAGTACAGTCACATTGTTTGCCTTTTTTTTCCCTCCAAAAGATTTCATTTCTTAGTCCATCCATTTCACTCTTCAAAATAATCACTGTCCTCCACTGGAGCCCTCTTTATCCTTACTAACTCTCTTATGTCAATTATGTAATAGTTTGGCCCTTTATGGCTTTTGTTTCTCTTTGCTGCCTTTCTTTCTGCAAAGCAGCCTGCAGAGCAATAAGATAGGGAACATACCTGCTGGGCCTGATTTTCTTCTCCAAAATAGCTTTGGCCACTGGATAGTGATAAAAGGAGTCTTGGCTCACTGCAGAAGCTAAAATCCAGGTAAGTGGATTTAGCCCCACATTGGTGCAAAGGTAACTTTTACCACCTTTGCAGAAAGGGGAATCTCTTTTGGGTTTGAATATAAACAGGGGGCAGCAGGACTTGGTGAAGACATCACTACACCCATAGTCAGATGAACAGGGAGTCCAGCCTGCTGACTCCACATGTTAATTCTGTAAGTGGTATGGTTCTGGGCCAATTTCTTAGTCTCTGTGCACCTCATTCATAAAAGGAATGGTCTCCAAGATTTCTTCTAGTTCAGACATCCTGAGCTTTTGTCATTCAATAAATATTTCTTGTACTCCCATGATGGGTCAGGAATTATCTTAGTGATAGAGATGCAACAGTGAATAGTACAGAAAGAAGAATGCATTAAAGTTTGAGTCCAGAGAATGGGAGAGAAGAGAAAGCAGACTGTCATGGGGGAAAAGGATGAGAACAGAGTGGGAGAATAGAAACGTTATTAATATATGCCTAGAATCCACATCTTCAATGAAGCCTTCTTGGACCACTGCACTCACCATTGATTTTACCTTCCAGGGAATCCCAAAGCATGTCTGTCAGGATCACTTGTCAGCACTTATCAGTAACCTGTGTTTAGAAAATCTCTCTCTGTGCATTTTTCTTGTCTTCTCAACTAGGTTGAGAACACTTAGAGGTCATGTACTTCTGTAAAGCTGTATCAAAGTACTTTTGTATATGAAGTATTCAATAAACCAGACAAGTCCTTTGGATCTCTTCAAAAAGCTAGAGGCATAGCAAGAAGTCACAAAAGGTATTTAATATTTATGGAATGAGTTGAGATCACAGGAAGGTGGGAGTGTTGAAGGTTAGCTAGGAGCATTAACTTCAGACAGGCTGACCACCCATAATCAACCCATAACCAAGCACAAATCAGAACTTGTGTGACCCCCTTGGGGAGTACAAATTGGAACAAACTGAAGGTCATTAATGGCTATCTTAAAGCACAGTGGTTTTCATTAATTTAATCCATGGCATGCATTTATCTCCACAGGTCACAGAAGGTTCACTTTACCATTGCTTTACAAGGGCGGGGGGCATTTGGAGTAGCTCATTTTTGACAAGGAAGGAAGGAAAAGTGTAAGGGGAAGGAAAAGGAAAGAGTTGGGGGAAGGAAAGGAATGGAAGATAGCATGATATTCTGTAGATAGGTTTCAGCAATATCACAGTCTGTAATTGGTATTTATCTTCATGTTGACCCCTCTCTTTGTGAGTCCTCAGAGGGCAAGAAGTTCTACTTCTATCTTTATGTTTCATAATACCTATCATGGAGCTGGACAAACTGTTTGGACAGGACTGTGTTGGCATGTCATTTTATAGAGGCATAAATAGGACTGAACTGACAGATGAATAGAACCAATGCCTCTTCCTCCCTGATTCCAAGTGGAACCAGAAGATATTGTGGCAGAATATAGTGGAAAGGTGGGGGGGGGGGTCATCAGGGCTTTATTTCTTGACACTTACATATTGAAGACAGAAGGACTAGTATGATTCTTCTGGTCAAATCTAACCATTTTGTACTCAAGCAGTGAGAACAAAAGGCAGGGTTCAGGGATTCCTGGCTCCAAGCCTTGGACCAATTCTTAAACTATTAGTTTCATATGGGTAATGGCATTAAACACCTTCACAGATTGTTGATGGCTACTGCCTGACCCAGGGCTCTGCTAGGAGGTGCAATCTCTAAAGTTGATTTTCTTATCAACTTGGTATAATACAGGGTACTTTGAGGACATGAGAGGGCAGAAGTGAAACTTACCTTTGCACATGATACCCACTGATAAATAAGGCTGCCTAATCCCTAGTCTTCATGAACATAGGCTCTTTGAGGGCAGAAACTGTCCTTCTTAGTCATTCCTCAGCTACGTGAACTGAGGCAACATCCTTAAACTTCTCCATGTCCTACTTTTATCATCCATGAAATGTGGACACTATCAGCACCTATTTCATAGAAGTGAGATGAGAAGGAATTCAGTTAATGCTTACAAAGTATGTAGTATGGTGCCTGGAACACAGCAAGCATTCAATAAACATTACCTGTTTCCTGGGATGCCTGGGAGGCTCAGTTGATTAAACATCTGACTCTTGTTCTCAGCTCAGGTCTTGGTCTTAGGGGTCATGAATTCAGGCCCTGTGTTGGACTCCACACTGGGCGTGGAGCCTACAAAACAAAACAAAAACATTAACTATTACTTGCTATTATTATTAACTATTATGTCAGCCTTATACTGTATCTGGCACATATTAGATATTCAAAATAGTTTTTAGTTTGTAATCCCTTAAAGAATTTTTGGAAAAGTGTGTGTTTCCCTGTACATATTTAAGTAGATATCTAAATTGTTTTCATCCGAAGTCTAATCATTTGAAAAGGATGCAGCTTCTAGTATTTTATATATGTTGACATTTTAAAATAAAACTCATATCATTTTTGAAAATATAGCTAATGGAACAGAAATGATACTATCATCCATTAAAATATATGAATAGGTTATCTTATTACATTTTCACATGTTGTATCATTTCTTTTCCTCTTTGGATTGGTATTCCTACTCTCTCCTAGCATAGAAATCCATACCAAATTCATTCATATATTTAGGCATGACAATTTTTTACTGATTTTATTCAACCCCAGTTAGCCATTCTAGGGCCACTTATTGAAAAGATCTTTTCTTCCTGTATAAATTTGCTTTGATGTCACTATTAAAAATAAAGTGACCATATATGTGTAGGTCGATTTCTACACTCTATTTGCTTTTATTGACCTTTTTGTTTATATTTATGCCAATATCACACTATCTTAATTAGTATAGCTTTACAGTAAGTTTTAAATCTGATAGAGTAAACTTAATTCTTTAAGATAATCTTGGCTCTTCTACTTCTTTGTATTGGCATGTAAGTTTAGAATAAGATGATCAAATTCTAGAAAAAAAAACCACTAGCTGCTGTGATTTGATTGCCATATTTAGATAAATATGGGGAGAACAGACATCTTCACAAGATTGAATCTTCTTATCTATGAACTCATTTGTGTCTCCAAGTTTTGTAGTTATTAATGTAGTGGTCTTAAATATCTTTCATTAAATTTATTCTTAGACATTTGATGTTTTTGAAGCTATTGCAAAAGATAGTAGCACAAAGTATTTAAACTCATACTAATTTTTTCTAAAATATGTACCCCAGATTGAGCTATTAAAACAGTTATTAACATGGGGCAGCTGGGTGGCTCAGTGGGTTAGACGTCCAACTTCAGCCCAGGTCATGATCTCATGGCTCAGGAGTTTGAGCCCCACTTTGGGTTCTGTGCTGACAGCTCAGAGCCTGGAGCCTACTTTGGATTCTCTCTCTCCCTCTTGATCTGCCACTCCCCTACTTGTGTTCTTTCTCTATCGCACTCTCTCTCTCAAATATAAACAGGAAAAAATTAAACAGCTATTAACACACAATTTATCAAAACAACAAATAACATAACATTTTTTAAAGCTTAAATTCCAATTAGTTAATATACAGTGTAATATTAGTTTTGGGTGTACAATATAGTAATTCAGTCCTTCCATATAATGCCCAGTGCTCATCACAAGTGCACTCCTTAATCCCCACCACCTATTTAACCCATCCTCCTACCCACTTCCCCTCTGGTAACTATCAGTTTGTTCTCTATAGTTAAGAATCTGTAGAGGTGCCTGGGTAGTTCAGTCGATTAAGCATCCAGCTCTTGATTTCGGTTAAGGTCATGATCTCATGACTATGAGATAGAGCCTTGTATCAGGCTCCAAGTTGGGTATGGAGCCTTCTTGTGATTTTTCTCTCTGCCTGTTCCCCACACAAGTGCTCACTCACTCTCTCTTTCTCAAAGGAAAAACAAAAGAAAAAAAAGAATCTCTTTCTTGTTTTGCCTTTCTCATGCTCTTTTTTTCTTTGTTCATTTGTTTCTCAAATTCCACATATGAGTTAAATCATATGATATTTGCCTTTTTCTGACTTATTTTGCTTAACGTCATACTCTCTAGCTCCATCCATGTCATTACAAATGGCAAGACTTCTTTCGTTTTTATGGCTGAGTAATATACCACTATGTGTGTGTGTGTGTGTGTGTGTGTGTGTGTGTGTGTGTGTGTATTCTTACATCTTCTTTATCCATTCATCCATCAGTGGACACTTGGATTGTTTCCATAATTTGGTTGTTGCAGATAATGTTGGTATAAGCATAGGGGTTCATATATTCCTTTGAATTAGTATTTTTGTATTCTTTGGGTAAATACCTAGTAGTGTAATTGCTGGATCATAGGGTAGTTCTATTCTTAACTTTTTGAGGAAACACCATACTGTTTTATACAGTGACTGCACCAGTTTGCATTCCACCAACAGTGCAAGAAAGTTCCCCTTTCTCCACATCCTCATCAACACCTGTCATTTTTTGTGTCATTGATTTGAGCCATTTTGACAGGTGTGAGGTGAAATGTTTTGATTTGTATTTCCCTGATGATGAGTGATGTTGAGCATCTTTTCATGTGTCTGTTGGACTTCTGTATGTCTTCTTTGGAAAAATGTCTATTCATGTTTTCTGCCCATTTTGTAATTGGATTATTTGTTTTTGCTGTGTAGAGTTTTATAAGTTCTTTATATATTTTAGATGCTAATCCTTTACCAGATAAGTCATTTGCAAATACCTTCTCCCATTCCATTGGTTGCTTTTTAGTTTTATTGATTGTTTCCTTCACTGTGCAGAAGTTTTTATTTTGATGAAGTCTCAAAAGTTTGTTTGTTTATTATTTATTTATTTATTTATTTATTTATTTATTTATTTATTTATTCCTTTGCCTTAGAAGACATATTTAGCAAGAAATTGCTAAGGCTGATGTTAAAGAGGTTACTGCCTAAGTTCTCCTCTAGGATTTTTATGGTGTAAGGTCTCACATTTAGTTCTTTGATTTTGAATTTATTTTTGTTTATGGTGTAAGAAAGTGGTTCAGTTTCATTCTTTTGCATGTTGCTGTCCAGTTTCCCTAACACAATTTGATGAAGAGACTGTCTTTTTCCCATTGGATATTTTTTCCTGCTTTGTCAAAGATTAATTGACCATATAGTTGTGGGTTCATTTCTGAGTGTCCTATTCTGTTCTATTGATTTATGTGTTTATTTTTATGCCAGTACCATACAGTTTTGATCACTATGGCTTTGTAATATAACTTTAAGTCCAGAATTGTGATGCCTCCATCTTTGATTTTCTTTTACAAGGTTGCTTTGGCTATTCATGGTCTTTTTTGGTTCCATACAGATTTTAGAATTGTTTGTTTTAGCTCTGTGAAAAATCCTGTTGGTGTTTTTGTAGGGATCACATTACATGTGTAGATTGCTTTGGGTACTATAGACATTTTAACAGTGTTTGTTCTTCCTATCCATGAGCATGGAATGTCTTTCCATTTCTTCATGTCATTTTCAATTTCTTTCATCAATTTTTTTTGTAATTTTCAGAATACAGGTCCTTTACCTATTTGGTTAGGTTTATTCCTAGATATCTTATTGATTTTGGTGAATTGTAATTGGGATTGTTTTCTTCATTTCACTTTCTGCTGCTTCATCATTGTTGTGTAGAAAGGCAACAGATTTCTGCACATTGATTTTATATCCTCTGACTTTACTGAATTTGTTTATCAGTTCTAGCAGTTTTTTGGTATAGTTTTTTGGGTTTTCTATATAAAGTATCATGCCACCTGCAAATAGTGGAAGTTGTACTTCTTCCTTGCAAATTTGGATGAGTTTTATTTCTTTTTGTTGTCTGATTGCTGTAGCTAGGACTTTCAGTACTATGTTAAATAACAGTGGTGAGAGTGTACATCCCTGTCTTATTCCTGAACCTAGAGGAAAAGATCACAGTTGTTCCCCTTTGAGGATGATGTTAGCTGTAGGTTTTTTTGTAGATGACCTTTATTATGTTGAGGTGTGTTTCCTCTAAACCTTCCTTGTTGATTGTTTTTATCATGAATGGATGTTGTGCTTTCTCAAATGCTTTTTCTGCATCTATTGAAATGATAAAACACATTGTTTGCAAATGCACATGGGACTTTTTCCAGAATAGCTCACATATTAGGTCACAAATCAGTCTTCAACAAATGCAAAAAGACTGAAATCATACCATGTACCTTTTCTGACCACAATGCTATGAAACTAGAAGTCAACCATAAGAAAAAAATTGGAAAAACCACAAATACATGGGGAGTAAACAGCACACTACTGAATAATGAGTGGGTCAACCAGGAAATATAAGAAATATAAAAATGCACAGAAACAAATGAAAATAAAAACACAATGATTCAAAACCTGTGGGATGCAGGAAAAGCAGTCCTAAGAGGGGCATAAATAGCAATATAAGCCTATTGCTTAAAAACAAGAAAAATCTCAGATAAACAACCTAATCTTACACCTAAAGGCATTAGGAAAAGAACAAACAAAGCATAAAGCCAGAAGAAGGAAGGAAATAATAAAGTTTAGAGCAGAAATAAATGGTGTAGAAACTAAAACAGAAACAAAAACATAAACCAGTAGAACAGGTCAATAAAACCAGGAGTTTGTTCTTTGAAAAAATTAATAAAATTGATAAACCTCTAGCCAGACCTACCTAATATTAAAAAAGAAAAGAGAAAGTATCCGAATAAATAAAATTACAAATGAGAGAGGAGAAATAATAACACCACGGAAATACAATTATAAGACAATATTATGTAAAATTATATGCCAACAAATTGGACAACCTGGAAGAAATGGATAAATTCCTAGAAACATATATACCAAAAGTGAAACAGGAAGAAATAGAAAACTTGAATAGACCAGTAACCAGCAAAGATATTGAATCAGTAATTTTTTGATTACCAACAAACAGAATTCCAGGGCCAGATGGCTTTACAGGCAAATCCTACCAAACATTTAAAGAAGAGGTAATACCTATTCTTTTCAAAACTATTCCAAAAACTTTAAAAAGAAGGAAAACTTTCAAATTCATTCCTTGAGGCCAGCATTACCTGATACTGAAACCAGATAAAGACTCCACTTAAAAAGAGAACTTACAGGCCAATATCCCTGATGAATATGGATGCAAAAATTTTCAATAAAATACTAGCAAACCAAATTCAACAATACATTAAAAAAATCATTCACCACGATCAAATGGGATTTATTCCTGGGTTGCCAGAATGGTTCAATATTCACAAATCAATCAATGTGATATACCACATTAATAAAAAAAGGGATACGAAAATTATAACTTTCAATGAATAGTTATGAAACAAAATATATTTCTTGAAAATATATGTAATGGAGGTGGCAATTATGACATTTTGTTTAAGATGATTATCCCTTTTTATAGCACACCAGAAGTTCTTATACCTCAGAACAGTGTACTTTAATAAGATGCAAAATGAGTGAGAATCTTGCCTTTCTTTGGTAAAATTGGGAAGTGGTAAGCATGAAAGTGAAGGAGAAAAAGGAGAATTTAAACAGTGGGAATATCTCTAACAAACTAAGTTTGGTTAAGAATATGTATGTAGAAAGTTTAAGGATCTGGAAGTTGTTCCTTTAAATTTTTTTTTTAATGTTTTTATTTTTGAGAGAGAGAGAGAGAGAGAGAGAGAGAGAGGGATAGAGTGAGTGAGTATGAGCTGGGCAGGGGCAGAGAGAGAGGGAGACAGAATCCACAAAGCAGGCTCCAGGCTCTGAGCTGTCAGCACAGAGCATGACGCGGGGCTTGAACCCGTGAACCACGGGATCAAGACTTGAGTCCAGGTCTGACGCCCAAACAATTGAACCACCCAGGTGCCCCTGGAAGCTATTTCTTTAAAATTTGTACTCCTTGATCAGCATTGTATCTTTGGGGCCCATGTTCTTGTCCCTGCTTGAAAATCCTCTCCTCTAGGACAAAAGTGCAAGTGAATTAAAGTGCTGATGTATGCAAATGCTTTGGTTAAAAAAATGAAGTTAAGAGTTTCTCTGTAATAATGGCATTCTCACTCGCTTTCTGATGTGATTTCGTATGTCATGGGGATCTATGGATAACTTCCAGTATATCTATCTGAGTCACTATTTGATATATGCTTTCCAGTACATATCAATATTAATATTCTATTGATACTTGCTTGTTATTTAGGATTTATTGTTAGTTATTAATTATTAAGCTGATTGTAGTGATTAAAAAAATAGTTGGCTTGCCAAAGCTTTAGTATGCCTTTGGAATGGATGGTGCACGTGGATATCATGTGAATAAGGTCCTCACCTTCTGTGTCCTAGCAGACTTATATTGCATCAAATTTTATTTTATACCCCGATTAAGAACTGTGTGATATCAATTTATGTAGGCTCCAAGTTGATTTTCTACCAGATGGAATTTCAACCTGAGGAAGTAATGAGTGTTTATTAATCAAAATGGGGCAAATATCTAGGCCTTCTCAGTAACTCATGAGTATTATCTGAGTCTCTATGAAAAAATAGAAGTGTATTTCTAAATAGTAATAAGTGGTTAAAATATACAATAGCAAGAATCATAGTTCCACTTGTTCCTAATTTGGGGTGTTTTTTTATCTTAGATCTTAACATGGATACACAAGAGATTATGGCTCACTTGGTTCTGAAAATGTACGTACAAGTGGAGATAGTTCAGCTTCATAACACAAGGAGAATAAATATGATTGGGGAAATGTTCATAAACCAGATGCAATTTCTGAAAAAGTTTATTCTTATTCTTAGGACACAAACACACACACACACACACACGCACGCACACGCACACACACATTAAGAATTTGACTTCAGTTGAAACAAAAGTGCCAGTACGCAATGAAAATCATTTGAAATCTTTTTTAAATGTTTATTCATTTTTGAGAGAGAGAGAGAGAGAGAGAGAGAGAGTGTGTGTGTGTGTGTGTGTGTGCAAGAGGGGGAGGGACAGAGAGAGAGGGAGACACAGAATCAGAAGCAGACTCCAGGCTCTAAGCTGCCAGCACAGAGCCCTACACAGGGTTGGAACTCACGAATTGCAAGATCATGACCTGAGCCAAAGTCGGATGCTTAACTGACTGAGCCACCCAGGTGCCCCAAGAAAGTCATTTTTAAAGTAATGATATGACATGTGCACAACCAAGAGGATACACCAGGATGAGCATCTGTGATGTACAAGGATATGCAACAGATAGATTCAGGAGGCCTGGCCTGAATCCCAACTCTGTTATTTATTATGTGTGTTACCTGTTGGGGAAATATAATTTAAAAATAAAATCTTCTCCGAACCCAGAAAGCATCTCCACAAAGGTAGAAGAAAAATAAAATAGTTTTATTATTGTTAAAGCATTGAACCAGAATGTTCTGCACATCATAGACATTCCTCTAAGAGACTGATGAAGCAAAAAGTACTCTCACACCTTCACGTAGCCAGCCAGGTACCATGTGTTCCATCCATGTTCTCAGGATAAACAATAACTAGTTCTCAAGTGAGACAACTGAGTCAAGTGAGTCGTATCTTTATGACATGAGGTAGTTTTGCAATCTGGAGAGAGGAAGTGGTTGCAGTTAGGCTCCTACCCTATCACAGAAACTGGAAAATCAGGGCTGTATTTTTTTTAATGTTTATTTATTTTTGACAGAGAGAGAGACAGAGTGCCAGCAGGGGAGAGGCAGAGAGAGAGAGAGAGGGAGACACAGAATCTGAAGCAGGCTCCAGGCTCTGAGCTGTCAGCACAGAGCTGGCCACTGGGCTCAAACTCACAGACCACAAGATCCTTGCCTGAGCTGAAATAAGACACTTAACTGACTGAGCCACCCACGTGCTCCAGGATTGTATCTGTTTTAATGATTACAATACAAAAGGTGGTTCCCAGGTCCTTGAAAAAGGCACTTCTGGATCGTAAAGCTGAGGGAGTCTCTTTTAACTTTTAAAATGATTTATACACATTTCAAAGACACACACACACACACACACACACACACACACACACACAGAAAAAAGAAATCGCAATTACTAAAGTTTTCTAAAGTAAATGCTCTAATAAAAAAAAAAGGAGGGGAGGAGTCTCCTCCCTATTTCCAACCGGGAGAATTTTTGTCATTTTTTTTTTATTATTGTATTTAAGATCACACACTTTAGGGGTTAACTCAACCTCCCTGCATCTATTACCTCATCTAGAGGAGAGGAGTGATAACAGCAACCTTTACTCCACCTCACAAAGGGCTTCAGTGAAGGAACTGTACAAAATTTCCTTGTCATTTTAAATGCTGAAATTAGTAGAAATTGCATATCTTTACTGGTATTAGACTTATATGAAAGCAGTGTATCTAATATTTAAATGGGAACACACATTTTTAAAGAGTGTCCCCGTTTGTGATAAAAATATGTCAGCCTCGCATTTGTGGTGAGCACTTAATCTCTCCCTTCATGTCTTATCCATAAAATTAGTTTTTATAAATTTGTCTACCGGTTCCCCTGTAACAGTATGCTCAAGTTCCATTTAACTGTTAAAAAAAATATACATCACAGTAAATCCAAAGCTGGTTTAACCTCTACTAAGTTAGTCACCAGGATAAACATATTTCTATTGAAATATATTTAAAAACATATATCCTAGGGGCACCTGGGTGGCTCAGTCCCTTGAGTGTCCAGTTCTTGATTTCAGCTCAGGTCATTCTTCCAGGATCATGA
The DNA here is from genome assembly GCF_027475565.1 of Acinonyx jubatus. Classification (NCBI taxonomy): domain Eukaryota; kingdom Metazoa; phylum Chordata; class Mammalia; order Carnivora; family Felidae; genus Acinonyx; species Acinonyx jubatus. The sequence goes on from NC_069388.1 coordinate 93,994,422, forward strand.
GATAAGACCCCGAGTCAGGCTCTGCGCTGAGTGTGGAGCCTGTTTGAGATTCTGTCTCTTTCCCTCTGCCCCTCTTCCCCAATTTGTACTCTTTCTAAAGTAAAAATTAAATTAAATTAAAAATTAAGAAAAAGATATATATCCTAAGTAATTATTTTGCTTTAAAAACGCTGCAAAATACATTTCAATACAACAGTTAACATAAGTAGAAGAAAAAAGTTAGATATGATGAAGAACAAGCAAAGGCATGTTTTATTTCCTGGCAAGTGCTTTTAAAAAAACAAAATTAAAAAAAAAAAAAAAAGAAAGAAAGAAAAAAGAAACTGATGCCATTACTTGAATCCAGAATTACTTTAATTTGACATATTTAACATGTCATGAGATAAAATATGAACAAAGCAAAAATGACTAACAGTAACTCCACAATAATGCCAAGTAAAGAATTCCACTGAATAGTCAGAGTCTCAGGCAGATCATGGGCTTTTCCTTATGTTCTTAAGTGTAGCCAGTCCAGGGAAGCACAGCGCTGTGTTTGGCTGTGTTCTTTGGACACCGAACTCCTCACCTGGTTATTTAATCACTGGCAGGGCCAAAATTATATAAAGAAGAGCTATGCCAAATCAAAGTTACCTTCTCCCATTTTCATGGGGAGTTCTGTACTGCTACATTTTTAATGGCGATCCAGCCAAACGGGTAGGTATGCGCACCAATAAATTATGTGGCTCGTAGGATTCTGGCAATTACAATGCAAGTTAGAAATTATTCAGAATGGAATAAAATATTTAAAAAGTCTGTTATAAATCTTAGCCAGGAAATAAATTTTCATGAGACCAGTGATTAACCCAATAGCAAAATGGAATTTATATCAACCATTCATTAATCCCATTTCCCTTCTCCCAACACCATTAATTAAGTGTCTGCTCAATTCCCATTCCTGTGCTCTACTTGTGTCGCTTACCCAATTACAGCTAATTTTCTTGCGTGCAACAGGAGTGGTAATAGCCTCTAACGGGTGTTGAAATGTGGTTCCCCGGCCGCTTACTACAGTGTGTCATCCTTGAATATTCCATAGCGTGTTTTCTAGCTCTGTTTCTAAAACCAAATTTGTCAGGGGAGGATTGAGTTGGATACACTAAGTGGCTGGTTTCCTTCCTTTCCGTTCCTCTGAGACCCTTATCTGATTTACGTTTTGCCTCAGGAGAAAGCTGTACCACTGAGATCGCTAAAAATAACTGTCCCCCTGTCTTGCTGTTTTACCTATGACTCTCTGGAAAAAGAAGCTTTGGAAACATAAACTTTTGATGACGTGTTTTAGAAGTTGCAGTTACCTGATCACTTCGAGTTCAATGGGGAGAGTCAATATAATATTTTTTTTAATTGAAGCTTCTGTTGCACAATGCTCCTCTGTCTTCATTCTCTCTCTTTGTAAAAAGGTTTATGAAAAAGCAGATGGTGACGCCTACAAATTATAAACTCCTCCTTGTTTCAGTTGTTCCTGAAGATATAGGTGTAAGTTTAGTATTTGCATCCTAACATTTAGCCTCCCTTGGACTTCTATCTTATTATGTGAGATAAACGAAACCAATCTTTTGTTTTCTGACTGACCCTCACACGGGTAGCTTCTAATAATTTACTTGATTAAGTATCCTTTCCCTGACATTCCCCACCTATTCTACCCTCCCCCTCCCCTTAACATAATTGATGACCTGTAAATAAACACTTAAAATTGTTAGTCAAGCCCACTACTTAAAATAAGCCCATAGAGAATCCTTTTGTGAAGCAGATAATCCTTTTATAATCACCTCTGCTTCCTCTGCTCTGATTTTAGTCTGTCAGCCTTTTCTTAAAGCTGAAAGTGTTTTATCTTCTGGAAGCAAGTGAAAGATTCCCCTGATGTAATAAAGTGGAGCTTCAGAAGGGAAAGTAGGGAAGAACTCTGGTTTATGATCAGTCAGGGGGTTAAGTGCAACAATAATGGTTTGATTTCAAGGGGTTGGCTTGAGCATGTGGTAACACACTGTGATCCCAAGCCGTTGTGGGTTTTAGCCTCTTTATGGCATCAGTTTTTTCCTCTGATCTGCATGCACGGCCTTTTATCTCTTCCCATTCCCCTGAGATTGAAAATTACGTCCTTTTGGACTGTTGTTATCTTTATCATTTGTATTCAAGAGCTAATACTCTGTTTTTTTCTACATACATAAAGCGGTTTGAGGAAAACCTATGAAATTCCAATCCACTTAACTATCCCATGGTTTCTAATGTTAAAAAACAAAATTCAGCCAAGTGAATATGAAGATCTAATTGGCTTTAGTAGGAGATCCAAAAATCAGGCAGCAGCCTACCTAACAAGTAGAGAGATGCTTGGTGACTTGCAGGAGTTGTACAGAGTGGAAGCTTTCTTACAGGAAGGAGGATGGGGCAAGATGTTATTAGCAAAAGAAAAGGAAGGAGTGTTTCAGGCAAGGTCACCTTCCCTTAGGGGAAAGGGCAGGTCTCATCAGGTGTATTACTTCATCTTCCTTTGAGTGGGAGCAGGGATGGAGAGGGCCCATGTGACAGATTACTGTATTCACAGTGATAAGAAAATTCCTGACTGACCAGGTTAAGACTACCTATCTGTGGAAGTTGGGAACCAAATTAGGTGTTAAAGCTCCACTTTGGTCACTGGGCCTAAGGGATTCCATTTTGGGCCTGTGGTTTTCTTTTTAACATTTAACATAGGAGATTGAAGGAATCACTTTGCAGCCAGTTGGAGAGCAGTTTTCTTTCCATCAGCATACAGGTAGTAAGCACCTGTGCTTAAGTAAGTTCAGTGCTGCCAACACATCAGGGAATGAAGCAGACCCCTGCTCTCTTACAGCTTACATTTCAGTGGTCACAGAATAATCTTTTTGTCAAATTGGGTAGTGGTTGTTGTTCTTTTTAAGCTTATGTTTTATTTTGAGAGAGAGAGAACTTGTGCACCTGTGCAAGCTGGGGAGGGGCAAAGAGAGAGGGAGAGAGAATCCCAAGCAGGCTCCATGCTGTCAAGTACTATCCCAGGAACCGTGAGATCGTGACCTGAGCTAAAATCAAGAGTCGGACACTTAACCGACTGAGCCACCCAGGTGCCCCTGTAATATTTATTTTAACGAGCTTTTGACATGATTACAAAAAATATGCTCTATCAAAATGATTAAGATGGTACACATAAACTCACTTTCACATGTTAGCAAAAACATTTAATTGAATCTTTTGTCTGCATCACAATAGAATGGTTTTTTTTGTCTTTTTGTTGTTGTTTTGTTTTTTTGTTTGTTTTTTACTCTGTTATCTTCTGAACCTTTTGGCCATTAGATACTTTACAAAAAAAAAAAAAAAGACACTGTCTAAATATAGGGAACATAAGATTGGGTAACTATTTTCCTAAGTGAAAAACTTGCGTTTAGTATTGTAATCTGGGAGGAAATAATAGTTTAATTAGTTTTTAGATGAAAAGATTTCTGCAATCAGACTGTGTTTGTAATGGCATTTATAAAACAATTTCCCCCCTACAGTAGCATTGTAATTAAGACTTTCAATGAAATTGTCAAAGGAGAGGAGTGTTCTTTCCCTGTGGTCTGCTGTTATGGCCTGCCCCTTAGGGTCTTCAGTTGCTCTGCACCAGCCTTGTGCTAATGCCTGTGATTGTGTTTCACTTCCTCTAATTAAGCTGACAGGGAACTAGAATTGCTGTCATTTACCTCATTGATCTGAAAGGTGACAGGACTGTGGCATTTCACTCACAGAGCACTTAACATCCCAAATACCCCATTGCCCAGAAGACTGTTAGCCTTGCCGGGAGGGCCCAAGAATGTCTGAATTTCTGGCTTCACCTCTTGGGCAATGGAATGCCTGAATTAGAAAGGTCACAGAGAAGATCCTGTTCATGGATGGGTTCCCAGTGTGCTCCTCTGAACAGCTGTTCCATGAAATTATAATGGGTGTGATGGAGAAAAAAATGTCTTTATGGCTCACTAGTTGTTAGAAAGGCAGGGTTAAATCACGTTAAACAGTTTTTTGTTTGTTTGTTTGTTTATTATTAATCTTTAACCATCAGTGACCTCATACCTGCATTGTAAACTTGAAAAAAGGTGTGGTGTGGTGTATGTGTATGTGTGCGTTGGGGGGATAGTATGAAGTATTTCATGAACATAGTAGAGAACTTCTTTGAAGGAGAAATTCAAGGCTTGGTGTCCTGCAGATAACCTTTTGAGATCTGCCAGTGAGGCAGATCTGCCAGTGAGGACCATCCTATGGTTATTTGGTGATGGGGTTTGCAACCCTAGTGATAGTGTTGGTAGGATCCACATAACATTGGATCAGCCTTTCTAAAAACAGCCATGAAGTTTCCTTCATTGTCCCTTCTTTCTTTCTCCACTATTGCTGGTAGAATGTATCATGTCCCTCAGCTGTGTTATGTGGAAAAACAAAAAGGTAGAGAACCACTCCATTGTCGCATCGTTCTTCCTTTCTTTTCCATGCCCTGCTGTACCAGACAAGGCCACTGTGTTGAATTGGACAGTGGATAGGTTCACCTGGGTTTAGAACATTCAACTGACCTGTCTTATGAACGTTGGCAAAATTCTTAAGGCTTCTGAACCCCTATTTGTGCTTCAATAAAAGATGCTGAAAGTACCTTGGTTTAGGGTTTCTGTGGAGGTGGAGGATAAGCCGTGTGAGTCACCTGGACCATAGCAGACACACATTTAATAGTAGCAGTTACTATTATCTTAAGATTCTTAAAACTTTATTAGATTTTATTTGCCAGCCCTCCGCTCTGATCAATATCTAGATGCAAATTGAAAAAGTTGGTTGAGCATTCAGCTGTTTACAAATAGCTGTATGCTTGGTAAAAACTAGCATTGTGGTTAACTGGATTTTTTTTTTCCCACTGTCATATCCCACTTGGGATAGTGTAAAAAAAGTTTTAAGATGTTGGGATGATCCACTTTTTTAAAAAGAGGTAAATACATTCAATGTTGACCAGCTCTTTCAACTAATATGAATCATGTTCTCTTTTTCTCTGTTTTGTTTTTTTTTTTATCATTCAACTGAGTAGGATATCAGAAATTACAGCATCTGTTCTATTGCACCTCTTAACAACTTGTCAATTTGAGATGGGATTGTAGTTAGATGTGACTGTTAGCAGTTGAGATCCAAGGTATTTATCAATTTGTGCAGACTATCATCATCATAACTTGGAAATCCATGTTGCTGAGTAAATGCCTGTGATATTGGCTTCTAAAGAATTGACACATACATAGAAAACCATATTCCTGTGGGTACATAGCACACAATATCAATTTAGGTTTGATTCAAACTCAGACCATAGCAGTGTCATGGGCTATTTGGGCATATAGGCACATTTTTAACTTTGCATGTTCCATATCATTTTGCCTGTATGCTCTTTACCATTTTGGACATTTAGCATCTGCAAATAGAGATTAAAAATATTACCAAAGTTACAGTTTGTTCTGAGGACTAAAATAAAGCTTATAAAAGTACTGCATAAACTGAAATGCTGTGCATATTTAGTTAATGTGATTTTAGGGATAGGATACATTCAGAGGACAGGAGTTTCACACTGGAAGGCTAATTCCCAGCATATAATCTTCTTTGTATAAAATTTCAGATGAATGTGTTAAGATTGAAGAGTTAACAACCCTATACACAGATTATACATTTTTAACCATTTTGTCTCAATTTAGAAAGTAGGCTAATTGAGGTACAAAACAGTAAACTTAAAAAGGCTTTTGACAGTATCTGGTTAGCCTGATGGTCTATTTCAGGGATAGATTTATTCTTAAGGCATTTACATGATACAGATGGTTTGGGAGATGTCAGATTCTCCTTTTGTGACACCAAACTCCAAATTTAGGGGCATATTCCAAATATCATGAACTTTACTTAGCCTATTTTGAATTTGTGACTGGTTGATAGGTTTGCCAGATTTAGGGGATGGGGGACATATATAACTATATATCTTTATCCATATATATCTATATCTATATTATATCTATATATCTATATCTATAGATATATTTATTTATTTATCTAGATCTAGATCTCTCTCTCTATACACACACACATACACACATACAAATACAAACATACATAGTTTCATAATCAGTGACTTGCCTAGTCTCACAGAAAGATAAAGAAGCAATGGGAAATAAGATGCAGAGGTTCTGGCTCTTCCCTACACCTCAGAACCCCTTACTTGTGTGTGTGACAAAGCAAAAGCCACATGCTTGTCACATGGTAGGCACTTAGTAAATTCCTAGTGATTGTCCAAAATGTGGCAATTTCTGATTTGAACAGAAATAACTGATAACTGATTTTAACCGTGGCAACAATTAGTCAGCAAATATGAATCAAATGCCAACTGAGTACCAGCTAGTACAAGGCATTAATGCTACAGAGATAATGCTGACATTTAGTTTAGTTATCAATGACTAGCTCACACTACAGCCTAGTTATATGAATGGCACAGACACGGGAGCCTGCAACTACAGGATGAGAAAAACCACAAGAGAAGGATGGGTGAAGTGCAGTGCAGACACACACAGAAAGGAGCAGCTGATGTCTGAGGAAATCAGGGATTCTTTAGAGATGACATTTGAATGAGATCTTCAATAGGCCAGTGAGGAGTGAAGGGGAGGACATTGCAGGGTCTAACAGAGTGGTCAATATTATTGAACAACATGTGGAGGGAATCTAGACATTGGGAATCCATTTGGAAGAGCCTAGAGGCATAAAAATACCATCTGTTCAAGGAGTAGTGACTAATACAGGGGTTTGGGTAGGAGTGGGAGGTCATATTGGAGAGCCAAACTGAAGTCCAATTGGCTAGGGTCTTCTTATAGTGTTAGGTTGTCATTAGAGGATTTTAGGTAGGTGACTGAAGTAATGTATGCGTATGTCATAAAGATATCAATCTAATAATGGACTGGATTCTCAAACAGTGACTCTGATGACATAAAAACTGATCTAGTAATTTTTCAGCTCAAGACTTAATTAGACTAATGATAAGGTGACCATAAAACTTGTCAACCAAATCGGGGCACTTTTGAGATTGAAAGGAAGCCTTGGTATTGTCACCCTACCTATCATAGGTGATGATTGATTCTATGGGTGGTAATTAGTTGACAGATGGAAGTTTGGGGACTCCTGTTGACTAAGGTCAATCCATGGACTCTCACGGACATGGGATGGATGCTATGGAACCCCAGAGCTTCTCCAGAGGAACCTCTACTCATTGCTTTAAACCAATTTCCAATTTAAATTCTTTCAACCATGCATTTACTTAGTGTCTTAAACTCCTAATCAAACCCTGTATTTAGAGAAATTTGTTTGTTTGTTTGTTTGTTTGTTTTAATCTATGAGTTACTCTAGTTCTCATGTAGAAAAAGTTTCTCTTTCTTAAAACTTATCTATTCCTAAAGAAGTAGCCAAACGGGGGCGCCTGGGTGGCTCAGTCAGTTGAATGTCCGACTTCGGCTCAGGTCATGATATCACAGCTCGTGAGTTTGAGCCCTGCGACGGGCTCTATGCTGACAGCCCCGAGCTTGGAGCCTGCTTCCGATTCTGTGTCTCCCTCTCTCTCTGCCCCTAAACCACTCGCATTCTGTCTCTGTCTCTCTCAAAAAGAAACATTAAAAAAAAAAAAAAAAAAAAGAATTAGCCAAACGTGAGTTTAGAACTCAGCTTAGATCCTGGGTCCATCCCTCATTCTTTGAATATTGAACAAGCTTGTTTCCGTCTTTGAGTACATCTGTAAAGTGGCTAATATATGGGCATTTTGTAAGGATTAAATAAGCAATCAAAGTATAGTGTTTAACACACAGTAAATACCCAATAAGTAGCTATTGTGTGTCTTTATTTTATATCTCTTCATTGGGAAGTAGCTTTTTTTTTTTTAAACCACCACCACACCCCTCAGTTTACTTAGTTCCCTTATATACCTTGTGTCTGTATCATAATACTTATCTTTTTTTTATTTAATTTTTTTTTAATGTTTATTTCTGAGACAGAGAGAGACAGAGCATGAATGAGGGAGGGTCAGAGAGAGGGAGACACAGAATCTGAAACAGGCTCCAGGCTCTGAGCTGTCAGCACAGAGCCCGACGCGGGGCTCGAACTCACGGACAGCGAGATCATGACCTGAGCCGAAGTCGGCCGCTTAACCGACTGAGCCACCCAGGCGCCCCATCATAATACTTATCTTACTGCATTATAATTGCCTTTTAAATTATCTTTCTCATTCATTAGACAAGTGGTTCTCAAGTGGGGGTAATTTTGTCCCCTCCTCAGGGCACATTTAGCAATGTCTAGAGAGACTTTTGGTTGTCATTGCTAAGGGACAGAGTGCTAGGCATCTAGTTGGTACAGGCCAGGGATGCTGGTAAATATCCTTCAGTGCATGGAGCACAATAAATAATTATCTGTCCCCAAATGTCAATAGTGTAGAGAGTAGCAAACCATGCTTTAGGCTAACTGTGTGCGGGTAGAGGCCATGACTGTCTTGCTGTATTCCCCCCAACCTCGCACTGTGATGAGTCTCAGTCGGTGGAGTGAATGAAATCGGACCAAAAGTTTAGCCATGATACAGTTTCACGAAGATTTCATCCCTCCCTTTCGTCAACATGTGGTTGCCTTGGTGCCTCAAGGACACAGGTGTCAGCTGTATGCTTTAAGTACCAGGTATGTTAAACCGGAACTCTGAAAGTGACAGCAGAAAAAACAGTCACCAATAGGGAACTAGACATCGTATTGCTACTCAAATACCTCATTCAGGTTTCTTAATCTTCCCTCCCTGACCCCACCTCAGCTCTCTTAGATTTCTTGCTAGCCTGAATCAGTAATGTATTTTAATTAATCAATTATTAATTAATTAATTATTTTAATTTTCCTTAATGTTTATTTTTGAGAGAGACAGAGAGAGAGAGGAGGAGGGGCAGAGAGAGAGAGAGAGAGAGACAGACAGACAGACAGAAAGGGAGACGTCGACACTGAAGCAGGCTCCAGGCTCCATGCCTGATGCAGGGCTTGAACCCACAAACTGAGATCATGACTTGAACTGAGGTCGATTGCTTAACCTACTGAGCCACCCAGGTGCCCCTTGGAAATGTATTTTAATGGGAAGTCAAAACCTGAACAAATCATTACTCTAGTGTTTCCTATCACACCATTGCACTAGTCTGTTAGGGCTACCATAACAGAGTACCACAGACTGGGATTTGTAACAATGGAAGTTTATTTTCTCACAGTGCTGGAAATCAGATGCCTGCGATCAAGGTTTCTGCAGGGTAGATTTGTTCTGAGGCCTCTCTCTGTGCCTTGCAGCTGATCATCTTCTACCCCATGGTATTTTCCTGTTGTTTTTTTTTTTCTGTTTAATCTCCTCTACTTTTTTTTTTTTTTTTTTACCCCCATCCCTCCGAATCTCCTCTACTTTAAAGAGAAAAATCGTATTGTATTAGGGGCCACCCTCATGACCTCATTAGCCTTAACTATCTGCTTAATAACCCTACCTCCAAATACAGTCGCATTATGAGGTATTGGGAGTGGTAGAACTTCAACTTTTGAATCTTGGGGAGACACAATTCAGCCCATATCATACTTCTACAGCACTCAATATCAAGTAGGTGCTCAATAAATACTTATTCTTTGCCAGAGTAATCTGTTGTTTGAAGTAGAATGTGGTAGCTGACCACATAAAGCACATAGGGCACATAGAGACAGAAGTCAACCTAACTAGTGTGATTTACAGCATACAAATTCTGCACTGGCCCAGACCAGTGCAGATGGAAGTCTGCCCAGTGCTTGACAGTCCTACCCCTGGAGAGACTGAGTTTGGAACCAAAAATTGGGATACTTAGACTATATTTAATATAGATTGGTTGGGGAGTTCTTCTGTTTGTATATTTTCCACTTAGCAGCCTGATTAATTACAAGGGGAAGAAGACAATGATAGGGTTGGATAGTCCTGGAGAAGAGGCTCAGTGGGGAGGGCTCTTGCAGGGGATGAGGCTTTTTGTGGAGGTCTTTGGAGAGGGAAGAAGAGAAGGGGGAAGGAAGGTGCATAACTGGGTGGTGGCAAACCTGGCCTTGTTCTTGTTCACATGTAGATTGGGGAGAGAGGGCAGATTGCCTGGGCAATTTGAGCTTGGAGCCAGCCTGGCTTCTGCACAGGGAATGAAAGAACTTAACACCCATAACGTGATGATTCCTCTTCAAGTCAGACTTACTGCTTATTTCACTCCAGACTTGAGCATCCTTTCTGGTTCCTGGTTTCTGACTTCTTTTTTTTTATTATCTTTTAATGCCTTCTGTGTCAGAAATAGTAACTGGATCCGTGGCCTATTATTCTGTTCTCTTGGTAGTTCCTACTTGTTTTTTTCTTTTGTTTTGTTTTGTTTTTTATTTTTATTTGTTTTGTTTGTTTGTTTTTGGTAGTTCCTACTTTGGTAGTACTTTGGATTCACCAAAATACTGGAGTTACCAAGGTTCAGGGTAAGGTCTCAGCCTTCCTTTGCTTTACTGTCCATAAATATGTTATTTTTGTTCTTCTTCTCTTCCTCTTCTTCCATCTTCTTTTGTCGTCCTCATATCCCTACAATTACTTGTTTTTTATTCCCCTTAGTGTTTTGTTGTTGTTGTTATTCCCTTTAATGTTTTGTTTACTGTTTTGGGTATGTCTAATTTCTAAATCCTAAATTCCTTGATCAACAGCTTTTCTGAAGAACCAGAATTTATTTTCAATTCTAGCCTTCCTTCACCTAGCCCTCACACAGAAGTTTCTCTCCTCCTACTTTCCTGCTCTGTTTAGAGATTAACTTTCTATTTTCCAAAATGACAGCTATTTTATGTTACTGCTTCAATGAGAACCTATGTGCCAGGGACTGGATTTAGTGAAACACACACACAGGTAAATTAAACAAATGAAGTTACTAATCCCATGAAGTTTACAGTCTAATGGGAGAAACTGATGGAAAAAAAAAAGTAAGCAAATTATCTACTTATGTTCTTTCTCAGTGTTATTAGTATTTTTAGCAGGGAACTCATATAGTCCTTATAAACAAATTAAAACCATCTGTAATGGTAGTTCTCTAGACTTCACATAATAGTGTAAACCATATTTGAAAAAAAGGTATGTTCTTAATGCTCAGACCCATTTCTGGCACCTGCCACTTACTGAGGTTTGTGTAAGTAGTTAGCAGCTCCTCTTACTGACTCCCCATCATAAAGCAGACATGGAGTCCTGCTGAATATGGCTTCCTCATTTCAGCAAGGCCATCCCTTCCCTGATGTGCCAAAGACGGTGACTGAAGTAGAGTCCACTTGTGCTGCTCGGGGAATCTCCCTTTACTGACATTTAGGTATGGATGTTCAGTGTGCTTAAAACCATCCGTGAAGTGTGTTCACTGCTGATTTATTACCCATACATAGAATTGAAAAGGGAGAATCAGGCCCCAACATTTGCTCCCCATCTCTCACTAACATAAGAAACAACAGCTATTCAATTTTATATTCTTCACTGTGTTTTTAGTGAAATTTCAGGGTCCGTGTCTCATTCTCCTTTTTTATTTGCCTTGTACTTGAATTGTGTCATATGGACTTTAAAATCGTGAAAATTTCATGAATGTTAAATGCGGCTCAGATGTTAAAAGATTCTCAAATGGCAAGTTGTGGTAAACCCACATCCACCCTATAAATCACTATATTCTCTGTAGACATTGAATCCATCCATCTTGCATATTTTCATGGTTCAGATGCTGAGCACTGTGTTTTGTGTAAGTTTGCTATTAAGAGAGGAAAAAAAAAATCTTGGATTATTGGATACCATTTCCATGCTAAGCTCAGAGACAGACATTTTGCATGCATTATCTCATCACATTCTTGGGTTAGGCATTATTTTCACCATTACAGATAAAGACTGAGACCTGGTGAGTTTAGGCAAATCACTAGAGGTTATACAACTAGCAGGTATCAGAGCCAAGATATAACTTAATGCTATTTCCATCTACTTCATAAACTCTTTGAAAGAAGGGAAGGCATGGGAGAGGGCATGAAGGAAGGGCAGATGGGGGTTTGGACTGGAAATTACGTTTGTATTTTAATTTTATGTAAGAATGATTTCTTTATCAAAGGACCCATCTCCCCTTCCCCTAAATGTTAATGTCACAAGCACTAGGGAGACTAAGACGACCCTTGGAACAGGCTTATGTATGTGTTTCCATGGCTCTGCATGGCCAACTAGATAACCAAGGATGCAAATGAACAGGTTAGTATTAGATTCTGGAAGGAATAAGATTTTGGGATTTATCTTCCTCAGTTGTATGTGGTTCACTCAACCCTGGAAAGCTTGGCAATAAAATTCTTTGACTCTCGCTACCCTGTCACTAACTACAGTTGACCTTTGAACAACACAGTTTGAACAGTACAGGTCCACTTATATGTGGATTTTTTTTTTTTTTTTTTTTGCAAATACAGTACACTAATGTGAATGCATTTCATTTTCCTTCTGATTTTCTTTTTTTTTAAATGCACCATATAACCATTTATTTTTATTTATTTTTTTAATGTTTATTCATTACCGAGAGATAGAAACTGAGCATAAGCAGGGGAGGGGCAGAGAGAGGGGGAGACACAGAATCCGAGGCAGGCTCCAGGCTCCGAGCCTTCAGCACAGAGCCCGACGCAGGGCTTGAACTCACAAACTGTGAGATCATGACCTGAGCCGAAGTCGAATGCCCAACCGACTGAGCCACCCAGGTGCCCCTAACCATTTTTAAACAACATTTTTAATGTTTATTCATTTGTTGAGAGAGAAATAGAGACAGAACATGAGTGAAGGACAGAGAGAGGAGACACAGAATCTGAAGCAGGCTCCAGGCTCTGAGCTGTCAACATAGACACAGCCCCCATGCAGGGCTTGAACTCACACACTGTGAGATCATGACCTGGGCCGAAGTCAGACGGTTAAGTGACTGAGCCACCCAGGTGCCCCCCTTGTGATTTTCTTGATAACATTTTCTTTCCTCTAGCTTACTTTATTGTAAGAATAGAGTATATAACATATAACGTACAAAATATGTGTGAATTAACTATTTATGTTATCAGTGAGGCTTCTAGTCAGCAGCAGGCTATATTAGTAGTTAAGTTTTGGGGGAGTCAAAAGTTGTATGTGGATTTTCAACTGTGTGGGGGTTAATTCCTTTAACCCCTGCATTGTTCAAGGATCAACTGTATAAGGCTTTATTGAGTACAAAAGAAACTCCTTTGGGGGACATTTTACCTGATACAGGGAGATATGATCTTCTCTCACAGAGCTTACACTTTGCAAGTGGAGAGGGTACCCATACAGTTAAGTGATAATGGCAGATGAACTTGTAACACACACACACACACACACACACACACACACACACACACACATTCATATACACATACACTGAAATGCAAAATATGATTGCAACATTTTTATTTTACTCTACTGTGTTATATATGCAATTGACAGATGCATCACCAAACAATTTTGGGGTGGCTACCAACCTGTTCTAATAATTTATTTTCTTAAAATCAGTGTTAAGAATCCAGTTTTTCATGGGATTGATGAGTTAATTGGAAGTAACAGTGGTTCATTCAGTTCAGCTTACTTTGAGTGAACAGAGAAAATTCAAGCAAGAACCTTTAGTCTGAATCCTGTCTTTTTCATCAGAGCTTGGAAGTCAGGAGGCAGCTATAGCCAGATGTCTAACTATGAGGGATGGGGGATGAGACCACTTAGTGCCACCTTGCCCAGAGAAGGCTCTGTAGAGATTTGTCTGAAATCAGACAAATTCAGCTATGGCTAAACATCAGAAAAGAACTGTACTAATTGCTGTTGTGGTTGAGAGAAAGGAGAATTCTCATGGGCTGTGTGGTCAGGGAGAGGCAGGGCTTTATCTGGCTTCTAGATGTTGCTTCAGGATGGATAAAGAAGGAAGCAAAGTTAGCAGGCAGGAGATTATTATGGGGTGCTCAGAGAAACTCTTCTCTGAGGACTGGGTATATTAATGAAGGATCAGAGAGGTTGTGACCACAGGAAGAGGAGATCAGGAGTATATTTTCAGAAAATGTTGGGAAATTAGCAGAGTATAGACTTGGATTTATCAGCAGAAGCTCTGAAATCAGGATCAGCCTGGATCAGGGTCCCATTTTATACTTTGTGTATGATGTTGGAAAATTTTCTTAAGCCCTCTGTGTTTTGATAAGGTCAACATCCTCCTTTATTTCTACGTTCATTGTATCCAGGTAGCCTTATTCTGATGTCTACATGTAGATGTAATAATGGCAGGAAAGGAATTCAGGGAAACTGGCTTAGTGTTCTTTTTCTTTGTGTGGGGACGTTTAATGAAACGACATGGCCGACTGTGTCTATGTTGTTTTGATTTCTCAGGCAGTACTTTTTTTTTTTTTTTCCTAATTAACTACTTTGGTTCAGAAACCTATGTCTTTGAGGTCGTGTAACTAATTCATTAAGAATTAAGCAAATTGCCTTATTTGTAATCCTTGGTCCTATTTCAGGTTTACCACCAATAAATTGTTGTAAAACTCAAAGTTCCCAAAATTGGCCAATCAATAGAATTTGGTGGAAGATCTGAAAATGCAGATTCCTGGGCCACACAATTGGAGAGGTTTTGATTAATGAAATGATTAGTCAGGTTGGTATAGAGCTTGTCTGTAATTTTTTGAATACTTATTAAAAAAAAAAAAGAAGATTTCCAGCCTACTTCAGAGCTACTGAATAGAGGGACCTAGGAATTTGTGTTTGTAACAACTTCATCACGTCGATAGTTTCTAGCTAAAGGATTACTGAGCCCCAAACCCTCTTATTTACCTTCTCATTTCTAGCCACCATTTCTCATTCTTTTTGTTAAAAAAAATCTAAATCTAATGTTTGTTTATTTTTGAGAGAGAGAGAGATAGACAGACAGACAGAGCATGAGAAGGGGAGGGGCAGAGAGAGAGGGAGACACAGAATCCAAAGCAGGCTCCAGGCTCTGAGCTGTCAGCACAGAGCCTGATGTGGGGTTTGAATTCAAGAACCTTGAGATCATGACCTGAGCTGAAGTCGGACACTCAACCAACTGAGTCACTCAGGCGCCCCCACCATTTTTATCATTATTTAACCAACAACTTCTCCAGGAACTTAATTCACCTAAAGCGTACTTTAGTAGCCTGTTAAAATAGCCATGCACTGTCAGAGATGTGCGTTTGGGAACAAAGATGCTCCTCTTCTGGCTTTGTGAGTAGACAGGGATAAGCACGCTCAGGTACATACAACCTGAGGGCTCTGAGGAGGCCCTGAGGTCAGGGTACAGCCATGGAGAATTAAGTCTCACCCAAGAAGTTCTCTCAGTTTTGGCTATTCACCCTCTTTGACTTATAGCTAAAGACTGTATTGTCATGAGCATCCTGTGAGGGGGAGATGTGCACACAACTTGCAAATGTAGAAAATGCTAGGATTATAATCTAGGCAAAGGCTTTCTTGTATGTATTTCATTTTCAATTTTTTTTTTTCCTACAGCTGGTCTGGGGCGAATATGATACATTTCTTAAAACTCCATGCAGACCTACCAAACTTTCAGCAGGATCCTAGCATAGAAGGAAAAAGATCTCAGTATCTGGTTAGATGTGATACGCATTCCCAACTCACCCTCCCTGCCCCTCCCCCCCCAATAGACACAGTGTACGCTACAGAGAGCAAAGTGTAATTTTAAGAACCTTGTAATTCTTTACAAATTAACACAGCAGATGGTGTTTATGGGAGCCACATAGTGAGGAATATTTGGGATGATGTGAGACATGTGTTCTGAGGTTTCGGCCTGCTTTCTACTGAGTTTAGTTTTTAACCATCATGCTGCAGAAATGCTATTTGCCTCATAAAGTTTTCATCGGTTCCAAGCATGAACCATTGTCCCAAGACATGATTCTATTATGGGGCAAATTCCAAGAGTTCTCGGGAAGAAGGGCATCAGAGAGGCCTGAGGAAATACCTGCGCTTGCCCCTTGGTCACATGGCAGTTGCCCCCTGGGTGTTGTTGCTGGGTGTGAGAAGCATCCTGGACCTCCATTCTGGCTTTGGGGTGGGTTTGGGAAGTTGAGAAAAAGCCCAAGGCTTGACAAGCTCTGCTCATAAAAAATAAAAAAGATAACACCAAAAGACTAACAATGAAGTTAACAGCTCTAGATTGGGGCTTGCTAGTGTATAAATAAAATATTTCTTCAGTTATTCTGACTGTTCAGATAATATTATTTTCTTTTAGTTCCTCCCAGTGCTAAGACTTAAAGGTACTAAGATCTATGTGGCTGCTTTCTAGACAGTGCTGGCCTTTTGGAGGGGGCATGAGAGGAAGGAGAGTGTGCCAAGGTTGGTGGTGGCGAGGTTGGAGAGGGCAGGGGGAGGCAGTCTTCACAGGCTTTCGCAAAGACCCAAAGAAGTGAGATTTGATTTGGGTAGGGGAAAAAGGCTTCATTCTCAAGCGTGTAAGGAAACCTCTTTGGAGTCCCCTGGGCATGCAGAAAGTACTCAGCACTCCCAAACCATGAGTTTCCTCTTCCCAGTGTTCCCTGGGAAACTTCTTCCCTTTCCTTTGCAGTAGGTTGGCCAAGAGAAGGATTCCAGGTATTCTCTATTTCGGCCTGCTTCTTTGTCCCAGTCAGGGTTATGCTCATCTCTTAGAAGCACCATTTCATGAAACCCCTTTTCCTTTTTGTATCTAGTGTCCTCAAGCTTGCCTACCTTCACCTCCCACTATTCTGAGAGAAGGATTTGGTCAAAGTCATTTACTAATGGTATGTTTCTTGTGCCAAGTGTGTGTATCTTAATTCTGTGCATGTGATTGAAGGCTTTGATTTCCATCTTCTTCCTGCTTAGGTGAGATTTTTGAACAGGGAAGGAGGAGAATGAGTGTGCAAAGAGAGTTGGCAGCAATATTACTCTACTGTTGGTGAAGATACAGCTACCCTTCCACACTAACTCTGCACAAAAGTAGCCTTATTGCCAAAGATCCATGTCATGTAGTCATGTCAAACAACCAGATTACTGATTACTTCATTTATATTCAATACATATTTGTATGTACATATCTATACCTGTTTCTAATTTGTTTAACACCTAGTCTGCACAAGACACTATGTAAGAATTTTCAGAGTTCCAAGGACATGTAATTGGCTGACAACTTCTTGTCTGCTATGGACTGATAAGTACCTCTAAAATTCATATGTTGATAGATACCCTAGTGTGATGGTATTTGGAAATGGGCCTTTGGGAAGTAATTAGATTTAAATGAGGTATTAGAGTAAGGCCTTCATGAAAACATTAGTACCCTTATAAAGATACCAGTGAGCCAGCTTACTCTCTATCATGCGAGACATAGTGAGAAAGCAGATGTGTGTGAGCCACGAGGAGTGCCCTCACAAGAAACCAAACCTTCTGAATGTTGGTCTTGGACTCTGGCTTCCAGAACTATGAGAAATACATTTCTGTTTATTAAACCACCCAGTCTGTGGCATTTTGTTTTGGCAGCCTGAGCTGACTAATACACTGTCCTTAAGCTCCTGTGCATCCTACTGGGAAGAAGGAACAGATACATGACTATATCATGACAAGTTTCTGAACAAGACAGTATCATAATGACGCATCTGTATATTTGTATTTTACCTTTAGAGTGTGATACATGAAATTCACTTAACAGTGCAAGATATTTACACGATATGTTAGGTGTTGCCTGAGTGGGAATTGTTCATAAAATACCAAACAAATGGCCCTTTTGATGATAAAGGTAATAATATAGATGGCTACAGAGGACAATGGGCTCCTATGAACTGAGAGGTCAGGAAGGTGTGCTAAAGGAATTGCAACATGAACTGGCCCCTGATACATGGTTAAGATGAGGCACAGGTAGGTTACGGCAAAAGGACTCTGCATTGATAGACTTTCCATAAATAAGGTAACCCTCTTCATGAGCATTTTCTGATTTCTGTGAACTCTCAACAATGTGGGCACAGTTATTGACCTCCTTTTCAGATGGTAGAAAACACCATACTCTAAAGATCCTTTAGGTGTTGGATAGCTTTAACTTTAACTGAATGGTTGAGGGACGATGCACTTAAAACTGAAGTGGAAGTTTAAATTCCACTGAAATGTAAATGATTTATTTAGTATGGGTATATATGTGTTTTTCTGTGTGTATAAAATCAATCGAAATTAGCACTTCTCCTTGGCTACTTTCATCCCAACTGTAAAGATAAAATGGCATTTTTTAGCAGTTTTCCCAATTCATGGTCTCTCACAGGCTTTGAAGGAATGTGTGGTTAATTAACCCAAGGTGGGGAGCTGGGGGCTTTGATGAAATATGTCTTTTGTGCAGGGTTGTCTGGCAGATAATCATTGAGGACTACACCTGTGTTGATGGAATAAGTAAAAGAGCAAGAAGTGTAACATTACACAGGTGCCAAGCGCTCCCTAAGGTTTTGATCAGAAAATTGTAAAATAGGTGAAATTTACTTTTAGGACCCCACATTTTCCAAATCATTCATCCCTTGCATACCTTCTTCCTATCCACAGGTGCCTACTCGGAGCATCCATTTTTCTATACATAAACAAATATTTCTGGGGCACTTCTTAGGAGTTTCATGCTAAGTTTTCCAGGAGAAAGTTCAGACATTCACCACCCACAAAAAGCTCAGATTCTACTCTGCAACCACATGAAAACTTAATAGGTAATGCAGAATGGTAAATTGTTAATGTCTGCATTATTTGACACAGTATCTGGTTGAAGGGTATGCTCAAAAGAGGGGAAGATCTTTAAGAGCTAGATCAGTTTAGAAACACTTTCTAGAGGAGGAGGATTTTGAACTGTTTCCTGAAGAATGAATGGGTAAAATCTGGTTAGACAAATGGTTGAAGAGAGAATGGCCTCTTTCATCTAGGTACTAACATGAGTCAAAAAGTTTGCTCAGAAAGAACAAATTGTTTAGAGAAGTGGAATATTACAAGAAGGAGATCCAACTCTGAAAATTTAAAATAAAGGCCCAAGTTTAGTAGAAAGCAAGGATCCAGTAAGAATTAAGTAAGAACTAAGGGACTGACCCTCAGAAGTGAAAGCTTGGTGTTGACAGGCCATACTGAGGATTATGAGGGAGGGAAATGTGATGCTACAGACCTATCCTGGGTTAGGTGGGTTCTATGGGCAGAAAGATTTGAGGGAAAGCAGAAATCTTAGATACTTTGTGATGGACAAATTCTCAAGACTACTGACTAATTGGCTTTTATTAGGATTTAGAGCTTTGACAGAAATTAGTGTTAGGGAAAATTCTGTGAGTGAAACAAAGGCGTGAGGTCTCAGGGAGTGCTCTGGGCTGTGTCCATTGGGGGCCTTGTAGGGCCCCTTCCACCACCCTGCCTTCAGATTATTTCGATCTGGTATTTTAATGTCTCTGATTTAGTTGGGACTTTTTTGGTTGTAGCCAAGAGAAACCCAACATAAAGAAACATGAGGGAATTGATGCACTCATGACAGCAGGAAATCCATTGACAGACACTTTGGCTTTAGGTGCAACTGGATTTGGAAGCCCGTATGTTTCATTCATTGATTTAATAAAATTTATTGAATGCCTATTATGTGCCAGGAACAGGTGCTAAGGACAGTGTAATAAGCAAAACAAGTAACATGAAGTGTTACTTTACAAGTTAGTATATAATGGAAAGTATGAAGGTATATAATGCAAAATATGTCCAATGTGTATATCAATATTGTTGGGTCAATAAATTGGGTCTGGGGGTCTTACCAATAATGCCATCTTGATATTCGTATATGTTGATGATCCTTTCCTTGGGCACTGACAAGTTCTCAGAGAAGTGTCAGATACATTTTTCCCCTGACACATTGTCATCAGTTTGTTTTGTTTTGTTTTGTTTTGTTTTGTTTTGTTTTCCTCTCTACCTTTATCTCTACCTCTCAACTCATCCCAGGTTCCAGGAAAGCTGGGTTGTGATGTGGTCAAAGTGTCCTGATCATGGGTTTGATTTGTGGACACTGCTAAACTTTTATCCATTCTAGAGAGATATCACCTATTTCTTTCCCAAGAGAAATGTTTAGAAGGATCTACAATCTCAGACTGTGATTTACACATAATATAAAGGTATTATGAAATGTTCAAGCTTCCATAAATAATGGTCCTATTTGTAATAAGAATATGATTCCTATATGCAGGTTTTGAGGGTAGATGGGCAACCCTCCAAATATGATAGGATGACTGCTGAATCAATAGATAATTTTTTTTCTTCCCCCCAGTTGTCTAAATTATAGGTTTAAATGACAGGAAAATATGTTGGATATAAAGTGAGTGGCCCATTACCGCTTTCTGCCATTGTGATGATCTTGACTCCCACTTCTTTCAAATAACAACAATTTGAAGACTAGGCATTTGATTATCTCCCCACACATTTAATATATTAGAGTCACATCTATCTGATATTTTGAAGATTTCTCATACATTCAATCAAGTTGGCAGGTACCTTTGAGAAAAAGGAAAAGAGTGATCAACATCTGCTTCTCACACCATTTCCAACATTAATATCATGCCCTGAAACTCACAAGAAACCATGGATCTGAGGGAAGCACTGAGATGATAGATTTATATTCTCAGGTCCCTCCATGAGGGACCATTTGTATTGAATTATGTGTTTAGGGTAGGATGAGGAATGGCCTTTAAATAAATATTCCATTTTGGAAATTTAAAAAATTAATTTTTTTGTTTATAAATTAGGGAGTTAGTATCACTTGTATAATATTCAGCATATCATATAAGTATATGGCACACATCTTCATTATTTCAGAAATGGTGATGGATATTAATATAGTAAAAAAGAGAAGAAAAAAGAAAACCCTTATCTAAAGTAGAGGGACTTTTATTTCCCAAAGAAGCAAAGGATAATATAAGCAAGTTACTGAACTAAAATACTGAGTTTTTCCTGAAGACTAATTGTGAAAGTCAAAATTTCTATTAATCTTTCTGTGTAGGATTAAATGGAACTATGAACGTCTCCTTGACAGCATCTGATACTTTGGCAAACAGGACTTGAGTTTAGAGCCAGAGAAGGGAGAATAAAGGATCCCCTATAAAAATCCAAATGAGGAAATTCATTTCCTTTTCCTCCCGTCAGTTCAAGCCATGGATTGACTCCAAATGTGTTTTGTAAAAGAGAGCCCAAAGACTAAAACAAATAAAGTTTAATAATCATGCACCTCCCTAGCACAACAGATGGCAACTAGGAAAGTGCCTGGAGCAATGTGAGAGAATACTGGTGCCTGTCTTCCTCCTTCTCCTCTTCCTTCTCCTCTTCCTTCTCCTTCTCCTCCTCTTCTTCTTCTTCTTTTTTAAATAACAGTATTTATTAAATGGCCCTCTCTATTGTAGATCCACTCTCTGCAGGTGAAGACAAAGGAGGCAAGTGGGGAGTGGCTCTGAGAAAGGCACATAAGATCCGTGGACAAAATATGACAAAGGAAGTTTAACTCAAACTGAGAATTTTTATTTAAATTTTTTTTTTTGGTAACCTTAGAATGGAAACAAATGAAATTCTAGAAAATGACAGAATCCTCGAATTTTAGAAATGGAAGATAGTTTAGACATAAAATGGAATATCCTTGGAATGGGAAGACGGAGGTTCTGGTCAGACACTAACTAGCTAGGTGATCAGAATCAGTTCATCTCTCTGGACGCTTTTCTCACATATGAGGGGAGCCACAGGGTGGGGAAGGAGAGGAAACCAACACGGACTGAGTTACCTAGTCTGGGTTAGGGACTCTGTTAACTCTTACAGATCCTATTTCTCTTAACGTTCACAGCATTCTCACAGAGGAAACATTATCCACATTTCAGAGATGAGAAAGCCCCAACTGACTGCCACCACCCAGCCTCTTCTGCAGTGCCCTAAGAGCTTCTGTGTAATGAGGGATATATTCTTGACTTTTTTTTATTAATAGCAATTTTTTAGCATTTATTCATTTTTAAGAGACACGGAGGGACAGAGCATGAGTGGGGAGGTGGGCAGAGAGAGAGAGGGAGACAGAATCCAAAGCAGGCTCCAGGCTCTGAACTCAAGGACTGCAAAATCATGACCTGAGCAGAAGTCAGACGCTTAACCGACTGAGCCACCAAGGTGCCCCCTTGATGGTTTTTCAGACTCTCATATTTCCTGGTTCTGTAACTTGTCTCTGGCCCCTTTGTTGGACAAATGATAGGTTGAAGGTCTAGAGAAGTTGCCAGATCACTTAGATGGCCATTGGCACAGAGTCCTTACAACTGGTTTTTGTTTCTGTCTCTTTAGCAAAGTCAGGGAGTAATTGAATGAGTGACTTAAGACAATGAACTTTTGTTTTATTATTTGGTGATGATGTCACAATGAGGATATAGGTCTCCTTTCACTTCAGTTTCTTAAACCATTTTTAGCTTATAAGCTTGGAAGGTGAGGGAAAAAGAGCTGGGTGAGGCTCCTAGTTGATTCCCTGGGAACTAGAATTTGTTTAAGATGATCAAATCCTTCGATATTTAACAAATATTTTCAATAACCTGTCATGGAAAATACATTTATCTGGAGTTTCTGCCTCATATTTCACCTCTTAGAAATATTTCACATTAGTTATCTATTTAAAATGAAGTGTCCCAAATATTTCTTCCTTAAAGAGAAATAGTTTTTCCGTTAGGAATCCTCCTTTTTGGCAAAGTTTTCATTCATACGTTATCTGCCTGAGTGGAGAAAGCAGAAATCCAGGTAACCCAAAAATAGTTTCTACATAGTTTCCAAATCAATTTTCTCATTTTTTTCCACAGCAAAAATACTTTCCTAATTACCCTGAATACTGTTAATGCCTATTATTGTTTCCAGCACATTGACATCATGATTGATTGTCCTGCTAACCTGGTGAAAAGACAGGACATATATTACACTATCCATTGTGTTCATGGGAAAACTCAGACGTAAAAAATGGGCAAATTGTTAGTCTAAGATCACAGAGCCTAATAATAGATGGCTGCCACTAGGAGGCAAGACTTTTTTTTTTTCTTTTTTTCTTTTTGTCTCTCTTGGTGATTGGCTTCCTGTCCAATTTAAGTCGATAATTTAAAAGTATTTCCACATGCCAACCTAATAGAGGCATGGAGTGATGGTTTGCTAGTCCCCATTTGCTATGTTAATCTGAGCATTAAGATCCGTTACCATTATTCCTGCACACATACCTTATTTAAAGAAATTAGAGCCATGGAGGAGGGCACTTGTTGGGATGAGCACTGGATGTTGTATGGAAACAAATTTGACAATAAATTATATTTAAAAAAAGGAAAAAAAAAAGAAACTATAGCCAACAAAGGGCCAATGAATTAACATCTTAAGCCAGTGGCCAAAATTTCCAAAGTTCTAGGCCTTGTTTTGCCATTTCCCAGCGTTTTTAAATAGAACAAATATGGCACCCAAGTCATCTGTATTTTATTTAATTGTCTTCAGCCAAAGATTTGAAGTTGGAGAAACAAAGGATTGCAAATATTACACAGAATCCTGACAACACAGTGACATAGAATGCTAATGTCACCAGAGATCCTTTGACTTTGCAGATCAAAATATGGTTGGCAGTAATCACACTGTAAAGCAGCTCTTATAAAAATATCCTGTCTGTCTCTGCAACTCATCAAACCTATTACTTCACATCATGGAGAAAATACTGGCCAATTCTACTCACTGTCCTCCTAGAACCCACATTGATGTTTCTTGACTGGATGCCTCTATTTTTGCTACCCTGTCCTCCCTTCAAGTACCACCCTCTTTCCTATTCAGATCTTACCCAGGTCTTGAAGTGTAGCTAAATCTCCCCACTCCTCTGTGAGATTTCTTGACTTTCTCAAATGCAACATCTTCCTCTTTTGAGCAGTTAATTTAGCCTGTTAGAGTTTTAGTTTCTGCATAGTTGTCAGTATTCTTAATTTCATGTTCTGCTTTACTCTCCAGAATTAGGAGCTCCTTGAGCATGAGGATCATAGACACCACTTTTTGTGAGTCTCTTACTGTGACCAAAATGATGCTTCACATGTAATGAAATATGCTTTGCGGTTACAGGTTATTGATGCCAAATGGGACACAGAATCCCATGTTGCCCTTCTTTTCACAGAATAAGGCACTGGAGCCTTTCTATATGTATCTGTAACAACCCTAGTTACAATCTTGAACATCACTATTACTCCTGCGGGTAAGGTTGCCTGGTCTAGCACATAATAATATAAGATACTCAGTTAAATTTGAACTTTAGGTAAACAATGATTTATTCTGGTTTTAGTATAAATACATTTCCTGCCTTTTTTTTTTAATTTTTTTTTCAACGTTTATTTATTTTTGGGACAGAGAGAGACAGAGCATGAACGGGGGAGGGGCAGAGAGAGAGGGAGACACAGAATCGGAAACAGGCCCCAGGCTCTGAGCCATCAGCCCAGAGCCTGACGCGGGGCTCGAACTCACGGACCGCGAGATCGTGACCTGGCTGAAGTCGGACGGTCAACCGACTGCGCCACTCAGGTGCCCCAACCCTGCCTTTTTTAAAAGGTTTTTATTTAAATTCAGTTAGTTAACATACAGTGTGATGTTAGTTTCAGATATACAATATAGTGATTCAAAACCTCCATACATTACCCAGTGCTCATCATGGCAAGTGCACTCCTTCATCCCCATCCCCAATATTCTTAAATTTAAAATTAAGAAATGATATCTGACCTACATGGCTTACCTCACTCACCTTAACCTAAACCTGGTCCTGTTGGATCCTGCTTTTATTCAAAATTTTGATATTTGTTCAACATGGATTTTTTGTCATTAATTTGATTTTTTGAAAATATTGAGTTAAAATATCATATATCTTGATTACTGAGTTCTATGGTGCCCCCTAACCTGAGGGGAGTGCCTTATTGCCCTCTCCCTAATCCCACATCTGCTCTGGTTTTATTTTTTCTTTTGTAAAGTGATGATAATGGAATGCCACTGGCAGGATAAAACGATACCAGTGTCTGACACTTAGTATTATTTTCAGTAATCAGTCTTTATCTCCATACTCTTTTGATCTTTTTGTTTTTTCACATTGAAAGTTTCAGTGATCCAGTCTCCTTCTCTCATAGCCACATTTTAGACCAAACTCATAACTGTTAGTTTCTCAAAGTGAGTTTTCATTACTCTCATAGGTGGAAAGGGCATAGGAAATCTGTGGTTTTCAGAATGGTCATGGTCTGGACTGTCTCAAAACTGCCCCGTATTTTAATGGCGAAAAAAGAAAAAAGCAAAAGCCAAAGAGAAAATAAGCAGCTCTGGGTGCTACACCTGTGGCTCAGCTGGATATGGAGACAGGGCACCAAAGTCCCACTTGCTCTGTAACCGGCGTCCCTCCACAGATAAAGCAGCACAGTGTTCTTCTCCAAATACTTTTCCTTTCCTTGGAGCTATTTGTATGCTACTATTTCAACATTGTAAAATGTTACCACTTTATTTTAAGCGCTTTCTACTTATAAACTTCAGTGTATACATACGCAAGGGTCAGATGATGAGTTTATGGAATGGAAAAGAGATGGGGATTTGCAAGATTTTAGATGATTAAAAATAGACACACATGTGTCCTGGTGATGGCTTTTTAATAAAAGCCATATCGATTTAGACATCAGACATTTGTTCAGAAAAAAAAAAATTAAGCAAGTTGCAGAAAAAAATGGCTGCTTTAATTCTCCTTTTAAGTAGATCTGATGTGTATGCTTCAGCTTTATGCATCCAGGATTTTGTCGCTGGAAGAGTATATCTAGGAATCTCTAGAATGGTAATTTCTCTGGATCCTCAAAACACTATCTTGTTATCATTACATCGTATTACCAATTACTACAGAGACCTATATGATTCTGCAGAGACTTGAATACGGAACAAGAACTGACTCGCCAGTAAGACCATAAATAGATAAATTTGCAGGGGGTGCATGGGTGGTTCAGTCGGTTGAGCGTCCAACTTCGGCTCAGGGCATGATCTCACAATTTGTGAGTTTGAACCCCATATTGGGCTCTGCACTGACAGGTGCAGAGCTTGCTTTGGATTCTCTCTCTCTCTCTCTCTCTCTCTCTCTCTCTCTCTCTCTCTCTGCCTTACCCCCATTCAAAACCCTCCCTCTCAAAATAAATAAACTTTAAAAGTAAACAAATTAATAATTAATTTTCAGGGTATTTGGCTAAAGGTTAGATAATGTAATAGACTTGACAAAGCTTTTGAAAACAATTTTCTCTTAAAGGGTACATAATGCCATCCTTAAAGTTATGTAGAGCTTTTCATTCATGGGAATTTTGTTGCTGCTGTGGTTTTAAAAAGATAATGGTAATTCTCATTGGTTTAATTGTTTTACTACAGCCATAAAAAAAAAAAAAAGATAAAACAAAGGAAAATTAAAAAAAAAGAAACTATTACTGAAACTTCCAAACTTCCAAGTGAAAAAGAAGAGGTTTTGGATTTTTCATTTGTTTGTTTTGCTTTTACCTCTGCCTCTTGGAGTCATAAGAGATGTTTTCCTTATGATTTCAAACTGTGGGTTCCTTATTATCATATTTAACATACCAGTGCATGACAGAAAGAGATTACAAACACTATTATTTTCTAGTAGAACGTCTCTTTGACTTTGATACGAAAGTTACAATGTGGTGTAGAAAATATTGGTATATTGGTATATATGTTGGTATGTTAGAAACTCTGAATTCTGGTAATTTATTTTAAATTTCTTTCTGAATTTAGTTTTTATCATCTCAATCATTTCCTATTCAGAAGTGTGCTTATGTGAGAGAGAAGCAAAAAAAAAATGTATTTGATGGCAAAAACAAACATCCTTGCTGTGTTTACTTAATTCATAAATGTCTGGAGAGGGAGGAAAACATGCTTGCATGAAGTTGAATATGGACATGTGTAAACCATCCTCAGAATATATTGTTTTTCAACAATTCAAATTTTTGTTTTGGAGAAAACCAATTTTAGAGACAAATCATGTTAGCTGTGTGTTGAAAAGAATCTCTCTGTCTTTTTATTTGTTTGTTTGTTTGTATTCTACCCGTCAAGTGTGTTTCTGTGTGTTTCCGAATTTTTTAAAAAAACATTTTCCACGTCTCTAACATTGAATTTTCTAAATCAGAGATTATTTCTCTTCTGTTAATAGACCGGAAGAAAAGAAAAAGGAGATCCTCTAAACATTGCAATTGATAAGATGACCAAGAAAACAAGAGACCTAAGGAGACAGGTACTGTTTTTGTTCTTATTTTAAATGCATGGTACTTTGTGGTGGTTTCCAAGAATGTCCTTTTTCAGGGCGCTTTCTGCTGGCATTCAGGTTGCTATTCTTTATAGCATCTACACATACACAAAAGCATTTCATGAACAAGGTAGTGTCTGCTGAGCGGACAGATGTGACAGCCTCAGGAGGTGTGAAAACACCCTCTGAAGAGACAGCATGCTCACTGCCCAGAAACAGTCTTCCCAGGTAGAGACTTGATGAATTCACTATCTTCTACATCTGTTTTTCAGTTTTCCAGATCCAGATATGCAAAGAGCCAGGTTCTCATTTCTGCTGGTTCTTAGATATTACAACTCCAAAGCAGAATGCTAATGGTTAATGAAAAACACAACTCTTAATCTGATGGGCTAATTAAGATCTCTGACCCTGTGTATTCCATTTGGTGACACAAATCACCAGGGGAATGTTTGCTTATCAGGTGGTTCAGAAGCAGGGAACCAAAGCAAGGAAAGCTAGTTGGATGATTTGAATGGCTAATGGTATCATTAGTCTGATGGGTCTATTTTTGGGTGTGAAAAAAATCTCTGGTCAGGGCCCCATTTCATCTTGTAAGTGCTATAGCAACACTAGTAACCCTATGGTCTTGTAACCCTTATTTTGTTTCCATGGTGAGCCCCACTTTCTTTGGTAGTGTTCTTTCTCTAGAAGACTTAAACCATCCATCAAGTTACAATGAAATCCCTATTTGATTTCTGCCTGAGAGGCATCCTGTGTCCTGCTGGTAGCTTTTGCATCTATCCATCTCATTCATTTAGTGTTGACTGTGTTCCTTAGCTAGAACCAACCAGTTCCCTGAGGCAACAACACTCTTACTTTCTGCATCTGGAACAGCTAGACCAGCCTGGCTGCACCCAGCAGTCCCTGCTATTATGTCAAGTACAGAAAACATTAGCCAGGTGCCTAAGCAAAAATGACCAAGGAACATGTTGGAAGTGGTTTGAATGGGAGAAAGAAACCCCTTCTAATTACTATTGGGGAGCTTCTTCGCTCTCTTCAGGTTATCACCTGTAGGGATAAACATGCTTGAGCTAATGTTCTCCAGAAAAATCACAATTAGTTCTCGAATATGAAGACTCTAGTCTGTCCAACTAACAAGTCCTTGTGGGGAAGCATTTCCTTATTTTACCTTAAAATGAGAGAGAATAAAACATGTCTTATACCAAATGGATATTGGCCAGATTTGTCTCTTTGCCCTCTTAGACCATTTCTCCATACAAATCCCCCATATGATATGAAATGATATATATGGGTAGTAGGAATTGGGACTGGAGTTAATGGAAAACACTGAATCAGGTGTCCAGAGCCCAGAGTTTTACTTCTAGCTCTGCCACTGAACTAGCTGTGTGAGTATGGATTTGCCATCTCTTGGTTGTCTTTTCTTATATATAAAAGTAGGGAGTCAGAATAGATCTGTAAGCTATCTATAAGCTGCATGAGATTGAATGAGTCCAGAGGAAATCTGCATTTATTTCCTATGCCAGATGTCCTAATGCTGGATAGTAACAGATTTTGAAGCATTAGGAGCATATCTCATCTAGGGCCTGCCTTTGATTGTCAATCAGGCAAAATATATGAACTGAGTCTTCTCACCTCCTCAATCTCTTGGTTTTAGTAGAGACCATTCTTTTACATTCAGGAGCGAGCACCCTCAGCTCTCTGAGCTCATGGACCTATCAGAAACTTTTTTTGTCTTATTAGGAAGGAGTGGGTAAAGCAATTTTTACCCTGGTGTTAATATTCTCAGAAAAGGATTTACTGGTTTTAACTGAGGGTAGTAGTGAAATTTGAAGGTGGAATTTATGGGAGAACTTGAAATGTTTTGGTGACAAGTTTCTTGGAGAGCTTCTTTTAGGATGGCAGTAGAAGGAGTATGTCATCCTTTGAAATCATTCTGTGTGCAAAAGAATTGTTTTTCTGTTCACCTTTCCAAAGATTGAGATGAATAAGGGTAAAGAAAATTGTTTCAGGATATTAAGATCCAAAAGTTATGGCATAGTTTCACACCAAACCCCTGAATTTGGTTCAAACATCTTTCCCTTTCCCAATTTGCCTTTCTAGATCTAAGGTGGTTCCCATCTGTCAGTTCTATCCCTATCCATATGTTGGGATATTTTTGACTTTCTTTCCATCTCTTCTGTTTCTCCATGTACACCTGTAGTGGTACAAAAGCAGAAGCCACCTAGCACTTATGCAAATGGAACGTGCAACTACTCTGATTAGCATGTCTCAGGTAGACCTTTATCTTAGATTTGGATATCTAATTAATTGGATTAACAAGGTTTTATCTGAGTGCCTGATAGCACCTAGCTAGTGTGACTGTGAATGCTAGTGGTTCAAATGCATGTCTCCCTGTGGCTGAAACACTCTCTGTTATTTCCATTAGTGACAAGTCTTGTTAGAAGAGATTTTAAATGGGAACCCTCAATTATTCATGCCCACTTCCTTGTACACATGAAATCCTTTATATAATAATTAGGGCAATCAAATCACAATGGGAAAAACAAGTTGAAAGCAAAGAAAAATATTTCGAGTGACTTTCATTAAGTTTCCACCCTTTCAGTTTACTGTCTCTTCCTCATAGGTCTAAGATTGGTGACCCTGGAGTCTTACAAAGTTCTGCTCACCACATTACAAAGAAATAAAGTCGATCATGATCATTATTTTGAACTTCCCTAATTAAAAAAAAAAGTAGACTTAAACTTGTAGATACTTGAAAAAAATCAAGAATAATTGAATAAAAAGGATTTCTGCTTAAGTAGGATTTTCAAGTAAGTGGATCCCCTTCCTTTAGGCAGTATATCCCAAAGAAATGTGGAGTCATAAATTATGAAAAAGGTTGCAGGAACCCAAAGGTGTTATTTAAAATTGATTGGCCTAAAACCATCTTGCCAATGAAACCCATGAGAGTGGGCAGTGCTAGAGCAGAATCCTCTTAAGGGTACTTTGTTTGGAATTAAAAATGGATTTAGGGGAATATAACTGCCAGCTTCAAGCATTATGTTTTAATTTTAGAGCTTCAGGCACAGTATGCCCATGTCTGAGCTATTGTCCCTGCTGTGATTCTGGAATCAGAACATTATAAAAACAAAAAGTTTTGGCTGACTCTCTGCTTGGGTACCTAGTAGCCCACATGGTCTCCCCATTCCTTAGAGAGGACTCAGTCTGTGTCTGCCAGGGGCTCCTTGAAGTCCTCCTTCTATGTGCCACCTGTGAACTATTCTAGGCAGGGTCTCTCAGTTTTCTACAAGCTTATAGGGAAGATGGTCTATCCTGGTTATTATTTTGGTCCTGTTATTAGTCTTTTTTTTTTCCAAGTTGATAGGCAAATCAGGACCCAAATGCTTCCCGATGAGAAGCTAATAAATAATAATCATAACAAGTCAGGGTGTTGCTAAACTTAGCAACTCTCTCATTCCCAAAACTAATCAAGGGCCTAATTCTTATCTCTTCACCCTTAATAGCCATCACAGTAATTCCTGCAATGAGATTCAGGAGGTGCCAATTTGACAAAAGCATCAATTTTGCTGTTAGAATCAAAACACTTTCAACTAACAACAAACATCAGGTATAGAATGCTTTTACATTGGGATGAAGACTTAATAGAATAGATTATGTAATAGAGGATTTAAAAACAAGCAGAAAATGTCACTGGTGGTATGTTTAAAGGTGTATCTGTCAAGACCCAGTCTCCAGAGAGAACTTAAACAAGAAATATGAGTAAAGGTGGGCAATGATCAGCAACTGCTTCTACATTCACTGCCTACAAAATAAAAATTTAGAGCCAACATGTATTCAGTTCACACAATGTGCCAGGCACTGTTCTAAGTTCTCTCCATAAATGGACCACATTTAACCCTCATACCAGCTCTATGAACTAGAAGAAACCTCATCATGCCCATTTTACAAATGAGGACATGAAGTGAAGTAGTACACCCATGGCCACGTGGAGTCTGGATACGTAGAGGTTTTAGCAGGCAGTCTGGCTGGAGGGTCTTTGCTCATAACCCATCCCCCTCCTGCCCCTCCATAGAACCAGCATATGCAGTTGGGTTGCCCATATTCTAATCTCTTGTGGGGGTCACAGTTGGGAAAGAAGGTTCACATAAATATGTAAAGGTGCTTTGTGGTTTCCAACAGCACCTTTACCGCTTCAGGGTTTGGGATGGGTTACATGTACATACTGCAGACAGAACAAAACAATCTGTGGTGAATGTCAAGAATATGGTTCTTAGTTGTGTCATGATATTGTCGCTCAGGTTTCCAGCTGTTATGATTCATTGGGTCCTCTTTTGAAAAAAGTGCTATTATGTTTAGGTAGCTGGCTTCTCAAAGTGTGAATTATAGATTTTGCAAAACATTTACAGAAAAAAGGAATTTTAAAGCATTCAATTCTTTTTCTCACATCTGCTCATGATGGGGCCAATTATTTTTAGTCGTTGTAAGAAAACATTTTAAAATCATTTATCTGAAGACTTAAATCTGCTCTTCCTCATAAGGACAGGAGGCTATCTATATGGCTACAATAAAAATAAAAAATAAATAAATAAAATAACAAAATAAAATAAAATATTGATTTCCTCCAAATGGTGAAGTTTGTGTTCTTCACACTTTCAGAGCTATGTCAGAGCTAATATTCCCTAGAATTTGTTCCCAAGGTGAGATTGCCTTGCTGCTGTAGAAATATGGAGACCAGGAAATGATCATATAGAGATTGGGATTTGAATATGTAACAGAAACAACTCAGAGACAGCTGAACACAAATTGCATCAGAAGCACCAAAGATCAGAATCAAAATGGCAAGGAGGAGGACAGAGGTGGGAGAGGGCTCAAGAGCACTATCAAAGGCCATCCTTTGGACATACTTCTTGAAGATGGGTTATATATTCAAGCTACCTCTATCACGGGAAAATCCTTATATGATAGCCCTGAATGTCAGAGCACCACATACTTATTTATCTCCTGGAAAATACTCATTAGGAAAAGTTTAAAGTACATTATTTCATCAGTTGGAAACATTTCTTAAAATATTACTCTGGGAAAGCTCTTCCTTCATGAAGACAATGTTCAAGTCATAAAGCAATTTAATTTATTCCTCTAAGCCAGAATATAGTTGATTATTCACACATTAACACAGCCTTATGTGGACACCAACCAAGCTTGACCTCTCCCTCACTAGCAAGTCTAGATCATAGAAAGAATCCAGTAGCTTGATCAACATTGAATAATCACAAAACACACTATACTGAGCGGAGGGATCTATAACTTATGTTTAAATAGGGAAATGCTCAATTAAGTGGAAACTCAGCTACTGATTTGTTCCCTTCTGCTAATTTCTCTAGGCCCTGGACTTCAAGGAAAAGTGGGAAAGGGAAGGATAAATAGCAATGATTGAGTCCCAAAACACATTCAAGATAATATCTGCATTTGGTCCAGTCTCTGACATCTTCTCTTCTAAGCAACGAGAATGGCATTAAAAGTCTTGACCCGAGGGGCTCCAGGGCAGTTGAGCATCTACTCTTGATTTCAGCTCAGGTCATGATCTCACAGTTCATGTGGGGCTGTGTGCTAATAGTGTGGAGCCTGCTCCAGATTCTCTGTCTCCTTCTCTCTGCCCCTCCCCTGCTCTCTCTCTTTCAGAAAAACAAAACAAACAAACAAAAAAAGAATCTTGATCCTGACACTGGACAATCTACTATAGGATTATAATAAAATTCTATCAAATTGTTTAGGATGGAATTCCTCAGCAGGAAAATTTGGACGATTTTCAATAATGATGATTTAAACAGCAAGGTTTTTTTTGTTGTTGTTGTTTCGTTTGTTTTTTGTTTGTTTGTTTGTTTTTTGGTCAGAATGTCATTTTAGCTTACCAGAACATTCATTTCAGAACACTCATCTCAATTAAATGAAGTTGGCCCATATTCATTGTTGGAGAATATGTTTAGGCTGGGGTTTCTTATCCAAAACTGTCACTGAAAGGAAGATAATTTTAAAGTGTGTTGCACAAGAGTTTGCCACTATGGCCTGAAATTGAAGGGTTTCTAGAGCTGATGATAGCAGCTAATCGCCTTGATTCTAACTGAACTGAACTTGAATCTATCTAATTCTAACATTGTAGCCAGTTTGTGGTCAAACATATCTGTTCCATTTGACCCCCCTCCCTGCTGAGGTTATTTTTTATTACCTGAAATGGCTTCTGGTATCAGTTTTCCCAGGGGAAATTTCCATCAGGACAGCTGATATTTCTTTATCTCCCCATTTCCCAAGGAGGCTGGATACATATGAAATTTAGAAAGTGAGTCATCTTCCTACAGCCTCTGCCTTTCCTGCTGTCACCACTAGCCCTGGTAGCAGCCCGTTTGCCCCAGGATCTCATCACATCGTGCCTTCCTGGCTCCCACGAATGTCACTAATGATGGCTGGGGGAATTCATCAGTCCTCTTTGCGTGGGTAGAAAATTGTGAAGAGGTTGTGCTTATAATGACCATCTATTTAATTTATATGCCCTTGACCAGTCTTTGTCCTTCTTGGCTGAATGAAGTTTCCAGGATACCTGAAAGCCAAATCCTCACCCCAACCCAACCCTACACAATTGTGTGCTTCCCACTGTGATCAACTTTCCAAGAGGATTACAGCCCTGTACAGCTCCTCCCATTATCATTCCTTAAATCCTCATCAGTCGTTCAGTCCAGTGGATTCCAACTCCTACATAATGTCCAGTCCATTCCTTCCTATCCATTCCTATTGGCACTGCTTAATTCATTTTTATAAAAATGGTGGTCACATCCACTGATATTCACAACCACTCTCCCCTACCCCAGCCTCCCTGGCTTCAGCTCACTCTGGCTTCAGCAATTTAAGTCAGCATTCACACATCCTCATGCTTTTACACTGGCTTCTGCCTGGAATGCCCTATCTTCCTCTTCTTTCCCCCCCCCCCCCAAGGAAATTCACGTTTTTTTTTCTGAATGCTCCCTCTCCCTATTTTTTTTTTCTTCCAGGAAAATTCACAATTTTTCCTACAAGGCTTAGCTTAAATGTCACCTTATCATCACAACCTTATCTAATTCCTATAAACAGGGTTTATCCAGTAGGCTCCTGGAGCATTTTAAAATACTCTTATTATGATACTTTTTATAGTAGATTTAAGTTGTTTATGTGATTTTGCCTATTTCCAAGTGTTATTATTTGTTTGACTCTTCAGGACATATCCTAAGGGCCAAAATAAAGTCAGCTTACACTGCACAGGGTTGAAAGAAGGAAGAATCCCCTGTATGTAGCCATGGCACCCAACAGACATCACAGTCATCAACTTCCCTCCATTCTACACTCTCATGTCTCTGGTTCCATTGTTTTAAGAACTAGATTTGTTTAAAAGTCCACTTACACTGTGATAATAATGGGTATTTCCAGTTTAAGAGAGAACTTCTATGCCTCAACCCACAAGTTTCCTGTCGCTGGGCTGGCTTTAGATAAGCCAGCTCAAGAACCTTCTGAAATGCAAATATACAGCTCCATCTTGCAAGATTCTAATTTCATGTACATAGGGTGGCACGTTACACTCTGTGTAGTAAGCTTTCCAGACAACCTGTGATGTTCTAGCAGGTTTGATTTCCTCCACCTTTGTTTCTAAGAGTGGGGATACTCAGACCTCATTGAAGTCTGTTGGGGGTGTGTCTGAGGACTGTGAAACCCTCCAACTTCTCTCTAATCCTCTGCTAGAGCCTCTGCTAGACCTCCCCACTTCACGGATACAATATCTGTTTAGAGGGAAGGAGAATCCATGCTTGATCCCTCTTTCCCCATGGACCAAGATTAGAACTGGCTGATCTGATTGCTCACTGTGCTGTGTGCAGGGTCAAGACAAAGGTGAGGCAAATGAGGCAGTACCTTCGGTAGAAAATTTTAGGGAACTCCAAAAATCTCAGTAACCAAGATAAATAATATTCTTACACAGTATTTTAGGAAATAGAAATTAATGCCAGAAAATCCACGATGAGCAAATTATAAACGTTGTAAATAAAGGTAGGATCAGTAACAGAAGCTGGAAAAAACCAGCAGTACTGATCCTGTCTTTATTTACAGTGCTGCTATTTTGTTTATGATGGGTGAGTCTTTCCTTAGTCTTGGCTCTGCACCAGAGTTTCTATCTATTAAAGTCTTTACTGCACCTGCTATATGAGAAAATTCTCCCCAAAAGTCTCAATGTCAGTTGGTTTTCTTTTTTTCCCCTACATTAGTGGCAAAAGGGCTGACTTTTAAATTTTATGAGATGACACCTTGGACTCCAGATTTGAAGACCTGTTTGAATTGTGGTGTCTTTTAGGTTGTCTTGCTCCAAATTCATTTCTTCTCAATATTTATCACAGTGACATGGGCTTTTTATGGCACTCTGAAGTGCTTCAGAGAAAATGGAGAGCATTTTAATACTGCTGATTTACTCTTTCAGGTCTACAGTAATTTCCTTACTGCCTAATTATAAGGCTCAGTTTAATTTACTCTACACATAATGTTTACTGATGCACATATGGTGCCACATTTCAGGAGACTGTACCCAGAACAGGTATTTTTGTCAGGCTTGGAGCATGGAAATTTTCCTTCATTTACAGAAAAAAAAAAAAGGCTAAGAAATTAATTGTCTCAACAGAAAATGTCCCCCACAGACAGAGAGAGACAGAGAGAGAGACAGAGAGAGAAATCACATCTACCTTTATGAAAAAAGTAGTCTCTTTAAATGCTTATTTTAAAAGCTGAATAATGATTATGTATCACATATGTACAAAGATTTGTAGTTACCCACAAAATTGGGAGGTAGGGATTGGGAAAAAGGAGAGACAGGAAAGAAAAGCAGTAACATCTTCTGGGCTCATTTCTCAACTATCTCTGAAAAAGGAAATACGGATTCAGAGACTCTTAGAGGTAAAAGGGTTTTTCCTAGGGCAAAAAATTCTTTATTTGGCCTCCTTAAGACCCCTCCATCAGCTTCAAATTTAGAGATGGGAACTTATCCCTTAACCTAGCAATTTTAGTTGTTAGAAATTGAGTTAAGATCAGTGATTTTGTAATTATCATTAATGTTGTGTGTGTGTGTGCGTGTGTGTGTGTGTGCGCTTTTGTTTTTGTTTTTCCAAAGTGGATGGTGTTTGTTTGCTTTTACCTTGCCTACGTTTGGGGCCCAGATAAAAGCTTCAGTAAAGAAGTCTATTTAGAGTTCTAAAGACCCACACAGAATGACTATTATTGCACATGAATCCCTCGCTTCCCAATCAGGCTTGTCTTCCCATAGCTCTAAGTGCTAAGAATGGATACACTTAGGGACTGAGTAGCTAATGCTGTCTTGTCACTGACATACCTGAAATTACCAACTCTCTTGGGACCCATTCCTCCCATTTGTACCTGGTTATGTGCAAAGGCCAGAAAAGCAGACTTGCCCACTGAAAATGTGTGATATTTGTTTAGTGGCTATTCTTTTCTTAATACTTTATCTACTATCCCTACAACAGTTCTTTGGAGGGGGCATTACTGTCAAAGGATTTTTTTTCAGAGTAAACTATTGAAGTCCCAGCAATAAAATTAAATTTCTTACTGGTACAGAACTCTTACTTTAGAAAATCCAAGTGGGCCAACTCTGAAGCATTTCCTTTTAATGACTGTAGTTGTCAAAGTAGATACAATTTCATCTTAGTTTATAGCTTTTATTAAAATTCCCTTAATAGGATGAGTGTCAGGTAAATAGTAACTAGTCATGAATTTTGAGATTTTCAATAATAATCATAATAATAGGCTTCCTAATATAATCACCACTTTTTTTTTTCCCTTTAACCATCCATATCTGTGTCCAGCCCAATGCAAGAACCTGAACCATGAATGAGATTCTGATAATTATTTTTCTAATTAATTATAAGGAAGGGAAGAAAGTAAAGGACTTTCACTTTTTCTAGGGGATATCTGATTAAATGCAGATCAGGAGACAGGCAGATCTGCCTGGTATATTCAGTGGGAAACAATTGAATGGATTAAGTCCTGGTGTTCCAAGATTAAAGGAGAACCATTTGTTCTGAGGACTTGGGTGTTAGGAAGAGATTTTCCATCTGACCCAACCATACGTGTTTGGCAAAAGTTTGTATGAATAACCACTCTTAGCCCCTCCTTTCCCATTCCACAGTTCCCCAGTTTGTCACTGAGTATACCAATCCTGTTAACTATTAAGGGTGGGACTTCTATATTTTTATTTGATTCTTTCAATTTCAGCAAGGATTAGACTACCTTAAATAGCTGTACTCTAAATTGCAACAGGTGTAAAGGGGGTGACTAAAAAGCTGTAAAGCACCTTTGGTCATGGGCAAGGTGGGAGGTCTGGGTGGTTGAGCAGGGAGAGGGAGGGCACAGAGTTGCAGGGGCAGGAAGAAGTCATCACTAATGAAGCATGCCTGACTGAGAAGATTTCTCTCAGCCCCTCCTTCGAAATCCTCAGGCTTAGATCAATGTGGCCCTGAGGCTATATCCATAGTTGCCATAATAACTAGTTGAAAGTGGATCACTTGTGACTGATCAGGTAGTCATTGTGTCTATATATCACCATAGCAACCTGCTTGCCTGGTGCTCTTTGGGTGAATTCTCTGTGTGTTTAGCCAGTCTGTGGAAGTACCCTCAGTGGGGTTTTTTGGCGGTTTTTTTTTTTTTTTTTTTTTTTTTGCCAGATTAGGAAGAAATACCAGAATTTGGAGTTTAGTTCACTATACAGCACCTATGTCAAGCAGGTCAGGCAACCCAACCAGATACCCTCCTAAGTCACAAAATTTGGGGGAAAAGCCAATAACTTCTAAGCTTACATGTAACCTTTCCTTGTCTCAAAGCTTCTGCTAGAAAAGTAATTGCTTAGAGACCATTTGAATAACCTATGTCTTCTAGCAGAGTGTGAGGCAAAGGGAGAAAAACAGTTGACTTGGTCAAATAATACCAGTCATACTGGCCATTTGGGGGCTCTTTGAGACCATCTCTGGTCTCCTCTGTTTCTTAAGCAGGTGGGTCCAACAAATGCTCATTCATAGGTAAGCAGTGGGTGAATGGAGCCTGAAGTAGCCAGGGAATTACAGTAGCAGTGCAACAGAATGACATGGTCAGAGTGGGATGCTGTAAGACTGAAATCCATTGACGAAACCATCTAGAACAGGTCTCTGCAAACTACTACCTGTGGCCCAAATCTGGCCCTCTGTCTGTTTATGTAAATAAAGTTGTATTTTCAGCTCTTGTGTTGCAAAGGCAGTGTTGAGTAATGCCAAAGAAGAGATCAACTGCCTGCAAAGACTAAAATATATACTACCTGTCCCTTCACCGGAAAAGCAGGCCAAACTTTGCGTACGTCTACTTGAGATAAAACAAATGTGGTGTGAGAGCACAGATTTCCCTGAAAACTCAAGGGGCCTTAAATCCAACTCAGTCTCCTGCCTCTCCCTGAAACATCTTTAGCACCAATGTCATTTTATAGGATTTCCACACACTTGGAAATGTGGAGGAATCATTGGGCCTCTGTCTGAAATGAAGTCCCTCTAGGGAAAAATTCAGCAGCTGTTGGAAATGCAATGCTGTGCAATAGTTAAAGACAAGAAGCAAAGAAGTATAGCATATGGTGGCAGAACTCTGGAGAGCGAAGTTAGCTCAGAGGCACACAGTTAGCTATAATTGGAATAGAGCAGAAGAGCATGGTGAGTGGTTTTCCGTTTTAGAAAATGTCATGAGCTCTTTAATGACCACAAATGGTCAGAAGCTTCAGAGGTTCATTTATAAGTAACATCTGAACCAACAAGTAAGGGCCCATCATTCCCCTTCCTTTACCCAACAGCGTCTTATTTCCCTTGTCTCCCATCCTCAAGTGAACTGAAGTGGCACTCATGTGATACCCGGAGTGGAAAATGGTGAGTTTTGTCCTGGCTCCTCCCAGGGGCTCTTGTATTTACAATGGGGGATCTTCTGAGACCCACAGGACTTGTGCTGTAAGGTGGAATGTCAGGAAATTTGGACGTGTAGGGCCAGATGATCCTACCTGGTACAACTCGTACTACACTGTGGCAGATATGTAGGATTGACCCCGCCAGAGAGAAATATGGTTTTGGAGAGTTGTTCTCTGTATCTTCCTTGAAACTCTTTAACCACATGTCTTTTATAGGCTTCTGCTATTAACCTGCCATCAAATCCATCCATTCAGTGATTGTTTTTGCAAATTGCCTATGCAGTTATGGGGGATAGAATGTTTTGAGTAGCATTTTATATGCCTGCTAAGGGTCCTTGATGGATGAACTTATCTGATGCAACTTTTGACTTTCTCACAGTAGATTCAAACAGGTTACACCCATTCAATGCCAGCTAATCAATGACAGATATTAGATACTCAGAATGAAATGTTCAGGTATGTAAATTTAGATCCCCTTTTGTGGTAAACAGTGCTGGAAGGGATATAATACTGGAAGGTGAGTGGTTGACTAGATGTGGGAGTGAAGGACAGAAAACAAGATGACCTTTGTCCAATTGGGATTTGTGAATTTGAATAGCCAGATTTATAAACACATGGACCTTAAGTAAAAAAGCACTAATCTTGTAATCAGAAGACCTGATTCTGGCATTTTCTGGGTACAACCAGTAGACCGTTCTCTTTCCTTATCTATACAACAAATAAAATGATATTCTCCCTATAAACCATATCTCTCACCCCCACCATGACTTTGTAAAGAGGATCACATGAAATAATGTCTAGGAAAGTTCTCTGCAAACTGTAAAAACAAACATGTGCAAGATTATTATTAAAAGTAATAAGCAGCCAGAAACTGAGTAGACTTTCCAAACATGCAGGAAAATCATTCTGCTTTTCAGTTTGGGTTAAGGGATCTGAGCAAAGTAGTTATACGAGAAATGCCTTTTCCACCTTCAACTATGCTACCTAAAATTCCACCTTTTTGAAAAATGCCAAATATTCTGAGCTAACAAAGTGGGTGTTTGAAAGTATGTCTGTCCTGATGGAGGGGAGAAGAAATCCTGAAAGAACCATTAAGTGACAAAAAATCTTAAGTAATATGATGTGAAGGAAATGTAACAAATTTGGACTCTTAAAGAGTGTTTCTTAGGCCAGGCTCCAACATATTTAATAGGAGGAACTCATGATTACCTCTAAGCAGCATCATTTATGAAGCCAGTCAGGTATGTGTATGGTCAAGTTATCATTATAGCATTATTAGTAAATGGAAATTGAGACAGTAGAGAAGTTTTCAGCAGTGAGAGTGGATGGCTTGTCTTGCTTTTGTCTGGGTCCTTGGCCAAACATAGTGCTTGGTAAACCAGAATTCCTCAAATGCTGGTAGAATGAATAAATGAGTTAACACCAATTACTGAGTAGAGAGATTAGAATAAAGTAATTAAGAGATAAAGCATATTTTTACCCTCTGTGAACTTATTATTCTTAAAACAGTATTTCTGGTGCCTTGAGCTAATTACATTACTATCTACCCCATTATATTTTTGTGCATTTACTCTGATTTTTTCCCCTTTGGCATAACATTTAAATACCGTTAATAATAGTGTAGCATTTGTGTAGATTTCGCTTTATGGATCCTTTTCTCCCCTCCTTTGAGATCAGAAATTTTCTCATCCTTTTTGAGATTTGAAATGCACAATTGAAGACAAATAATCAAGGGATTTTATTAATTTTTCAAAAATAAACATCTAGAGCCAAGAATATGCATTGAGAAAGGATAGTCTCATCAATAAAGGATTGTTTCCAGTGTTAGAAAAACTGGAC
The DNA here is from genome assembly GCF_027475565.1 of Acinonyx jubatus. NCBI lineage: Eukaryota > Metazoa > Chordata > Mammalia > Carnivora > Felidae > Acinonyx > Acinonyx jubatus. The sequence goes on from NC_069388.1 coordinate 94,035,627, forward strand.
ACCCACATGCAGAAGAATGAAATTAGACTTCTAACTTATACCGTATACAAAAACCAACTCGAAATGAAGTAAAGACTTGAATGAGACCTGAAATCACTAAACTCCTAGAAGAAAAAAAAAGGGGGGGGGTAAGTTCTTTGACATTAGTTTTGGCAATGTTTCCTTACATAAAACACCAAAAGCAAAGGCAGAAAAAGCAAAAATTAAAAAAATAAAAAGTGGGACTATACAAACTAAATAGCTCTACACAGCAAAGAAAACCATCAACAAAATTAAGAGGCAACTACTGACTGGGAGAAAATATTTGCAAAACATATATCTAATAATGAGTTAATAACCAAAATGTATAAAGAAACACATACAACTAAATAGCACACACACACAAATTTTATTTTAAATGGGCAGAGAACCTGAATAGTAATTTTCCCAAAGAAAACATTCAAATGACCATAAGTATATGAAAAAGCGCTCAGCATAACTAATCATCAGGGAAATGCAAATAAAAACCAAAATAAGATATTACCTCATACCTGTTAGAATGACTGTCACTAATAAGACATGAGATAACAAATATTGGTGAGGACATGGAGAAAGGGCAACCCTTGTACACTGTTTGTGGGAATGTAATATTGGTGTGCCCACTTTGGAAACCAGTATGGAGCTTCCTCAAAAAATTAAAGACAGAATCGCCATAAGATCCAGTAATTTCACTTCTGAGTATACAATTGACCCTTGAGCAACATGAGTTTGAACTGCACAGGTCCACTTATATGTGAATTTTTTGTTTTGATAATACATTATAGTATGATACTATAAATGTGTTTTCCTTATGATTTTCTTAATAACATTTTCTTTTTTCTGGCTTCATTGTAAGAATACAGAATATAATGCATATAACATACAAAATATGTGTTAACCAACTATTTATAGTATTAGTAAAGTCTCTGGTTAATAGTAGGCTATCAGTGGTTAAGTTTTGAGTGAGTCAAAAGTTACATGTGGAATTTTTAAGTTTTTACTTTAATACCAATTAGTTAACATACAGTGTTATTTTAGTTTCAGGTGTACAATATAGTGACTCAACACTTCCCTACATCACCCTCTGCTCATCATGACAAGAACCCTCCTTAATCCCCATCATCTATTTAATCCATCCCTCTACCCACCTCCCCTCTGGTAACCATCAGTTTGTTCTCTGTAGTTAAGAGTCTCTTTTTTGATATGCCTCTTTCTCTCTCTCTCTTTTTTCCCCATTTGCTCATTTGCTTTGTTTCTTAGATTCACATATGAGTGAAATCATATGGTATTTATCTTTCTCTGACTAACTTATTTCACTTAGCATTATACTCACTACCTTTATCCGTGTTGTTGCACGTGGGAAGATTTCATTCTTTTTATGGCTGAGCAATATTTCACTGAAAAGTTATATGTGGATTTTGACTGCCTGGAATGTTAGCGCACTTAACCTCCCCTCCCACTTCACCCCTGTTGTTCAAGGGTCAACTGTATATCCTAAGGAAATGCAAACAGGACATTGAAGAGATAACTGCATTCCCATGTTCACTGCAGCATTATTCATAGTAGCCAGGATGTGGAAACAACCTCAGTGTTTATCAGTAGATGAACTGGGAAAGGTATAGAAACAAAGAAATATTATTCAGCCATGAGAAAAAAGGCAATCCTGCCCTTTATAACACGGATGGGCTTTGAGAGCATTATGCTAAATGAAATAAGCTGAACAGAGAAAGACAAATACCTCATGTTATCAATTATATGTGGAACCTTAAAAAAAAAGTGTAACTCATAAAAGCAAAGTAGAAAAGTGGTTGCCAGGGGCTTGGGGGTAGGGGAAATAGGGAAGGATTGGTCAAAGGGTATAAGTGTTCACTATAAGGTGAATAAGGTCTGAGGATCTAATGTAAAACATGACTATAGTTGATAACACTATATTGTAAGATTAAAATTTGCTGAGAGTAGAGTTTTGTCTCACATACACACAAAAAAAGAGTATATGCAGTAATTGGTATATTAATAAATTAGATGGGGTAGGATCCTTTCACAATGTTTATGCATATCAAATAACCATGATGTATACTTTATGATTTTTTAAATGTTTATTTATTTATTTATTTAATATTTATTTTTGAGAGACAGAGACAGAGCATGAGCAGGGAAGGTGCAGAGAAAGAAGGAGATGCAGAATCCGAAGCAGGCTCCATGCTCTGAGCTGTCAGCACAGAGCCAGAGATGTGGCTGGAACTCACAAACTGTGAGATCATGACCTGAGCTGAAGTCAGACACAGTCAACTGAGCCACTCAGACACCACTAAATGTTAATTTATTTTAGAGAGGGAGAGAGAGAGAGAGAGAAAAGGGAAGAGAGAGGGGAACAGAGGATCTGAAGCGGGCTCTGTGCTGACAGCAGAGAGCTTGATGTGGGGCTTGAACTGGGACATCTCACGAACCATGAGATCACGACCTGAGCCGAAGTCAGATGCTTAACTGACTGAGTCACCTAGTCACTCCGACTTTATTATTTTTTCTTAAAGTTGATTTATTTATTTTGAGAGCAAGAGAGAAAGCACGAGTGTGCATGTACATGTATGCACAAGTGGGGGACGGGTCAAGATGCAGAGCCTGAAGCAGGGCTCCTTCCCACAAACTGTGAGATCATGACCTGAGCCAAAATCAAGAGTCCCTTGCTTACTAGACTGAGCCACTCAGGCACCCCATGATGTACACTTTAAATATCTTACAATTTTATTTGTTAGCTATACTTCAATAAAGCTGAAAAAAAAAAGAATTCGTATCTATCCATTAAAAAGAATCACAGAGATAGCCTCTCATTGGAAATTAAAATTGAACATGTAGTCTTCAAAATCTCATCTGAGTTTAAGTTTCTATGATTCTCATTGGCTGTGGAAAGCCATTTTTTTCTGGTTCTGTCTTTTTCAGGGACTGTTTCATATTCATCAAATGGTTGTGGGTTTTTAGACTTTGTGCAAAACACTTTGCAGTATCTATTTGAAGGTGGCTCAATATACATCATACACTCCTCATATCCCACCCCGTAGGCAGACAATTTCTGGTCATTTGAGACAGTCAATTTTTCCTTTTAAGTTTGTGAGTTACACTGTGTCTATCCTCTCATCGCTTTGTCCTCCCATGAAATAAGGAAGTAGATTGTTAGATTACGGACCATCCATTGCCTGCATTCCTTTTGGTTTGCTGAGGAAAATGCAGTTATTTACATTGATGAATAGCCGTAATTGGGTAAAATAGACTGGTAGTGCTGAGCTAATACCTTTAAATGTCTTGTCTTATGCAATTAATATTCCCTTGTCACACATACATTTAAACAGTTGGAAGAAAGCCTTGTGTTCTTGACTCCTGTCAGACTTAACAAATGATTTTGTCAAGTCATTCCTTTCTGCCCTGGTTGATTGATAGCTAAATTTTGGTCTTCTAGCTTATGTAAAAAGTGTTAACTATGCCTTTCAGCTTGTAGGCAAGGGCATTTAGACCATTCTAATAGTCAATTTACAGAAGAATTACATTGCCTGTTTACTGGAGGGGTCAAAAAATGTGCCCCTGTTCATCAGGGACACAAATCACAGGGCCCATGAGCTAATGAAGGCAGTATTTATGAGTCCCTGCATTTGCTGGATGATACCAAGTTCAAGGTGCCCCTGGTCGTGGCTGCTGAGGTCTCTGGCTCACAGTTTTGGGTGTGCCTGTGCTCATGGACTATGTAATAGGTAGATATATTTAATATGAATAGGGTTCAATTCTAAAAGTCTTAAGAATGAGAATAAAAACTATCATGCTAGATTGTGACAGTACTAAATTTTATCTGAAGGTTTCAGAGATCTCTCTATAATAAGGCAGATCCCTGCTAACCTCTGCTGCCACCTGGCTTATAGATGTGTATAACATACCATGATTACCATCTCAAAGTATGCGAAGTAGATCCCAATCATTTCTGGGAGGAGTCTCACTTCCCTTGTCTTGAGCCTGTGTTGAGAATCTCCCAGTGTACCATTTTAAAACACTTTGACCAAGTTTTGATAAGATAGTTACATAAGACCAAGTAGAACCCATCAATATGTTTCTGAAATAGATACGTCTTGAACCATGAGTCCTCCATTTTTTTTTTTTTTTTACAGACTACTAAAGCCCCAGGAAGTCACAGAGTCTCATAGTGAGTATCCAGCAGGTCCCTTTCAGCTCCTGGAGTGGGGATTCATTAGGACTCAGCATCACATCTGCCTCTGGAGGGACCACTGATTCCCTCTTGTTGTGTCCATCTGCCACTGGGTCTGTTCTTCCATTCTCTCCACTGTGGTTTTCTTCTTTGTGCTCTTATTATCTTTGGCAAAGCTTCCAGAAGTCTTTATGCACTTCACTAATTAATCACTAAGCTGGAACACATATGTGCCTGCAATTTTGTACACTAACATCCTACATACCATTACTTTTGGTTGATAATGTATGCAAAGCTGGCATAATGTAGACATATGAAAGGTTGTGTATATTCATTTATCTCATGGACTCTGAGGCCAGTCTGGGTTCAAATTCTGCCACTGCCACTTATTTATTAGCCATGTGAGTGTGGGCAACTGACTGAATTCTATTGCCTCAATTTCTTCACCTATAAAATGGAGAAAATAGTAGCTAGCTCTTTTCAGAGAAATAAACAAGTTCTTCTAAGCGTTCAGAAGAGGCTCTGGCACAAAGTAAGCATTAAGTAAAGTTTGTTATTATGAAATATTAACTTCCCCCAATCCTTTACTGCTCTCCTACTCACCACTTTTCCTCCCTGCCCCACTGTGCAGTCTATTTCTGCCTCCTCTGTACCACCTCCAGAGGTGCCTTCTGCCACCTCAACTTTGCTTCCTTGTTGGTTGTTTCCATAACATTTGTTTCAAGGCGGGCTGCGTACCTGCTGGACTGAGGCCCCCTGGGGATCCACAATAATCCCAGGACTTCCTTGGTTCCTAGAGCAACATTTCACTGCTTCTTCCACTAAAAGCGATTGCCCTTGCCTATTGTGGAGAGGGAGAAGGAGACTTTAACTTTGTGTGTCCTGGGCAGAAAATGGAACCAACAGAAGGAGTCAAGCCCAACCAAGGATGAGACCCAACCAACCTTTCCTTATCTAAGTCTCTATGACTTTTCTCTTAAGTACAGCTTTTGAACTGAGGGATTTGTTAAATCTATACAAATAAGAAATTGCAGCTGTGATATTTTTAAGCACAGCCCATGGCTGCATAATGGAACATGCAGAGCAGACTACTTTTAATCTAGTGATTTTGGTAAAATAACTTAATTGGAATGATCTGATTGATCAGAAATTTATTTTGATGATGTCTCCCCCAAAAGATGATTAAATGGCCACAAAAACTTATTCTAATTAAATATGTATATTATCTTATCAGTTATCTATTGTCAAAATAGTTCAATATAACATCTCAGTGGCACCCAGTAATAGTATGTGTTTCTCACTAGTTTGGAATGGTGACCTTGGTTGGGCCTTCTCATGTGTCTGGGCTCAGTTGCTCTTGATTGACCTAAGATGGCGTTCATGGAGATGACTGAGGTGACTCAGTTCTATTCAACACTTTTGTTTTCCTTGTTGGGAGATAAGTGGTCTAGCCCAGGCATGTCCTTCTCAAGGAAATGACAGAGAATAAGACCAAGCAAGCCTGGTGGCGAATGGGCCTTTCAAGCCCCCACATGCATCATGCTGGCCAACATCTGTTGGCATTAAGCATGTCACAGGGCCCAGCCCAGAGCCAGAGAGGGCAGTCACTACAGACTTACGTGGCTATGGGCATGCATATGAGGAGTGGTGAATAATTGGGCTCATTAATAAAACAAATCCACTACAATTATTTAAGTTGGCCTCAGTGCTTTTTACTCCATCGAGATATGTTCCAACTTTTATCCTGGTTGCATTAGAACTCCTAGAGGAAAAATCTAGAGGGCAAGAATTGTTTATCTGGCTAAACTAAACCATTATATGTTTGCTGTTGGGGCCATGTACACACGTATTGCTAATGATGACAGCTATGCTTTGAATTAATCCAGTAGAGCCTGAATCTGGGGTGGGGATGGGAGTGGGGAGGGATATGGGGAAAAGCATGAAGTCTTATAACTCTTCTTTATAAGTATATTTTTTTCTTTTTAGAAGTAATTGGTTCCATTAGGTAAAGAAGCTAGTATCCCAATTAAAATGATTTAGCTTCGTAGAAGATAGTCAGCGCCATCAGGATAATGCAGTGAATGACCAAAGAATTTTGTGTTTCTCTTGTTAAGAAAACAAAATAAAGCAAAAACAGTGATTAGTCTCTAAGTGCTCTTCCACAGCATCATAGATATGCCTCTGCTGTCCCCATCTGCCCCACCCCCAGCCCAAACAATGAACAATGCCATCATTACCAGTGGACTGTGTACATTGATGGCACCTTAGCTTATTAAAGTGGCTTTCTGTGGATTACTGCACTGACTGATTACCTTAATTGACCTTCAGCCTGGTTAAAATTTGCCTGACTTAATGAGGCTCAATTTTTCTCAAGCCCCCTAGGCTGGATGGTTCCTGGACCAGACACTTTGTTGCTTTGATTTTTCATTTTTAATAATAGTTACACCCTAAAGCTTAAGGAAATATGGTAAAAATATGTCACTGATCATGAAGAGCCCTTAAGCAGCCACATGCATGGGAATATTTAAAGCTTCAAAGTTTTGAGCCCATTTAAAATTACCCTGTACCCCAAATTTGACCTTGGTTTGTATGGCCTACAAAATTCTAGTGAAGAAGTTAATACTGTTAACAAGCTTTTTATAAATATCTGTCTAAATGACAAGACAGATGTCAAGCAGTGAAATATTTGTTAAATGTCATCAGCCCAGCCTAGACACTTGGATGTTAACTTTTATTTCTAAAAGTCAGGATGGCAGTGGATTGCTCAAACATGCATAAACAATTCTTCCTAAAGACTAGAATGCAAAAAGATGTAAATTGTGGGGAAATTTCAGCAAAGAAAGCTTTCACACTACAGGAAAAATAGGATTGATTAGTATTAGCTACCTGTGCTGAGGAAGATTATGAAATAGTATTTGAGCTCAGCATAAAAGAATGCTGTGATTGATTAGTCACGTCTGGTATAGGCATAGAAAGGAAATGTAGCATACTTTCCATTCCTGTCCTAGTTCATAGTTTCTGATCTTGTTCCTTGTAAATAACCCTGCACCTTTAATTATTTCCTTTAAGTGTTTCTATTTTTTACACCTTCTGCTCATGCTTGAGTAATTGCATTATTATTCTACCAGATCTTTTCTTTATTGGCCATATTTGTGTTTTTGAGTCAGCCTCTGAATTCCTTTCCTGTGTTTGGGGAACTCCTCATTATATGAATTTTTGGATAAGAAGCCAATGGCCAGTATCCTTCTTGTACAAACACTTTTCCCCAACACCTTCTTTCTTTACCATTGCAATTAGGTAACGGTGTTGGCACATGACCCAGGATTCAAGTCTGTATTTCACCGAGATAAAAATCAGGTGCATCTGCCTAAGACTTTGAATCAAAAGCTAATGACACAAAGGCACAAGGTATACTAACATTTCTGAGTTCTGTCCCTTCTTTGAACTAGTGGAATGGGCTTTCCGCTTGAATCTGCCATAATTAGTTTCTAATGTTTGCAACTAAGAGCTTGACTGATACAATAGGTCTTCCAAGGCAGTGCTCCTCAAACTTTATTGTACTTAGGAATCACGTAGGCATCTTATTAAAATGAAGATTCTGATTGAAATGCAGGTATGGGATGGGGCCTAAGGTTTGCATTTCTCCCATGAATTGGCAGTTATGCTGGCCTGTGGTCTACCCTTTAAGTAGGAGGGGACTGAGAAAGGAATGGAAGCCTTAAACATGGCAGAGTTAGCAGGAAAAAAGAAAAGAAAGAAAAAAAAAGGAAATCTCTTTCAATGTGTTCTAGTTAAGATAGGGCAGACCAACTAATAAACTTCAAAATGAGGGGAGGAGTCAACATGGCTGAGAAGTAGGGGGACCTGAAGTTTCCTTATCTCTCAAACACAGCAGTATTTAGGCCAGAAGCTTTGGAATTCCAGGAATCTGGGCTACAGAGTGACAGAAACATTTCCAAGGGCCCATGGAGACAGCTTGGCAGGATAGAGGTGCATGCTTGCAAATTGGGAGAAATAGAATAGGCAGCATAGGCACAGACCCAGGGGGGGAATCCCCTTCCACAGAGAGACAAAAGGAAGAGAAAGAGAGGCTGTGAAAATGTGGGATTGTGTTTGGACAAGAGAAAACCTCTCTGGACCACAGACCTGGAATGGAAAAAAATGGAGAGAGTCAGTCTCTAACTTGCAGACAGCCTTAGGAGTGACAATCCAGGGTGGTGTGGCTTTGTCTGGACTGCAGTGCGCTGCCCTGTGTGCATGCATTGAGGGGAGAAGGGAGCTAGCTCTGGGCAAGCTCAGAGGCACACTGGGAGAAAGCATTCCCCTTCCTTGAGTGCTGTGGTAAGAAAGTATACTGCCTCTCCAAGGATAAAAGACCCTGTAGGTGCCAGTCAGAGGCCCTTTGTTGGCTGAGCAGAGATGGCACTACCCCAGAACTGGTGTGGGGTGGAGTGGGATCCTTTAAGACATCAGGGTTTGAATCTCAGCTGAGCGCCTGGGAAGCACAGGAGACTGTGGAGCAAGACAAAGCGGCCCAATCATGCCCGCACAGCACTGTGAGGATAGCCTGAACAGTGTGGTTTGGGGCACCTCGTCCAGGGAGGAGAGACTGAGGTATCACCATTTTTCTCCCCATCACCAACATGGTGGAGCTTCATGGAACAGGATAGTGGGCCCTCAGCAGAGGCGCGACCTGCCTGCACCAAACTGTGCCCCTCCATCCCTGGTAACTGTGTGTCTACTAGAGCAAGATTGACACTGACCAACCAGACAGCCCCTCCTCCAGACCAGCACAGCCACCTATTCCAAGTCACCATCAGATATCGGTCCAGTGTTTTTGCATTTTCTGATTTGATTCTTGGTCAATTCTTGTTTCTTATACCGTCAATAAAAATAAACTCAAAATGGATGAAAGACCTAAATGTGAGACAGGAGACCATCGAAACCCTATAGGAGAAAACAGGAAACAACCTCTTTGACCTCAGCCACAGCAACTTCTTACTTAACACATCTCTGAAGTCAAGAGACATAAAAGCAGAAATGACCTATTGGGACCTCATATATATATATATATGTCTTACCCTTATTTTTTCCTTTCCCTATTCTGGTTGTTGGTTTGTTTAAGCAGACATTTTTAATCTATTCTTTGTACACCTCTTCTATATCTCCTCTTTCTTTATTTTCCTCTCTCTCTCTCTTTCTCTCTGGATTAAGCTGTATAGGTTCTCCAAAACTCTGCCTGGTCATTTTCTCTTTGTTTTCCCCCACTTCTGTCATTTCTCTCTTTGTATGGGATAAGGCTTCTTCCACCCACCCACCCCTTTTTAAATTTTTTCCAGGGTTACTTCAATGAACACATCAAAGCACACCTGGTGGAAGGTCCAAATCACTACTACAAGTAGGGAGATAAAGCAGCCAGAGTCACAACAACAGAGAGCATGAAACACACTCCAAAAACACTTCCTGAAAGGCCAGGCCCTGGACAGTGTATGACTTTTTTTATATATAGTACTACTCGCAGGTGCAGGACACATAACAAGCTCTTAATACATGTAAAAGACAGAAGACTAGCCAAAGTGATGAAATGGAAGAATTCTCCTCAAAAGAAATTCCAGGAATAAATGACATCCAGAGAATTGCTCAAAACAGATATAAACAATATATCTGAATAACAATTTAGGGTAATAGTCATAAGACTGACTAATAGCTGGGCTTGAGAAAAGCATAGAAGACAGCAGGGACTCTGAGTAAATTAAGCTATAAATGAGATGCAAAATAAACTAGATGCAGTGACAGGAAGGATGGAGGAAGTAGAGCGGAGAATAGGTGGAATAGAAGATAAAATTATGGAAAATGATGAAGCCAAGAAAAATAGAGATAAGAAAACATTGGACCATGAGGGGAGATTTAGAGACCTAAGTGATTTGATGAAACACAGTAATATCTGTATCATAAAAGTTCCAGAAGAAGAAGGGAGAGAGAAAAGGGCAGAATGTTGGTTTGAACAAATTATAGCTGAGAACTTTCCTAATCTGGGGAAGGAAAAAGACATCCAGATCCAGGAGGTGCAGAGAACTCCCTTCAGATTCAACAAGCACAGGCCATCACCACGGCATATCATAGTGAAACTTGGCAAAATACAAAGATAAAGAGAGAATTCTGAAAGCAGCTAGGGACAAATGGGCCTTAACCTACAAGTCTAGACACATAAGGGTAGCAGCAGACCTCTCCACTAAAACTTGGGAGGCCAGAAGGGAGTGGCAGGAAATATTCAATGTGCTGAATAGGAAAAATATGCAGCCAAGAATCCTTTATCCAGCAAGGCTGCCATTAAGAATAAAAGGAGAAATAAACGCTTTCCCAGACAAACAAAAACTGAAGGACTTCATGACCACTAAACCACCCTACAGGAGATCCCAAGGGGGACTCTCTGAGTAGAATGTTGCAAAGACTACAAAGGACCAGAGACATAACCACAAGCATGAAACCTACAGATTACACAATGACACTAAATCCATATCTTTCAATAATTGCTCTGAATGTAAATGGACTAAATGCCCCAATCAAAAGACACATTGAAAGTGAGGGGATGGAGAACCTTCTATCATGCTACTGGAAGTGAAAAAAAAGCTGCAGTAGCCATACTTATATCAGAAAAACTAGATTTTAAACTAAAGACTGTAACAAGAGATGAAGAAGGGCATTTTATCATAATTAAGGGGGCTATCCATCAAGAAGAGCTAACAATTGTGAATGTTTATGCTCCCAAATTGATAACACCCAAATATATAAATCAATTAATCACAAACATAATCAATCATATTGATAATAATAATGGTAACTGTAGGTAACTTTAATACTTCACTTACAGTAATGGACAGATCATATAGGCAGAAAATCAGTAAAGAAACAATGGCCTTGAATGATACATTGGACCAGATGAACTTGACAGATATATCCAGAACTTTTCATCCCAAAGTAGCAGAATACACATTCTTCTCAAGTGCATATGGAACATTCTCCTAACTAGATCACATAGTAGGTCACAAAACAGCCCTCAATAAATAATATAAAAGGATTGAGATCATACCATGCCTATTTTCAGATCACAACACTATGAAACTTGAAATCAACCTCAAGAAAAAATTTGGAAAGCCTCCAAATGCATGGAGGTTAAAGAATATTCTACTAAAGAATGAATGGGTCAACCAGGCAATTAAAGAAGAAATTTAAAATTATATGGAAGCAGGGGCGCCTGGGTGGCTCGGTCGGTTAAGCGTCCGACTTCGGCTCAGGTCATGATCTCACGGTCCATGAGTTTGAGCCCCGCGTCGGGCTCTGTGCTGACAGCTCAGAGCCTGGAGCCTGTTTCAGATTCTGTGTCTCCCTCTCTCTCTGCCCCTCCCCTGTTCCTGCTCTGTCTCTCTCTGTCTCAAAAATAAATAAACATTAAAAAAAATAAAAAAAAATATATGGAAGCAAATGAAAATGAAAACATGATAGCCCAAACCTTTTGGGATGCAGCAAAGGCTGTCCTAAGAAGAAAATACATTGCAATCCAGGCCTATCTCAAGAAACAAAAAAAATCCCCAATACAGATACCTAACCTCACACCTTAAGGTACCAGAAGCAGAACATCAAAGAAAGCCCAAAGCCAGAAGAAGAGAAATAATAAAGACTAGAACATAAATAAACAATATAGGATCCAAAAAACCAAACCAAACAATAGAATAGATCAATAAGTCTAAGAGCTGTGTTTTTGAAAGAATAACCAAAATTGATGAACCCCTAGCCAGACTTCTCAAAAAGAAAAGAGAGAGAATCCTAATAGATAAAATCATGAATGAAAGAGGAGAGACCACAACCAACACTACAGAAATACAGTTATTAGAGAATACTATGAAAAATTACCTGCCAAGAAACAGGACAATCTGGAAGAAATGGATAAATTCCTAGACACCCACACACCACCAAAACTCAAATGGGAAGAAATAGAAAATTTGAACAGACCCATAGCCAGCGAAGAAATTTCATCAGTTATCAAAAATCTCCCAACAAATAAGAGTTCTGGGCCAGATGGCTTCCTAGAGGAATTCTGCTAGACATTTAAAGCAGAGTTAATATCTATTCTTCTCAAGCTCTTCCAAAAAAATAGAAATGGCAGGAAAGTTTCCACACTCATTCTGTGAAGCCAGCATTACCTTGATTCCCAAACCAAAGACCCCACTAAAAAGGAGAATTACAGGCCAGTATCCCAGATGAATATGGAGCAAAAATTGTCAACAAGATACTAGCAAATCAAATTCAACTGTATACTAAAAGAATTATTCACCATGAGCCATTGGGATTCATTCCTGGAATGCAGGGCTAGTTCAATATTTGCAAATCAAACACTGTGATGCATCACATTAACAGAAGAAAAGATAAGAACTATATGATCCTGTCAATAGATAGAGAAAAAGCATTTGAAAAAATACAGCATTGTTTCTTAATAAAAACCCTCATGAAAGTCGGGATAGAAGTAACATACTTTAACATCATAAAAGCCATATATGAAAGGCCCACAGCTAATATCACCCTCAATGGGGAAAAACTGAGAGTTTTCCCTCTGAGATCAGGAACACAACAGGGATGTCCACTTTCACCACTGTTTTTTAAACTAGTGTTGGAAGCCCTAGCCTCAGCAATCAGACAACAAAATTAAAAGTCATCCAAGTTGGCAAAGAAGAAGTCCAACTTTCACTCTTTGCGGATGACATAATACTCTACATGGAAAACCCAAAAGACTCCACCAAAAACTGCTAGAACTGGTACATGAATTCATCAAAGTCGCAGGATATAAAATCAATATACAGAAATCGGTTACATTTCTATACACCAATAACAAAGCAACAGAAAGAGAAATCAAGGAATGGTTCCCATTTACAATTTCACTAAGAGCCATAAAATACCTAGGAATAAACCTAACCAAAGGGGTAAAAGTTCTATATGCTGAAAACTGTAGAGATCTGATGAAAGAAATTGAAGAAGACACAAAGAAATGGAAAACTATTCCATGCTCATGGATTAGAAGAACAAATATTGTTGAAATGTTGATACTACCCAAAGCAATCTACACATTCAATGCAATTCCAATCAAAATTGCACTAGCATTCTTCTCAGAGCTAGAACAAACAATCTCAAAATTTGTATGCAATCACAAAAGACCCCGAATAGCCAAAGTAATGTTGAAAAAGAAAAAGCGGGAGGTATCACAATCCTGGGCTTTAGCCTGTACTACAAAGCTGTAGTCATCAAGACAGTATGGTATTGGCACAAAAACAGACACATAGACCAATGGAATAGAATAGAGAACCTAGAATTTGACTCACAAATATATGGCCAACTAATCTTCAACAAAGCAGGAAAGAGTATCCAATGGAAAAAAGTCTGTTTAGCAAATGGTGCTGGGAGAACTGGACAGCAACATGCAGAAGAATGAAACTGGACCACTTTCTTATACCATAAATAAAAATAAACTCAAAATGGATGAAAGACCTAAATGTGAGACAGGAAACCATCAAAACCCTAGAGAAGAAAACAGGCAACAACCTGTTTGACCTCAGCCACAGCAACTTCTTACTCAACATGTCTCTGAAGGCAAGGGAAATAAAAGCAAGGATGAACTATAGGAAACTCATCAAGATAAAAAGCTCTGCACAGCAGAAGAAACAATCAACGAAACTAAAAGGCAACCAGCAGAATGGGAGAAGATATTTGCTAATGACATATCAGATAAAGGGTTAGTATCCAAAATCTATAAAAAATTACCAAACTCATCACCCAAAAACAAATAATCCAGTGAAGAAATGGACAGAAGACATGAATAGACACTTTTCCAAAGAAAACATCCAGATGGCCAACAAACACTCATCACGCTCAATCAGATGCTCAACACCACTCACCATCAGGGAAATACAAATCAAAACCACATTGAGATACCATCTCACACCAGTCAGAGTGACTAAATTAACAACTCAGGAAACAACAGATGCTGATTAAGATATGGAGAAAGAGGAGTCCTCTTACACTGTTGGTGGGAATGCAAACAAGTGCAGTCACTCTGGGAATCAGTGTGGGGAGCTTCCCCCAAAAATTAAAAATAGAACAACCCTACAACCCAGCAATAGAACTGTTAGGAATTTATCCAAGGATACAGGGGTGCTGATTCATAGAGGCACATGCACCCCGATGTTTATAGCTCACTATCAACAATAGCCAAATTATGGAAAGTGTCCAAATGTCCATCAAGTGATAAAAGGATAAAGAACGTGATGTATGTATGTGTATGTGTGTGTGTGTATATATATGTATATATATATATATATATATAGTATATATATCATTCTATCATTCATATATATATATAGTAGTATTCTATCATTCATATATATATATATATATATATGAATGATAGAATACTACTCGGCAATGAGAAAGAATGAAATCTTGCCATTTGCAACAACATGGATGGAACTGGAGGGTATTATGCTAAGTGAAGTAAGTCAGTCAGAAAAAGACAGATATTGCATATTGTCACTCATATGTGGAATTTGAGAAACTTAACAGAAGACCATGGGGAAGGGAAGGGGAAAAAATAGTTACAAACAGAGAGGGAGGGAGGCAAACCATAAGAGACTCTTAAATACAGGGAACAAACTGAAGATTGATGGGTGTGAAGGGAAGGGGAAAATAGGTGTTGGGTATTGAGGAGGGCACTTGTTGGGATGAGCACTGGGTGTCGCATGTAAGTGATGAATCATGGGAATCTACTTCCAAAGCCAAGAGCACACTGTATATACTGTATGTTAGTTAACCTGACAATAAACTATATTAAAAAAAAAAAACAGCGCATAACACATAGCAAGCATGAAACAAGTGTAAGCCATTGTTGCTGATGGCTCTTGATGCCAAAATATAATTTTAGTTGTGAAAAAAATAAATAAAAAATAAACTTCAAACTATGCAAAGGCTCCAACACAATAGAATTGCATTGTTAATCATGTAGCAATACTGGGCCAGTGGCAGGACACTGGGAAGCTCTCCTCCATGCATTCAGGAGGTCAAATTGATTGTTGAGTGGGGGAGGGAGTGTCCATCATCTTAATTATGGCTTCCCAGATCGCCTTGGGTGTCACATCTGGATTCCACCCAGATAGAAATGGAGAATAATATGATGGAGTATACACGAGAAATATGTTTCTTTTTTTTTAAGTTTTTATTATAAAATAAAACACGAATATATAAATCCACACACTATGAATATATAGTTTATTAAATTACTATTATGTAACCCCCCTTATAACCCCCCTTATGTAACTTCAAAAAGTAGAATTTTGCGAGTCTCTTTAAAACTCCTTTCTATGCTTTCTTTCTCCCTCCAAAAGTAAGCATTATCTTGACTTTTAAAGTATTCACTTCCTTATGTGTCTTTGTGGTATAATCACCCTAATGCACATCATCAAATGATATAGTTTAGTTTTGCCCACATTTTAGGATATGTCTATTTAGTCTCTTAATCTATAGCATCCCCTTTCATCCCTTTCTTTCGGTTATAAGCCATCTGTTGAAGAACCCGGATGGCTTGCACTGTAAGTTGTCCACAGTTTGCATTTTGCTGGTTGGATGCATGTGGTATTGGATACCCGGGTGGCTCAGTCAGTTAAGCAACTGACTTTGGCTCAGGTCATGATCTCACAGTTCGTGGGTTCGAGCTCCGAGTCGGGCTCTGTGCTGACAGCTCAGAGCCTAGAGCCTGCTTCAGATTCTGTTTCCCTCTCTCTCTGTTCCTCCCCTGCTCGTTCTCTGTCTTGCTCTGTCTCTCAAAAATAAATAAACATTCAAAAAAAATTTTTAGATGCACGTGGTGCAGTTCCTTATGTCATTCTGTATTTTCTGCAAATCACTGGGGGATCCAGAGCCTCCACCCACTTCAGGTTTGATCCCTTTGGCAACACTGTAGCTGGGAATGTGTCATTTTACCAGAAGGTACATAGTGTCTGGTTGTCTTTTGTGTGTGTGTGTGTGTGTGTGTGTGTGTGTGTGTGTGTGTGTGTAATGTTTTCCACCACTGATGTTCATTGCCTAGATTTCTTAATTCATTAAAGGTTGCAGAATGGTGGTATCCTATCATTTCGTTTTCATTTAAGTTGAGTAAGTTTATAAAGTTTCTTCATAAGGAATTTCAGTTCATACAGGAAAGGCAAGATGTAGTCTTGATTCTTTCAAGAGAAATGAGTTGGTTCCTTGACAGCCTCTAAAGGTAACCAGCTAATTGTTTTGTTTTGTTTTGTTGTCATTATAAACTCATGTATTTAAATATATTTGATGAGATTCAATCCACTGGAATTTTAATCTTTTGTGAAGTTCAAAATGTGTAATCTTTGGCCAAGTGAGGGGCTCCTGAGTTATTTTAACATGACCCTAGTAGTCTTTGATAACTCTTTGCATAATAAGATATTTCAGGACTTTTGGTATATTTCAGCTTCAAAGTTCTAGCCATTTCCGCAAGAAGCCCTGATTTGTTTTAGTGGAAAATTGTATTTCACAGTGTTCATTGCAATTGGGCTGCCATTGTTTTTAAGCCTTTTCAATGGACAGAACTGGGAAATTGTGTGTGTGTGTGCGTGTGTGTTTTAAAATCTTGTGTTCATATTGACATTTCTTCTTCAGATCTAGGAATATAGGGTTTTTCCCAAACTTCTTCTATATTTCACCTTCTCTCTTCCACACCATTACTCCTCATTAACAAGAGCATAGGAGATAAGAGATAACTTCTCATGACTAATCGTTTGCTTTCTTCTGCCTTTAAACAAAATAGTGTTAGAACACTAATAGTAATACTACCACCATAATTAAAATTACGTAAAACAGATAAAATATTTTTGTACATCTTCTTCCCTTTTTCTTCTTGTTTACAGTGTTGTACTGTATCTTCATTGCCAGAGCCATGTATCTGCTTCATACGATAATGTCCCTCATTTAAACATCATATATTCTTAGTTCTACAAACCAGTATATATCTAATGCTCACTGTCAGTTTCATGCTGATGTTTTCTGAGTTATTTTGGTTGTTAAAGATCTTTCTCTAACAGATTCTCTGACAGAGTCTCATGAGAACAATATTTTCTGTGTTCTTGCACATTGATCAAATTTTGTCTGTGCCTTCTATTCTTCAAAGTCAGTTTTGCTGGCTGTAAAATTCTTCACTCACATTTTCTTTCCTTGAGTATCTTAAATTATAGTACTTCATTTTCTTCAGGCATAAACCTTTGCTATTGAAAAGTCTGATGATCATTTGATTTTCTTTCCTGTATGAGCCATTTGTTCTATTTGTCTAAATACACAAGGATTTCTTCCCCTGTTTTTATTTAGAATCCAGTTTTTTTGCCTGACAATTTGCATTAGTCTTCCTAGGTACTGATATATCCTTTCAGAATGTAATTTATACGTATATGAAAATGTTCATGAATTATGATTTTTAGCATTTGTTTTCTGTTTTGCTTTTCTTCTTCAGGGACATCTGGTAGCCAAATACTGTTTTTTTTTGTTTTGTTTTTTTTTTGTTTTTTTTTTTTCTATCTTCAGTATTTGTCACTTTTCCTTAAATCTTTTAAAATATTTTTCTAAGAATTTCTTTTGGATTTTAATTTTTTCCTTCTTTTCTCTTTCCATTTCTCTTAAGGCATTTGCTATTGTATTTATTCATTCTTGTTTAGTCTTCTTTTTTTAAAAGAAAGATTTTTCTTTAATTTACAATTCTTAAGTTTCATGACCTCATTGTATATATTTTTTTCTTTTTGTAATTTATGTCTTATTTAATATCTTTTATAATTTTTTAGTGTATTTGAATTTATTTGAGATAGTAGTTTACAGTTTTAATCTGTGTTACAAGTATATGTTTCTGGCATGGTTTCACTGTGTATAAGGAATATTACATTCCTTATTCTTATTTTTCTTATAATAACTTTATATGAGTTTTGACCTTTTTAATTTTAAGTTGTTCATTTTTATGTGAACTCACTTTCCTTGAAGGTTTAGAAAGAGGCCTGATTGACTTAGCTATTCTAGCTTTACAGAGCTCTCACTTCTGTTATTTTTGTCTGATTTAAAAAATATGGTTGCTTGGCTGGTGACATAACCTGGCTCTCTGCTCACCTCCCCCACTTCTTCTGGGCCTTTTTCTTTTACCTCTGTTGTCCCTGTCAAGTTCAATTTGATTGTACTTCCAATAGTTTCTCCTTCATGTGGGACTCTGTCCTGGAAGAGAGTCTTGGAAGATCAATTTTAAGTGCTCACTGCATTCTTCCCTTCAGACCTTCTGGCCATGGGCTCTTCCACTTGCTACCTTATAATTATAGGCATATTATTTCATATTTCTCAGTCCCATTTTCTTCATTTGAAAAAAAAAAACTTATATAAGAAACATCCCTATCTCATGGTGTTGTTTGGGGGATTAAATGATATCTTGGGGTGCCTGGGTGGCTCAGTTGGTTAAGCATCCAACTTCAGCTCGGGTCATGATCTTGCATTTGGTGAGTTCGAGCCCCACGTCAGTCTCAGAGCTGTCAGCATAGCAGCCTGGAGCCTGCTTCAGATTTTGTGACTCCCTTCCTCTCTGCCCTTCCACCGCTCATGCTCTATCTCTCTCTTTCCCTCAAAAAAAAATGCATAAACATTAAAAAATTTTAAATGATGTAGTATGTAAAGATCTTACTTGAGTATCTGCCACATTGTATGTATCCAGAATATATGAGCTCACCCATAACCAACATTATTCCTGAGCTGTAGTTTAACACATGCTGCCAAATAAGTAACTAATTAATATTAACTTTGCATAGGCTTTATGTATTTTATATGGTGAAATACCAAGCCCAATTCAGAGGTAAACCAAACTAAGTTAGATTGCACACATACATACCTTACAGTAGTTCGTGCAAAAAGGAATGGAAATTTGTAATTTGTTCAAAGTTCTCCTTCTTCTGACCAATAATAGATATGCATGTGTCACCCTACTAAAAGATTTGCCTGAATACTGCTCAATAGGTACATTTGTTTGGAAAACATCCACATTGTTTACCATCTTCACTTGCATTTATTTGGGTGTTTTCTCTCTGTACACATCCTGAAAATCATGAACAAAGCAGCACTGAGGTAATTATTCAGGTACAGTTTCTCTTTCTTTCTTTCTTTTTTTTTTCATGCAGCTGCTCTGCTTCCCATTTTAACAATGTGGAAATGATATGTAATTATGCATTGTTACATATTTGGATATGTTTATTTTTACTTACCTTAAAGAATAATTCTAAGTACTTCTTTCTGGAGCACAGCAACTATCTCATCATAGTACTTGGGCAGAAACATTTTTGAGATTATGAGAGGTTTCATGTTTCCACTCTATCAAAGTCAAATAATGTATGTAGAAAGGACAGGTTACTGCAAAATGGTAAGATTTTAAGGGTAGCTTCAAGGCCCAACCCTTATCTAAAACTCTCCCCATTTGCTGGTTGATGCCTACATTTCTCTGTTTTTAATGAGCCTTGAACTAAGTTCTGAGTCCTTGAGCTCAGATTCAACACTTCCTGAAGGGAGACATTTGGGCCAATGAAGGAGGAAAAAAGACTTTCTTTAGGAGAGGGCCTATAATATATTAAGCTAAAGGCCACATATGTAACTTTCAAATTAACATTTAATATAGTTAATTCAGAACAGTGTATCAATCATCTCTGTTTTCTTTTGATACGGTAAGCACTGGGAAAATTAAAAACAGTTGAAACATTATTTCCATGGATAATGAGAACTGGGCAGAGTTTAGAAAAATTTTTTATTCTCAGGCAGTAATTTAATCCATATTGCTAAGTGAGCAATAGACTCATAAATACCATTCTTCTATTCCTTAATTGTGTGTGTTTTGTCTTTGTTTTTACTGCAGCTTCGGAAAGCAGTGATGGATCACATATCTGATTCTTTCTTGGAAACCAATGTCCCTTTGCTAGTTCTC
Organism: Acinonyx jubatus; assembly: GCF_027475565.1. Lineage (NCBI taxonomy): Eukaryota > Metazoa > Chordata > Mammalia > Carnivora > Felidae > Acinonyx > Acinonyx jubatus. The sequence goes on from NC_069388.1 coordinate 94,055,870, forward strand.
ATTGAGGCTGCGAAGAGTGGGAACGAAAAGGAAGTGAAGGAATATGCCCAAGTTTTCCGTGAGCATGCCAACAAGCTGGTGGAGGTAAGTCAGGAGAGGCCTGAAGAGTAGAACTTATTGATGGGTTTAGTCTCTACACACGCCCTTTCGAATTTCAGTAGACAGCCCTTCTACGGTTTTCTGGTTTTCCTGGAGAAATAAAGTCCTGGATGCTGCCTTTTTTTTTTTTTTTTAACCTTCTCATGATTCCATCTGCTAACCAGAAGCAGGTTATCAGGATTCTTTCCTTTCTCTATATCACAATTCTAAACATGTTCTGGAACGCATCTGCTAATTTTCCTGAACAATAGGTAGAAGCTGAGGCAGGAGAGGTAGAAGGGATGCTCCAAAGTGCCGGATGCTAGCTTTGATTTGAGAGAATAGAATTAAAATTGCCGAATGGAGGTTTAAATGCTTCCCTTTTTTTCCTCCTTATCCCTCTCTCCACTCCATGCCCCTCAGCCTAGATTAGCTGGCCACATTATATGCTAGTGAAAAAAGCATCTCACTTTCCCCAAAGAGATACTGGGATTCCTGATGAAAGATCTTGGGACAGTTGGAGGAGTGTAATTTCAGAGTCGTAAGTATATTCTATGTGTTAGAGAAATCTGTGGAGGTTGTTTTATAAATGCAGAATTGTGCTATGTAATATTGGAAAAATATTATTCAAGGCCAACAAAATGAAAGTAAACTGATAACCAGGCTGCTTGTATCTAGGAGCTGAAAACCAACAGCTTGGCAAAGGTTGGATTTAGTGATGTGGACTGACTAGAAACTTAGAGATGTTAAATAGAAAGTGTGTGTGCTTGAAGAAAAGAGTCTAGGAGGGGTGAAGATCCTGGCAAAGTTAGGGAATAGTTATCAGGGCCGGGCTGTAAGCACTTGAAAACAACAAAAACAAAACTCTGGTATATCCCCACTTTAATTCACCATGACAACAGTCATCAAGTTGAGTGTGCAAAACCCTGGGCCAGAGTATTGGAACACTTGAACCCTTGAACTTCCCTCCATAATCCCAGTGTCTTGAGGCAACACCAGCCTGGAACTAAAATTAGACCTACTTATGATATCAAGGCAGTCTCTCCAGCTCTGTCTCCACCTGCAAGTCAAGAACTCCATCACCCCTCACATTCCACCTACATGTTGCAGGAGTTCACTTAGCCATTGAGGAAGCCAGAGTCTTCTCAAGGCTGACCTTCCTTGTTTTGAGAAAGAGAAGGTAAAAAAAGAGCAGGGTAGAGTGGGAAGGGGAGGAGGAAGAAGAAAAGAAATAATGCCGAATGAATGCTACAAAAGTTTTAAATATTCATATGTAATAAAATAGTAGTATTAACATAGAGATAGACCATCACATTAATGTAACTTCATTGTTTACAAGATAATTGCAAAACTTATAGAAAGCATTAATTAATGATGTGTTGTAGACATTGTGGACAGAAAGAAGGGACATGAGTTCAAAATTGTGTGATAAACATATCCTATTTCCATTCTTGTCTGTGTCATTCCGTAATCCTGTATGTAGCCTCATTTGAGATAACACTTGAGCTTCAAACTTGATGCCCTGTGTAAATGTGAGCCCAAGTAGCCCTCATGTCTACTCATTCTCCCTTCTCCTATGATAGACCCTGGACCCAGTCACCATTTCCCCTCATCCCATCTGTAGGATTCACTGTAGACGTGACCAGCCACTGTGAGTGATCCCTGACCCTCAACTTGTGGCAGAAGCAGAAGGTCAGTCAGAACTCCATGGTTCAGAAAATCATTGTTTTGCTTCCCTCAGTTATTCCCTTTATTGCCCCTGAGTGGTCACTGCAGGCAGCAGCACTGTGGAATGTCTCCATGCCCAAATAATATAGGAACTAGGGTGGGACTGGCCTGATTGGAGAGGAACTAGAATAAAAAAAACATTTCTGTAGGTTATGTCCTGCAAACAAGTGCTATATTGCTGATGTATACATGTAAAAAAAAAAAAAAGCGGGATCACTGGGCTGAAAGTCACTAGTTTTCTAATTTTGAAAGTACTTATTGTGCATCTGGGTTGCTTAGTCAGTTAAGTGTCTGACTTCAGCTCAGGTCATGATCTCATCACGGTTTATGGTTTTGAGCCCTGCATCGGGCTCTGCACCGACACCCCAGAGCCTGCTTCATATTCTCTGTCTCCTCTCTCTGCCCCTTACCTGATCATGTTTTGTTTTGTTGTTTTTTTTCCTCTCTGTCTCTCTAAAATGAATAAATAAATACACATGAAAAGAAAAGAAAAAAAAGTACTTGAATAGAAATGGGCATCTTTTTAGACCTTAGTTTTTGTGTCTGTAATATGAGAAATGTGGTTAATATGTTGATTTTATACCCATTGACTTTGATAACCCACCTACAAATTCCAGAAGTTTGACTGTTTCCTTTTGGATTTTCTTTATATCAATCATGCTGTCTGTAAATTATGACAGTTATATTTCTTCTTTTCCAATCCTTATACCTTGTTTTTTTCCTCTCGTTGTACTAGTGGGGACCTTCAATATGATATTGTGGTGATAGACTTTTTTTGTTTCTTCTAGATCTCCATGAGAAAATTTTGATGTGTTATTACTAATTGTATTGTTTCTTCTAGATTTCTTGTAGATAATGTTATCAGATTAATTTAGTTCCCTTTTATTGCTCATTCACTAAGAATATAGAATTGTATCAAGCAAGTTTTCTGCACATTTTGAGACAAATGTTTTTTTTTTTTGTCCCCGTTAATATCCTTCAGAAGTGTTGGTATCTAAATTATGCTTTTCCTCAAAAAAAGAGTAAAAAAAAAAAAAAGAGCAGAAAACCTGCCATTACTTAGTTTTTTAAATGTTTGGAGGAATTCACCGATACAGCAACCTGAGCCTGGGTATTTATTTGAGGAAAGGTTTACACATTGCAGATTCAATTATTTTTAATAAACGTAAGACCATTAAAATTTTCTATTTCTTTTTGTGTCAGCTTTCATAAATTGTATTCTAGGAATTTGTTATTTTTATTTAATTTTCAAGTTATTTGGCATAAAATTATATATAATATTCTCCTTTTAAAACTAATCTGTGTCAGGATGCCTGGGTGGCTCAGTGGGTTAAGCATCCAATTTCACCTCAGGTCATGATCTCATCATTTATGAGTTAAAGCCCTGTGTCAGGCTCTGTGCTGACAGCTCAGAGCTTGGAGCCTGCTTTGGATTCTGTGTCTCCATCTCTCTCTGACCCTCCCCTGCTCATGCTCTGTCTGTCTGTCTCTCTCTCTCTCTCAAAAATATATATAAACATTAAAAGTAAAAATGAATCTGTATCTGCATTATTATTTAAGTTCTTTTACTCTTTATAGTGGTAATTGGTGCCTTCTCTCTTTTTTTCTCAGTTCTGCAAGAGGTTTATAAATTTAATATTTTTTATAACATAGCTTTAAGGTTTGTAGATTTTCTTTGTTTTCTATTTTATTTATGCTGTTATTTTTATAGTTTTTATGCTTTCTTCTGGTATGACTTACTGTTTTTCTAACTTTCCAAAATCAACAATCACATTATTGATTTTTAGCCTTTTTTATTTTAGTAATATATGCATTTAAGGCTTAATTTTTCCCTAAGCTATGCTTTTATCTAATTATTTTCTACTGACCTAATTTTTAGCTCACTCATCCTGCTTCCATTTGTGTCCAGTATTCTTGAAACTGATTTATTAAGTTCAATTGTTTTAAAATTTATAGCCAATTCTTGTTTTGTTTAATTGATTCTGGTTTTCTAGTAAAATTCATTACTTGATCTCTTTTAAAAAAAATGTTAATCATAGTTATTTTTAAAGTCCAAATCAAAGAACTCCAACATTTAGGTCAATTTCTTTTGTGTTTTATAGTTGCCCCACAGAGGGCAACTCTTCCCCACCCACACAGAAAAAGTGGCTTGCATTTAGAGACTGATGATGCAGCATACCAACAGAGGGGGTGAGTGGGTTCATTAGACATAAAAAAGGACTTTTGAGGAAGAGCAGAGCAGGCACACAAGCTAGTCCTGAGTAGCTTCAGCAAAAACAAGAAAAAGTAGTTTTGGGTTTTATTTTGTTAGAGGGGTGGACTGGGGTCGAGACCTCCATGTGTGACCTGGGCTTTGAATGGTTCAAACTTCCCTGTTGGCATCGAAAAGAAGGTGGGCTTTCGTACGAGGTTGCCCAGTTGTGGGGCAAGAAAGATGGAAAGGGGGGAGTGGAGCTTAAGAGCTGTCAGCAGTCAAACATTCAAAATGGAGTAAGATCCTGAATTATGATTCACCCCTAATGTTTGATGACTGGAATGTGCAATGTTTCAATTAATTGAATTTGAATTTGTTTAAGCTGTTATGGAGCTCTATGAGGCTTCCAAAATGGAGGCAGACTTTTTTTTATAGCATCTGTTTTTATTATTTGATTTTTATCTTGATTATGGCCTTTTAAAAAACATGTTAGGTAATTTTTTATGGAATGGCAAACATTTGTATGACAAAATATAAAGGATCTGTGTTTTAGTGTTTTGGGCTGCTAGGAGAAAATACCATAGACTGGGTGGTTTATATACAACAGAAATTTATTTCTCACAGCTCTGGAGGCTGAAAGGTCCCAAGGGCAAGGCAGGAGAATGGATGCATTCTGGTGAAGGCCCTCTTCCTGGGTCATAGCAGGTGCCTTCTCGCTGTGTCCTTACATAGTGGAAGATGTAAGGGATCTCTCAGGAGTCTTTTGTAAGAACATTAATCCCATTCATGAGGGCACCATCCTCCTGTCCTTAGAGACTCTCAAGCCTCCACTTCCAATATGATCATATTGGGCATTAGGATTTCAACACATGAATTTTGGCAGACAGATAACCAACATTCCGACTCTGTAGTTAGGCTACTGCTTTCTCTTTCCAGAAAGTATTCACTGTACCCTAAAGGGCAGCAGATGTTGTGATGAGCAGCGGGCATTGTATGGAAGTGTTGAGTAACTAAATTTTACACCTGAAACTAATATTACACTGTATGTTAACTGGGATTAAATAAAAGCTAGAAGCTAAAAACTAAAAAAAAAAAAAAAGCAGCAGAGAGATAGACCATTTCAATCCAAAGACTGACATGATCTGAGCCTAGTTTAGCCTTTTTTAGGTGTAAGCTACCTTTCTTTTACCCCCGTACTATGGAATGGGGCTGCCAGCCGAGGACCAGATGTGTTACTAAGTATCTCAACTTATTTCTGAAGCAATTTCTCCAGTTTTTGTTTTCCTGTCATGATATGGTTGAAAACATGGTTCTGCTTTTTGAATGCTTTTAATGTGTAATGTAACGGAGAACTATCTTAACAGGATAAAAACAAACAGACAAACAAACAAAAAACCTGTGACCAGGTGCCAGTCTTTGAACCTCCCTACTCTCTGAGACCTTTGCTTTCTTGGATGTCCTGGATTCCAGTGTTCGCCTCTCCAGATCTATGAGATTGTTGGAAACTCTAAATAATTATCTTCTTCTCAGCAACAACCTTTTATGTGGTGTCTCGGTTTCTTTTTCAACACAGGATTAGCAAATGTTTGGGAAGAAAAGTGAAATGCACAAAGTTAGAGACCCTCAATGAACATGTCTTCTTGAGCAAGTGTGGTTTGTGACTCCCTTGGCAGTTGTCTCATGCTTTCAAGGAAATTATTTTTATGCTGTATTTCTAGTTGTTCTCAGCAGGAGGGTGAGTCTCTCTTTTTTTTAATGTTTCTTTATTTTTGAGCGCGCACGCTTGCGCGCAAGAGAGCGCAAATGTGCTTGCAGGGGAGGGGCAAAGGGGAAGAGAATCCAAAGCTGGCTCTGTGGTGATAGCAGTGATCCTGATGTGGGGCTCAAAGCCAGGAATTGTGAGATCACGACTTGAGCCAAAGCCAGAAGCTTAACTGACTGAGCATCGCAGGAACCCCAGAGAGTGGGTTTCTTATTGGCTACTCCTTTATGGCTGGAGTTAGAAATCCCCGAGAGAGCTGGTTTAGGTAAGTTTGCAGGGGCTTTTCTTTGTTTCATTAATATTTTTAGTCAGATATCTCTTTTTTCAGTGGAAATATTGAGCTTCCATACCTGAAAGAAATACATTAATTGATAACAACAGTTCTGATTGGATTGAAATAACCATCCCAGTGCTTCGTCCATTTCCTGTAGTTCCTTCGCTTAGCGCGCCCTTCTGCCAAACACCACCTCACAATCCTTCCAGGGCACATTTGATCCCTATTTAAGAACTTCTGATGGAGCTCTGAGATGCCATTAATATAAATTACATAAGCATTATATTTCAGATAATTTTGAATGAAGAATGATTACATAAAATAATCATTGAATCAATGGTGATAATTTTAGCTCTTCAACATTTTTTTAGTTATTGAATTTCATTATAGTATATCCACTTTTCCATCAATTTGTATGATTTTTTTCTCATATTTCTGTGCCACATTCTCCCAGTTTGGTATTTGCTGTTCACAGAGACAGCGTGATGAAGTCAATGGAAGGTGTCACGACCTATAACACTATGTTGTGGTCCTTAGAACATCTGTAACAAGGGCAGTTTTAGTGCAAATAAAATATTAGCAAAATATGAATCAGAAAAAAATAATTTGGTCTTTCATAATTACCTTAACAAGTGAAATTTTATGGTTTTCTTCCCCACAGTGTAACATTTAATGAAGACAAGGTGAATTTACACCAGGGTTTGTTGATTAAGAGAATTTAACAGGTCAGCTATGATGCTTTGGGATCTATAATATCAGCCATTATAGGACATATCACCAGTAGAAATGAATTATTTTCAATGTAGCCGTTTTGCCTCATCTCCAGAATCCAGCTAACTCATCCCCTCTGAAGGTTGGCTGAGGGCTTCAAGGTAAAGGTGACTCTGAGGGTGTGCTGAGCTGATCAGAGGACCCCTGTTGTACCTCCTTTCCAAGGCTTGTCGAGAAATGGAATGCAAAGTATGCCAACTTAGTACCAAAGTGATGCAGTCTGGGTAAGGGCAGAGTGGATGTAAAATGTGGGCAAAATAAGCATTGTTACAAAGAAAATACAAGCTAATCTGGAAAATGAGATGCAGAATCAATACAGCTGTTTTCAGAGCCTCCAGACTGGTTTTATCCCTTCCATTGCTTTCTGACTCAGAGTTGAGGTGCTTCTCCTCTTTCTCCCCCTACATCTCTACCATGAGCAACAAAAGGGTTTGTATGTAAGCTTAAATGTGCCATTGTCTGTCAGACTGCAGTGTCCTCCCAACAGTCATCTCTCATACGCCTGGTCCTCCTTGAGACCCTTCTGCACATGGCAGAACTTCTAAAAATGCAAGTTGATCATTCAGTGTTCCTGCCTGAGGCCATTCAGAGACTTCCTATTGTTCTTAGGTGAAAAACCAACATAATAAAGACCTATGCAGGGCTTGCATGATCTGGCCCCTTCTTCAGTCTCTAACTAGCCTTCTTGCCCTCTCCCACTTCCCACAAGGTATCAACCTCACACAGACCGTCTTCCACTTGTGGGATGTGCCGTGCTCCCTCCACACCAGGCTTGTGCTTAGGTTGTCTCCTTCCCAGCAGACTCCCCATTCTACTTTTTCCTCTTATTTCTAATCATTGTTCAGCTTTCAGCTCAAACATCATGTTCCTGAGTGGGATCAATTCCCTGTGTTTTTTATTCTTAGGGAACACTATTTACTTTTGATTTGCACACATCCAGCTCTACTATTGTATGCTATTTCTCCTGCCAGATAAGCAGTTCCTTTAGAAAGGGGCCATGTCTAATTGATTCCTAACTAAATCGCAGCATGTGGCTGAGTAGTTAGCATATAGCAGGTATTCAATAAATAGATGTTGCCTAAAGAGTGAATAAAATAATGTATGCAGCCAGGGATACTGCCAACTTTTTGGCTCCTGGGATAATATATTTTAATAGCATGGCTGCAGGGGCTGAAGGTCCCTAAACAGGTGCCTCTTGGGGTCACTAAAGAGGCACTGTGCTTATTTAATTTCCTAATTGCTGCAAAGAAGGAACCTCAAATCTAAGAAGGACTAATGCGGAGAACTCCCATTTCTACTGAGTAGAAAGACATCGCTGTTTACAGGCTTAAGAGAAGCTAAACAGACTCTGTCATGATGCTCCTGAGGTAGTGCCCCTAACTCTGCTGTCATGTCTCCCCAGCCCACTGCCTCAGGAGCATGTGGTTGTCCTGATCCTTGGTTACCAAGGATGTGGGAGAGGGATGTGGTTCTGACACAGTGAAGCACACAACTGATGCCAGAACAGTGATGAGTTGGACAACGGAATCTCAGTTCTCCACTTTGTCCTTCTGGTTTACTCCTGAAGGCAGTACCCTATGCAAGGAGCAACTTGAGTCTGTAGCAAGTGGAAGCTTGGAAATGAGGGGCAAGTCCTAATATTCAGAATAACTAATGTGATCACAGCAAAGCACAGTCTGCCTCTGTTTCAGCCTTGAGTAAATTGCTTTTCTCAATCTTTCCACTTCATTCAGAAAAATTCATTCAACAACAAATGTGCTGAGTGGCTACCATGTGGTGACAGGTGCTGGCAAGATAACCGTGAACAACCCAGATAAACTTCCTGCTCTCACGGGGCATACTTTTGGGGAAGATAGAGAAAAAGTGAGATAAATGTATAAATAAGGTGGAAACTGAGTACTGAAGAGCAAAATAAAGCAGAGCAGAGTGGTAGAGAATGATGATGGAGACAGGCATATGTGAGCAGAAAAGGCTTGTCTCCTCAGATACTATTAAGCAGGGAACTGAGGAAGTGGAAGAATATTGTGGGAACAGAAAAGGCAAAGCCCCGCAAGGCAGCAGTGTGCTTGTTGTGTTTGCCTAAGAACAAAGCGACCCGTGTGCCTGCAGGTCAGAGGGAGTGGAAATTATTTCAGAAATGAGATTGAGGGCTGGGTGTAAACACTGTGTATTTTGCTCAGATATTTAAAACTCTTGAAGGCTTTGAACAAGGCATGCCATGATCTGACTTCCATGCTGAGAATTACTCTGCTGCTATATGGAAAATATATAGTAGAGTGACAGAAGTAGACGGGAGAATAGATAAAAGAATGTTCCAGTAGTCCAGCAAGCGGTTGGCGCTATGACTAGAGGAGAGGCAGTGAAGGTGTGGGCAGAAGTGCTTAGATTTGGGTTATATTTCCAAGGTTGAACCAATGCATTGTGTGTTAGGAGATGAGGCAGACAGGAGTCTGGGATGAGGTTTTGACATGCTGCAGTAGTGAAATCACTTGGAACTCTTAAAAAACACAGCTTACACGCTCAGACTGGCTTGATTAGCTCTGGCTGCAGCTTTGTGATAGGCGCAATCCCGAAAACCCTATGCAAATATCTTGGGTTTAAATAAATACAATAGAGCTTTGTATATTACAGGATCTTGATTCAAACTGTGAACTGAAAAACTCAAGAAAAGCTGCATCAAAAACTACATTGGTGGAAACAGGTCTCCATGCTTTTTTTTTTAATATTTATTTATTTTGGGGGGAGAGTGTAAGCAGGAGAGGGGGACAGAGGATCTGAAGCGGGCTCTGCACTGACAGGCTGACAGCAGCAAGTCCAATGTGGGGCTCAAACTAACGAACTGCAAGATCATGACCTGAGCCAAATTTATTTATTTGTTTATTATTTGAGAAAGAGAATGTATGAACTGGAAGAGGGGTAGAGGGAGAGGGAGAGAGAATCTTAAGTAGGCTCCATACTCGTTGCAGAGCCCCACTCAGGCCTGGATCCCACAACTCTGGGATCATGACATGAGCCAAAATCAAGAGTCAGATGCTCAATTGACTGAGCCACCCAGACACCCCCATGTTTTTTTTTTTAAAGTACACACCAGACATTCTCATCTTTTTCTCAATGCTGCCCTCCTCAATCCAATTAAAATATCAGAACTAGAATTGAATTAGTAGAATGTCTCAAATATTTGAGCCATAACAAGTCTGTAAATCATTATATTTTATAAAGAGCTATTTTGTTCACCTTAAGCACATATTACACGTACAGTATTTATTTCCTATCTTTGAAGAAGTGTATACTCCAATACCACCCCTCCCCAAATTCCGATTCCTAAGCTGCCGTATTATACAATTTTTCCTATTACATACAATAAAGCATTCCAAAAAGTTTAAGCATTCACCTTAAGCCCTTAATGATTGTTTAAACATAGAGCTAGGGTTCTTTGTAAGCTTTCATCACCTTATTTAATGCATTTAACAATCAAATGAAGTAGCCATTATATTTTTACTCCATTTTACACGTGAGAAAACTGAAGTTTCAAGAAGTTTAATAACTTTCCCAGTGTCATACAGATAGAGACAGAATTCATGCACCAACCCAGGTATTTCAGACTCCAGAGACCATGCTTTTCACCACTGTGCAACACTGCCCAGGCTCTTGTCCAAGGTATCCATGTAGATTAGAGTCCAGTCCTTCATGTAAGTATTTAGTACAGGGCCTGGCCCCGAAGTAATTGCTTGAAAATGTTAGCTGCTTCTGTCCAGGTATTAAGTTCCATATCTGCCAAATCATATTTCATGTTTATTTATTTTGAGAGAGAGAGAATGAATGTGCAGGGGAGGGGCAGAGAGAGAATCCCAAGCAGGCTCTGCACTGTCTGCATAGAGCCTGATGTGGGGCTCGAACACATGAACCGCGAGACCATGACATGAGATGAAATCAAGAGACAAATGCTTAACTGACTGAGCCACCCGGGTGTCCCTCAGATCACATTTCAGAGAAGAGCCACATTTACCACACACATCCCTGGGGGTAACACATATTACTGCAAATGAATTCCTATACACACTAGTGGAGTAAGTCATTCAAGTTGTTGTTTTTTTTTTTAAGTTAATTTACTTAAATATTCGGAAAAAGAGAGAGAGCTCATGTGAGGAAGGGCAGAAAGAGGGAGAGGGAGAGAGAGAATTCCAAGCAGGCCCCCTGCTGTCATCACAGAGCCCAATACAGGGCTTGATCTCACAAAATGTGATATCAGACATGAGCTGAAATCAAAAATCACATGCTTAACCTACTGAGCCCCCCAAGCGCCCCCAAGTTGCTTTTTGGTGCAGGTATCGATTGTAAGTTGTAATTAAAAACTAGCTTCAGGAATCTTCATTGCCACAGTCTGCATCGTTTATGTCTGCTTAAATTCCTAAATGCCATGGACTTTCAAGGTTGCTCACAAATAGTAAGTTCTAAAGATTTTAAATACTTCATGTCAGAGGGCTTCTACACTGCTTGAGTTAACTACACACATGATGTAAACACTGCCAGGTTACATTTCAATCTTGACAACATAGTCAATATGCAAAGTGCAAGGCCATATCTTGAAGGCAGTTATTTTTCAGGTTAAGAAGGACTGTTAATTTCTACAAAACCTTGGTTTCCTGGCATCTAGATAAAAACTTGTCCCACCATGACCTACCCCCAAAATTCACACAAAGGTGAATTAAGTATCCTTAGAAGAAACATCCAGAAAAGAGAGGCCAGTTAACTGTGTTTTACACACCTAAGGAGAAGAGAAAAGATAATCAACATTTATCTTGTTTTCTATGCTAGATATTATTGTACTTTCCACACATTATCTCTCTTAATCCTCTTGACAACTAGGTGCTTTAGTCATCAATATCCTAGTCTGGCAGATTAGGAAACTGAGGCCCAAGGAAACTAAAAGTGGCCCGACCAAAGTCACCGAAACCACCAGCTGAGTGAGTGACAAAGACAGAATGTCCTCCCACCATCCCTCTCTCTCCTCTTTCTGTATATATATATATTTATAGCTATAATTCCAGTCATTAGCCTTTTATATTTATTAACAGTTTGTCCTCACCGCAATAAAATCGTAACACAGCACTATACTAAATTTATTTTAGTCTACTCTCCAAGGCTGAGAAAGAGTAGTATTATTAAGGATTAGAAAGATTCTGAAGAACCTGGGATCTGGGCTGTAATTGTGGTGATGCCAGTTCAGACTTTGGAGTGTGACATTCAGTGTCATTGCTGCAGATGGGTAGGACATATTTGGTCTTTGGTTATAGTAAATAATGAGTTTTACTGTTTCATCACCCACATAGGGAGTGACTGTTCTCTGTATACTTGTGTGTGTTTTCTCCTTAGTTTGTGTTTTCTACAACTGTTTAAAGGTATGAATTCTTTAGTCCAGCAGAGACTTTGCTGTGTAGCATAACCTTACATTATTAAGGTCAGACCCCTTCAATGCAAAAAATGAAAAATTGAGCCCCATTAAAAATGATGTGGTTTGTTTAATACCAAGAAGTTTTTAATTGCCCAGGAAAAAACTCTCTGACACTTATGTGTTCAGTCTTTGTTAGCTCTAAGGGCTTTTTATATCACACTGTCCCCTAGCCAGCCTGGAGCCATAGTTTGAGAGGGATGGCATGTTGGGGCATTGCTCTTTTGAACTAAAAACAGGTTTTCAGATTACCATTACTCCATTAGCTTTAGAAGGTTGTGGAGTGTAACTTCACAGAGCCCTGTGGCCAGCCTGAGGCTCAGCATACATGTACTTTCAACGCTTAACCTAAAAATCAACACTGGGTGCTTTGCATGTGATGACTGGGATTTCTCTGATGGTGTAATGGTCTACCCTACGGCTGTGAGAATGAATAAATCATTGTAATCCTCTGGCCCTCACACTTTGTATCTGGCACCTCAGCATTTAGGTCCTATCCATCTCTGACATTCTGTATTCTGAGGACCTTTCTGTTTCTAGGAAAAGGGAAGACCCAAATAATTTTCCTATTCTAGAATGCATTTGTGATTGGAACTGGAATTTGGGGACTATGAGAAGAACATGTCACTGCACCCTTTTCCTGGTGCCCTCCTGATTCAAACAAACATGCAACTTAAGCTTAGGGTACAGTTGGTGGCTAAGCTGTCTCAGAGCAAAAAGTACCCAAAAATATGGATTCTATCACTACTTATCATCCTCCCATGGCTTTTGTCTCTGAGTGACCCAGTGTCTGAAAGATAGGCTTGAATGCCTGCTGATCAACTTGGTGATTATATAGGCAGGAACCAAAGAGAGAGTATAGGTCAATGCCTGCCACAGAGAGAAATCTACATATTAGCTAAATTATTAATGAGATCATTTTTTGTATGAATTAAAAGCTCCCATTTTTTTTGTTTTCTGCAGGCTTATTGGTGCCTGTTGGTAAAAGCCAGTAGTTGTGACTGGTGCCAAAGAATGGCAGGTAGTATGGCACTCTATAGCACACCCCACTCCAGTCTCCAAAAAGTATTCTCTGCCCCTCACAGCCACTCTACCATGTCTGAGTGTGTGGGTATATATTAGACGTATACACATTGACCTAAAGACCAAATACTTTTTCAATCATACATAAAATATAATATGAATATCTTTTGGGAAAAGAGATGTTTTAATTGATCTTTAATATAAAATCTAAGTAAAAACCGCCTGCAGTACTAATGCATCTTCCAGAAATTTCCGCACTGCCCCTTCCAAACAGGTTGGTGCTCTCAGCTGCTTCTATTCAGACATTTTAGAGTTGCCCCAGAGTGTGAATTTCACATACTCCAGGTACCTGAGAATTGAGTCAATATTTTCGTATAATGCCAGTTGCCACCAAAATATAGTACTTACTTAGACTGGCAAGTTGCTATTTTCTATGCTAAAACAATAGAAGCCCATGATTTATCTTTCCTAAATGGTTTTTTTTTTTTGTTTTTGAAGATTGAAAACATAAACACATTTTTTCAAATCTCTAAAATTTCCTGAGCAAATGATTCCCTTTTACCAGGTTTATGTGGAGGGATCCAAGACATCAAGCCCCACCAGCTACCCTCTCCCACCCACACAGTTTTTCTTATTTTTTTTTTCCTATTTTGAATTTTCTAAAATGTTGGTTTGTAACTTAATTTCAAAACACAAGATGCTTTGATGGTGAAGCCTGTAATGTATGGACAAAAATGCACTTCAGATTTCCTGTGTAAGGAATGGCGTTGCATATTTCCTGTAAAATGTTATGACAGGTTCCACATAGAAATGGAAGTTTGGAGGTTGTTAATGGCAGCAGGGCAGCAGAATTTCCTATGGATCAGTAGTTTTGCAAACTAAAAATAGGCAGTGATCTGACCTATTCCACTGCAGTACCTGGCCAAGGAGGCTGTTTTGATCCTATAATCAAGTAGCTCAAAAAGTCAAGTCTTTTCAAGTAGGCACCTGCAAGTATCTGTTACATGGAGCTTTAAAAAAAAAAAATTTGTAATTTACATTGAAATTGGTAAGATTTTCACGTACCCATTCTATAAACATGACTCCAGGAAGGTCTTTGTCCCCGTCAGAAGATCTCTAACATCTTAGCCTTACACCCATCTAGGGAAGAACCTCAGATGGGCCCTTCCACTCCCCCTTTGGAGGGTGAATCGTCCCTGCCCAGGTAAAATCCAGAGTTGAGAGAGACATAACCAGACTCTCATTTAAGGGGCCATCAGGGGTTAAGGACAGGTCACATTCTTACAGAAGAAACTGGAAATACAGTTAGGAACAGTGGAGAAGGAAGACTGGATGGTTTACACTGGTGGAAATTAGGGGAGAGGAAGGTCTAATGGGCAGGAAGGCAGGGAATCTGGTTGCCTCCACTAACTGCTCCACCTGAGGCAGCTGTGCTTCATAGGTAGGAAATCTTTTTCTTTGCCCTTGAATTTTGCCTTGAGGACCATTTCCCCCTCTCACTGACTTTATACACTCTGTTTGATGTCTGTTATTTATCCCCATGGTCTGCATATCACCAGAATCTCTTCAAATAGGCATTAAATATATTTGTAGGCTTTAGTGCCTTGTATTTCTACAAATACTGGTTATATTATTGCCCATTACTCCCCCTGATTTTTTTTTGAGGGAGAGTGGGGGAATGAATCAAATATCCAGTGAATTCTCTTTGTTTGATTTTTGCCTGGAATTTTGAGGGTAACAATTACTTTCTCAAAGTGAAAACAATTCAGCCTTTGTCCCAGCTGCTTCACTCGAGTTTTGGAGGAAGAGCTTTTCCTTAAATACCATCAATAAAGGGCTGCCTCAGAATTCTGAATAGTTTCTCACGGTCAACAAGTGCTAATGACATTTGTGTAAGTGATTTTCTTGCCCTGAAAAGTCCAAGTATAAATCCACATGGAGGTCTTCAGCCTGTCTTGGAGAACTTCAATGTGAAGTGACTATTTCCATTATAAGTTTTCCTCCAAGGAGCAAGTCAGTGATACTTTCATTTTCACAAAGTTGCTTGTCATTTCCTAGCCACCAAAACTCAAGTTATTAAGTTATCTTCCATAATAGCTTTCAAAGGACTCAACTCTTTGTTCAAAGAAATGTAGAATTTTGCAGAAACTTAACGCGTTACTAGCTGCTACAGTGGTGTACTTGGGATGGCATATCATTCTGGAATAACATGTGGGTAATCATGATTTTAAAGGAGTCGATATCCTGTGGGTGAAATTTTATACATGGGTAGAGATGATGAAGATCAAAGTGTTTAATGAAGAATATATAATTACAGCAGGGTTTCTCAGCTTCCTCACTACTGACATTTTAGCCTCTTAAATCTTTGTTATGAGAGGCTTTCCTGTACATTGCAGGATGTTTAGCAGCATCCCTGGTCTCTGCCTACCAGATACCAGTAGCACCTTGTCACCCAGTTGTGACAACCAAAAATGCTACAGAAATCACCATAGATCCCCTAAGGGATAAAATAGTTCCTAGTTGAGATCACTTCTCTATAATCTTGAAGTAAAATAAATACATATATCATAAATATAAATTGTATACTTTCAGTGCTCCATAATACATTAATTTGCCATACACATTATTTTATCTGAATAGAATGACCAGATAATGGAAGAAATAGTTGAAGGTGTATTTCTTAATTAAAATTATCACTGGGGGGTGTCTGGGTGGCTCAGTCGGTTAAGTGTCCGACTCGATTTTGGCCCGGGTCATGATCCCACAGTTCGTGAGTTCAAGTCCTGCTTGGGATTCTCTGTCTCTCCCCCTCCCTCTGCCCCTTCCCCACTTGCGTGCATGCTTTCTCTCTCTCTCAAAATAAATAAATAAACTTTAAAAAATTATCTCTGAGATTGTTGTTACTCAAAACTCTCACTGGTTTCTCTCCCTGTAAGTAATTTGGTGAAAACTTGTCCCCAAAAGATTTTTCTATGATCTTTAATGTTTCCTGAAATCTCACCACCTAAAGAGTGTCTTAGTATTAAGGCTGATGTCTTAGCCTGAAACCACTTCCATAAGGGGACACTTAAGTGTTGTTCAAATAGAAATATTCCATTAGGGGAGTGTCCGACTTTGGCTCAGGTCATGATCTCGCGGTTTGTGGGTTCGAGCCCCGCTTCGGGCTCTGTGCTGACAGCTCGGAGCCTGGAACCTGCTTCCAATTCTGGGTCTCCTTCTCTCTCTGCCCCTCCCCCACTTGTGCTCTGTCTCTCTCTGTGTATCAAAAATAAATAAATGTAAACTTTTTTTTTTTAAAGAAATACTCCATTAGGATTTACTACGGCAATTGGCTGAAACTGGATAAGTTCAGGTATTTAAAGGGAAGGTAGGTAGATAATAGCATGCGAGGAGAGATGTGTACATAGAAAATGAAAGATGACAAGGACCAGCCTCATTCACATCACCAGTAAGGTTCAGGACCAGTTACTAAATAAGACTGTGGGGCAGATATCACACATGCTCAATAAATGCTTATTATCTGAGAGTTAAAATTTGTGTTGGAATTCCCTAGATAAGCCAGGTCTCAATATACCTTTGTAGTCTTTCTATTACTTTCTTAAAAAGGAAAACTCACACACACACACACACACACACACACACACACACACACAGAGAGAGAGAGAGAGAGAGAGAGACTTTCATGCAATTAATAGTTTTCCTTAGTGCTCTGACATATCACAGAATTGCTCTCTCTGAGCCTTAACTCCTGCCATTTTCTTAGGCAGGAATGTCTTTCCTGTTTCTACCTAGTGATCTCTTGCTTTATTTTTTAAATGAAATGATGAGAAGAATGCAGGATAATTTTCAAGAAATTAGGGAGAAATATGTACTCTGGATCTAGTACATAAGCCACATCTGAGGAGAACAGTACACAAAAGGGGAAGAATACCATTATCTCTAGGTAATGGTGGTTGACATTGGATAGACACCACACCCATTCAAGATATGGCCCCTGGACTGACATCTGCCTTACGTGGGAGCTTGTTAGAGTGCAGAATCTCAGTCCCCACCCCTGGCCTCAGTCTGCATTTTTAACAACATTCCTGGGTGAGTCCTATGACCTTCAAGCTTGTACAGCACTGGCATAAGAGATACCATTTTCCAGTGTACCTCTGTGAGATGCACTGGGTTAAAAAAGGATTACAGGATCAAATACATAAGGGAATCTTATCATCCTATAGCCACCTTTTAGAGATTCACAGCGCTCATGGACACAGAGAATGAAATTCCTAAGTTTTAAAATCAGGCTTCAGGGGTTGGAGGTAGTCTTGAATTCCAGATACATTATCATTAAGATTTGGTTATAGAAAACAACCAAAGGGGCTGACATGATGAAAGTAATGTTTTGCTTGGTTACTTTGAATCACCTTTATTATTGTTTAATGCTAAAATATGAATAAACTTTCAGATGTCATGGCTGCCAACTTACTAAAATCTATTCGTCTCCAAAATTACCCTATCAAAGGCACTCTAGAAGTGCATAATAAGTATTAAATCAATGCTTATTTGCCAAATCTATTTATTTAGTTTGCATTATTTTTTCTGGCATTTATTCCAAATCTATTTGATAAAATGGACAATTTTAAGGTACAGGCACTATATTCATTTGCTACTGATGCCGTAATAAAATACCACAAATTGGGTATATGAGAAATTTATTTTCTCACAGTTATGGAGGTTGGAGGTCCATAATGATGGTGCCGGCAGGTTTGGTTTCTCCTGAGGCTTCTCTCCTTGGCCTCCAAATGGCCTGTGTCCTCACATGGTCTTTCCTCTGTGTGTGTGCATCCCTGGTGTTTGCAATCAGATTGAATTAGGGCTCACCCTACCAGTAACTCAATCATTTAACCTAATCGCTTCTTTAAAGGCCCTATCTCTGAATACAGCCACAGTCTGATACACTTGAGGTTAGGCCTTCAACTTATGAACTTGGGGGGCATAATTCATCCTTAAAAGATACCATTTGGCTTTCTTTATGGGGAAAAAAAGGCAGAAGTATTTACTTTTGTATTTATTGTGAACAATTTATGTTTTGATGTTCATCTGTTGTTTAAGCCAACGATAGCATACCTCAGAGGTAAAGTTTCTAGTGATCTCAGTTATCACTGATTCTTTTTTACTCTGACAGATATTTTTACACATTTCAAAAAGGTCCCTAAACTTTCCAAGTATGTTGCACAGAGCAAGCCTGACTGCATTAAGAATTTCCTCCAACTTAAGTCTGATTCAGGCTATTATAATCAGTTATGATACTCTTGGTATTCTTCATAGTGTCCATTTCTTTATGTATTGGACCACAGACTTGGGTGAGGTCTTCACTCTGCTTTAATTTATTCACCAATGCCTCTATTTTTTCCTTCCGGGATTCATCACTAACTGCTAATCTATGAAGCCACTCACTGTGTGTTCCCCATCCACCCACCCAACCATCTTCTTACTCATCTGTGTTAAGAACACACTTCTTACTCATCTGTGTTAAGGTACTCAACTTGAAACCCAAAAGATCTCTGAAGGTGTGTTCTAAACAGCTAAAAACCCACACAAGACCCTGATTGAAAGGGCTCGAGAAGGGGTAAAGGGCGGGTATTGCACTGACCACTGCTTCCTATGTTCTGTCTGGGAGTATCAATTCCTATTCTGAGCAACTGCTATTTTCTGAACCAGCCTGTTGCCGTTGCTGCTTGAGGTATATGTATTTTCAAAATCCCTTTCTGTTTTTGACAATAAAATATTCACTGAAAATTATACAAGTGAACACAGTAGGGGTGGGAAGTGAGGACAATAATGATATTGAATATATCATGTAATTATGAGGTAGACCTTTCCAAGTCTAAATAATTCCTTGACTACTTTAGGCCCTGCTCCCAGCTGCATCAACTGCAGCCAGGGTATCTTATTATAACTAGTGATTTGCCTTAGCAACGAAGACAGTCAAGAAAAATTCATCATCAATTTATTTCTCCTTCTACCAATGCATTTTAATGTTAAGGTATTTGCAAAAAAAGGTGGGAATTATGTGAATAAATGAAGCATTGTATGCAGCTGTGCTTGACAATAACATCTAGTGTTTGTATGGAATTGTAATATTTTCACATTTAATATTTTTATATTTTTCAAAAACACTATCATTAATATGCACCTGACTCTTGGAACAGCCCAGTGAGGAACATAAGGCAAATTGCTTCCCCAAGGGATGCCACACTGCTAGTTGGCAACAGACATGATAATATAGTCAAATTTCTACCAACCTAATATCAATTCCATTCAGCCAATATTAACTGAGTGCCTACTATGTGCCAGATACTGTTATGAACACATGAGATGTGTCAGTGAACAAAACAGAAATCTCTACCCTTGGGGAATTTAATTCTAATTGTAGAAGACAGACAGTAAATGACAGGAAAAATAAATATGTGACTTATTTAATAATTAGAAGGTGACAAGTGCTATGGGAGGAACAAATAGAGAACAGTAAGGGATATTGGGGATGTGGGTGACAATTTTAATTTGAGCTGTCAGAAGAGGCTAGGGTGAGAAATTGACATTTGAGCAAAGTCTGGAAAAGGGTGAGTTTTGTGTTTAGTAATGTGTCCACTGTGCCTTCCTTCCATTTGGACATTGGCCATATCATAATTACCAAAACAGCCTGAAAATGTTTTCTTAGAAGACTTAACAACCGTAGAGTGATTAAAAAGATTAGTGGGCATCAGCCCACACTTCTACAACATGGCAATGAGGAGCTAGGGGAAAGCCAATCATCTTCTCTCACTGAGTTCTGGTAAACAGGAAAGGGAAATGCCTTTTCTTTTCTTTTCTTTCCTTTTTTTTCCAGTCCAACTTTATTGAGGAATAATTGACAAATAGAATTGAGATGTTTAAAATGTACAGTGTGATAGATATACATTGTGAAATGATTAAGGTAATGAACACATCCATCACCTCACATAGTTAACTATTTTTTGTGTGTGTGGTGAGAACACTTAAAATCTACTCTCAGCTACTTTCAAGTTACAATACCATATTATTAACTGTAGCCATCATGTTGTACATCAGATCCTCAGAACTTGTAACTGAAACTTTGTGCCCTTTGACTTACATCTTCCCATCTTCCTCTCCCCCCCCAGCCACTGGCAACCACCATATGATTCTCTGTTCTATGAAACTGGCTGTTTTTAGATTCCACATGCAAATGATGCCATATAGTTTTTGTCTTTCTCTGATTGGCTTATTTCACTTACAGTAACGTCTTCCAGGGGCCCATGGGTGGCTCGGTCAGTTGAGCGTACGACTTCGGCTCAGGTCACGATCTCACAGCTCACGAATTCAAGCCCCGCGTTGGCCTCTTTGCTCACAGCTCAGAGCCTGGAGCCTGTTTCTGCTTCTGTGTCTCCCTCTCTCTCTGCCCCTAACCCACTCACATGCTGTCTCTGTCTCTCTCAAAAATAAATAAACATTAAAAAAAATTATAAAAAAATAATGTCTTCCAGTTTTATCCATGTTGTTGCAAATGGGAGAACTTCCTTCACTTTTATGGCTGAATAATATGTATACATTTTCTATATATATTTTCTATATTTATATATTTTTTCATTTATCAACATATACATATTCTTTATTTGTTCATTAGAGGGCACTTAGGTTCTTTCCGTGTCTTGGCTATTATGAATAATGATGCAATGAACATTGAAGTGCAGCTATCTCTTTGAGAAAGTAATTTCATTTCTCTCAGATGTTTACCCAGAGTGGGATTGCTGGGTCATATATTATGTTTTTAACTTTTGGAGGAAGCTCCACACTGTTTTCTATAGTGGCTGTATCAATTTACACTCACACCAACGATGCACAAGTGTTCCCTTTTCTCCATGTCACCTCCAGCACTTATCTCTTGTCTTTTTGATAATAGCCATTCTCATGGGTGTGAAATAATATCTCATTGTGGATTTGATTTACATTTCCCTGGTGACTAGTGATGTTGAGTACTTTTTTTTTTAACTTACTAAATTACTTATTTATTTATTTTTTATTTTTAATTCGCATTCAAGTTAGTTAGCATGTAGTGCAGTAATAATTTCAGGAATAGATTCCAGTGATTCATCCCCTCGGTATAACACCCAGTGCTCATCCCAACAAGTGTCTTCCTTAATGCCCCTTACCCATTTAGCCCACTCCCCACCCATAGTCCCTCCAGCAACCCTAGCAACCCTTAGTTTGTTCTCCATATTTAAGAGGCCCTTATGTTTTGTCCCCCTTCTTGTTTTTATATTATTTTTGCTTCCCTTCCCTTAAGTTGATCTGTTTTGTATCTTAAATTCCATATGAGTGAAGTCCTATGATATTTGTCTTTCTCTGACTGACTTATTTCACTTAGCATAATACCCTCTAGTTCCATCCACGTTGTTGCAAATGTCAAGATTTCATTCTTTTTTATGGCCAAGTAATTCTCCATTGTATACATATGCACCACATCTTCTTATCCATTCATCTGAGCACCTTTTCATTTCACCTGTTGGCCATTATTGTATCTTCTTTGGAATGATATCTGTTCAGGTCCTTTGCTCATTTTGAAAAATCTATTTGATTATTTGTTTTCTTCCATTAAGTTGTATGGGTTCCTTAATGTATTTTGGATATTAACCCCTTACCAGATATATGGTTGCAAATATTTCTCTAATTCTATAGGTTGCCTTTTCAATTTATTACTTGTTTCCTTTGCTGTACAAAAGCTTTTCAGCTTAATGTAGTTGCACTTGTTTCCTTTAGCCTTTGTTGCCTGCACATTTGGTGTCTTATGCAAGGAATCATTGCCAAGACCAATGTCAGGGAAGTTTTTCCTTATATTTCCATTGGGAAGTTGCATGGTTTCAAGCTGTACATTGAAATCTTTAATCGATTTGAAGTTAGTTTTGTGAGTATTGCAAGATAAGAGTCCAAATTTCATTGTTTTGGATGTGGATATCTAGTTTCCCAGCACCATTTACTAAGAGACTATCCTTATCCCATTGTATGTTTTTGTCACCCTTGTAAAAAATTAGTTGATATTATATGCATGAGCTGATGTTTATTTCTCAGCTTTCTGTTCTGTTCCACTGGTCTATGGGTCTGTTTGTATGCCAATACCAAACTGTTTTGATTCCTATAACTTTGTAATATGGTTTGAAATCAGGAAGTATGATGACTGCATCTTCTTTTTCAAGATTGCTTTGGCTATTTGGAGCCTTTTGCAGTTCAAGTTTTAGGGTTTTTTTCTATTTGTATGAAAAAATGCCTTTGGAATTTTGATAGGAATTGTTTTGTATCTGTAGATTGCTTTGAGTAGTAGGGACATCTTCACAATATCAATTCTTTCAACCCATGAGCACAGGATATCTTTTCATTTATCTGTCTTCAGTTTTTTTCATCAATGTGTTACAGTTTTAATTGCACAGGTTTTTCACCTTCTTAAATTAATTCCTTAGTATTTTATTGTTTTTGATACTATTGTAATTCAGATTACCTTATTGATTTCATTTTCAGTTAGATCATTGATAGTGTATACAAATGAAGCTGATTTTTGTATGTTGGTTTTGTATTCTGCAACTTTACTGAATTCATTGAGTAGTTCTAACAGTTGTGTGTGTGTGTGTGTGTGTGTGTGTGTGTGTGTGTTTGCATGTGTGTGTGAAGTCTTTAGGGTTTTCAGTATATAAGATCATATCATCTGCAAGCAAAGATAATTTTAACTTCTTCCTTTCGAATCTTTGTGCCTTTTATTTCTTGTTCTTGACTAATTGCTATGGCTAGGACTTCTAGTATGGTGTTGAATTGAAGTGATGTAAGTAGGCATCCTTGTCTCATTCCTGATCTTAGAGGAAAGGCTTTTAACTTTTCACCATTGAGTATCATGCTAGCTGTAGGCCTGTCATCTATGGCCTTTATTATGGTGAGGTACATCCCTTCTATACCTAATATGTAGAATGTTTTTATAATGAAAAGATGTTGAATTTTGTGGAATGTTTTTCTTTCTGCCTTTATTGAAATGGTCATAAGATTTTTATCCTTCATTCTATTAATGTGTGTCACATTTATTGATTCATGTTTGTTGAACCATCCTTACTTCACAGGGGTGAATTCCACTTGATCATTGCCTTTTAGGACACACACTTTCCAACTTTTTATGGAGATCTTACATTTAAAGTAGTAAAAGATGTTTCTATCAATACTGAATTAATAGCTATCATGGGCTGATTGACAATCCTTAGAAGATGCTCTCATGAATATTTGGGCATAAGACTGCTCACATATTGATAGAAAGTTAGTACTTCTCTTTGCCCCTAAGATTATTCCTTAAGGGCTTTATTTTATGTCATTGAAGACCTATCTCCTTACTGTTGATTAAGGATAGAGAAAGGAAGATAGAGCTTCAAAAGGGGATTTAGGTGTCTACTCTGAGCAGCAAAACAGACACTGAGGTGAATATGTGACCTAAATGCTATAAAAACGTAGCTGATATTCCCTAAAGGAGGGACTTTTATCCTGTGATCTCAAATTCTATCTTGTGATCTCAAATTACTTCAGTAGGGAGGGTAGAAAAGGTAATAAAAACCCTCATTCTCAGCGGCTTAAAATAGCATAGATCTAATTTTCCTTTCTACTACCTACCCATCAAGAGTTCTAGGGTTATTTGGGAGCCCCTGTTCTTTCTTGTTATCCTTACACCAGGACTCAGACAGATGGAGTGGCCAAGATTTGTGGTTGAAACATGCCAGTACTTATAGCTAAAGGGAAAGTAAAGCTTCTACTTGGAAGTGGCACAAGCTTTCCCCAGCATTCTGTTGACTAGAGAAAGCTCATCTGGACAGACCCAATTTCAGTAGGTCTATTTTATTACAGAATTAAATCTTGTCCCAAAACTGGAAGGAGAGAGAACCAGAATATTTGTGACCCATACAGGAATTATCACAATGGGTAATGTTTTGAACTTCTACATATCATGAGACCTTGAAAAAAAATATTGGAGAAGTTGCTTTTTGTTTTTGGTGAGGTGTCCCTTTTGCTGCTCTGGCTGAATACCTGATTCCTCTTGTGAAGTTCTTCATTTTTCAGGGAAGAGAAGGGAAGAAAAATTTGTTCTCAGATTTGTAGTTAAAGAGATGAAATTGAAGGTCAACACAGATGGGAAAGACAGTTTAGTTGAGAGCACACTGATTATGCATTAATGATGAAGTGATTTTTCTCAGAACCTCATGTTAGTTTGAAAAAAAAAGCAGTCTTATCTTTCAGCAACAAAACTTTAAAAATCATAACTCTCTAACATAGAAAACACTTTGTTCTTTTGCCTCCATGACTTCTGTGATGCAATTCCAAGATCTGTGGCTCCTAAGAAGGACTAAGGTGGGTACAAAAGTCTGACAAATATCACAGGTTAGATGAGTAATGAGCTTAGTTAAGACATGGACACAGAACCGGGATTCCAAATGGATGTCAGAGATCACACGGGAAATAAGTTGAGTCTAAGGATCAGATAAGATGAAAGAGAACAAGCAGATCTCAAAGACCTGGTTCAGGAGAAGCAAGGGGTAGGGAACTCATTCAGCTATGAGAAGCTAGAGATGCCCATATGAGTGAGCTCTTTCCCTAGGGCAGAAACTGGAGATCAGAACATGCAGGTGGTAGGTCAGGAAAACATGGTCTTAGCTAGTTCTGCCTTTTTACAATGAGGCTGCTTACCTGTCTTTAGTCACACTGGGGGTGGGGGATCCTAGATATTTAGACTCAGGTTTAATACTTTCAGGAAGTTCCAAGAAAATATATATATATATATATATATATATATATATATATATATATATATACACACACACATATATATATATACACATATATATATGTATATATATATATACACATATATATATGTATATATATACATATATATATGTGTATATATATATATATATTTTTTTTTTTTTTGGAAAATGACTGAATCCTCCATCTGCAAAGACGATGACAGGTGGTTCATATTTCTCTTTGTAACCTGAATACAAGTGGACTATCTTGGTCTAGCTCTAAGATCAGTCTCTATAGGGGTGACATATCTCCAATAAAGCATAGGTCTGGCTCAAAGAGATTTGGAGAATAGCATAGATCTGCACTGAAGTTTTAACTGAGGGTATATAAGGGGGAGAAAGGGTGTATGCAGCCAAAAATTGCTTTAGAAATTCTTGGTAGTAAACTCTTCCTTCCCTCACTTGCCTTTTTTTTGCCATTACTTCAGTCTCTTTTAATATGGCACAGTGACTAATGGCAGATGTGGAATTCCAATTGTCTGGTTTGAATCTTGGTTCCACCACGTATTAGCGGAGCTGTCCCTGAAGTTACCTAAACTCTGTAAAGCAGTTTGCTCCTCTGTAGAATAAGAATAATGATGGGGTGATTTTGAGAGTAAGTAGTTTGTATATGAGAAGGATTTACACATACCAAGTTCTCTTGAAGTATTAGCTGCTATTATATTCAAAATCCCAGCCTTTACAACCTTCTTCTGCACTTCCCCTCCTTCTCTTCTGACCCTCTGCATCTTTATCTTCACCTTCTACTTATCCATGGCTTCTTTAGCTCTACATCTTTGCCTATCACTGCATCTCCATATTGAAGCAGTTTGCATCCTCAGGAGACGGAGGAGTCGGAAAGGCAGCACATACCTATACTTAGTGCCTGGCTTTGCCTCCGTTACATATCCTATTTGGTGTAAATGCTATTTGGTGGATTATATGACCATTTACATATCCTTCTTTATTAGAAACTGATAATAGCCTTATTCAGTGTGTCTAAAGTTATGTCTCTCCAGGATTTTGACAAGCCCATGAACTCTCCCTTAGGCCACCACGTCAGTGCTGGAATTCTCACTTCTTAATTCCGGGTTCTCATTTTTAATCATGGAGAAGTTGTAGTCAGAACTTTTGTGCTTGATCAAAGTATTCTTCACCTTATTTGATTTACCATTGGCTGTCTTTCAATATGGTGCTAATGATAACGAATAGTCCATTATTGAGTGTTCAGTACATGGTAGGTCTTATGCTTGGTGCTTTCCATGCATTATTGCATTGAATCTTTGTGATAAAACCTACAGTATAGGCAGTAGTTTCCTAAGAATGGGAAACCAAGACCATGATATGTCAAGTAACTCACCTAAAGTTACATATCCATTAGGTGGTGGAGTCAGATTTTAAACCCTGGTCATACCTGAATTGGAAATTACTTCCCACAAGTCTCTTTGTTTCTTTACAAAGTAAGGAAATGGTTGCATGTTACTCCAGCATCTTGATTCTCTATCCTAAGTCTTCCTTCACAGCTACCATGCTGTGAGGTCAGTGTTGTCTGCATGCTAGTGTGGCAGGTGGTGGACTTTATCCCTCTTTGATAGAAAAATTTTGCTCTTATGTGGATTTGGAACTGAAAACACATTTCCCTAGTAAGAAGAAATGTGAACACTATTTTAATTCCTGTGCAATACCATTGAACTATCTGAATTCAATGATCAAAGCCATCTCTTACTGGTTGCATGACTTCAGGCAAGCTATTTTATCTATTTGTGCCTCTGTTTCCTCCCCTGCAATATGGGGATAAGTAGTATTGGTTTCATACAGTTTTGTGAAGAGTAAGTGGAGGATATCATGTGAATTCATAGAAATATTTTTGGTGAGTAGTAAGTGTGCTATAAACTGTTATCAGCTTCATCATTGCTATTGCTATTCTTTTAAAAATGTTTATTTATTTTGAGCAAGAGAGAGAATTGAGGGAGGGGCAGAGAGAAGGGGGAGAGAATCCCAAACAGACTCTGAGCTATCAATACAGAACCTTACGCAGGGCTCGAACTCACCTGACCTGAGCCAGAATCAAGAGTTGGATGCCTAACGACTAAGCCACCCAGGCATCCCTGCTATTACTATTTCTAATATTCTTCTTGATATTGTTGTTATTCTTAAAGCTGTACCTCAGAGTTGCATATGTCTTAGTTATATCACCATCCAGAGAATGAGCCAAGCCTAGCAAGAATAAATACTGTTGCTGATTAAGGAGAAAAGAGAGACACCAATCTTGCCAGCAGTCTTCAGGGAGGAAGATGTCATTACCGTCTCTTGCATCTTTCTGCCTAAAAACCTCAGGAAACTGACTTCAAGAGGCCTAGGAGCCTGCAGAAGAAATTTGTATATCTTTGTTACAGGTCCACAAATATGACAAAAATTACTTGTTTACTTCTCTAAAAAGCAAATAAATATACAAGTCTTTATGTGGTCTATCCTTGCATATGTCTTCCACTCATCCACCCACATCCCAAGCCTCGGTCTTTCTTGTCATGCCCCTTGAGGCACCCTTTTTGGGACAGTATGGTGATATAGTCCATGGGCATTAATGAGCCCATCGGTCACAGCTCCCAATTAATTGATGTGCACTTTTCTGGAGTAGGTCAGAGGGCTAGGGCAATAGAGTTGAGTGTCTTGTTTGTTTTGTCACCTAGCCACTGGACCACATAGGAAGCCTCTGTCATATTTAAAGGACTATAGTATAAATGCTAAGTATTCCAAACTACCCATGAACCATGGAGTAAGTTTTCATAATGTGTTGCCCTTCAACACACAGACTTCCCCCTACGCCACTGTGGAACCTGACTACATCTTGCTTTTACTTCTTAATATCTGCACTTCTCCTGTTTCCAAGAAACTCCCATATACCATCCTCTTGGGATACAAAGATGATCGGTTAGTGTTAGAATTCCAGGCCATGAATCCACTTTCCCTTTTCTTCTTTTCTTCTGAATTTTCTGCCTGTAAAACGGAGATCCTAACACCTTCCCCTCCTCTGGAAGACAGGAGAAGAATTTAATGAATTTAAGTCTTTGAACCAATCCCCTTGCCAAACAAAACACAATTGTGAGTGGCTTCAGAGAAAGACCCAGACTAGGGCTCACATCATCTTTGCCATCATCCACATCTTATTTTCTCCTATTAATTAGTCTCCAGATATCTCAGAATAGAAAACAGAGTGACCTTAGCTCTGACAGAGTCAACATTTTCCATTTCTCTCTATCCCTGACACCTCCTCTAATAGCCACCTGAGGCAGGCCATGAGAGAGGCCCTCAGTAAGGGACTGAAGCTCACACTGTTTCTTTCACCTGTTCTCCTGCTTTAATCTTCCTTTGGGATCTGCAGTTGGGGGAAAGGTGAATTTGTAGCCCAGAAGCATTATTAACCATATAGAATAAAGACAACCTTCCTGTGGAAACGAAGTTCACTTAATTGTGCCTTGGGCCTGTGTTTACACAAGTGATGTTTGTTAGTGTTGATTCAGAGAAACATCACCTTCTTTTATAAGATCACAAGACAATAATGGAGGCTGAACATGCCTCCTTCATCCCAGTTGTGTAGGCTGGTTTTAAAATGGAGAACAAGGTGTAATTTTCTATGCATAATAGGATTAACTCAAGCTGACAGAGTGAGGAAATTAATTTTTCAGGTTGCCATTTATTTCTTTTCTCTGTCAGTCAGTCAACAGATATTTATTGAGCATCATCTATGAGCTTCCCATTGCAAAGGAAGGAGAATAAACATAAGTCATGATTTTGCTTTTACCATTTCCATTTACTTGGAGAGACAACGCCAATATCCATGGTATAATAGAAGGAACTCTTAACTTGGCATCAGGAGACCTGTGGTCTTGTCAGTTTGTTGAGTAGTGTAGTATGTGGTTAAATGAGAGTATCCTGACATTGAGCTCTTAGAGCTATAAAATCAGGCATTGTCATTAACCAGCAGTGGAACCTTAGAAAAATTCATACTGCCTATTAGTTTTCTCATTTGTGACAATAAAGTTAATAATAGAGCCCAAGTCAAAGAATAGTTGAGGCCTTAGAGTGAAAACTCGACTAGCATCACATTTAGGACACATTGAGAGTGTGATATTATTAGTTTTATATTTCAGGCAAGCCTTTGAAAGTCTCTAGGAAAGGAAAGGGACCTGAAATGTGCTGTCTGCTTCCTGTGCCTTCAATACCACATGGGGCACATCACATATGCGTTTTTATACATCTTTGCAAATGCCTTGTGAAGCTGGGAAGGGTGATTTAAAAATGTTAAAAAAGCTTTATAAGGTCTCCTATCTGGGAAGGACAAAGCTGGGGTTTAAACTCTGATGTCTCAACCCAAAACCTGTCCACTTTCCACTATCCTGCAACTTCTCTGAGCCTCAGCTTCCTCTCATTAGAAAACTTTTGAGTGGATTAGAGTTCAGCTCAGTTCAGCTCTAAATTTTATGATTTCTAGTCATCTGACTATTTAATGAAATTTGATTTTAGGTTAAGGGAGATTCAGGTGGGAGAATTCACAGAGACGTGTTTTGTAGGTAGTAGTACACGAAGAAGCAATAGAATTTGGTTCTGTGGAAAAGAGGAGACAGAATGTTTTAGGTAGGCATCAATACTGGAACAGTGGTAGAATCATAGCAATGATAGGTAGAGAAAATGAAAAAAATTGTCCCTATTTGCAACTACGGAGGAAAGGTAGAAGACAAGGTTGTTCTCCTTCTCACATTATCCTTTATAGGATTGTTAGCAGCATCCCTAGCCTGCACTCACTAGATATGAGTAGCACTCTCCCCACCCCACCAAGTTTTGACAACCAAAAGTATCTCTAGATATTGTCCAGTGTTGCTCGGATGGGGGATCACCCGTAATCAAGAACCATTGCTTTAACCTATCTTTTAAGTCATAATCAGAGTAGGGAAATTAACCTCATCATCTGTGAGTTTAATTCGCTACTGTGGGCTTATATTTACCTAACTAGAGGCTCTCAAATTTTACCATGTATAAGAGTCAAGCTAGGGGAGCACAGTAAAATATGGATTCTTGGTTTTCCTTCAATTTCCTTCAATTGAAAACTTGGTGGAATGGCTCTATATTAGAAGCTAAGAGTTCAATTAAAAATTTTTTTATGTTTATATGTTTATTTTGAGAGAGAAATAGCAAGCAAGAGGGCACACGGATGAGTGGAAGAGGTGCAGAGAGAGGGAAAGAAAGAATCCCAAGCAGGCTCCACGCTGTCAGCACAGAGCTTGACACAGAGCTCCAACTCACGAACCATGAGATCATGACCTGATCTGAAATCAAGAGTCAGATGTTTAACTGACTGAGTCACCCAGGTGCCCCAAGAACCCAAGAATTCAATGTTTAACCAGCCCCTATCTCTCACACCTACCACAGGTCATCTGACATAGTCCAGAGACCCCATTTTGAAAAACATTGACCTAGTTGTTATAGTCAGAGTCAACCTTGCCCCTATTTGGTATGGTAGAAAGCCTTGGGAATCAGTAATTACAAATTTAAGCCCTTACTTCTTTATTTACTTGGGATTTTATTGTGATCTGGTGAAGTCAGATGCTCTGGTTTCATCATCTGACTTTATCACTTGCAGGATGTGTAGCCTTGGGTGAATCATTCATTATTTCTGTGCCTATGCTTCCTCATCAGTAAAATGGGGAATATTGTTAGCACCTGCCTTGTAACTTGGCATTATATGTGAGTGGATACATGAAAAGACTCTTGTAATTGTTCTTGCGCAAAGTGTTCAATAAATGTTTAGAGGTAGTGACAAAGGTTAATTAAAACTAAGAAGTGTGGAATGTTGCCATTGCAGCATTGCTAGGGCATTCTTGACCTTTTCTTAGAATCTGTGTTGCGCTTAGAACAGGAATTTCTAACTTTAGAGCTTCTAAGAGTCACTTGGGAAGTTTGCAAAATGCATGCTCCCAAGGCACCCCCATCCTAACCAAGACAGTCTAATTCAGTATGTTTCAAATGAGTAGTGTAGGAATCTGCATTTTTATAAAGCTATTCAGGTGAGTATTATGCAACCAATGAAACGACCAGTTAGAAACACATTGTCTGGAAGGGAATAGTTTGTACTACGTACAAATTTGACCTGCTCACTACATTGACCTAGACAAGTGATAGAATGTATTCTGAGACATGATTTTTAAGGCTATTCTCTAAAGAATACCCCATATAGTCACGTTTATAAAACATGGTATGATTTTAGGATGCCCATGTGGCTCAGTCGGTTGAACACCTGACTATTTCAGTTCGGGTCACGATCTCATGGTTCGTGGGTTTGACCCCCATGTCGGGCTCTGTGCTGACAGTGCAGAGCCTGCTTGGGATTCTCTCTTTCCTCTCTCCCAGCCCCTCCTCTGCTTGTGCTTGCTCTCTCTCAAAATAAATCAGAAAATAAACTTAAAAAAGTAAAACATAATATGATTTTTTGTTTTGTTTTGTTTTGATACTTAACAAGCGTTCTCTTTAGCTTCTAGTTTTCTTTGATTTACTTGAAAATTTTTACCAAATTAATTGGAGTCAGAAAAAAAAGTATGTAAGGATTTTTAAAAGGGGAGGAAGAGGACACATTGGAAAGGATACCATCTAGACATGAAGTCCCTTTCAGAAGGACATTTAAACAAGCTGGGATGTGAACTTGAGAACATTACTTGCTAGAAATTCTAAAGACAACACAGATTCCTTAACAAGTAAGAATCCAGTAATATTCAATTTTAAAGCCCTGTCAATATACATTTTTGTGTTGTATTGATTCCTAATTTTTTGTGAAAATAAAAATTTTTGAATAGAAAAGAATCTCCTCTTTAGGATTTGTTCAGGGAAGGTTCTTTTTGCTTGTTTAAATAAAAAAGCAAATGTATTCTGATTGCATCAACTTTCTTTAATATGTGCCAAAAAATCTATAGGTTTTTTTCCCCCCATAAGCCCCATAAACATGATGAGAATTATGACCATCATGAATTTGTTCACTACCAAAAATCAAAGACATTGCTGAAAATAGGAAGAAGTTAAGTGTTCTTCCAGTTAAGTGGTGTATCTTTTCTCTACCTTGTGCCATTTTATTGTTTTACATTGGTATTCAATAATAAGAGTAAATCCACTATATTCTCTGTTTCACCCTCATTCACCTACAATATGAAAGTTCAAATAGTCTAGAAAATGAATCTGTTCTTGTTTCTGAAAAGCATTCTGCCAAATTGAAATGGCGGTAACAGAATAAAATTCTTACTGGTCTTTTTTTTTTTTTGTATTCCAACAGTAATACCTGTTCATTTCACAAACATTAGAAACTACAGATAAGTTATAAAGAACAAACCAGAAATCACCTGTGATCCTTCCAAGTGGCCGTATACTTTGAGTTATCTCTGGTTTTCCTTGTCTCTGTTCTTTGTTTCCAAATAACTTCCTATACTTAAAATAAAGCCTCTGACTAAAGCAAGAACATCCAAGATTTTTTACTAATGTTGTACTTTTGAATTCAAAACTCAGTTTCTCGGGGCCTCAGACATTAGAATGACTGTAGAATTTATCTGGTGATTAGTAAAGATACGGAGTCTCAGCGAGATTATGAGCTGAACATAGGACTGGTTAGTGACAGATCTAGATATAATATCTGCGGCCACTCAGTTCTAGAGGCCATGTACCCTTCTATTTTACCCCACACTATGACCTTGATGTGGAATCAGGTACAAGGTCACCAGTTTTATCCAGTTCTGCTAATGATAAATGGTGCTTCTAAAAGTATTTTGGTTCTATCTATGCATGGTAGGAAAAATGACTTAGGGTTCTTTATATTATTGGCATAAGCTGAGAAATAAAGTGTCTGTGGCTGAATTTCCTGGATATTTTGGAGGAACTATTGATTGATTACTTAGGTATGCATGAGGTATATGTCTTATTTTCTTTTAATGCAGAGATATGATGTTGGAAATGTACATGGGCATTAGTCACAAAAACAATAGTGTTTAAGCCAACATATCACAAACCTTGATTTGCAGAGCACTGTTTTGTGAGATATGAGTAGATATTTTATAGAAAACCCTGGATTAAACCATTTTAAACAGATTCCATAACTATAGGAATATATTTAATATTCTTATGGGCATTATAAATCTTTGTGTGAGACACAGTATGCAAATTTCCTAGTTGTATTAAGAACGTTTTTGTTTTTCTTAAGGGCACATGTATTAACATCTTGATAAACTACTTTTGTGGCCCACAGTTTAGAACATGTTGGCTTACTGTAGTTAAGCTTTGTATATTGGGAACAAGGGAATAGGAAAAGAACATCTAATGAATTAAGATGTGCTGGTACCATAGGGTTAATCTGTAGTAATGTGGGGAACAGAAGCATTTCCTCTCAAGGGATTCTTCTTATTATAATTATCCTTCTCTAGAGTTACTCCCTTTAACCCTCCAACTGCATCCTTTATTATTTTGTTCATATCTTTTCAGAAAGTCCTAACTTTTAAAAAGCAAAATATCATACCTACTTTTGGCAAAGCCAACAGAAGACATATTTTTCTCAGATGCTTCCTTGTATGGCCAGATTTCCAGGCTAGACAGTCTTAAAAAATTTTCAGAGGTGTCCACAGTAATCAAAGTCTTCTGCTAGGGGCACTTGTTGGTGGCAGATCTGTATTAGTCTATGGTTTATGGTGATTAAAATTTGATATAGCACAGGTAAATCAATAGAATCACAGGATTGGATGGTAATTTGCAGCAATGGAACTTGAGAGGAGCATTTCTATTTCTGTTTTATAGTCTTTGTGTCTATTTGTCTTACCCAAGTCTTCATTAATAGCCTCCTGACCATTAAAGTGTCAATGTTAAAAAAAAAAAAAAAGTATTTTCCTCCTTCCCATTTTGGAAGAAAGATACACATCCCACTTATCTTTCTCGGAAAACATTTGGGGCATTGTCCTTTGTGTGGCCTTTTCACTCTCTTGTGTTATTTGGTGTCACTGTGAATAGGTTGTGTAGAAGCCCCGTTTTATAATGCAGACCCCTGACCTCACACCCACAGTGCACAGCAGTTACTCCCGTGTCTTATTTGAGTGGATCTAATTCCATATGAAGACACTGAGAATCACTGCATGGAGACTCACCCTTAATTCCCCTCACCAAACAATATAAAAATAAAATGACAATTTGAAAGCACACAAAAAATAACTTTTATAATCCAGTTCTTTAATTAGAACTCTTGCTCTCTTGAATTGGGCAGTAATCCAAATTCTATTTGAGTGAAATATCTGATATGATATTAGGGTATGGGAAAATTATTGGGATCTTATTTGTGAATTAAGTAAAATCTAAACAAAATACGAAGAGTTTATCGAAATTCAGGTATTACATATCCCTTCATGCTGATGTTAGTTTCTCGGTCCAACAATTATTGAACTAAGAAGAAAAAAAATTTTCCATGTATGTGTAAATCAACATGTACCAGATTAGATTTAAGTTAAGCATAAAAGGATGGCAAAAAATGGGATTTGGACATGAACAAAATCCCAAGGTCCAGTATATGATGGTGGTTATATACCAGAGTATATTCAACATTTGGCTAATTATAACAATATTTACACTGCATTTGATACTTACTCTATTCTGGGTACTATATTAAGAATGTTGGGGGGTGCCTGGGTGGCTCAGTCAGTTGAGCATCCGACTTCAGCTCAGGTCATGATCTCACAGTTTGTGGGTTCGAGCCCTGCGTTGGGCTCTGTGCTGTCGGCTCGGAGCCTGGAGCCTGCTTCAATTCTGTGTCTCCCTCTCTCTCTGCCCCTTCCCCGCTCATGATCTGTCTCTCTCTGTCTCTCAAAAATGAATAAACGTTAAAAATAAATAAATAAATAAATAAATAAATAAATAAATAAATAAATAAAAAGAATGTTGGGACACCTTGGTGGCTTAGTCAGTTAAGCGTACGATTCTTGATTTTGGCTCAGGTAATGATTCCAAGGTTGTGGGATCGAGACCCAGGTTGGGTTCTGTGCTGAGTGTGGAGCCTGCTTGTGGATCTCTCTCTTCCCTTCTCTCTGCACCTCTCCCCCTGTCTCTCTTTCAAAAAAAAAAAAAAAAAAGGAATGTAGCAACCATCCCATCAGATATCACAGATACTTGTATTAGTTTGTTATGACTGCCGTAGCAATTACCACAGAATGGGTGGCTTAAACAATAGAATGTGTTTTCTTATAATTCTGGAGGCTAGAATTCTAAGGTCAAGGTGTCAGCAGAGTTGGTTTATTCTTAGGTCTCTGTCCTTGGCTTGTAAATGGCCATCCCCTTATTTTATCTTCATATGGCCTTTCCTCTGTGTGTGGCTATGTCCTAATCCCCATTTACAAGGAAACCAGTCAGATTAGATCAGAGTTTATTTTAAATTAATTCCTTCTTTAAAGGCCTTATCTCTAAAAACAGTTACATTCTGAGGTTTTGCAGGAAAGAGATGCAACATACAAATTTGGGGGGATACCCTTCTGCTCATAACAAATGCTAGTATTTCCATTTTCTAGTTGAGGCAGCTAAACTTTTTAGTTATATTCCTTGCCTATGGACATGCAGCTAGTACATAAGACAATCAGGATTCAAAACTAGGTTTGTTTAATTAGAGAGCCTGGTCACAGCCGTTGTGATATGCCCTGGACCGCAGTTCATCCATCCATTCATTAAATCAACAAGTATTTGTCAAGAGTCTCCCATTTTCCAGGCATTGAGTAAAACAGATGATCCCTTCTTTTGAGGCACTGGCTATCATCCAGTCAGTCAGCTTTGCACTCAATGGCTTTAAACCAACTGGTCCATAAAGTTCCATCTGTTTCCCAAATCCTTCAGGTCTCATAGGGAGGATTGCCAAAATGGGAGGGGTCCTCTAGGCAGCTCTCACTGATTTAACATCTCAGGCGAAACTGATCCAGGGCCCGAGTCACACATTTACCTGTGATTCGGACTACCTTCCTCACAAATGCACAGAGACAGTAGAGGTGGCACTGGTGATACTGGGTGGACCTTGCAGAGTGAGCTGGGGAAAGCCAACTTAGACAAAACATTCTGGAAAGGTCAAATGTTCAAACCGTCAGGTTCTATCAGAGCAGATTTGGGTTTGCATTGAAGGGATTTGAATTTATCTCTAGATGGTAGAATTAATGAGTCATGGTGACCCAATATCTCTGGGATATGGTTAGAATCTGCCTTTTAGATCAGGGAGATTTGTTCCTGGGATAGAAAAAGTACATCTAATCTCTTGGGAATGTGTAAACTGGAATGAGGTGAGAGGATCAGAGTCCTTTGACCAGATCATGGTGGTGGTGATGAGGTGAAGGTTTGGGGTTGGTTCTATTCCTCAGGGAAATGGAGTTGAAACTGAGAGCCTGGGTTCTATTTAAGGCCAAGAAGACAGACTGGCTGCAGTCACTGAGTGTTGGTAAGGGGCTGTTGCCTATTGTTCCTGTGGGCACTATGGGCTGTATTCACAGCAGATAGCGGGTATCAACTGGTCCTCCCATTTCAATACTAGTGAGGTTGGATTTCTTAACATACCCTTTGCCTAGCTTTTCCTGGCTCAAGGTTTGTGCAAGGTTGAGAAGGCTGAGCACATATCATTATTGGCCTCGGTTAGACATGGTGAAAGCTTGTAGGGCTTGAACTTCCCACCCTGATCTCAACCCCTGGGGGACCAGGTGGTGGAGAGAGTTGGAGGGAGGGTTGAGTCAGGAATGTTAATCTGGAAGCAGCACATTGATTTGCAGTATTTGTGCAGGTCTGCAGTGGGTGTCTCTAATATAGTGCAGTCAGTGGGTGTCTCTAATATAGTGCATTTAAAACAGGCATTCTCTGCTGGCTTTAGCAATGGCTTCAAGATGAGTGAATTTCCCAAGTGTGAACTGTGCTCAGTTAATTCTGTTTTGGTCCACAGAGGCTGTTAAAAAAAAAAAGAAAGCAAACAAACAAAATAGGAAAATAAGACAGAGAAGAAAAACCATCACAGAGCTAGCAACTTGCCTAAATAGGAAACACCCCAGAAGATATCTCTGTTGGGGGGAATCACAAGGTCTCACAAGACAGGAGTTGTGTAGGAGAATGTGAGGACAGACAGGGAAACTTAACATAATGTAATTTCAATCAGAATGGTTTAATCCTCTGACCTCTGACTGAAAGATATGTTTCTATTCTCCACCCCCATATTTTCCTTGACGGTGATTTCCCCTGAATGTGGAGCTTTTGTATAATGAAATAATACCCATTCTGTGGGCACTGTTACCAGCTGTCCTAGCTCCTGTAGGAACTTTCCTTGACTGGAATAATAATAAATCATTTCAATCATTTAGAAATTAGCTGTACAATTGTCAAAGCTCCGGCTTCTATTCACATGCTGCTGGAGAAAAAAGAAAGGGCAAAGAGGGAGAGAGAAAAACAAATGGAGCCACCTTCGAGTTGGCAAGGGAGGCTGTATGAGAACAAAGGCGAAGCCACATAGTTTACTGTTATCTGGTCTCATTGTTCTTTATCTTAAAATATTACCGTTGACAGGATTAAGTATCTTTATCCATGTTGGGAGAGGATCAAATAATTAAAAAGCGGGGGGCTGAGGAGGCTGTCATAGGAAGATAGATTTTTGCCTCAGTGTAAGGAAGAGCTTTCCTTTAAAGGGAGTAGGAGCTGCTCTGGAAGTCCCGAGAGGTAGTACAGACAGTGAGCTCTGGGGTCAGCCTGTCAGGGTGTGACTTAGCAGGTCCCAGACCACTCTGCACCTTCCGTGTGTATGGAGCAAGGACATCACAGCTCAACTTGAAGGTGTGGCTTTGAAGATTTAAGGAGGCAATGTGTACCTGGCACTTGGTACTAATCAGCTTTTTAATATTATTATTCACAAGTATCTTGTCATTGGAGATGTTCACATGTTTGGATTTTTTCTTTTTTTTAAAGCCCTATTCAATTCAGAGATTGGGTCTTTCAGTTCTGCCAGGGAGATGAGGAGACAGATGAGCAGAACCACTGAGGCTGACTGAGGGCAAGCACCCAGGGCAGTGGGTCCCTGCTTATTAGTTCTGCAGGGCAGTGTGCGGCACAGTCAGTCTCCCGAGGTCCCCATCTGCAGCCTCCCAGACAGTGTGCTGAGCTGACATATGATATGGGGCTGGCCCTGGGTGTTTGATCATTGTCAGCCTCCCAGCAGAGTCTTCGCCCTGAGCACAGATTGGCAGGCAGGCACTGGGTACTTTCCTCTCTGATGATGGGCTAGTTCTGGGATAGCCTGGAGCCAAAGGTCAGAAGGAAAAGAGGGAAGCCGTGAAATCTAATCAGAGGATGTTCATGCTGGAAGGGGGCCTGGAGTCCATTGGAGCTCAGCCTCCTCTTTCACAGATGAGGAGCCAAAAGCTCAGTAAAGGGAGCATCAGCAGAGGCCGTGTCCCTGGTGAGCGGTAGCGCTTGGTCCAAGAGACAAGGCTTTCTTCCAGATTAGCCATCTCTCTGTTTCAGTTCACTGGCTGTCATGCCTGGCAAATGAGCAGTTGAAAGGGTTAGGTGGAGTGTTGAGGTGGCCGGGTTCTATGAGGCAGCCTCCATATACCTGTAAATGACATCACAGTACTACAACAGTATATTCAATATGCTTCCATCAAAAGGTAAACTTAACCATGTAAATCTGGAGTGGGGCCCCTGAGGTCGAGGCAGTAAGAAAGACATAAGGAGAAGGTGTTACCCAGTTAGTAATTGCAGGGTCATATAAGGGCCATCTCTCCATCAAGATGGTTGGAAAGGACTTTGTAGAACCAATGGGAGAGGCAAGGGAAGTAGATTTATCAAGGATTATTTTGTTGGCCAGATTAGGAGAGAAAGGATCAGAGTTATTAGGATAAACCAGTATCAGAGTTTCCAGGAGACTAGGTTTCTGCAAACCTGCAAGTTGATGGAATTGTTTGCTTTATGCCTTTAACTCAAATAATTTTGATTATCTTGTGTACTTTGTAACCCCCTCTTCCATATCTTCCTGGGAAGAAGTATACTCTGACAGATGTTGTCTTCCTTAAGGTCAAGAAAACGATGTGATAGAGTAATTCACACTAAGGCGATGGTGGCGATGGCTAACATGTGCTGCCCATGTGATATTTGAATTTTAGAAATTGAAGGAGAGGCCAGTACTTCCCATTGGGCAGCAAATCTTTAACAACAGAACATCAGACAAGGGAAGGGGGAATTGCATGGCTGAATGCATATGAAGCGCCAAATTCTGTTCTAAGTGCATACATGCATTTTATTATCAAAACAAACCTATCATTACCTAAAGCACAGAGTGGCTGTGAGACGCAAGGAAGGTCACATGACTAGGAAGAGAAATTTAGAACTAAGCCCAAACAGGCTGGCTCAAGAAGTTCTCACTGCCCCTTTTACAATGCAGTACTTATTATGTGAACGTTTTCTTTCTTTCCTTATTTATACCATACTTTTCCTGAGGGCCATGAGAATTTTGATTTGAAAAGAGAATTCCCTTATGTGTAAGGACAGGTACTGATCCTGAGTTTCTAGTTTATACTGTAGGCCAGAAGCTGGATACCTGAGCCACTGGAGATATTCTGCCCTGCTCTGGGTTGTAGACTGATGTTTCTATGTGCCATCAGTTATTTATTTATTTAGTTTGTTCATTCATTTGTTGGTTGGTTGGTTTTGAAGCCTCTCCTTTCAGTGTGGCCACGTTAATACCCCCTGCACTTTGGATTGTCTGATGTGGCTGTGGATTCTGTGTGCTCTGCAGCAGCCGTAATGCCATCCTGGGAATCGCCAGCGATCTGAGACTCATGGAGCCTCAGCACAGGAAGCGCGAGGTGCTCTTGGAACACGGAGGGAGCAGTCTGGTGTATTGAGATCCCAGAGCAAGGTCGCTTTGCATGATGTTTCACCAGAATGTAGTTTGTGTGATTTTCAGAAGGGTTGATGTCACCACTGTAGAATTGGCTTTTGGTTTCCCAGTGTCTCACAGTTAAATGCACTAAATGTTTAAGACTCAAGGTGTAGAGTGGGTTAGATCTAATTTTGAAAACCCAGCAATTAATTCTAGCTGGCCTTGGACAAAGTACTTAAACACTTTGAGTCTCCATTTCCTTAGTTATAAAATGGGAATAAATCTTACCACGTGCCTGAGGGAATTTGGTGAGAAAATGTGTGTGGACGTTTTTTTTAGTATAGAACTGGCACATAGTAAGCAACAGAACACATTGTATTACTAGTAATTTTAGTATTAGTGTCACAAATGCAGGAGAAAAATACCAACTTCTCACTTGGCTCACGAAGACCCATCATTTGCCCCTAGAATTCCCTTTCCAGATTCATCACTGCATCTCTTCTAAGCCTCAACACATAGTAGATTCAGAGTAGACTGATGGATGAATTCACATTCTTCATGTTCTTTTCTCTTGAGAATAAACTTTCACATGAAGGCACTCTAAGCTTTATTTTATTTTTTTCAGAGCATTTAACACATACTTGCTCTCCTCGTCTCCCTCTGCTAGTCTTTCTGCTCTTTAAGGTTTTGTGGGGTTTTTTCATTTGTTTGTTCTGTTTTTTGTTTTGTTTTGTTTTGTGTATTTTGTTTAAGTCAGGCACTCTCCAAATTCCCTTGCCTCCTGCCAAGGAGATCTAAAGGGGTGGTCTACTTCTGAAAATGTGAAAAGTATCTTCCTTGAAATTTCAGTTACTATCCTCTACTGCCTCCCTCACCCCTGCTACTTCCTCCTAAAGTTCAAGTTAGGCTATGTGTGAGGATGGTAAGAAGGAATCTCTCTCTATTTTTGTACCCTTGCATAAGTGCCAGGGGACTCGCTAACTGCAGGTGCAGAAATAAGCTATACATTATGTCTAACTTCATTCTAGCTCTTTGAAAAATAAATAAGTCTTTGACTTTTTTTTTCTTGGAAATTTTTAGGGTAATTCTATTTAGGCCAGTTGATAAGTTACCTCTGGTAGAACTGAGGGACTGTCTGAAAAACTTGGGTGTTTCAATTATTCATATAGTTGATGTATTTTGTAGTTAATACAGCTCAGTGTCTATTAATCAGATGGAGACTACTGATGCTTAATTTATTCATAGTTACAGGAGTCAGGTAGAGTTTAAGAAGAAGTGGACTGTGTCGAATTATAGAGTTGATTTTCTAGACTCTTGAGACCAATAAAAAATTATGTAAAAAGCCAAATTAAGATTCTCTAGAAGATTCTTGCCACAACTACAAAATACATATTTATATTTATGTTTGGTTGGTTGAAAT
This sequence comes from Acinonyx jubatus, assembly GCF_027475565.1. Taxonomy (NCBI): domain Eukaryota; kingdom Metazoa; phylum Chordata; class Mammalia; order Carnivora; family Felidae; genus Acinonyx; species Acinonyx jubatus. Next base: position 94,097,311 of record NC_069388.1, read on the forward strand.
TGTCTAGCTAGAGGGCTCGATTTTCCGATTCATTTTGCAAAAGTCTTTCTCTTTAACCTTGAAGAAGCCCTTCCACTGCTATTTGTGAAAAATCATTTCTGTAGCAGACTGCTTTCTGAAACTCACTGACCCTTCTGTTTGGAAAGGACCTTGAAGTTCACCTCTTTCAACCACGCACCAGAACTCTAATCTTGCCTCTAGCAACTTAGATAACGGCTAGTTCAGTACTTGTCTATCTATTGGGTTTATATTAGACTTCTAGAAACTCAAAAAATTGCAAATGCCCAGACGTTCCCCCTTCTGCCTGCCTCCCAACAATTTTGATGGAATTGGTCTAATGTGGGGTCTGGGCTTTGACATTAAAAATTCTTCTTAGATACTTCTAATGTACCACCACACCGAGTTGAGCAACACTAAACAAGCTGACCTGTCATGTCAGGTGCTGAGGGAAGAGGGCTCGCAGGCCAAAAGGACCATAGACCACTCTGACATTTGATTATGTGAAAAGACATGCATGAGATGTTCAAATCTGAGATGTTAAAGGAACCACGTAGATTTTTTAATTCAGTAAGAACAGGATAGTCCTTGCTTATCTAACTAAGGGGATAAGAGAATGTGGGCCCCAGGCAGGAGCCAGGGAAGTTTGTTGAAAGTGCCAGCTTCTCCTTATTACCTTGATTAGTGCTTGAAATCTTCAACTAGAATGTACCCATTCTGTGTCACACATATACTTGATCTTGCTTCTTTTTCCTGCTGCTTTTCTCTGCTTTTGACAATCACCTTCTTTTTATTCACCAACCGAGTCTGCCATGGGTATGTTATGCTGACTTCCCTTTCCCACTTTGCTTTGATTCCCATGAGAGAGACCACTCAGTCCTACATAAGGGTACTCAAGTCTCTGAAGATCATGCTGAACATGGTGGGTCAGTGAGTGAGAGCCTGCTGGCCAGGCAAAAACTTGGGGCATTCTCATGGGGCCATGATGCACTAGAAGGATGGGTTGCCTATAGGGTTCTTCAAGACTCACAAGGATTCTTGTACCCAGAGTTTACTTGGAAAATCCTTAAACTTTTCAGACATCTATGAAAATAGGAAGGCTTTGAAAACAATTTACTTCTCCCCCACAACTTAATCTGGTTACAGACTACGCAAAAGTCAAATATCGCCCCATGAAGGATAGTTTGGGCTTAGTTAACTTCTTTGTATTTTGTCCATAGGAGAAAAGAGTTGTCTTCGTGAATGGGTCCTTCTGGAAAACTGCTGTCAATCCAAAGCCTTCTTTTCTTTGGAAATGTAGAAACCAACATGTGTTGCTCCTAATCCTGAGTGACAGCCATTTAGCCAGTAGGCATTTGCATGGTCTTCAGAGAACTATTACACATTTTAAGTATGCCTATATGCTATTCACTCACAGGCAGTGCTCTTTAGGTTCTAACGTGAGGTTTCCAAGAGAAAAAGAAACTTAACATTCACAAAAGAATAAAGTATTGAAGTATTGAAAAGGAATGCAAGGTTGGCGTTAAATAAAAGCCAGAGGATGAGGAGAACAGTTAATAGATCTATCCCTTTCTATGCTATATACAAGATATGTGTGTGTGTGTGTGTGTGTGTGTGTGTGTGTGTGTGTGTATCCATCTATCCATCTATCCTCACCCCACCATAATCAGTTCTGTTCAGTTAAAAATCTGGCAAAAACCCACCATGTAATTTATTTTACACACTTACACATATACACACACATAATCTAGTTCAACAGTAAGTTTGCAACTTAACATTTCTCAGACATTTCCTGTTGTGGGTAAATGCAGGACATCTCCTAACTCACTGGGTCTCAAACTTTACTATGCATTAGAATCCCATAAAACACTTGTTAAAATGCAGATTGTGGAGCCTCATCTCTCTGAATTTCTGATTCAGTGGATCTGAGGTAGGGCCCAATAATTTGCATTTCTAACTAGTTCCCAGGCAATATTGACGCTGCTGTTCCAGGCACGCAGTTTGAGAAAGACCTCTCTAATTGATTCTGCTTGGCAGCTACATAATCTTTAATGGTAGAATTAAAACACAAGATTTTCTCTTTAAAAAAAAATTCTTGAGAGAGAGCAAGAGTGCGTGTGCAAGCAGGGGAGTAGCAGAAGGAGAGGGGGAGGGAGGGAAAGAATCTTAAACAGGCTCCACACACACCCACCATGGAGCTCGACAAGCAACAAGCGGGCTTCCTCTCACCGTGAGATCATGACCTGAGCTGAAATCAAGAGTCAGATGTTGGGGTGCCTGGGTGGCTCTGTCGGTTAAGCATCTGGCTTCGGCTCAGGTCATGATCTCACGGTTTGTGAGTTCGAGCCCCGTGTCGGGCTCTGTGCTGACAGCTCGGAGCCTGCTTCAGATTCTGTGTCTCCCTCTCTCTGTGACTCTCCCCTGCTCACACTCTGTCTCTCTCTCTCAAAAATAAATAAACATGAAAAAATTAAAAAAAAATAGAGTCAGACGTTTAACTGACCAAACCACCCAGGCACCTCTGAAACACAAGTTTTGCAATCATTACCCTATTGACATACATGCAATAATTTTTGCCTCCTGCATTCAGTGCTGCAATATTTTTGTGTACTGGCACTTTTATTTTGATAGGATTCAGAAGTTTTTGAAACTGTCTTCTGAACCAGATTATGAGTCACAGGAGAAAATCAGTCTCACTTTTTTGTGGTCACACTTCAGCTAGATCTTATTTGCCAGACTTGGATCCAAGTGATGGTGACTTTTTCCAGAAATCAATTCCCCCCTTCAGAAGAATGATATTTTCCACCGTTGTTGTTAATTACAGGAATAAGCTCCTACAGCAGTTCCGGAAGTGGGGGCTCCAGTGGTGAGTGTTGTCAGCAAGGGCAGGTTAGTTGAGTTTTGTGCAGAGCCTTCCTAGGGATCTACTTGCAAGAATATCATCCACTGTGCAATAAAAGATTTGGCAATGTTTTTATTGTTGTTTAAAAGTCAGTCAACTTATTTTATATTTGCAACTCACGTACAGTGCCTTGAGGCTAGCCTCAGAAGTCTGAGGAATGAACACTGTTAATTGAGCCCCTGATGCATCCTAGATACTTTAAAAATAAAATCTCATCGTGCTACGCAAGCTAGGCTGGAAGGCTGGAATCTTCACAAGTTCATTTTGTCTTGTTATTGAGGAAAATGAATCTCAGGCTGGCACAGTTTCTTTTCTAAGCCTGCACATGGTAATATGTGGCCAACCTGAGACTTGAACTCAGAACTTTCTTGCTTCAAATTTATTTTTTCTTGAAATATTATGGTACTTCATACAGCAGGACTTAAGAGTTGCAAATGGAGTGTCTATGTAGGCTGTAATGGTTACACTGGAGGTTGTACAGGTATTGATTTTTAATTCTTCTTTTTTAAGTCTTTGTTTCTTGAATTATATCTGTCATAAGCAACATCAATTTTTTTATTCAATTTCGGGGAATAATCATGACTACATTAGTCCATTGGTTTTCTAGTTGATGCCAATATCACCTAGATACAATTGTCTTTCTCACCCTTTGCTTGCTTGCTTGCTTGCTTGCTTCCTTCCTTCCTTCCTTCCTTCCTGAATAAAGAGTTGTTGGGTCATCAACTTTTAGCCTTAAAGTCACTGTTCAGTTTGAAAGTAGTTTTTTTGTTTGTTTTTTTTTTTCTGGTTGAAAGGACATGTAGACACAAGTGGCAAGCATCTAGGAATTGGAACATATACATTATTTGGATTTTATCCTCAAAATATCTCTTCTATATCATTTCCTTTTTTGTCATGGAGTCACAGTTTTACCTTTTATAAATTCCAACCCTACCCTCTCCACCCTAGTTTCCTTTTGATCTTTTTTTTTTAAACAAAATTTGTATGTTTATTTTTGAGAGAGAGAGAGAGAGAGAGAGAGAGAGAGAGAGAGAGAGAGAGAGAGATGGACTGCGAGTGGGAGAGGAGCAGAGAGAAGAAGACAGAATCTGAAGTGGGCTCCAGGCTGTCGGCACAGAGCTTGATGCGGGGCTCAAACCCACAAACTGTGAGATCATGACCTGAGCCAAAGTTGAATGCTTAACCGACTGAGCCACCCAGGCGCCCCTCCTTTTGATCTTTTATAGCTTATTTTCTGGTGAAGTGTTTGACCTCTGCTCTGAGATCATCTTTCTATTTTTCCTCCCCACTTAGCTGGCACACTAATTATTGCACATTCTGTGGCTTCTGTTCCAGAACCTCTCTCAGGCTTTCTCATCTTTTATCTGGTTCTCTGCGAGTTAGTGCTATAAAGTGACGCTCACCTGATGGTTTATGCCTCCATCTCTGGCATCTTTCCAATACTTTTCATGCCATCACTGACTAAGTACCCTCTGACAAACCTCCTACTCAATCCATCATCTCTCTAATGGTACCCTCAACTGTCGCTTTATCTTCTGTTCCTGTTATGTCCATGTTTTCGTCACTTCTTTATTCAGTAGCATAGACATGTGGGTAGAAGGAAATAATGCAACAACTCACTTTAAGACTCACCAGCACTACATCAAAATCCCTTTGTTATTATAGAGCTTTTTGCATTCTGAGGTCTTAGTAATTTTTCAAGTAATTTAAAGACCTAGGATAGTTGAGGTAAGGTTGAATGTTTCTTAGATTGGTTACAGAGCACAAGGAGGGAGCCATTAGGCTGAAGTTAAATCTTACTTCTCTTTTTTTTCTCATTCTCTATAAAGTTATCAGAACTGGTTCCTTGGAATTTTTAGGGGTTTTTCATGTTCATGCTGCTCTTAAGAGCAACAGTCCCTGCAGGTGGATACTCACGACTTAGGATAACAAGAATGAATTCTGATAATACACAAGGAGTTTGTTACGGAGCTTTCCAATATGTTACTGAATTTAACTACATTAATAGCCCTGTGAAGTAGATATTAATATGCCTATTTTATAGTTAATAAACCATACTTAGAAAGAAAGAAGAAAGAAAACAAACATGTATCTAGGATATATTTATATACACCCAGTATATATTTTCTAGGCACTTTGCCTAAAGGATAAATGATTTGCCCCAAGACACATTGCTTACAAGTGGAAGAGCTGTGGTTCATCGTGTTTCCCACTGTCTCCAAATGCTCTTGAGTGATATGTTTAGGGACTGGGGGCTCATGTATGCAGGGGTTAGAGATCAAGCCCTGTTCCCCAGTTTCCTCTTCTGTCTCCTCATTCCTCTCTTCTCCCCCTGCCCGTCCCCTTCATGATTCTGGGAGCCTCTTTTGTATGTCTCCATCTTTCCAGGCCCAGAGGCTCACTCTTGTTCTGTCCTTGACCTGGCATCGGTGCCTTTCCTCCTGACCAAGCCTTCAAGGAGCCCTGCAGCCTCTGAACATTCTCCTCAATCTCAGCCCAGTAGCTTTACCCTGAACCATGAGGAGAGAAGTTTGGGAGTCCAAGAATGTGTTTTGACAGTTATGTGAAATCTAAAGCATTTACAACTCTTTTAACTTTTCATCATGGCAACAGATTACCCATGGAGTATCAGATGCTGGGTTAAAAGTGGTTCAAGGCAGGCAGGGCGGTGGTGAGGAGGAGGTGCCTGGGTGGCTCAGTCAGTTAAGCGTCTGACTTTGGCTCAGGTCATGATCTAGCATCTGTGAGTTTGAGCCCCACATTGGGCTCTGTGCTCACAGCACATAGCCTGCTTCGGATCCTCTGTCCCCCTCTCACTCTGTCTCTCAAAAATAAATAAAACATTTTTAAAAAGCGGTTCAAGGAATGGGATACATTCAAGCTGTGGTAAGGTGTTTCAAGTCGTTCTCTTTTTCTGTGAGTTTCTCTTGCTCTGATGATTGAATCTTGTCTTTTAAGTTCTCTGTGCTTATTTTCTCACTGTAAAATGAGGACAAGTAAATCTGGACTAAAAAGGGGTAGAACAAGTAGTGTCTGTAATGATGGCTGAAATTCCAATATGTGCTAGCAATTTGTACTTTATGATTTTCCCCGCCCCTTCAGAAGCACCCATGCCTATCTTGTCATGTATAATACTCCTAAATCACCTTAGTGTGGCACCTTGTTTATGGTGTAAAAACTTAAGCAATGTTTCCTACATTCCAGATACTGTTTTAAGAACTTCACTAACATGAGTTCATTTGATCACATGAGGAAGGCACTAGTATAAGTCCCATCTAACTGATGAAGAACCTGAGACATGGAGAGATTAAAAAGCTTAGCCATTGTTCTAGTAAGTAGCTGAGCTGCGATTAGCACTCAGGCATTCTGGTTCCAGAATCTTCGCTCTTAACTACTCCATTTATTTTCCCTCTACGTCCATGGCATAGGCCTTTTTAAATACTAATTTTACTGCATTTTATTTATTTGTCTAAAGGTGTGTCCTCCTCTACCCTACATCCTTGGAATGAGAGCTCCTTAAAAGCAGAAATTTTGAGTTATTCATATGCTCCACAGGGAGCTTTGTTTTGACTTGTTTAGTATTGAACCCTGGTGCCTGCAATCAAATAGATTCTCAGTAAATATTGGTTGGATGAACTAATCTTTTCAGCTCTAACACCAGCCATTGTGACTCATATGTGATAAGCCCTTTGTGGTGGAGGGGGTATGATCTTCACACATGTATTCTCACATAATTCCCAAATATGAATTATAATAATGTTTATTGCATTGTGCACATTTAGTGACTATGTAGTCCGTGTTTATTGGTGTAATTCCCTCCTATGGTATTATCAATTATAGAACCATTACAAATGGGGCAGTGGATGACAAACACGTAAATTATTTTAGAGTGCAGAAATGCAGTGAGAAGATATCTCCCTGGGTACCTTGGAATGCTTGAAGAAGGCTGACAGAGAGGATCTTCCACTCCCTTCAAATATTGCACCCAAACTTGCAGATTAGCTGAGGCATTTGGAATTCAAAGCAACTCTTTGCAGAGGCCAATTCTGGGAAGAAAAAGGCACCTCTTTTTCATCTCTCCCTCCCTCTCTCTAGATCTCTCTTCCTTCTCTCCTAACTTCGTCTTTACTTCTTTTAAGAAAGGAATTAGAACATCGGTTAAGCCAAATAATTTCATTTTTATAATTTAATTTTCATTTTATGATGCAGTTGAAATGAGATCTTAATTTATTTAAAAAGCCCAAACCTTCACTAATGTTTTACTAAATGTTACATCCCACTCCAATATGGTGTGATAGTCTTTATTTTCTTTATCGAAAAATGAAGCAAACACCTTCCTTCCAATATGAAATATTAATAATGCATCTCATGAGGTTATTTAGTGCTATGCTTTAATCATCGGCAGGTAGGGCCATGGATCCCCTCTGGCTCTTCTGCCTTCATTTGTGGATTTTTCTTTTGTTGCTCCTGCCTTGCCCTTTTCCTCCAAAAATAGAATAAGAAAGAAACTTATCCTGTGTTCTTCCTCTGTACCTTCTATCGTAATTGTCACATTTCTGTTGTAATATTGATTTGGGAAACTCATCGGCATTCCAGTGTATAAAATAATAGAAATCTGAATCCTGCTGGAGGGAGTTATTTAGTCTTTATTGAGGTGATTTACAGAGAGCTTTTCATCCAAATAAGATGCACAGAGAAAACGGGGTGATGTATTAAAAAGAAATCATGACTGTCTCCTAAGCAGCAATAAGAATACAGACATTCATTCCTTTTTGTTATTTCTTCCTTCCTTAATTTTATGTATGAATAATGTTAATGAGGTAAGTAAATGTGCACCATGTCTGTTTCTGGAAAGTTATGAGTGATATATACCTGACAAGGTCCATTTCTTAAACATAGCAAATAATTTAAAATTTACTCAGAAAGCCTCTTTGAAAATGGCAGGAACAATATTTTTGTGAAAGGAAGAAAACTTTTTAAAAGTAACCATTCCCTTTTTATTTGTTTTATCCGCATAGGTTTCCAGAAAGTCTTACTTTGACTTGCAATGTTGGAAAAAGTGCATTTGATTGATACATGAAAAGTGCTCACCGTTCCCATAGCATTTGTCTAAGAGTTCAGCCAGGATGTTATTTCTATTTGATGTTATCTTGCTTAGGTCTCAGCAGGATTTCCATCAAAGAGCTCAATGAATATAAGATTATAAATGTGGGGTTCCCCAAGGAAGGACATATTTTAGGTATGAAGGAGAAGTTTGCAATTGGTATAATGGATATGTTGCATCTCTCCTCCTAGTGTCATCAGCAAATATCTTTTAAGTAAATGATATTCATTGGGCTGCACCACAAGATGTAGTTATACTTGCAAGCCAATGTGATGGAAAATTCTAGGTCCCATAAAACATCATTTAGCTAAGGAGGTTCACCTGTGATCAGGGATTTCATGCACATTCATTACTTCATCATTAATACCTTCAAGGTACCCTACCTAACACCAAGAAATGACTTACAGGGAGAGACAGAAAGTCTCAGAGAGTTTGTAAGTCACACAGTAAATAAGTAGTAGAGTTTTGATTCATACTTACTCTTACTTTCTTTATACCCAGTACACTTTCCTGCTCTGAAACCATCTACTTCCATACACAGACACATACTCAAAAGGAAAGAAATGAGGGAGGGAAGGGAGGGAGGGAGGGAGGGAGGGAGGGAGGGAGGAAGGAAGGAAGGAAGGAAGGAAGGAAGGAAGGAAGGAAGGAAGGAAAGAAGGAAAGAAAGAAAGAGTACCTGCAAAAATTGGTGAAAACCAAGTAAGATATGTAGGTTGGCTGATTTTATGGTACCAGTGTACTCTTGTTTTGTAAGAGACCACCACTAAAGGAAGCTGAACGACAGATACATAAGACTTGTCCATATTATTTTTGCAACTTCTGTGAATCTATAATTAGTTCAAGACAGAAGTTTATATCTCAGTTTTTGTTTGTTTGTTTGTTTGTTTTTTAACTATAATCTAGGGCACTCCTTCTGAGGTCCAAGAAATCAGAGTTTCCTGACATCTAGAAGTTGAAACTACAACGCAATGCTGACTTGCCTTTTCTTTATTTTAAAACAAACACACTTGAATATATTCTTCCAAATAAGTGTTAGGTTCCCCATGGAAATGGTAACACTTTTCCTACTAACTGTTCCACTGTTACCAGTGTCCATGGGGCTCCTTTTGAGGAATTGCCAGAAGATCTTATAGTGCTTTTTAAAAAAACATTTCCAGTATATATAGTTTTATACTTTGAATACAGGTTTGGCTCTTGGAAAAGCCAAGAGTCATCTGAAACAAGTGAATTTTACTTGTAAATAAAGTAAAATAAACCAAACAGGGTTTAGTATCCACATAGCATAAAATTTGGGTCCTGTTTGAAAACAAAACAACATCAACAAAAACTGTGTTAAATGCCACATTATTCACACTTGTAAACATGGAGATAGCCTTATGTAATTGAAAGGGCTGAACACTGAGGCCTTAGAGATGGATTTTACTCCTACATGTGCTATTTTTAAGATTAGAATCCAACTCTGTAGACTCAGAGTTCAGCATCATGTTGAGATGAAATGCTCAGCACAGGCCTGATGGGTAATAAGTGATCCATTAAAATTTAGCAGCTTTAATCACAATGGCAATGACGATGATTATGATGATGAATTTTGCCCTTAGACAAATGCTTTCCTTTTTTGAGCCTTTTTTGTCATCCACAAACACAGAGACTGAACAAAATGAGAGCTAAATTTTGCAACTCTGCTATTGAGTGACTTAGCGACTTGCACCCTGGGTCAGGTGTCAGGAGGCAGGGTGAAGGCGTGGAGGGTACAGGTGAAACCAAGCAGATTTGTTGTTTCTGAGGTGGCATGACAACTAAAAGGAGTCCTGTATCTGGCACTGAGTTTCAATTCTTCCCCTCGATTTACGATTTATCTCAGGACAAGACCTTTCTTCTTTCTTTTCTTTAGATTCAGGGGTTTTGAACATTTTACTAACATCTCCAGGCTGCAATGACATATATTCCGTCTTAGCAACATTGTAGAAAAAATATCCAAGGAGTTCATTATGTGCCTGAACAGTCAGAACCACCAGGTAATTGATAATTGTTTGATAAATAGACTTGTGTCTCCCAGTGTGACTGCCATGTTTTTGGCAGGCCAGTGACTGCTGAATATCAGTTGCTTGAACGATAGACAGACTTTTCTAGCTATATAAAAAAAAAAAAGTTTGGATATTCATTGCATTTGGTTGGTGATATTTTGTAATAATCTTCCAGTTGAAAACATATCATCTGGAAAGAGCAGCTTCTGGAAAGTCAATACTAGTAGCTTCCTTTGTGTACATTGAAAGACTGATGAGCCCTAAACTACAAGAACTTGGCTCCTAGGTGCCTCCGAGATGTGGATTATAGGGGAAGAGCCTGGGTCTTATTGCCAAGTTCAGCATGTTGCCAGTGGGCCTTGGGACATGGGCATAGATGGACTTGTACCTCATTGGGTATAAGCTTAGGCACAGGAGCAACTGGGAGGTGATGAGGAAGTAGGAAGTGGACAAAGGGGCCTGTGACATTGGTTGGTGAGGAGACTTTTAGATAAGAGACATCATGTTTTCACTAAGTTTTCCATGTATCTCAGTGTCTTATTTTTGGCTTCAAAATATATTTTCATCATATTCTTGGCAATGGCCATGTCAATATATTTTTGGGAAGAGACAGTATAACCTTTACACATGGGTAATTGCAGCACCTACCCTGAGCTCTATGCTTAGAGTATTCCACTGCGGCCCTCCTCCAGCATTCTCCTACCCACAGGGAGAAGAATCAATGTGGCCAAGAGGGCATGCCCATGCAGAGCTCATACCCCCTGCTACACAGAAATCCCTGACAAATAGAGCTCATACCTGCCCAGACCTTCCTCCTACTCCATTCTTTCAATGGTAGCTTGAACTGCTTGTGTGCACACCTCCAGGCCAAGGGTGGTCAGGAGAAGCTGTTGGGAAGAGATCTGAGCTGCCCCTTTATTGGGAAAGATAGAGCTGAGGGTTCAAAGGAGAGAAAAGGGCTATATCAAGATTTGGGGGCCATGGGCCAACTGTTTCCTACCTTCATACTCTGGCACATAAAAAGGAGTGAGAGAATTCCAAATTTATAGTCTTGCTCCCAATCCCAAAATGTTATGAATAGGCTTGGGAAATGAAGAGTGTGCCCTGTTCCCATCTCTCTCCTGCCCAGGGTGTCACTCCATACCACGGCTAGCTGGACAGCACTTGCCAGTGAGGATAGGTAGAAGGGCAGTTAATCACTGTTGGTTCATTCATTCACCAAACATTCATTGAATACCTACTCTGACCCAGGTTCTATAGTAGACACTGGGAAGACACTGACCCAGAAAACCACGTTTCCTATCTCATAAGATGTGGTAGATGGAATAAGCATACAAGATATATGAGTAAACAGAAAAATTAATAGCTACTCTACAGTTGTGATAAAAAACATGAAACAGAGGGTGTGGAAAAAATGAGAGAGGAACTAATTTGAGATGAGCTATTCAAGTTGAGTCTCTCTGAGCAAGTGACATTTAAGCAGAGCCCTGAAGGAAGAGAAGGAGCCAGCCATGCAAGAGTGGAGTTGGGGGGAGGGTTCCAACCCAGGAGACAACACGTGAAATGTTATGAGGCAGGCAAGAACTTGGAATCATATACAGAGTCAGATTATAAAGGACCTTGAAAGCAGCCTATAATAAAAGGTTGGCATTTTATTCTAATTATAGCAGAAGCCATGAAGGTCTTAAGCACAATGTGATTTACATTTTTCTAAAGATCATTCTGATTCCTATGTGGAAAATGTTTGGAAGAATGGAAGCACGCAGAGGTGCCTGGGTGGCTCAGTCGGTTAAGCATCTGACTTTGGCTCAGGTCATGATCTCATGGTCCGTGAGTTCAAGCCCGCATCAGGCTCTGTGCTGACAGCTCAGAGCCTGCAGCCTGTTTCAAATTCTGTGTCTCCCTCTCTTTCTGACCCTCCCCCATTCATGCTGTCTCTCCCTGTCTCAAAAATAAATAAATGTTAAAAAAAAATAAAAAAAAAAAGAATGGAAGCAGGAAGACTAATTAGGGAGGTGTTTGTAGGAATTCAGGCAAGAAATGATGGTTCTGATCTTACCCACTAGAAAAGCTAGATGTTTCTACACCAAGGTATCTTCCTTCCCATGTGGTAGAACTCATTAAATCTTAATGGCTGGAATTCTTACCTGTTTGTTAAGAAGAGTTGCATTCTTTGAAAATTCCTTTCATTCCTTTATCCAACACATGCTTAATAAACATGGAGTATGTTTTAAGCCCCACTTTAGAGCTGGGTATATGCAGGTGAAAGAAGCATGGTCCCTACTTTTAGAATACCTAGAGAGATCCATGTTGTTAGAGGCAGGAGTCAAGGACAGGGGGAAAGTGGAAGGAGTTGGGGAAGGAACCAAGATGATATAGTTATCCCTGAGAATGGTGTTATCAAAACAAAGGTTTACCTGATTTTCCATTTTAGCTCATGGCTATGGCTCTGTGATATGGCCTTTCAGTAGCCAGTTATTGCATTGCTGGGCTGTGAGTGATTTTAGAATTTTAATTATATATTTACTTTGATCTTCTATAATGAATGGATGAAAAAAGAGAGGGTAGATGACAATTGTGTTTCTTTGGGGGGAAGGGTGCTCCTTCCTCTCTAAGTGTATTTTAAAATATATAAAGATAAAGAGATAATATCCAGAACCATAAAGCTAGAAGACCTGCAGATAAAAGTGGGATTTGGTGATATGTGAATCAATGGAAAGAGAGTGGCCACAAATTACTGGGTTTGGGAATTATTATGAGGATCTGGCAGTTGCAGTGGCAGCCAGAAGACCACACTTTCCATGGACTGCCATGGCTGAAGACAGAATGGCAATTTCTCACAGTCAAACTACCCTTAAGTGGAGACTGATTTGGAGGCAGACCAGGGAGAAGGATGCCATCTCACTCCCTCATGAATGTTGCAGTACATCCTACCTGAAGCACTTCTAGCAGGAAGAGGAAATCTCTGCATGCACAGGCTAGAACCAGGAAAGCAACCTTCTCTGAACACTTGGTGCCTAATTCCTTTAAAGAAAGGATAATTTCCCATGATTTTAGTTTAGATTTTGATTCAAACTAAATCTTGGGTCCATTAAATACCAGATTCTCATGTACATTCATGGGAATGGATTCCCATCCCTCTTGGAGGAAGGAACTGAGTCATAGAGTTCATGCTGAAGGGGAGATGGGACCCAAAAAGGCACACTTTTCTTGCTCTAAGTAAGGTGAGGAGGAATGGATCCCAGGTAGGGCTAGTCAGCTATAAGTCAAAATGAAATAAGGATTGTTGGCTAAGTGGGAAAGGCATTAGCTGACACATTTTTCAACACAGGTTTTATATTTTTAATGGGCAGGCCTCCAGTTATTGCCATTACACATACTATTGGTCTAGGAGGGAATGAGATCTGACTCACTCTGCTCTATCTTTTTGTTCAGTATGTCAGTAAAAATGTATTAAACACCTACGAGGTGTCCATTCCTCTGCTGGACCTCTTAAAGGCACCACACAGTCACCAAATTGGCATACACAACATCTGCTTACAATGTAAGTAGTTAGAATTTAAGCTTTAGAACTATTTGAGAACACTAAAGATAGGAAGGAACCGAGCACTTATTTGAATACTAGAGAAGGCTATGCTGTTTGCAGTTGGGGCATTTGGTGTAGACTTATAATAATGACCCAAGCCTCCTCAATCCTCAGGCTCCTCAGCCATAGAGTTGGGTGCCAGATTATTTCAAGTGGTAGGAATACAGGAATAAAAGACTAGATATAAAATTATGGTGCCCCCAGTCATTGGTTTGTTGCTGAATGAGTTATAAAACAGAATGGTATGAGATAATGTTTGTAAGAAACAAGTATATAAGGAAGGATTTTCTCCAAACTGTTGGTTATCTTTGGGTGTTAATGGATGATTTCTAGTTTGTTTGTTTGTTTGTTTTTCTTTCTTTTTTAAAAAAATTGTTTATTTTTTTATTTGTGTGTGGGGGGGAGGAGCAGAGAAAGTTGGGGGCAGAGGATATAAAGTGGGCTCTGTATTGACAGCAGAGAGCCCATTGTGGGGTTGGAGCTCACGAACCATGAGATCATGACCTGAGCCATAAGTCTGAGCTGAAGTCGGATGCTTAACCAACTGAGCCACCCACATGCTCCATTTTTTTTCTTTATCCTTCTTGTATAATTTTCCTAAAATAAATATATATGACATGTAATATGTTTTACAAAATATGGGTCATTCAATATTGTTGAGATGAAACTCTGGACATTTTGAAAAGGTTATAAATACCACACTCTCTGGAACCTACTTCACTAGTGAAAGCTTACTTTATAATGAATATAGCATTATGAGGATAAAGGATTATGTTTTGATGTGTGTGTTGGAAGAAGTGATTTCTCTACTTTGGGAAGATAAAGTCAATTGTAAGAAATCAAGGCAGTAATATCAGAGTCATAGAGGTTTGGGTATAAAAATGTGTTAGTTGTTTCTGAAAGCCAGTTCCAGGCGAGGTATGCCCAAGGCTGTTCAGCAGTCAGTTTAAACTTTACTAAATCTCAATCTCCATTCTTGAACTTCAACAACAGAAAATGTTAGTTTACAGCCATTGTGGAATTATAAAACAAAAAATGATCTAATGTTACAAATCAAGAGTTTATATACACACAAATAAATCCCTGTCTTCTCTTTAAAAACCCAGGTATTTCTTACCACCAGGCTCACATTCTTCCACAGCTATGCTCAGCTCCAGTGCAGGTATGCCTTGCCGCTTTGGGTAATCAGTTCTGTATAGAATCCACGATATCCTCTTGCTGCCCAATGCTCAGGCCAAAGTCAGTTGCAATTTACATTTTTTTTTTAAATTAATTGCAGAGGCCCATTCATCTATGTTTCTGTCAAGGGTAAAAAACTTTAAAAGTATATCATAAGGGCCATATATATGAAGAAAATATGAGACAGTATATTTCTGGAAGTGAAAAACATTCAAATAGCATATAGACACCTATGTGGCATGGTTGGCTTCTGTTGACGTTTCAGTGTTTGAGTCTTGCCTTAAGACTTAAGATCTTCTTCAGTATGGCTAGAATGCTTACAAAGAAGATCTTAAGGAAAGCATAGGGGTGGGTGTTCTATAGTCAAAGCATACTACTCCATTTGAAAACTACTTCTGCCTCCTCCATGCCCAATCCCCCCCTCCAAAACAACAAAACAGCAATAACCAGAGCTGGGCAATTCCTGGTTTGGAATGCTAAGAGATAAAATTTGGAATTGCCTACTGATTCTGACTTAGCTTATACTGTACCTATGTTTTCCAGCCACAAATTGAACTATTTCCTTCCAATGCCCATTATAAACCAGTAAAATGCAAAGTACCTTGTATTACCTAGACAGTGACTGAATGGAAAACCAGAGGGCCTTCCCCAGTGCTCTTTATTGAAATTTTCTGAGGAGCCATGAATTCCTTGTTATTAGGGTAAATATCAGCGGAAGACAGGCTGGTTAGATAGCTACTTGGAAGTATCAGCAGGAAATTAAATTTGCAAAACAGGAGTAAAACCATGGTAGCATTTCTGTACAGGGGGACAAAAGCAAGGAAATTGAATATTGAGATTTTTGTATCATTCTTCCCTGGTGATGTAGAATTGAAGAGTACACAGTTTGTCATTATCAGAAGGTCAAACCTAAGATGACTTAGCAAGATGTTCATTCTAAAAGCCAAAAACCATCTGACAGGCCCAATCTCAGAGATACAGAAGGCTAAGAAAATGAGGTATCTCTGAGTTAGATACTTTTCACTCAGTGTGTTGATTTTTGTTTTCTTTTTGCAACTTTTAGAGATGGTGCTCTCAGTTCTTTACTGTGTGAAGTCACTATAGAACATTAGCATCATTTTCTAAGCAAATATGAATGCTTTTTCAAATCAATTAACAATTTTATTCATAAGTTCTTTGGTGTTAATAATAGACACATGTGCTAATGAATGGACTGGTGAACACTGTACCTCTACTGGGATGTTTAAATTATAACAGTCCATTTTGAACTAACAGGAATTGGAGCATATCAGAATTATTTTTGGCATTGTCTCTTCCTTCTTTCTTACTTTCCTTCCTTGCTTCCTTCTTTCCTTCCTTTCTTATGGTAATATCTCTTGATTCATGTAATATGCATGTGCTGGCAGCTGCAGACTTAATAAAGAAGTGGAGAGATAGTGCAGAAAGAGGAGAGAATTTAAAAGACATTTTTAATTTATTTAAAAAAAGAGTAATAGTCACAAAGTTATTTACTTACTTATTTTTCGTAAGAAAAGGACTGGAACTCTTACTAACAAATTCAAGGTGAAGTGATGAAAGCTAAAGACCTCCTGTGTGAGAGTCAAGAAATTCTCTGTTCTGCTACCAAATGCCTATGAAACCTTGTAAAGAGAAGGTGGAAGATCAGGTGTCCTTCAGGTCATTTCAGGCTCTGCCATTTTCTGATGTAATGATTTCAACCTGTTATGCACTTGTAGATCTGACTTAAGCTTAAGGTAATAATTTAATTTATAGAGTCTCAGCCTTCTGGGAGAGGTCTCAAACTGCCAGGCTAGGGATTGCATGAGATCTGTAGAGGAATGGATTTTGTTGGAAATAGTTTAATAGTTGAAATCATACTTTGTAATTGTCTTAAAAAAATCAGCCCTGAGGTGCCTGAGTGACTCGGTCAGTTAAGCATCTCTTGATTTCAGCTCAGGTCATGATCTCATCACATTTCATGAGATTGAAACCCAAGTCTAGCTCTGCACTGACAGTATGGCGTCTGCTTGGGATCCTGTCTCTTCCTCTCTCTCAGCCCCTCCCCTGATTGTTCTCTCTCTCTCTCTCTCTTTCCCTCCCTCAAAATAAATAAATAAACAAAAATAAATCAACCCTGACAATCCCATAGACGAGAACAATACTGGAAAGGCAGAAATGGAGCCAACCCTTCTCAAGTAACCAGCCCTACTGATCCTGACTCATCACCCCTTGTACCCAGTTATCAGCCCTCCCGATACTAAGGCCATGTGCATCGTTAACTTTCTCTTCATTGGTTTACATTACCTGCCTTGTGGGAATTTGTGAGATTAGTACCTATCTCCTTTAATTAGCCAAACTTTATGGCCGCAGACAATGTCTGATTTACCCCCAAGGAGGCAGAAGCAAATGTGTTGAAATAGCTGAGAAGTCAGGCTGAAACTTTTCCACTTGGGAATAGAACGCTGTCTCATATTCATGTCAGTTGGAATATGTCTGGTCAGAAACACATTTCACATACTCCTTACAACCCAGATATTGAGTGAGTTTACGGAATTACCAATTTCTTCTCTTCCTAGACTTACCTCTCTAGGTAAAAAGGTGAAATAATGATTGAAAATACGAACTTTAGAGAAACTGGGCTTTGACTCTGAGTGTGATAATCAGTCAATTCCAAGGAAACAAAAAGTCAAAGAAGTAATTTTGCATCAAGAAGTAAAAAGATCTCTTCGCCAGCTAATTGTTTTAAAACTAAATTATTTACATGTATTGAGGGGTTTAAGAATTATTAAACCCATCTCCCGCCCACCTTGCCTCAGTCCTTTACATTTCTCCCATGTTTAGTAAGTGCAACCCAGTTAGATTCCTACCAGGCAGATAGACCCACAAAATGGGTTTATTGACAGTCCTGCAACACTCCTCCTCCTTCCCTCTTATTTTCTAGCTTCACCTATAAGGGACAGAGCCTTTTCAGGAATCAAGAGGGGTACCATGGAATGAAAAAAAAAATGCCCTCCAAAAATGAAAGTCAGCCAATTATATGTTATTTACCTGCTTATCTTCAGAAGGTGGACTTGTGATTTGTGCTTGTTCAAGAAGAAAATTGCTTGATAGCAGTGGCCATGCTATCGGATTCATAAGAGGAAGATGATTATCTCTTAATTTTGGAGTAAAGAGGGCTTTTGCCACCAAGCAGAAAAGAAGCAGAAATCATGAATTTCTCTCACACACAAGAAGTTCTTTGTTTTGATGGAATAATTACTATTTAGGCTATATCAGGTTAGACTTATAAAATGACTTGTCTAGTTTTTATAGATATCATTGTCAGTGTGGAAAATTCAGACAAGGAATATGTAGATGTCATGATATTGATAAGGGATAGAATACATTTGTATCTATGTAGCATGCGTACATGTGCACACACACATAATTTAGGAAGAAAATAGGCTTTGGAAAGTCAATATTTTTTTAAGACTTCATTTTTGTAGAGAAATTCTAGGTTCAGGCAAAGTGAGAGGGAGGTACAGATATTTCCCGTAAACCCGTTCCCCCCTCCATGCACAGCTCCCCCACTATCAACATTCCCCACCAGAGTGGTACATTCGTTACAACTGATGAACCTGAACTGACATGCATAATCACTCAGAGTCCATAGGTTATGTTTCAACTCATGGTGTTGTACATTATATGGACTTGGACAAATGTATAATTACATGATTCTACCATTTTAGTGTCACAGTATTTTCACTGCCCTAAAAATTCTCTATTCTTAGCCTATTCATCACTCCCTTCCCCCATTTGCAAGAAATCTTTTTACTGGCTCCATAGTTTTGCCTTTTCCAGAATATCATGTAGTTGAAATCATACAGTATGTACACTTTTCAGATTCAAAACTAAACATACTCTTACTATATGATCCAACAATTGCATTTCTTAGTACTCAAAAGAATTGAAAACTTATATCCATCCAAAAGCCTGTATACAGATATTTACAGATGTTACAGAAGCTTTTTTCATGGTTGCCAAAATGTTGAAGCCACCAAGATGTCCTTCAGTAGATGAATGAATAAATAAACTATGGTATATCCAGACAGTGGAATAACAGTGCTAAAAACAATGAGCTATCAAGTCATGAAAAGACATGGAGGAAACTTGCATGCATGATACTTGTTTTTGATTCTGATTATTTTACGTGGTTTTAGTAATGATAAATAAAACTTGATTGCTACCCTTAGTAAATAGAAGTTACTTTTAGTTTGGGAGATATTTTATTGTTTATTGACAGATTTTCTTTTCTTGACCATTATTTGAATCTATTTTATTCTCTCTACTCTTAGAATCCCTTAGAGCAGTGGTTATCAATCAGAAGCGATTTCAACCTCTTAAAATTGAAATATCTGGGGAAATATTTAGTTGTTATGAGTAGGGATGGAAGGAAGAAGATGCTACTGGTGTTTACCGGGTGGAGGCCAAGGATGCTACAAGGATGCCTGTATACCCTAGGATGCACAGGACAGCCTCTTGAAACAATTACCTGGCCTAAAATGCCAATCATTCCTAGGTTGACTAACTGCAAAGAGCAGTTGAAGGGATGGGATCTTTAGCATGATGGAGAGAAGACAAAGGAGAAACCTGATGGCTGCTTTCAAGTTTCTGGAGGTCTTTGTGTATATACGAAGGGTAATAGTTATATTGCCTATTCTTTGCTGGGCACTTGGACCAATGGGTGGAAACTATACAGGCAGATACAGAGAAAAGCCTTCTAACAGATTATCTGTAAGCCTCCTTGAGAACTGGTAAATTTCTTATCCATAGGTAACTAAAACATACATTTGACTGTCACAAGAAAGAGATATCCAATATCTAAATATTATGCAAAATTAGTTTATTGAAAACAATTTTGTTCCAGATAATGTGCTAGGGATTCAGAGTCCAGTATTGCAGAGGCTATTTAAGTAAAAGAATCTGAGCTGCCATTTACATGTGCAAAACTTGAATGATTCCATTCTTGCTAATTCGGGAGAAAGCTTGGCTCCACATACAGCATTATAAATATATGTAGGTAGCATTTAAGAAAGATATACAGACTTATTTCAACAAACGCTTTACTTCTGTAAGTTTTTAGGAATAGATATAACATTTTCACATATTGCCATATATAATTTCCTAGATTAGCAACCTCCAAATTTGATTGACTGTATAATCATTCAGTAAATTTTTTATCCTTGCCTATTATTTCCATATTTATGTAATTTGAAATTTATTTTATTACAAATAGAAATTTTGAAAGATGAGAAAAAGAAAAATTTTATATATTTTACTGCATGGAACTGACCAAATGGCTCTAAATTAGTGCTTCTTACCTATGAGACACTTCTCATTGGTAAGATTGTTTTAATTTTCAAATTAATAAGATTTCAATTTATTGTAAAATGCAAATGACCAGCTAGTAAAATGAATGTTTAAAAAACCTACAAACAAAACACAAGCCCCAATTTTTAAAGTTCAGTTTACCAGACATAAAATTACTCTCCTAAATTCCTGTAAGAATTTCTAAATACTTACTCTGAGTTTCTGTGTTTGTCTCGTCATGAATTGGTGACAGTTTACAGACTGACCTTCATCTGCAGGCCATTCTGAGTGCACTTTAAAAAATAATCATGAGACGTGGATATTATTGCCCGTAAGAAAACTAAGGCCAGAATTCTTAAGTAACATGAACATGCTGACGAAAAAATCCCACATTCTTAGACTGATACCTGAAATTTTCGATCCAGGGCTTATGTGTGTTATCTTTAATAATTCAGAACCCTTCCTATCTAAAAATAGGATGCTCAATTGGGAATTAGAAGTCTGAGCTTCCACTGCTAGCTTTTACCCTAATTATTACATGAGAGAAAGCTGTTCACTTATTCCTTCTGTATACAGTTTTCTTATCTGCCAAATGGGCATAAAGTCATCCTCCATCCATCCTTTATAAGATTATTATACCTAGAGATAACAGCTATAGGAAAGCACTTTGATAAGGTACTTATGATACATGAATGAGTCCTAGGGATTCCATACTCTGGAATGCATTTATGTTCTAGCAGATTTCCTAGCTCTAAACCTAAATGCCTTTCGTGCGATCGCTAAGGTTTTCAGGCAAAAATGCAGTGTTCATCCAAGCCATTAATTAGTTGAAAACTGATCCTTATTGGGTTGTCTAGATATTCCTTTTCATCACTAATATACCTTGATGTAGTTAAAATGGTAAATTGTGTTCCAACAGTCTGCGAGAAGGAAAGTAGTTCTGGTGGCTAAGTTAAACCAAAGAAGCAGTTTAGATGTGGAAATAATCTCTATTCTTTTATGCTTCCTTATAGTCAAATCATGTTTAAATGCCTGCTAGAAGAGAAGTCATGGGACAAATATGTCTCTTCTCATCTGTTTGAGATGGTATGTGCTTTTACTTAACATCCTTTCCCTAGTCCCTTGTTAGTAAAATATGGATAATCATAGTACCTGCCTTATAGGGTTGTTGTTAAAGAATAAATTAGATAATTCTCTTAGGCATTTAAAGGTATGTGGTACAAAATAAGCGCTCAGTAAATGGCAGATATTCTTATTCTTATTCTTATTCTTATTCTTATTCTTATTCTTATTCTTATTCTTATTCTTATTCTTATTCTTATTCGTGCTCATTTTAACAGAAGTGCCTGGTCATTCAGGACATTCTAGCACTTCATACTGAGTGGTGCAATCACTTGGTAAGCATAGACTGGATAGCTTGACCTTCTTGGCCCCAATGGACCAAAGGCCCTTAGAGTTTTCCCTCTTGTTCTTTTTACTGGTATAGAAGACATCATCTTTCAGTTGGACACAAAGCAGTGACATGTTATTAAGTACTATATACTTGTTGAGCTTTTGCTTAATAGCTCCCATGGGCCAAAGACTATAATTAAGGACCTCAGTTAAAAGTTTCCATGTTGGGAGCCTGAGTCGATTAAGCATCCAACTTCGGCTCAGGTCATGATCTATCTCATGGTTCATGGGTTCAAGCCCCACATCAGGCTCTGTGCTGACGAGCTCAGAGCCTGGAGCCTGCTTCAGATTCTGTGTGTCTGTGTCTCTCTCTGCCCCTCCCCTGTTCATGCTCTATCTCCCAAAAATAAAAAATAAATGTTAAAAATTTAAAAAAAGGTCCCCCTGTTAAGTCTGTAGTTATATAAGAGGAACAAAAAATTTAAGAAAAAAAATGGTGTTCTCAGAGGACTTTGTGCCTTCCATAGACCCAGGAGGTAAACGGGTATTTACTTGTTGGAAAAAACAACTGTAATTTCTGATATATGTCTGGATGGAGAACCAACTTAGGATAGCAATATTGGGAATATTACCCCCCCAAAAGATTTTATTTGCTATGAAGTATGGACATTTAATGATAACATATACAAAATATTAAGGCTTAGAATTACATTTGCTGTGATCTTTTCTTCTTAACTGTATGTAATGCAGTCCAATATTTTTTTTTAGAAATAGAGGCAAGAATCTTTTATCATTCTGATGGATAAGATCCTACTGTTTCTCATACAAGTCTGTAGAACATCAGTCTGGACCAGAATTATTTTAGGAATACCTTGAAATCTAAGTATCTGGGTGTGGGCCTCACATAATCCCTCCAGTGAGGAAGTTCTAACACAGAGAGGGTCCTTTGGCATGTATGGTAGTTACAGAAGAAAACTTCCTGGCACTGGTAGCTAGCGGCTAGAAAAGGAATATTTAGAGCAAGGGTCAGCCAACTTTCTGTAAAGGGTCATATTGTAAATATTTTAGGCTTTGTGGGCCAGAGAGCCTCTGTCACAACTACTCAACTTTGTCATTGTAACTCAAAAGCAACTATAGACAATATGTAAAAAGAACAGGAATGGCAGTCTTCCAAGAGAACTATATTTACAGAAAGAGGTGGTGGGATGGCCTTAATCCAAAGGCCATAGTTTGCTGACCCCTCATTTAGAGGAAGAGATGGTTGCTAGTTCAGAGGCCACCAACTGGAAGCCACTGAAAGATTTTTTTTTTTTGACAGCATAGTATTTGTCTGCATGATGTTCTTATTTTCTATTAGTTGTCAATATTTAAAAATTTGGAGATCTTTGTATATACAAATATGGAATCTGATATCTGAAAAACAAAGATGTAGTAACACTCATTTGTCTTCCTCCATGACAACAGTAGAGGTGCCCCCTTCAGAACAGACATTCTTTTGCTTATTTACCAGAATACTCACCATTCTCTGGTGCCTTCCAGAAATCCAGTCTCTTCCCTCATTTAAATTACCTCTTACCCTTTATCTGCTCCTGGAAGAACTGGATCCCATGAACACTTTATATAGTAGAGCCTATCTCTCTTTCCTTTTTTATTCTCCATTCATGAAAAGGATTTTATTTTGGTTTGCTAAGGCTGAGGGCCAGGGGTACCTTCACAAACTGACATATAGTTGTACAAAATGATCAGTGTCTCTGGGAAAGCAGCAGACCTGAACTTCAGAAGTAGTGAACTTCTACTTATTTTCTACATCCATCCTAAAATGGTTGTCAGGGTTCAAAGTTTCTCCTCTCTCTTCTTTCTCCTGTGTCCTTGCAATGGACCAGAAATAGTATATGTGTCCCTATCTATGCCCCTCAGTATTTTACACATTTTGATCATATATGAGTGTTCAGTCTCCTTGTCCATCGAAAGAATCCTTTTTAATGTACTATATTTTTTTTTATAAAAATAGATTATTTACTGTGCATCAACAATGCTCAGGTCTTCACTAGAGGTGGGATTGTTAATTATATTATTTAATTCATTTCATTCTGTTTATTTAGTACTTCCTATGTACTAGGCACTATTCCAGGCATTGAAATGTAAAGTTAGAGTGCCTGTCATGGAGGAGGAGAGCAGGCAAGCCTAAGACTTAAAATGGAGAATCTCATTTTACAAATATGCTTACAAATATCTTACGCTTACAAATATGCTTACAAATATCTTATGCTTACAAATCTTTGGATTTATAAGCAAGCACATACGTGAACTAAGAAGAGTGGATGGGCGATGAGTACTAAGAAGGGTGCTTGTTATGATGAGCACTGGGTGTTGCGTGTTAGTGATGAATCTCTGAATTCTACTCCTGAAACCATTATTGCACTGTGTGTTAACTAACTAAAGTTTAAATTGAAAAAGAAAAAGAAAAAAAAACAGAACAACAAAAGAACAGTGGAAAACACAGAGGTATCAAAAACATTTTTTTTAAATGAATGGTGAGTTTATTTTAGTACAGGAAGCAAAGATTTGGGATAAATGGAAAATTCTGTGGTTTGATAACTGGAGTCAGTGGTATTTTATTGAACATGTGCAAAACTAATCTGTGCTGTAGAATATGTAGTGAGACTTTAGTACCTTTTAAAGCCCTACCCAGGGTTATACAGGATAGCCAGGTGCTAAGCAGATAAAAACTGACTTAAAAAAAATCTTACAGGGATATGTAAGGCAAGAAATTAACTTCATCATACAGTTCAATGCAAAGTAGCTACTTGAAGGAAAAACAAATTATTCTAAAATGATGTTCTTTGGACTGTCAGTAATGCAGTATAAAGAGTCATTGAGGAAAGCTCATTAAAAGACATTAGCCTATTATATTCCATTGTGTTGTTGCAAACAAAAGATCACTAAAGTATAGGACACCACAAAGAAATCTATAGAAAACTAAATATTTGCTTTTAAGGGTTTTTTTTTAATGAAAATTATGCTCACCTACGTCTGAAATTCGGAATGTACTTATCATCAGTACACCTCAAGCAAAATTTGTGATACTGCTTTGTAACTAGCAGCTCTAATAATCAGATACTCAATAAAGAGCAGTTGAATAAGTTTGTGGATGTATTTCCTTGAACATAGCAGATGCACATTTGAGAGCTGTTGAATGAATATGAACAGAACAGATGAAAATCTTCAGAGAAGAGTAAGAACAAAGACAAAGAAACATTACTAGTTTCTTTAAAATTAGTAGTAGTGGTAGTAATAATAATAATACATGATTCATTAGGTAGTTAGGCTAAAATGGGGCATGGTTATGTGAAATGTTATGAAATATGTGAAGCCCTAATGCTCTAGCCCATTGCATAGGAATGGGAGGAAGGCTAGATAGTAAGTAGGAGAGGAATGGGAATCTGGGAAATCGCCATAGGATAAATATAAGGAACTACTATTTTGATACCGTATAATAAACACGAATCTCCTTATTCTGTGATAATCTACATACTTACAAAAACAAAAGCAGACAGAAGAACAGATACATCAATGATTCCTGCAAATGCTTTACAGATTTTTTTGGGGGGATAGTATAATTGTTTGTGTGTGTTTATACTTTCCCAGATTCTTAAAGTAAAAAAGTATGTACATAGATTCTACTTTTATTTTCATCCACTGTCAACATAGCTTCTGTGAAATACCCTAGGAATCTTCTATCAGTGTATTAGTTTTTGGAAAGTAAATGACATCATTCATCTTTTTGACCCAACTACAATCATTACTGCTTGCCAGGAAGGAATCAAAAATACCTTTACTGTTGCATTGACCCTTCCAAGAACTACCTTTCTGGTAATTCCATGCAGGGTTTTTCTGAACCTTTCTGTTTATTTGCATTCCTAATGATATGAGATTCTATTTGGTGGCTGAATTGTATTCACTCTGGAGCCTGGACCAAGACCTCTAGCCTGACAACCCCGTTAAACATTTTGTAAATGGGAGTAATGAATGAAAAGGTCAGACGATCTATTTAAGTAATAACATTTTTCAAATTTCTAGATGCCATAGTATTGTGACAGAATCCATATATGTTTCAGGAGAACAAGAATGAAAGCAAGGTTTTAACCTTTAGTTTTAATAAATATTCTCCAATAAAAAATAGAAACATTTTGATACTTTAACCAATGAACTGAAAACAACAACTAAAAAAAAAAAAAAAATCAGCCAGGCCGTTTTCTAGTTTCACAGAATAGGATAAAAGCAATTTAAACGTACATCAGTCAATGTACATTCAATCACTATTATTTAGAGCAGTGGGTTTGGGTTTTGCTTTAATGGTGTTTTGTCTTGAGTTTCATGATGGTATTTTGCAAAACAAGTTAAGCTTTAGGAGTTTAAAATTTGATTTCAATATTTTTTGTGTTCGTGTGGTATTATTCATGTTGAATTCAGTACTATTCTTTTTCCAGCTTCTAATTACACCCTCAACCTCTGTAAAGATGCATTTGTTCCTAAGTGCAATCAAGAAGCATATTAGAAATCAGCTGTACATAGTTAAGCTCTTATAAATGGAAAGTCTATTACATTTGTGTTAGAAAAAGAATGTTCATACTAGAATTCAATTGTTGTTGATAGACACGTTATCGATTGTTTAGGACATGCAAAGTGCTGCACTAGACATTGTGGGGAATACAACAATAAATAAAATACGATCCTCCCTGAGGGAGCTAAGGATCCAGAAAGCAGAATTGTGTAGTGACTAATAGTTCAGATTCTGCAATTAGGGCTTAAGTTCAAATCTTGTTTTGTTTTACTACCTACAGGCCCTGTGACTTCTGTAAGATATAGTGTTTTTCTCTACTAATGGGAACAGTAATGGTCATAGAAACACATTATTTGTTTATCTAACAAAGTGTTTTGGACATCTTTTCATATCTGTACATAGCGTTCTGCCATATTGCTTTCAATAAGTTCACAGTTTTAATCAATTTAGTCCATATAGATTAATTTATTTAACCTCCCATTGAGTGTTGATGTTGTTCATGTGAATCTTAAAAGGAACGAACATGTGTCAGGATTCTCCATGCATTTTATGACTTACCATGATCTGTATCTCCAGGATGCTATGCTAAGGCTCTTTCATCTGTCCTTCAATGGGTTCCCTGCATAATAAATGCCAGTGTATTATTTTGGGTGATATATTTTTCCTCTCACAAGGAATCCTTTCTAATTTTAGTTGTGTTAATTTTCATTGTGTAGAAGTTTTTACTTTTTGAATGATCAAATTTGTACATCTTTTTATTTGTGATTGCTTTTATTGCTTTTAAGCTGAGAAAATTATTTGAATAACCCAGTTTTAATGGCTAACACAAGCATTTGGAATCCTATTCTTTATTTGTGGTTTTCCAGTTGTTGACTAAAAATGGCAGTGACCTTTTACTGATGAGTGATCTTGTTCTTGGACAAGGGTCAGAAATATGAGCCATCAAGAGATGGCTTTACCTCCTATGGATACAGCACAGGATTATAAATAGGGATGCTGTTTCTCAAAGTCTATTTTATTCCATAAATCCATAAATTTCCAAAAGCGATCATGGGTTTTTATTTTTCTGCCTGGCCTGGTAATTGGGTATGTGTCTGGTTGTTAGCACCTGTGTCCGCATCGGAAAGATTCCCTGTGTTTCTCAATGTAATACAAACTGTGCAATCTTTCAGGAATCATTTTATGACAGGTGCTGTCAATATGATGAGATTAAAACCTAAGAGAAAAAAACATTTCTGCTTTAGATGTGACTGTGTCTAATATCCACTGTGAAGGTGAAGGTAGGCAAGGGGTTAAAATCAGCACTGTTTCCCACTTGGACAAACATAAATGAGCAGGAGCCTGAGATAGCCACCTCTGTGCAGCTTATTGTTATTCGCCTTCCATTCTAATGCAGTTTCTTCCCTGCTCGATATCAGTTTATAAAAGCATGTTACATGTCTACTGACCCCCAGATAACTAAATAAATCCCAGTTTGTAGTCATAGAACTAAGTCCTAGTTTGTATCTGTACAAATGCCTGCTGAGGATGGATACAAGGAATTCAAAATAATTCAACTGTTAAATCCCCATATCTTAGTGGAATAAAAGTAGGAACCAACAGTCTAGCTCACATACCTCCCGCCCCTCCTTGCCCCCTGCCAGAGTGATACATTATTCATTTTCTTTGCTGGATTCATGTTTTGGTTTTGTTTTTCTTTGGGGGACGTTTATGCAGGCTGTAGGGTTTGGAGTCTTGGACCCCAGAGAATGCCATTTACTTATGTCTTTGCATGTGCCTTTGTGATATGTATCTGATAATTTTATGCTAGTCAGATCTCCCATTTGGATAAGGTGGCAACATCCAGCAAGTTGTAAGTCCCTGAGATGGCATTTCTGCCGTTCTTTTCCGTACATTTCCTGCAGAAATCTTTTAAATCATGTTCACAATAAGGCTTAAAATTACTGCTTTCTCAAGGAAAGGGGATATAATCCAGGGGGTTTATAAACTGCATTTGATAGAAATCTTTGGAGAGAAAATAAAAATCAGTTCATTTTAATGATTGGCAATCAAAAAAGATAAACCGTCATTAAATTCTAAGAAGACCTGGTATATTGAGTCTGAAAAAAAAAAAAGCCCACACAAACTACCTTATAGATGCAGAGCTGAATAATGTATTGTAGGTTCTTTCTTTTTCAGTCAATCATCCTGAACATATTAGCCCCAGGTTGCTGGAAATCAAAATAATGGCATGGTGATTGTTAAGGGACCATGTTATATAAGGATGTTCTGATATTTAAATGAATACTTCACTTCTTGTTTCTGAAAGTGAATGTTGGTAAGTTGGTTTTGAATATGTTTTGAATATTTTAATAGAACTGGATTCTATCGAGGAGGAAATAAAAGTATCTCTGTGGTAGGTGCCACAGTTCTACTCCTTGGTTGTAAACCTTCCCAGTAGCATCAGCTCAAAACATATTCTCATTGAAATAAATTTTATTTTAATGTTCTAACATGCTGATTATGGAAAGATAGTGTAGGAATTCAACCTAAGGGCTCGGTCTGGCAGGGAGAAAAATGTAGCCTGTGTTTTTTTGTTAAAAAATAAAAAAAGGTTATCTGTTGTGGGAGACAAATTAGCACTAATCAAATATAGGGTCTAAGAGGAGACCAAATGTGAGGTCACACAGGCCCCAAGGTCTTCTTAGAAGTGACTCATGACTCATTTCAAGTGACAGGGAACAGGTCTAGGGAGACCAGAGAGAGAGAATGTGAATGAGGCCTAGGTTCAAGTTAACCTTTTTGATATCTATGAAAAATTACTAAGCAGAATAATCACATGAACAATCACATAAAATGCTATCTTTACTTAACTGAATCAAGTGCTTTGAGATCCTCACGCAGTAGCCATTTCTGGAGATGTAAATTCGAATGACAATTACAAATCAGTTTCATCTTTTCATCAAATCGGACCATAGAAGAATTGTGTAAGTTATTTGAAAGTAGTTAAATTCCTAATTTAAAGCTTTCGATTTGGGGTTGGCAAATGTTTTCTAACTGGATCACAAATATTTTAAGCCTTGCAGCTGCACAGCTCTCTGCCACAGGTATTCAACTTCACTGTTTTAGTACAAAAGCAGCCACAAACAATATGTGAATTATTGAGTGTGACTGTGTTGCAATAGCACATTATTTGTGGACACTGAAATTTAGACTTCATGTAATTTTCACGTGTCACAAAATATTCCTTTGATTTTTTTCAACCATTTAAGAAAATGTAAAACCATTGTTAGTTTTCGAGATCATACAAAAACAGACTGTCGATCAGATTTGACCAGCCAGCAGTAATTTGCCAACCGTTGTGTTAGATAATTCAAGGTAATTACTAATTCAAGCTGTTTTCCACAATAGTGTAAATATTTTCCTGTAGTTTCTTTCAAAAATAATTTCTAAAAAAAAGTGTGTGATTTTTTTTTAAGGGACAGCTTGTTATCCCCCCCAAAATACTTGGCCATCAACAATTCTTTCTTTCTTTGCCACCAGCCTGATTTGTCAGGAGTAAGTGCTACTACTCTGTGCTATGTTCTCTGAAATTTCAATACTAGAAACATATTTATTTGGTTTCATGTTAAAATGCAAATATCATGTTTTCCAATGAACTACTCCTAAAGGTACAATAGAAAGAATGGACACCCTGAGTCTAGGAGCATAGCTTCAGGCTGGCGACTGACAGCTAAATTTTCTCTGAAATCTAGTGTTTTATCTTAAAATATTATGTTATTTCTGCATTCTATTTTGCTATATATCTATGTTTAGTTTAACATATACAACCTGACTAATTTACTTCCTCTACCCACAACCTTTGACTAGACTAGAAGTCTAGTACTCCTAGACTTCTTGGATCAGCGTACCCCAGAGGGCTGGACACACTACAGGCTGAGAAATGCAGCATTGACTCAAACCGGCTGTGCATCAGTCTGAATGCAGTGGTTCTCTGAGCATGCTTTCTTTAATGGTGAAAGGAGAAGTACATATGAGAATCCTGCTTCTCTTATATGGTGACCAGAATGGCCCAAGTCCCTAGCTCAAGGTGGTAGGATGGCATGATCAAGATCTTTGAAGACAGATGACATGGGTTTAAATTTTGACCATTCCATGTATAGGTGGGCTAACTACTGAATTAAGTTTCCTTGTCTGAAAAATGAAGGAAGATTACTTATGGTTCTTTGGTTATAAGCCAGAGACTCTGGCTAATATAATCCAAGGAGGATAAAGTAGATGGCTACTGGAAGGCATACAGAAATAAAGGAAATATTAAAATACCTGATTGAAGGAAGTTAGAAACCAGAGAAACAGGCAATCACTGTTCCAGGGCTGATGCTGTGAATAAGGAGCCATCTATCTCCATCTGCCTGGGACAGACCTGGTTTATACCTGCTGTGTTGGCATAGTTATTCAAAGCTCCCTTTTCACTCTTCAAAGTAGCTTTGTTTACAAGGCAAATTACACTGTCACCCTAAAGGACTCAATAGTTTAATATCACTTGCGACTGAGAGTTGGTTTTGATCTTCCTTAAACACTTCAAAACCTGGTTTTGTTCACTGCTGCCCAAACCAATCCTTGTACTCCAGTATCAAATCTAGATTGTTCCAGAGCCACCTAGTAGGTTCTGGTTGAACTATCCACTAGGAGTGAAGAGATTTCAGGTCTCACTCAAGTCACTCTGCTCCTGCTAGTCTGGGAAAGGGATTAGACAGGAGAGTTCCATTGTATTTTGACATTTGCCATTATCCCTGACACTCCTTAGTCTATCACCCTCCAGAGTTACCTTCTTTGGTTAAATCTTCATACTGTCACAGGAGATGGCATTCTGAAACACGTTTCTCTCTCAAATCCTCTTTGACTGCCCATTTAGTTAGAAGGAGAATAAAATTTAGCTTGACAAACAAAACCCTTGAAGGCCTAGCTCTTCTTTTTATCTGTATCTTTCTTCACATCCCTCCATGTACCCTATCCTGTTGATTTAGCTACTTGCAGTCCCTCTGCTGTGCCAGACACTCAGGTGTTTGTGGCTGGGCACATACTGTTCCCTCTGCCCAAAATGTTTTGTACAGTAGCAATGGGCTGATTTTTCCTTCCAGGAGTTGGGAAGCAGTTCCCTGGGTTCCTTCCAGGGAAGCAGGGGTTGGCTTTCTTCTCTAGCCCTCCTTTCTCTTCTAAGTTAGCTATTACTTTATCTTGATCCCATAATTCCCTAAGTACACTTCAATCCTAAAATTTAAGTCCCTGAATTTTATTTAATAGTTTTCTTGTCTGACTCCCTCACTAGGTTATTGGCTTCTAGGAGACAGAGACCATAACTTTCACCTTTGCAAAAGTGGAATAGTCTGTAGCAGCCAAGTGATAGTTGGATGAATGAATAAACAGACTACATGAGAAAGGAGGGTTATCTATGGAAGAAAAAAAAATGTAACCCTGCAGATAATGGCAATCGTGACTTCAGTAAGACAGGAAACTATATAGAAGAGATTCTGATTTTATCTAAATTTATGTGAGATCAAATCAGTGTGAGTCTTTATGTCTCAGTGACAGCTGCCTATTCCACCATGGTGAAAAAAGGGGTTTTCTGTAGCTAGAAAAGAAGGTTTTACTTTGTTGTCATCAATGAACATTTCTTATTTTCTGAATACAGGCGTTACCACAATGGTCAGCATCTCTGGTTTCTCTAGGAACTCTCTTAGTTAAATTGAATACAGCTCAGAGTACTCAGAGAGCTTACAGAATAGAAATTAGTGATCATTGACTAATTGTGGATGGCTTATGTAGTCCAGGAAGATTGAACATATTTAAATGATGAACATATTTAAATGAATTTTAAAAATAGTCAGAAGGTGGACTTCCCAACCCATGGACTTTTTAGGTGGATGCTCCCAAAAGGCCAAAAAAGATTAAGTGGGTTATTTGTGAGTGTATAGTGGATCCACTGGGTTCCTCATGATCAGTACTCTTATGGGAGTCAGTTGGACCATGCAAATCTATTTGTAGTATAGCCTCTCTTTAGAAAGAACATCTAGTCTATTGTTTGTTTGCACATCTGTCTCCTCTACTAGATAAATAATTTTATATACATTTGAATTCTTGGTTTCTAACACAGAACCTGGCACATTGTGATCACTGAGTTGTTGCTGAATGAATAGACAGACATGTGAAGGGAAAAAAAAATCAGAATGAGTCAAAATAGAGTATGGCCATCAAAAAAGTTTTGTGATCCAAGACAGCATTCACAAAAGTGAAGTTTCTACTCAGAGGGGCTTTAGACCCGTTTAATTCTGCCCCAAAAGGATGAGAACAGGAGGGTTGAAATGAATTAGTCACACTCCATGTTAAGAGAAACACTGAAAAGTAGGGAATTTTTTAGAGAAGAATGTCTAGGAGAGTGACAGTCTTGGAAAACACAAGAAGCACAATTTAAAAAACTGGGGCAGTAGTGAAAAATAGGATGTCTACAGAGAGTTCAACTAAAAGTCTACAACAATATTAAGTGAGAACAAAAGGGAAAGTCCCTGGAACAGAAGGCACACAGTCCATACCAGGAAGTCTGGGTGGTTGTGGACCACAGATCAAACGAGCGTCAACTGGACTAGAAACTGACTCCAAAGACATTCACCAGAACATTAACAGTGGCTATCCCTGATGATGGGAGATATGGTTTGTTGTTGTTGTTGTTGTTGTTGTTTGTTTTTGTTTGTTTTGTTTCAAATTCTTCAATAATGATTTAGCATTAGATGTGTGTGTGTGTGGGGGGGTACTATGCATAGGTTTGTTTTTCTTCATTAAAAACAAAACAGAAGAAACAGGGAATTCTTTGTGTGAAAAAGACTTAGGGGTAGGGGAGCAGTTGGGAGAATTATTTCCAAATATTTATTGGGTCATGATGTGGAAAAGAGATTAAAATTATTCTGCATGGTTTAGTTAGGACCACTTAAGGAAAAGCTAGAGGAAAATGCATTTTAGCTCATAGTAAGTATGTATTATGGTTCTGTAATGTTAAAAGATACTTTCTAATAAAAGGCAACTTCATGACTCTTGTATAATTAAAGTGAACATGTGTTAAAAATTTCCTTAATTCATCAATGAGGGAACTGGTGTGATGTTACAACCAGTTCAAAGGCAACTCCAAAGAGCAAACAAATTTAGATTTGTAAAATAGCTCCCTTTGAATCAGAATCAGGTAAGGCATAATTTTCCACTGAATCACAAAATTTTCTCTAGAGTCTTCCTTTTTGATTAAAAATAGTGTCAAAGAGAGATTATACTTGATTAGCACTTATGGAATGTGGTGCCTCCTGGTACTGTGTATTGTTTTCCAGTACAGATGATCTAGAAGTGACTGAATGATTATATGCTGGGTATATTGTAGAAACCACTTATTCATATGATAGTTTGTTTGCCTAAGTGACTATTAAGATACCTAACAACCCTGGGGCACCTGAGTGACTCAGTGTCTTAAGTGACTGACTTCAGCTCAGGCCATGATCTTGTGGTCTGTGAGTTTGAGCCCTGTGTCAGGCTCTGTACTAACAGCTCAGAGCCTGCAGCCTGCTTTGGATTCTGTGTCTCCCTCTGTGTCTGCCCCTATCCTGCTCATGCTCTGTATTCTCTTTCTCTCAAAAATAAATAAATATTAAAAAATCTTAAAAAAAAAAAGATACCTAGCAACTCTCAATTTCTAAGATCTTACCTCACCATCTAAGGAGCCAGATCCTGAATCAGAAGCAGTCAGGTCCTGAAGAAGAATCGCTTATAGCTAGGTCTTTTTATAAATTCAAGTTCTTTGTAATACAACCCAACTTCTCTTTCCCAACTAATGCAGTTTTCCCTGTTTTATACCAGGCCTTGAGAGTCTACCTGGGTTTTGAATTCTAGCTCTTACTTTTGGGTCTGACTTTCTGGGTCTGACTTTTACCAACCAACATCTTTTTCTGTCTTAGTACTCTCGACTCAGAAAAAAATAAGTGTAGAGAATAACAATATGCATTGGGGCGCCTGGGTGGCTTCGTCAGCTAAATGTTTGACTTCGGCTCAGTTCATGATCTCAAAGTTGGCAAATTAGAGCCCCACTTCAGGCTCTCTGCTGTCAGCACAAAATCCACTTTGGATCCTCTGTCCCCCTCTCTGTCTGCCCCTCCCCAACTCAATCTGGATCTCTCTTTCTCTCTCAAAATAAATAAATAAACTTAAAAAAAATAACAGTATGTGGACTGTTATAGGTTAGTGTAGCTTCTTCCCTCCACAGAAAAAGAAAAGTTGAGGGGAAAAAAGAAAGAAATGTCCCAGTACCTCAGAATATGGCCTTATTTGGAAGTAGCATCAATGCCTCTGTAATTAGTTACATGAGGTCATAGTGGAGTAGGGTGGGCACCTAATCCGACATGCCCGTTGTTGTTAGAAGGTGCCCATGTGAAGACAGTGACACACAGGGAGAATGCCAAGTGAAAATGAAGGCAGAGATTGAGGTAACGCAGCCACAAACCCAGGGTTGCCAAAGATTGTGGGCAAACCACCAGAAACACAGAAGGATTCCCTTGCAGGAGACCATGGCCCCACCGACAGGATTTTGGACTTCCAGCCTCCAGAGCTGTGAAACAAATTTCTGGTTGTTTAAGCCATCCAGCTTGCAATGCTTTGTTATAGCTGCCCTAGGAAACTAATACAGGGACCCAGCAAACTTCCCTGCCATGAGCTGGCTCTGTACCTCATTCTAAATGTGTACATCATTCTATGTGTGTGTTGTACACATACATTACCCGCCAAATATGAGGCACTCAACAAATAGTAGTTCTTCCTCACCATTTTTTAAATCTTAGTTCCTTTAATTCATAAATGAAGTGACTATAGTGCCCTATTATGCAAGAGCATCATTTGGAATCACAGCTGAGTTTAAATCCCAGTTCCATCACTAGCTAGTTTTTCTCTCTGAGCTTTAGTCTTCATATATATATATAAACTGGATGATAAAACCGTCTTTCTGCTCAGAGTAAAGATGAAAAGCCATGGCTGCAGATCATTTGTGACATGGTAAGCACCCAATACTTAGTAACTCATAATTTTATTCTTCCTGCGTGATTATTCTTATTATATTAGTTCTTCATGACTTTCGTTGCTGCTGGAGTTTTTAATTGTTACATTTGCTCAAACAATTGAATTGATGATCATTGCATATAAATTATAAAAATCTGACTTACTTTAAAATTCTCTTTATATCTTGGATGTTTTGAGGCTTGAAAAATTAGCACTTCCCACTTTTATTTTAAAATTGTTACTAATTTTAGAGGACTATTAATCCCCCATGTTTATGACTCACCAATTCATCATCAACACGATACCTTTTAAAGCAATATGTGAGTCAGGAGAAACATGAACCAAGCACCTTAGAGTAAGTATTTGGGGGTGGGGAGATGATTGTATTGGAGGTGGAGGAAGGGTGTCTAGGTTTATTTTTCTTCTGAAAAGTGGAGGCTAAAAAGTTTTGCTGAAGTTAAAGATATTTGTGCATGTGTTTGGAGTTTGATTCATTAATTTTCATTGTATTTTAAACTTAGTTTTTCAAGCTTTCCTCACTTTACTGTCACTGGATCTATCAGCAGAAATGCCAAACAACACTGCCATGGCCTTAATTGTTTTTGATTTATTTAGCTTTTCTCTCTCCCTGCCATCATTACCTAAACAGTTAATTCTATATATGTGTCTATCAGAGATAGTGCAAATGGTTCTGGAAATTACCCTAGCTGAGAACTTTACCAGACTGTAGATGCCTCCAGGGCAAAAGCCTCTGAGCCAGTGACAGGAATTACAGAAAGGACCATTTTAAATATATAATTTGAAAAAAATCACTGACTGTGGGCATAGAGAGTAAAATCAGTCTTATTTACCTCCATCTTAACTGAATATATTCGTTTAAGTGAAGGA
The DNA here is from genome assembly GCF_027475565.1 of Acinonyx jubatus. Lineage (NCBI taxonomy): Eukaryota > Metazoa > Chordata > Mammalia > Carnivora > Felidae > Acinonyx > Acinonyx jubatus. The sequence goes on from NC_069388.1 coordinate 94,133,359, forward strand.
AGATGATCCCATGTCATACAGAAAAAGATATATTATATTGACTCTATAAGAGGTAATAAGTTTATAAATATAAATATAAGTAATTATTTTAATTTAATTAATTTTAATTTAATTATTTTAAGAATATGCAATTTTCCTTTTTAAATGTGAACACCCAAAGCAGTTTAATTTAACTGTCAGAAACATTTATTCAGGAGTACCTGGGTAGCTCAGTCAGCTAAGCATCTGACTCTTGATTTTGGCTTAGGTCATGATCTCACGGTTCATGAGTTTGAGCCCCACATTGGCTATCTGATCCCAGTACAGTGTCCGCTTCGGATCCTCTGACCCCTCTCTCTCTGCCCCTCCCCACTCATTCTCTCTCTCTCTCTCTCTCTCTCTCTCTCTCTCTCTCTTGCTCTCTCTCAAAAATAAACATTAAAAAAGAAATATTTATTCAAATTAAATCCATATTGCCCATACCCCACTCTTCTATAAGTAATGCCGCTAGGAATTAGGGAAGATCCACAGGAATGTCATTTCCTACCTCCTTTTCATCACCTTTTTCCCTCCTAATGCAAACATGTGCTGACTGTTGATCCATACCTTCAGGTAGCAAATTCTATAGCTGTGGAAGCCTAAAGAATGGAGCCCGGTAGTAAGCTCTGGAAGTAAATCTCTCTTTAAGCACTTAAAGAGTGGAATTGGAAGGCAGAAGGCCACGGGGAATGGCTCCCCACTAAGTTACTATGTGCATACACAGCAGAGTGAAGAGAATCCATGGGTGGGGGTGTGGTTAAATGTTTATACCCACTTAGGTATTCTTGTGTGCATGAATGTACATGTGCAGTGCTGAGAACTAGGGAACATGACCTTGTCATTCACCAGGCACACACTGAACAGCTAAACTGTGTGAGGCACAGGAGAGTTGAAGACAGTAAGGAAATTCTCCTTTGAAACTGATTTTCTGAAATACCAAATTAGCCATATTTCTGTGTGGGAGATGAATCTACCTGTAATGGGGATAAGAAGACAAGAAGCTAGTTCCCTTCAGAGCTCCAGAAATCTCAAAGAGAATCTTTTTCATGGTCAATATCAATATCCCCTCTTTCTTGAGCTCTATATCTACTGAACAGTATGGCTGTGCCCATGGGGAGAGATCATACAGAATTCCCCATGGCAAAAGATGAGCTTTCTTCTGTTTCTCCTAGTACGCTGAAACGGCTGGTTGTAGGCAGAATTCTGAGATGGAACTCAAGATTTCTGTTCCCTGGTGTGTATACCCTGTATAATGCTCTCCTACTGAGTGTGGGAAGGACTTATGAATATAATTTGGTAGTCACTCCTTTGATTATGTTATGCTATCATGTCATATAAAACTCCATCTGAGCAGAAAGTAAGAGAGACAGAGACTGACTCTCTTGCTGGTCTTAAAGGAACATGTACGGAGAGGGCCATAGAACAGAAAATATTGGGAGACCTCTAAGAGCTAAGAATGGCCCCTGGTTGACAGCCACCAAAAAAGTGAAAAGAAAGTGTAGAAAGTGTATACTTTTAAAAGTATAGAACCTTAGTTTTACAAATGGAAGGAATTGAATTCTGCCAAAAACTAGTGAGCATGGAATAGGCCTCAGATGGGATCAGACCCCAACTGATACATTAATTTCAGCCAGGTGAAACCCTGAGCAGAGAGACCACCTGCCCTGTGGTGAACTCCTAACCTATGGAAACTGTTAGATAATCAATATGTGATACTTTAAGCCACTATTTTTGTGCTTATTTGTTATGCACAAAATGATTTCCAGGTATGGGATATCCATTCTGAGTAAATTGATAAGCAAGAAGAACATACTGTGTACAACCATATCACCAAATTATCTTTGTTCAGGTAATTCACAAAATATTTCTCCCCTTCCTATTAGCATAGCCATTCACAAAGCAGTGGCAGGCTTTATTGGTTGGACATTGCTATGGTCTACATGACTTAATAGATTAGTCTCCCTGAGCTTTTGCCGACTTAGTAGAGCAATTATTTTGTGTAATAACTTGTGACTGACAAATACCTATTGTTCCATACTTTTGTTAGATGTCCTAATAAGTTATTTTCAGAAGGCAAATTACAGGCTCATATTTTTCCCCCTCAAAAAGAACCTTGATCTTGAAGCTTCTCTTTTCTCATGCCACTCCCACCTTTCCCCCAAATGTGTATTCTAAGGGATTCTTTCAGTATATTGCTTATTTAGAGTGAATGTATAGAGATGCTTTTTTATGTGGGTGGGGAAGAGAAGAGAAGATCATCTAGTAAAAATTTCCTGTTGATTTCCCATCTAAGTGGATCTTACTCAGACAAATGGACATTGCTGAGGACACTCTGATATGCCTGCTGACATTTCAACACCCCATACCCCATGCCTCATCTCTCTCTTAAGTGGGAACATGTTTTCACTGACTTCTTGATGTATTTGAATTAATGTTTTCCACAGCATTCCATATATGTCTATAGATTTGTGGGTATGAATTTTATGTGTGTAACACTTTTCTTGCTAAATAGCAAGTTTCTTTTGTTTATTTTTTGATGTTGTTTTTTGTTTTGTTTAATCTCTTGGGGCGGTGGTGAGGAGAATTGGCTTCTGACTTATGGACCTATATTTACAGCTGTCTGAAGCATATAAATTCACATGTTAAAGGAACACCTTTCCAATCTTTCAGGCCACTCAGTCAGTTTACATTAAGACATAAGCCAAAAACTCCTAAAATAAAGGTGTCCATCAAGCAGAAAGTTACGTGATTTTTTAATTGCCTTCTCTGTACATTGAGTGATGTCTATGTGGAACAATTTTTTAAGAGTGCTGAGAAGGACTGTCTCCCAAATAGTTCCCTTTTCTGTCTCTTTACTGATAGCCAATATTCTCTGATTATATAATGATTCCTCTGACTTCTGTATAATTGGAAGTAAGTGTGGGGAAGGTATAACCCAGTATAAACCCAGTTTGAGAAACTAAACCAAGTCACCATATTTTACAACTATAAAGGGCACAGTTCTTACATTATTCTATGTGAATAGTGCCCCCTGGTGCTGTGAACCATCTATGCTGCAATGAATTTAACAGATATAATCTCAGGATTGTTTTTTTTTTTTTTCTTTAAAGTAGTTTGCACATTAATCTAGTTTAAAAAAAATCATATGATTCAGTTGACTTCTTTCAATCTTCATGTTTTCATGGAAATGATATTATCAGTTCATCTCTTGAGAGTACGGTTGAAAGAGGATATATGGGAATGGACTCCAGGAGAAGATACAGGAAGAAGAGAAAAGTTTAACTTTTTCACCTTTTCTTGAGAACTCTCCAAGTACTCCATTCAACATCTCTCCACCATTATCTACCCACTCTTCCATCCATCCATTATTTATCCATCCATCTACTCACGCATCCACCCACCCAGCCATTCATCCTTCATCCCTTCCTCTATATATCCACTGACCCAAGAAATAATGGCTAAGTGTCTGTCATTTGCCAAACATTAATGAGTGATTCAGTAGCCATTGTGAATTTCTTTACATAATACCTCAATGGTGCAGAGGGAAGGAGAACTATTAAAACTTGACCATTGCCTGTCATTTAAAGATTAGAGACTGAGCTGCCAAACCTTTGAAAATACATCCAAACCTTTGAAAATAGCTTTTGCAATTGTGCCCCCTACTCTTTATTTCTTCATAGGATAATGAAAGGGTCCCAGACTCAGTGCTATTGGGCACAAGTGCACAAACTATAGCCACAAGGTATGCAATGTGGCATTCCTACACACTTCAGGAGCTTTGTCTTACAATATAAATTTGTTTGTATCTTTTCCCTTCATAAGCTACTTTCCACTAAAACTTAAAGTTTATTCTCTGCTCCAGGAGGCTTATTTTATAACAAGGTTAGATAATTTTTCTCTCTTCTTTTTCTTTTTTTTATTTATTTATTTATTTATTTATTTATTTATTTATTTATTTATTTATTTATAGGTAAGAGGAGTGAATGTCTCTATTCTGAGTCAGATTCATTTTGATTCCTTCTCTCCAAGATGAATTCAAATGTAATGAATCTCATAAGCCAGACAGGGATTTTTGTTAAATACCACATCCTCTATTTCAGTTTAGTCTTCTACTTAATGGAAAACTGAATAGGTCCAAAGATTGCAATTCCTGCTTTATTTGGAGTAATGCCGATATAAAGATCAATTACATCTTGATTATTATATCCCTTACACACTTGATTGCTTAGGCCAGTATTAGTCCCATTATTTGAAGCAATCAGAATGCTTTCACCATCTCAGAAAGAGAATAGCTTGGTTCTGCACAATCAAAAATATGTCATTGTTACTCTCCCCTTCTGAAAGATAGAGCCATATTCTTTTGACCAGATAACTGAAATGAGAAAACCGGACATTGTGTTATTAACTAATCCCCTAGGCATTTGCTATAGAATTAAGTATGACACATTGAAAGACATAGTTAGAGAACTGCTTTAGTTCTCTGCCAGCTCAAGGACATAAACAATATGAACTGGGGCTAGAAACTCCCTAAAGAATTGATGGGAGAGAAATTCATTAAATAAGGTAAAATGGGGGGGGGGAACTGCAATATCATCCATTTAAAATGCTCTCATAAAGTTGTATCTTGGTGTCTCCAAGAAAGCAGCCCTAAGTCAAGGGTTTGGGTGTTAGGGATTTATTATGAAAGTGCTTTCAGTAGGAACCCCTAAGGGAGTGGTGAAAGCAGAACAAGAGAGCAGAAAAGGACAAGCAAACGTGTACAGCCTGGCCCTGAAAGAAACCTCTGAAGCATGTTACACCAGACTATCCCTAGAGGGTTATAGGTGCCAACCATATAGAAGATGAGTGAAGAACACATCACGCTTGGAAAGGAATCTGTGGTGACTTGGATGGGGTACCACCAATGTCCACTGCACTCAAATACTGAACTCAAGACTGGAGAGCTTTGTTAGAGGTTGGTTTCTGTGAAATCGTCTGCTTTGTCAAAACTCATTTTCTTCTGGGGCCCTTTAGAATAGTAGTACAAAAGAAAGCATGTCTGTGGAGTTGGAGACACCTAGGTTTGAATCCTAACCCATCATTTACTAGCAAAGAGGAAATGGTCTGCCTAGAGTAAATTGCACTACCCCCAAATACACACATAAGCAAAAGAGCAGTGCCCCTTCTCAGGCACATCTGTTTCCTGTGATGGTTGACATTTGGAACTTTTCCACCATAAGTCATTTAAACCTTGGTTTTTGACTTCTCTCCTCCAGGGATATTTTAATTTTCAAACTTATTTCACATTGCAAAATGATGGGATTTAACCCAATTTAAAAGGATTCCTGGCATCAGAGAAATGGTTACAGCATGCTTATTTGTGGAAACAGAATGTCCTTCGTCTTCCCAGAATCCTCTCTGCAGATGCATCTGCCCACTCAGCCTGCCCACAATGCTGGCCCCGTTTTTACACCCCCTTGGAAGAAAATTCTCCAAGGAAGCCCAAACTCAAAGACAAATTACAAGAAGACATTCCATTTATTTTCATTGTTTTTCTAATCAAGCTCTTGATGTATAATAATAATAATAATAATAATAATTATTATTATTATTATTTTCATTTTTCTTCTCCCATAAAGCTGAATTTCTGTTTGTCCACTGCATTCCCTGATCCTAGAGTATTTGGAAGTTAGAGGCCACAAACCTGCCGTTTGAGTCAGAACCCACTTTACCCCAGGGCCTCTCTGCCGAAGCCCTCCATATGTACCCTGGTGGTTTTGGAGGGAAGGCAAATGTCCCTGTGGGAACCAGGTAGCCAGAAGGAAGGATACAGCACTTCTTGGTCCTCAGTCAGTCATTAAGTCAGCAGGTCAAGAGATTCTGCCAACTGCAAAAAGTAGGCATAACAATCTTTCACTCATAAGATATTATAGCTGGAAGAGGTTTTGGATATTATCTTTCCTAATCTACTTATTTCAGAGAGGAGTGGACTGAGCTCATAAAGCCTAAATGTCTTTCTCATGAACACATAGTGTACAGTGCTGGGGCCACTCTTCCATGACACCAATGGTTGCCAAACCTTCATTTGTTTATTTACATTATAACCTTTGTTTTGAACGAGCTCTTCATACAGTGGCAGGAGCTGACATGTATGTAGCAGGGGATAGGGAGACTGGAATCCTCTCTGCCTCGTTTTCTCTATGTTGCAGCTCTGTGCCCACCCCACCCCCAAACAAAGCCATTTGGTGGCTTGTAGAGACTTTATCCAGAGCTTTACATCTCTTAATATTGTTTAGAAAGTCCTGCACTCAACACGTTTTCAGCTGGGAAATGCTCCTTCAGAAAGGGAGACCCTGGTCACACAGGTGACTGTCAGAATTGGGTTCAGAGCCTCGTGGGAGGATAAAGGAAGCAGGAGAAAGAAACAACTCATGGCTGATTTGAGCCCAGTTCTTCCAAACATAGAAATTGGAGTCCAGGGAGTAGTTTTCAAGGCCACGTGGAGTTGGCTGACCTGAAATCCGGATGATGGAACAGAGGTGAGGAGCTGGCTTCGAACCGAATAGAAGGAAAGGTAGGGGAATTAAATTCGTTTTCTATGCTGTTTTTATTCCCCCACATTACTATAATTGTTCAAATTGCTACAATCTTCATGGCTTAAAACAATACAAAGTCTTATCAATACAAAGTTTTATCATATCAAAATCTCTATAGGTGCAAAGTCTTAGGTTCTCTGTTCAGGGCTTCATAAGGCTGAAATCCAGGGCCTCACAAGGCTTAAAGGTCCATGTCATTGGTCAAAGAATTCAGTACTTTGTGGTTGTAGAATTGATATTTCTTCTTTCTTGCTGTTCATCAGCCATGGGCCACTCTCAGCCCCCAGAGGTCACTTGCTGCATCCTGCCACATGGCATTCTCTAGAACATGGCAGTTTTTTTCTTCTGTGAGGTCACCAGAAGAGCACGTCTTTTATGTTTTACCTTCTTTGAAAAGACTCAACAGATTATATCAGACTCACCTAGGAAATTTCTTTTTGAGTAGTCAAAATGGACTGATTAACATGGGAGTTATAAACCCATCATATTCACAGATCTCGCCCATTGTCAAGGGAGGGGGATTATACAGGGTGTGGTCATCTCAGAATTATGCCTATATCAGGAATGAAGCAAGAAAAAGTAAGGACAGATTTTTACTTTAAAGCCAGGCTCTACAACATACAACGTATACAGCTTTAGTTAGGGAACTCTCTCTAGGTCTCCTTTATTTCCTACCCGTAAGATGGGGCTAGTAATCACACTTATATCTGAGGACTATGGTGCATATTCAATGGAATTCTACACAAAAGCCCTTAGATCAGTGCCTGGCCTACGGCCAGTGCTTTAATGAATCCCAGCTTTTTAAACAGGTGGCCCATGGCTCACCTTCTGAGAGTCATTGGTACTCTGGTGGATGTATTGGCTAAAGGGTCCAGGATAAGGGCAGAAATAGGAGGTCACAAAGCAGCTCAGAACCTTGTTGAGAGGATATGACTGCCAGGACTGTCATTCCTAATTCCTCAACAAGATGCATTGAGTCCTTGTCAGATGGCATCCTGAGTGGATACCTTATGGAGATTAGATGCAAAGCTCAAGTCTCAGCTCCAAGCCAAAAAAGGAATATCAAAGTTAGCTGGCATTTCCTAATGACAGGAGGTTTGGGTTGAGACCTGGAGGTGAGTAGATTTGGACTGTCAGAGAGGCAGGTAGAAGGTTTTCTGGATAATTAATGTAAAGTAAAGCACTTGGTGTCTCATGCATTGATGGTGACTTATTTTCCTCTTCTCACATCTAGGTAGAAAGTAACTCACATATATTGTGTTAAGATCTTAGTCCATTTTAAAATAAACTAAAGCCTAATTGTCTAAGTGAATACCCTTTAAATCTTCCTATGGTCTCTAATGTGTGTACAGTACAGTTAAAGTGTAAATGCACACCAAGCATGTCAACAGCTGTCACCTCCTTTCCTGAAACTGAAGGCATATGTCTTTCTTACACTGATTCAAAGGCTGTGGGCTAATTCATCAGGGAGGAAGAAGGATGATAAAATAATGGGGTGTGACACCTGAAGTACTTAGTGGTGGGCATGTGCACACTCCAAATGTAGAGGAAGACAATTCAAGTTGTTCCTAAAGTCCAGTAAGCAGTGTGCCTTTCCATTTGTTGCACAAAATGCAACTGCACAACTTTGCAGATATCTTGCTAACTCATTTCCTACCCCACAAATGTTCCTGGATGTGAGAATTTCCAGGTGCTTTCTTTCTTTAGCTGTTTGTGCTATTAAAGTTAGTTAAAAAGTTAACTGTAAGTGCTATACCTTTTTTGAGAATGCTGCAGCTGTTTGAGCCAGTTATAAAAGATCTGTAAAGCAGTCTCAAGGGATATATGGAGGATTTTCATCAGCTAGGTAATTTATAGTTCTGTTTGGTTCCTGCTAGATGTCACGTATTCCCAAAAAAGTGACAACAGCGTCAGCTTCAGCCTTATTATTAGTGCACAACTGAAAACATTTTGGAAACAAAGGCCATCAAAAGACATTCAGTGAGATTTTATAGGCACAACGCATGAACCATTTGCTGAGGAAGAGTTAACATAGAAGCATCAGTGGTCAGTAATGGACTCTATCTCCCCTGAGTGACCAGCAGAGTCAGTCAAACAACTGTTAGCAACTGTTACTGGTTAGAGGAGTCATGGAGGGCTTCCTGGAGGAGGCATTACTCAAGCTGAATCTTTAAAGAATGAGTAGAAGCCTGGTTAAGTGGAAGATGATCCTGGGGAAATTCATTCCATACAGGAATACCAGTGTGAACACAGGTTCCCAGGCAAGATGTAGAGTATTAGGGGGAACTTCCAGCAGTTCAGAGTTGTTGGAGACTGACCTGTGAGGAGGTGAGAAAGGAGTGTGGGGAAGTGCGGCTAAAGAAGAAGGGGGCTGGATAGATCATGACTGGCCTGGTGGGCAACCTTTGGAGTTTGGGTCTTTGCCATGGGCAGTGGGGAATGACTGCAGGGTTTTTTGTCAGGGCAGTGTTAAGAGTAGAACTGCTTTTAAGATGAGTCCTGAGCAGAGTCCAGCTTGTGTGTTATGTGGGACGATGGGACCGGGAGGGGAAAGGCTGGAAACAGGAGGCTCATTAAGAGGCAGCTGTAGTAATACAGGCTGGAGAGGAGCAAATCCTCAGTAGGTATAAAGTGGAAGGGATGGGCAAGAGTTAACACACCTTTTTCATTTGTTTCCCTTTTCTGGAAAGGCCTAGAACATACCGGTTACAAAGATGGGTGCAGAAACCAGACTGCACTGTGTGTGTCCCATCTCCATTACCGTCTGTATGACCAATGCAAACTTCTCGGCCTCTTAGTGTTTTAGTTTCCTCCTCTGTCAATAGAGATGAGAATCATAATCAAACCACACCTGTCAATACACACAAAAGCATAGGGACTAGTTTTGGAAGAGTGGCACATTTTGAGTGTTCAGTATATGTTTGTGATTATTGTTATAAAGAAATCAGGCTGGGAATGTATGGTTCCCAGTCAGAGTCTATGAGTTGGAATTTTTGGATCAGATACTTGTTAGGTTACCATGGCAAGTTAGCCATTCTATGCCTCAGTCTCTCCATCTGCGAACGTGGATAACAGTAATTTTTACCTCCTTGGGTTGCTATAAGGATTAAACTTGGAAATAAGTGTAAGGTACTTAGCAAATGCCTGACATATCAAAAATGTCAATGACTTTTTTTTTAAATCATCATCATCGTCCAGGTGACTCTTTTATTTCTTCCTTTTACTTTTCTTTGCAGGTGGTAAATTGAGAATTAATGTTTATTAGTCATATATAAAATGAAATGTTCCCCGCATACTTTGATTTTTTGTATATATTTAAATTTTCTCATAATATAAACCTACTTAGCCTGCTAAATTAACTGTAATGTTTCAAGAAAAAAATGTATAACAAGTTTGCTAATCTTATAATTTTTTATTTGTGCAGCACCTTTGACCCATGAAAGATGCTGGTGAAAGTAAAAGTGCTAATGTTTTCTTAATTCTGGTTGTAGCTTTATTGAAAAATATCACTTGGCTCTGGTATTTACATAATCAATTTTGTAGGAAATGTCATTGCTATTCTCCAGTAGGGTTGCTCACTGCCAGAAACTGAGGGACAGACTGGAATTTGGCACTTGGGCTGGGTCTTCAAATATTAATGGAGAGTGCTCAATTTATTTCTACTCACATCCATTACTTAGGCAGTATTAAGCACCTACTGTGTTGCCAGCTCTGGGATTAAGTGTGAAGATGGAAATGAATATGCTGTCTAGGTAGGGAAACCCAACTGGTGATGATGGAATGCTGAATGAGCATTATGTCCTCCTGTGATGGCAGACAGGCTAAGCGCTATGATTGCCCAGAGCTGGGGAGACAGGCAGCTCCTGTACCCTAGAGAGGGCCAGACCTGAAGTCAGTCCTGGCAATGAAGGCTTTTTGCCACTTTAGAAAAGACGTTTCCCATCTGGTGGCCTCAGTTTTGTCTTTAGCAAAATGCGGGTGGCACTAAATGATACCCAGCTTGTACATGTGCTGGTTAAATGTGAGGAGGAGACTTTCTAGAAGCTTTCTAAAGAAGTGGGACTTTAGGATTTGAAGACGTGTGTGTGTGTGTGTGTGTGTGTGTGTGTGTGTGTGTGTGTGTGTTTTCATCTTTACCCTACAAAATATGAGCTTTCCCTAGTCTATATTTTGTCTCTGGATCAACTCTGATCAGACTGTGATTGCTAGGTCCTCTCTGGAACAAAGTTCCTTAAACTGAGTTATGGGGGTTATGCTAACAAACTCAAGATTACCATTGTGTATTGTGGTTGAGGAAACCATTGATCTGTGCCCATGATGAGAGCCCATTTCTCTAAGGGACTGATATGTTTCTTTCATACTGCCAAAGGCAAGCATGCATCTGACATGCTTCCCCTTGAATTTGCATGCCAGGAAAATCCAGGCCAGACTGGTAATCCAACATGCTCATGGATGATACTTCCACATTTTAACATTCCTGTTTATTTTCATTTCTTTGATTTTTATTTTTGCATTTTGTTGTTTTTCCATGTTATTGTGTATATGCATCTAATCCATCTTTAATTATCTGAGGATCAAACTGAGCAGCAGTGTGTGGTAAACAGAAGGTTCAGGTGCTGACAAGAATCTGTGCTGGGGACACTGCTCGCTCTTCCATGCTGGAAGTAACCCCTCACGTGGGTATGGAACTTTCCAATTTATAAAGTGGTCCTGGAATTTTCATTACTACCTGTGAAGTGGGTAGGGAAGGTCTTTGCTCATTTTCAGATGTAAATACTGAGGCCTGGGGCATCATGTCATTTGCTGTATGTTTAGGAGCCAGCTTAAATGGGGAAATTTGCCAGCCAAGGTTTAGCAAGAGGAGGTGCACAGTGCCTATTCCCTCATTATCCCTCAGAGAGGTAAGCTGAGGCCAGCACAATACTGATGCCATGCAGTAGTTACCTGGGGGTGAGACACTGTCCTGCTGATGCTCTCTCTTCTTATGGGATAGGTGTAAGAACAAGCTTCTGTAGGGAGTCACCATATTGAGCTCAGGAAAAAAGGCCAATAGGTCTCATCCATTTAAGGAAGTGCTGGGAAATGTCAGCTGTTTGGAACCTGAAAATCCTGGATCCCCCCAGGTGTTTGAAGCCAAGTTCAGTACAGTACTGGAGCCCAAGCCCCTGGGAAAATGGGTGCCATCAGGCCCATGTAGCTCATTGAAGGGTAACACACAGAACACGCTATGTCAATTATTAGATAATCCTATTGTCTCCACATATGGCTAATAATAGGGTTACAGAGCCTGGACTGGAAGCTAGACCTTCTGACCTCAAAGCTAGAATTCTCTCCATTATCACATTAGTTTAGTTATAGGGCTGGGGATATGAAAGCATCAAAAGCAGTAACCCCTGTGGAGTTTCTCAGGACAGAAATAATGGCTTTCTTTGTTTTGCTCATTGCCTTAATCTTTTATTAGATTTGTTGACCCCCATATTTCTTCTCCCCTCCATTCCTGATGACTCTATTGTGAGTGTCTATAGGGCAGTGTCTATGTTCTATTAAGTTTAGTAGCCTGCAGAGTTTACTTTAGTTTACGGTACACAGTAGACATTTAAGAAAAAAATTATTTAGCATATGAATTAAACCCCCTGTTAACTTTTTAAAATGAATGTCTTGGTATGCTTAAATTTCATTTGTGTGTCCAGTTTCTCATTGATCTTTGTTACAAAGCACCAAATTGGATATGTCTTCTGATGACTAAACCCTGTTGAGATGCCCTTCCAATTATCTCAGGAAGTTATTCTCTTCTCTATATTCCCTCTTGCTTCAGACCTCATCATCTTTCATTTGAAATATTATACTATTTTCTACAGTCTTCTTATTGGTTTATCTCTCTCCTATTCCAACTGATCCCATCTTCTACCTTGTATTCCCTTCTAATGGCCTTCCTGTCAGACCCTATAGACATCTGAAGAAGTCTTCACATTTATTCTTCAAGACTCAACAATCAAAGCACCTTGTTGTACACCATATTTACCAGTGATTTTCTAGGTCATCTCCTGAGAGGAGTTGTGGGCTTTTGTTTTTGCTTCTGGATGTCTGCTGTAAAATTGGTCATATTCTCTGCAATTTATTGATGATCTTCAGTTGTAATGGCATTTGGATCATTCAAAATAAATTGACTTCCAGGCAAGAAACCTGAGAAAGAACTTGTAGGGTTCAGGGAAAGAGCATAGGGTTACTATGGCATTAGAGTTACAAAATAAAACAGTAGTCTGGAGCAGGCCACTTTGTCCCTCACTACTTAGCAGATGATTCTGGTGCATATGTTCTTTCTCAGGTATACTCAGAGAAATGAATCTTCTTATGGTTAGTTATATCATTGTTAGCAAAGAGCCGCTGTGTTGTCTTTCCCAGGATGTTTGCATTTTAGTATCATCCCTCACTGTGGAAAGAAAGGCTTTAGTGGCTATTCATAAAATAACTGCAAAGAGTCAGTGAGCAAGTATGGAAGTTTATATGGAAAGCCACAGTTTTTCCTTTGGTTGTCCATCATTTGTTGGAGAGTAAATTAATAAACACCTCTAATATTCATTCCTCCTTTTTATGCCTGCTGAATTCTATGTGAATCTTCAGTACACATCTAGTTGGGCCAGTCTAAGGGCGTAAATGTACTGTACAATCACAGTTTCAGAGATGGAAAGATTTTAGAGATGTCTCTTCAGTGATAAATTTTACCTTGTCTATTAACATTAGTTGCAGGGCTTTGAAGCTTTTTGTCGAAAACAGTTGTGAAGCTATGTCTAGGCACTGCAGCCAAGATGTCATTGTCTGCCAGGGTCATAGGTGCAAAGCACATGTGCTCTTTCTTATACAACTTCTTTCAGTACAGGAAGGGCTTATTTAAACAGATGGTGCTCCTAACACTTTCTTAACACAGTCATGGGTCAAGGCTCTCTATTTTATAACATGAGTTTGTAGCATTGAATATTGACAAAATATGTGTCATTGTCAAACTCCCCAAGATGGGAACATACTAAATAAAATCTGAGTAAGGATTAAAAGGGAAGTTGGAGTCATTTGGTGTTTATAGGTTGCTCAACCTGGTAGAGGGTTGAGTACTGTATTCCTAATACAAATTACAGAATTGTGATCAAGCTTAAATTTAATTCCACGTCTCCTATACCAACTATATATCCATGTCTTTCAGAAACAGAGCATCTATTACAGTCTAGAATGATTTTGCCAAATGGTTTTGTTGAGGGTACATAGGGAGCCATAATGGTGACTTTTGCTCTGGATTAAATTCTCATGTGTTAGGTAATGTTGAAATTAATAATAAAGAGCCTTGGGGAAAAAAATATCCGACCATAACCTCTTAGAGTTCATAACAGTGAAGGAAAAGAAAATAGGGCACAGAACCATACATACAGGAGAGTTCACAAAAGCAAGTTTAAAAATAAAAGTCCAAAGAAAAAAATAGTAATAAATCTGTGGCTGAGGCTGTGGGTTTAGAATACCAACGATTGGACTGTGTTGCTGCGAAGACTTTGAATGGGGGACTATGGGGTAGACATCTTCTGATGAGCTTCTAAGTCATGTACAGAACATGGAAGAAGGTGCTCTTGATTCTTTTCCACCAAGACTCAGGGAACATTTTAAAGTTGTATTTAATTCCAGTTACCATTTCAGAATGACCTGCTTCATTATATACACAGTTTCTGCTTTGGTACATATAAATGGCTATAAATATTTACCTTCATCTTTTTCCATTTATATATTTTTTCCTCTAAAAATCATATTTGTGCACTTATGCCAATGTTTCTTAATCTTTATTTTTTTATTACTGTCCCCTAACGAACTTTTTTAAAATGCTTTTTTCTAATCACCTTCTACATAAAATGTTAATACCACATTTATACTGTATATATATTTGTGCACCATGGTCTTTTGGAAGGCGATGTACCAATGTAATATCTAAGATGTTTTTGCTCCCCCCTCCCAGGAACTAATATTTGCTCCCCTGAGAATGCATGGTTTATGCCACAACTGTTTCCTTCTATAGAGAGCATAGAGATTTGAGCTTTATTCTTGGCATTTTTTTTCTTTCCTTTAACATTTTGTTTTATAACTCCCTTGTCTAGATAAGAGAATATACCTGCATGTGCTCCTTTTTCAGTCAGTTGCAGATGCATCCCTTGCTTTGCAGGATCCTGTGGTTCTTTGAACATAAACCATGATGCCATCTGCATAACTATGAAATTCCTTTGCTCTTCTTTTAAAAACATAAATGTAAAATGAGGGAAAAAAATACTACGATGTGGCTTCTTTTGTTCTTTGAGTTTTCTTCTCAAGACTTAAGTCTTAGAGATACAGCTGAGGTTGCTTTATTTTTCTGACGATGACAGTTACTTAGCTGTGTTTCCACAAATGTTGGTGAGTTCATTCTTGGCAGATACTTCATACCACCTCAGGTGTATGCTCTAGTAAGACAAGGACTCCCATGGGATACTATATCAGCTTTGCATGATTTCTTTCATTTTCTCCAAGAGACAATTTTTTTTTCCCACTGTACAGCTTTGTGTTTATTTCGTTAAAGCTGCGGTTGTGTATCAGGATAAATGAGATTATTCTTCATTAACAAAACACCCTCCAAAATCTCAGTGCCATCATGTCCAATATTGCTGGTTACATACCAAAGGGAAAGAAAGCTCAAGAAGGTCCCACTTTTAGCACAGAAGTAGTAATTATAATTTCCATTCCCAACCCATTAGCCACAACTAGTCATATGGCTCCATCCAACTGTAACAAAGGAGGAAATGCAACCCTAGTGTGCGCTGAAAGAAGAGGGACTCAGATCTTGGTGAGCAGAACTAATGAGGATTCTTGGCTAGTACTAGGATTTTCTCTATGTTTTTTTTTTTCTCTTCTATAAATAGATAGGTGCTCACTCTTCAGTATTTGTAGATTATTTATAATTATCCCATAACACACAGCCTCTCTTTCTTTCTTTGCTCCTGAATCACAGTCATTTTTTTTTCATCAGCTGTTGGCTCCTTGATTTTAGTTTCTCTCTGCCTCTTCATAATCTTTATTTCTGCTTGTTTGTTTGTTTTTGTGATTTTAAACTTGATTTTCTGGCTAGGCTGATGTATTTCTAGCCCGTGTTGGTACACACCCTTGTAAGGTAAGCTAGTTTATGGAGAGAAGTGCCTCAAGACCTTTGGTTTCTCCCGCAGGGAGATCTGTAGCATACATTCTTAGGGAAACTAAAAGCCTTCAAGTATATGAAATGAATCTCATGGTACCCATCATTTCTATATGAACTGCGATTCTTTTTGCTGTCTCCACTTGGAAACTGCTCATTTTCTAGCCCATTCTTATAGGTTTCATAAGATTTCCCCTCCCCAGAGCTGTACCCACTGCTTACACCATCATCAAGAGAATGTTCAGTTCTTCTTTGATAGAAATTTCTCTTCCTGTCTCAGGGCCTCCAGTGTGAAAAAGGAGATAAGATGATAAATTAATTGCTAATGGGACAGAACAAAAGGAAGATTTGACAGTCGCCTCTTTCATACCTTTGGATGGGTCAGAAAAGCATAATAGTACTTCTGACTCCGAAGCTAAAGCCGAGATTCAAAAAAGAGTACCGGGGCCTTAGATAACTTTTTGACACCTCGATGATATTGTCGCCTCTGCATTTCTCTTGAAATTGATTATCTCAAATGCCATGGGCAGACTTTGGAATCTTTTCTCTTGAGCTGCATTAGGGTGAAAAACATTTATCCTTCTCTAATGCTTAAAAGAAACTTTCGTTATGTATTCTATAAGTTTGAAATGTGTTTTCCATTATTCACCACATGAGCTCAGATTTGTAAAGAAACATAGAAACCAAAGACCTAATTTACTCTTTGTTCTGCTTTGTGGAAAACAAAGCAGAAAAGGATAATAGCCAAGGTCTGATGGCTTCAGCTGAAATCAATCGGGGTTTCAGATTCTGGATTGCGTGTGAATGGCAAAAGCCTTGGTATCACTGAAATGCACCTCTATTTCATTTTTATAGTTATGTGCAAAAACATCCCCAAGTCCAGATAAAGGAACAAGATAAGATGTGTTGTCTGTCTGTCTGTCTCTTTGTTTCTAAGGTTTGGCTGTGCTTTCTTCCTTATTGCCTTTCTTTCCACTTTTCTTTTCTATGCCTTCTCTCCCCTCTTTCTTCTTTTTCACTCTGTGCTTTTCAGATTAGGTGTTTGGATGACCTCCTTCTCATTAGAGACAACCAGTGGAATTCATTACACAGAGCATGGTTCCCTAAGGCAGAGTATAGAGCCACTAAGTATAACCTCTCTGGGACAGGAGGGGGCCTGCCTTACTTCCCCTGACACAGACATGTTCAGTCCACACTCAGCTGATAGGCTAATATAAAGTCCCCTTTGGCCACTTTATACCATGAATATCTGGGCAACATTAGAATATTTTCTCAGATCAGAAGCAGAGAGAGTGGACGATCACAGGAAGGTGTTAGACACCTGTTCGAAAGATGCCATTTAGGTAAAAACAGAACTATGTGACCTAAACACAGACTTGGTTCCCATTACTATTTTGTCTTGATTGTACACTTGTGGCAAAGGCAGGGGGGCTCTCTGCAGTGAACTGCCTGCTTGCCTCACCCTCCAAAGCTCTGGCCCTTCCTATGAAAGCTACCCCTCTGGCCCTAACAGCTCCTTAACTATGTCCACGATTAACTCCGGCTGACAGGAGTAGGTCATTTGTCACACACAGCTGAGCAAGTCGCGGGCCCTGAGTGAACATCAGCTTTTCTTTCTCAGGGACGTGGGCACTTTTTTAGTGTGAAGTAAAAGCTGAGAAATATTCATCTTTAATGAAGAGCTTGTTTATACTCTCAGAAAGTAGAATTAACCATTTTTAGTTCCGATCATGCATGTTTTGCTCCCTCTGCAGTCTTTGGAAGTTACCTGCCAAGGACAGAATTTGGTCTCAAGTGAGCAAGAAATACAGACAAATTAGGTGCCAGATTCCACTTGTCTAAAAATGGTAAATTAATAGTCCTTACCTAATGGTGTTCTTTTTACTTGAGTTAAGGCATAACTGAAATTTTCTCTTCCATGTCAAAGCAGAAAGGATTCTTACTTCTTTGCTTTGCCCCTCTCATGGCGGGGTATGCTGAGTTTTGTTTTCAGTAGAAAACCCCTAAGTTCCACTTGCTCTCTTTCTGTCACCCCAGCCCCTTCCCGGAAAACAATCCTCCCTTTAGTCTGAAATTGAAAAGGAAAACCACTTGGTGCTACTCAGGATGGATGGGAACATTTGTTTCTGACCTTCAGCAAAAGAATTCTGTTAGTTAGGCACTATAAATTTGTTTTCTGCGAATGGGAGAGCATAAATGTGCTCTATCAGGATGGAAAAAGCATTTGCACCCAAAACGTGAAACACGCAAAATAAATCGATCAAATTAATTTCTAGCTGTCAGCCCTGGAGGCTCATTTCCCATCAGCCACATCAGGAGGCAAAGGAGCAGTTAACTTGTAATGATTGGGAAAGGTGGGGACCACCGATGCGTTTGCTCATCCGTGATGGCAAAGGATGCTTTCTTTCACATTCCTGAATTTGCTTTATCTGTGATCAAAGTCCTCCACTGCTGCCAGGTGAGTGGGTAAGATGTCCTGAGGCCCACCTGCTTTCTGGCCTGCCACCTCAGTCTTTGGAATTGTCTGTAGGAGTTATTCCTTTGAGTTAAAGAATGACAGGATCACTCACACACCTATTCATTCTCTAACTGCTCAATCACCAGGTAAAGAAAAGATTCCTAGGGGATGGGTAAAGCCAGTTAAGTTTTGTTGAGAAAATTTCTAAAGCTGAGGGTGGCATTGGGGAATTATGCCACAAAAGGGTGCTCAGGTTAAACCTTGGGCCACATAACCCCAAATCATTCATAACACTGAAAGTTTTATGTGTTGCATTAACACTGAGTCACTTTCTGGACAATATTTGGTTTACTCTTGTTGCCTAAAATTGATTCTGGATAGCTACTTTACTGATTTGGGTAACTGAACTATTTTATGATCAGTGTGTATTGCAAAATTTGGCCATCTGCATGGATCACAGTGACCAGATATTTGCCAGAATTCACTTCCATAAAGTAGATTATTTGTAGGGATTACAGGTAAAATACCCTCAGGTGACGGATAGTCAATGAGTGAATTGGTTCTAAAGCAAGGCATTAGAGAATGGTTGAGACAGTGGGGCTAAAAGTGATACACTTCACTTAAAGCTATTGGTATTTAAAGTAAATTTCTCACCTGTGGTTTGATAGTGTAAGACCCCAGTGGATAATTGTAGTGACTCTTGAAGAATGTCTTGTATATTTAGTTTAATGATGAGATATTATTTAGTTAAAAGTAGAGTGAGTTAGTGATCTCTTGGTAAGTATGGAATGTCATGATGGAATAATTGGATCAATCTGGACTTATGATTTTGTAACATCATTTGCCCAATCTGTCAAGTTTTCCCCCTCTTCCTACACCCACAGAAGCACAGATTTTGGTTATGACACAAGGAAGTCTCCAACTGTCCAAGAACATTCCATGCCCTTCTTGTCTTTCTGGATAGAGGATAATAACCCTGCCCTAACACACACACACACACACACACACACACACACACACACACACACACACACTGAATATTGAGCATATATATATTTTTAATATTTTGTTTGTAAGTAATCTCCACACTCCATGTGGGGCTTGAACTGATAACCCCAAGATCAAGAGTTGCATGTTCAACCAACTGATCCAGTCAGGCACCCTAAATATTGGGCATATTGAAATATATGGAAGCTATTCCCAATTGAGTATCTGCCTAAACCTGGGATTCAGTTGGTTCTATTTCCTGCTTGTAATTACTCCTCAGCCTTTAGAAGGTCTATAGGGCTAAGCCTTTTGTTTCTATTGTTGGTAATACTAATAACAGTAGTCATTATCTGGAGTGGAATATTTTGATCAATCATAAAAACACAGTGGATTTTTTTAATTGGATTCTTAAATATCCCTGCCTTGACTATCAATGTGAGTAAATGCCATTTAATTTCAGGAAAAGTTTGGTTTCTGAAATTGAATCTGTAAGCATCTTTTTGTTGATTAAAAAATTCAAAGCTTATTGCAACCATATTCTTTCCTGTTTGGCCTTAGTTCCCAAGACACTAAATATGAATTTGGTATCCAGTATAGGTGATAGACTTAATTTTGAACTTATTCACCCTGGTTATTGTTTATTCCTGGCACTGGATAATTGAGAGAGTAAGATAATTTACTTACTAGTATACATAGGAATTAGTTTTTTCTCTTGAACCCGTAAGCATCATTTGTTGTCACATAGAAGAGAGAAGGGAACTCAAAATTAGTATGTTCTAATGGGGCAGGGGAAAATATGAAAGAAATACCCAAAGGTTGATTTGAGGAGGGATTATACAAAATAGCAGTCTGTATGTGTGCACTTTATAAGATTTATAAAATAGGAGAGCACCTGAGATGGAAAAGAATGTGTGGCTGAGAAGGCTAAGGAAAAGAAAACAAATTAGCATTGGCAAGTCCTAGAGATAACTTTTTGAACACTACCATGCATCATGCTTTGTGCTGATGAAACAGTGAAAGAAAAAAGAATAAAACCCTTGCCAAATACATACTGAAAGAGTAGCAAGATCATTAGATTAGTAGTTGGGGTGCCTGCTTTTGAGTCCTGGCTTGGTCACTAACTAATAGAGCAACTTTGAGAAAATCACACTCTCTGTAGGACTCTATTTCTTCATCTTAACACAAGAGGAAGGGATTAGATGCTCTCTAAATCTCCTTCTAGCTTTAACATTATGAGTCATTTAAAAAGTGCTTCCATATTGCACAAGTATTGGGAACAGTATTGTCACTCCCCAGCATGTGGCCTGACCACAGCTCTGAGCTATAGATAATAATAGGTTGGAACTGATCTCTTGACCTGGTCTGTTCTGACCTCCTCTGGATTCTGTGTCCCAGAAATTTTTATACGTATTCAAAGGGTGACATGTCTGTTTGGTAATGTTTCCTTTAAATTGTAGGAAACAACTACATGCTGGTATATTTCCTGTCCTGCTGAAATAGCACAGTAGTCCCATAGCACAGTAGTCTCAGAATAGCTCTTATGGATTTATCGAAATAACTGAGTCTCAAAAGGCCTAGCTGCTCATCAGACCAGAGACATAAAAGGACAGGTGACACCCAGGAGACCATCCTATGGAATAACACATAGTGTACCACTCTGGAATACTGGCCATGTCTTCCACTGGCCACATTCTCTCTAGGGTGGAGTCTCATTATTGATCCACTATTGCTTAGAAGCCCTTTCCCTTTCACCCCACATAGGAGGACCATCTCCTGTGTTTCCCTGATTCCCTCATTCCTCCTCTAACAGCAATGCTAATGAGATAGAAATTCCAACTGTCACTTTTAAAATTGAGGTGTAAAACCAAGAGGTGTGTTTTTCTGAGTAGCTGGCTGAAAGCTAGTTAGCAAACTCTCAATACCCTCACCCACTCTGGAGGTATAAAGGGATGCACACATAGGGCTGTTGGTATGCTGTGCCAGTCCCTAACTTCAGTAAAGAGAAATGGGCCCTTACAAAGGCACTGGAAAGCTCGATAAATCCTGCATATGCCAGTGGCGAACACAGGTGATTGAGGTCTCACCAAGTTGGGAGACTCTAAAGAGTGGGAATCAGTCTGCAGCAGCTTCCACAGCAGCGAAGCAATAAAATGTTAGTTGCACTGGAACTGGCCTACACTCCCAGAGTTTGTCCATGAATAGGACTGGTATTTCCTGTGGGTTTGAGATTTGGTGTGGAGTGATCCAAGGTCCTATTCAAGATGGCCACTTGGAGAGGAAATAAAACTCAGAGAGAAAACAGCAAGTATTCTAGATTCCTGGAGACTGAAGCTGGGGTAAAGGGCCAGTGTGGAGAAGCTGCATTAGCTACCTCAGCAAACGAAGCCACAGTGACAGAGCCATTGTGAACACCTGCCAAACCCAGACAGAACTTGTGTTGGGGCAGCATCACTGTGTGGTGAGCAAAGGCATTCT
This sequence comes from Acinonyx jubatus, assembly GCF_027475565.1. Lineage (NCBI taxonomy): Eukaryota > Metazoa > Chordata > Mammalia > Carnivora > Felidae > Acinonyx > Acinonyx jubatus. The sequence goes on from NC_069388.1 coordinate 94,155,065, forward strand.
AGCTTCCCCTTTCTCTTCTCTCATCACCTGCCCCACCCTGGAGCCCTTGAAAATTCTTAACAAGTTGGGGGAGCAGGAGCTGAAGCTTCCAAGTGAGGGACCAAAAGAGAAACTAAAAAGTGCCTCCTGATACTTATTATGATACCATCAGGGGGAGGAAAAGAACTTTAAATAAAGTTTAAACTTTAACTTTTACACAGAATTGTATTCGGTAGGTAGACTGATGCCCCACCCTACAAAGATGACTCCGTCTAATCCCTGGCACTTGTGAACATGTTACCTTACATGGCAAAGGGCAACTGAGGTTGTGGATGGAAAAAAGGTTGTTAATTAGTTGACTCTAAAATAAGGAAATTATCCTGGAAATTCCAGGTGGGCCCAATGTAATCACAAGCATCCTTTGCAGTGAAAGAGGGAGGCAGGAAAGTCAGAGTGAGAGTAATGGTGACTTGACTGGATGGTGCTGGTTCTGAAGATGGAAAGGAACCATGAACCAGTCGGAAGCACACAGCCTCTAGAGGATAGAGAAGGTAAGGAAGTGGATTCTCCCTTGGAACCTCTGGAGAAGAACACAGCTTCGCTGACTGCTTGATTGGAGCCCAGTGAGACCCACTGCAGACTTCTGACCTTCAGAAATATAAGATGATAAATTTGTGCTGTTTTAAGCCACTAATTTTGTGGTAATTTGTTACAGCAGCTATAGGAAAGTAATACACTGAATAACTGAATTGTGACTGTATTACTTCAGAATGGCTAGAAAAGTCATGGAGAGGGAAAAAATAGCCCTAGGCAATAAATTAAATGAAGAGAGAAAAAAACAAAAAGTAAAGTTGCTTTAAAAATATATGCCCCAAGACTTGATTGTTTGCCTTAACAATTACATTACTAAATTGTGTTATCTGTTGATCTTTCTGGAAGTTCCCTACAAGGCAGACCTGAAACCTGGGTCCTGTGTTGCTGTCACGTGAGTCGGTCATGCATTCTCTGGGTCTGAATGGAGATAACGTCTGAAGTCCAAATCCAGAGATATTTTGAGGGGCTTCCCTCAGTTGCAGAAATAGTTCCAGTCAGGGTGATGGGTTGTTAATATGAGCCTCTGCTGCTTTGCAAGCGTCCTTGAAACACCGTGCTAAACAGGCAGGTCTCAACGAAGGCTGTATTCTCTTGTGGCAAGAGGATTGAGCTGTGAGTGCATGTAGTGAGGGATGAAGCTGGAGATCCAGTTTGGGGTCAGCTTGGAGAGCTTCAGATACCAGAGGGTATAGGTTGCATTTTTATCTCAGTAATCAGAGTGAGAGTTGGTCAAGATTTGAACTAGGGCAGTGGCAAAGGGATTAGGAAGGAAGCCTACTGCACAGTTTGCAGTTAGAGGTGACAGCATTGGTATTGAAACTGAATAAGACTCTAGTGTTCTATCCCATGTAATTAAGAGACTGGACATGTCGTTACTGAAACTGAGCAGGAGAAAATGGGAGGGGAGCATAATTTTTGGTGGAATCGTACATTTGAGGTGAGTGTGGGCTACCTTTTTGGAGCAATCTGACCAACTCAGAAAACTCCATCAAGAGTGTAAGGAGGAATTCAGAGATTGGGATGATGATTTGGGTATTTTTAATTCAAAATGAAAATAGTCATGAAATGTTGATGAAAGATCATGGGAGTGAATGAGATCATCTAAGAATGTTGAGAATCATCTAGATACCATACCTGTGCAGTAGCAGGAAGAGCTTTTTAATGGAAAAAAAAACATTTATAGCAATCTTGAACATCTCAAGCAGGCTGAATGGGAGAGCAGAATTGAGAGAAATTGGTGAGTAGAAATGAAAGCTGAGGTGTAAACATGACAAAGGCTGAGTAAATATTAGGTTGGTCCCAGTGAGTGGAGAGAGGCAACTTTTAACAGAATCAAAAAGGATGTATAAATCTGAGCTGTAAATGGAGAGGAGAGACTCTGTGAATGACTGGAGCGTGGGAAAGGGAAGCAAAAGGAGGAAAATGTCAGTGATTTGGTGATAATGGCAGGCCTGTGTGAAGAGAAAGTTATAAGGTAGAAGATGGAGCAAGGAAGATAGGCTATGTCAATTCCTATTGCTGAAATTAAACTTAAATGACAGTATTTATGCCACAGCAGGGCTTTTTCTATTGCAGCTGTGAGAGTGTGAAGGGGCTAGCTAGGCTCCAAGGTGAGTTCCCCTCCCCTGTCAGGAGGAGCCAGTGGTGCAGGGACCTGCAGCCAGAAGCTTGCATGTGGGAGAATTTGGTATCTGTTGTATTCTCAACATATTTCATGCTGAGATTAATGTGTGTGTGTGTGGGGGGGGGGGTGGTGCAGTCCCTGCCTTTGACAAGCAGATGATCTAATTGAGAAGGCAAGCTCTCCATGGAGAATAGTTTGAAAATAATCAAGTCTGAGACAATATTTTAAAAATCATATGGTAAGATTTCAGAGTCTCAGGAAGCTCACCGTCGCCTGTGTGGTGTTGGTCGGGGAAGACTTTGTGGATTTTATGGGCTTGAACTTGACCTCTGGCTAGGTAGAGAGAGAGGGAGGTAAGCAAAAGCATAGAATAGGGCCTTTTGATTTTGGCCCTCACAAGTTGCCAATCCCTTCCTATGTTGTCTCAGCCAAAAGTAGCTGCAGGTGGGGACTGCCAGCCTTCAGGAGGAGGGGGAACCACAGAGGAACTGCTGTGGAGAAGGAGTGCAGCACAGTGGGACAAGCACAGGTTTACGAGACAGCCCATGGATTAGCCCCTGGTTCTGAATCTGACCAACTGGGTAATAATGGGAGATGTACTTGAACTTTGAGTTTAGATGTCCTCATCTGTAAAATAGGGGTCAGAAGAGGTACGTTTTGAAAATTGTGTCTTGTGCATTGGCCTCCAAGCACCTTGTTCTCCCGTATCTTGCATCCATAGGTGCATGTTTCTTTACGTAAGAATCTGACTCTATAGGCCTGACCCTGCCTTGTCCCCTTCTCTTCCACTTTATCATCCAAACATTTGCCCAAGTGTTTTCCCCAAAACATCTGTCCAATCATCACTTACCTGCTTAAAGTTCTCACCATTGCCAACATGGAAAGTGAAAGTTCTACTATCTCTAGCGCTGACTTCTATCCCTGTTTGTATTACCTGCTGTCCTTTCCTATACACTCAGTTTTAATGGCCTGCTTCCAACTTCCAAATACCCTAGGCACTTTGGACCTGGCTCACATTATTTTTTTCTCCCTGGAATGCCCTTGCTGTGCTCCCATTCTCTAGTTTTGACTTTACCTTCTCCTCCACCTTAAGATCTGCCATATGCCTGACTTTGGACTTGTATCATTGAAGCAACCCCTGGAAAACCCTGCCCCTACAAGCCCTCTCCCCTTCTCCACTCCAGCTGACATGACTTCTACTGCAGCACATTTTATATTTCACTGTATTTGCTCCTTTCTCCCCTGGCTCATCTGATGACATTGGAGGTTCTGTGAAGGCGGAGATGATGTTGCTTCCTTTTGCTGGACTTCATAGAGCCTACCATAGTGATTCATTATGTTGAGTGAGTGAATGAATGGAGCCAGAGACAAGCAGTGTTCTCTCATTAACACCCTTTCTGGTGGTCCCTGGTTGGCCTGGGACAGAATTACACAGCTGGATTTTCTTTGAGTGCAAGTTTTATCATCTTCTTTCTTTTTACTTAGAGAGTCATGAGACAGGGAGCTAGACAAAGATATGCTTTCAGGCTGAATTTTGCTTTGGAACCCCCACTTGGGAACCCTCTCCTGCCTGTCTTGGCAAGATGAGCTCAGTGCGCTCACAGAAGTGTCCTTGCCTGAGAGCTGGAAACCGGCAAGGCAGGTCCTCAAAGGCTTTGTTTGGGGACTGGATTGGTCAATGCCTTTTCCAATCTGAATGAACTGCATTCATGCTACCCCCTCATGTTTGTGAGGTAAGGGGGAAAATAATAACCTGGTCAAGTTAGGGCAATCTGAATCTTACAGCCCTTGTGTCTGGGTAAACCTCAGAAGCAAGACTGGCCTCAGAAAAGAAAGAAAGGAAAAAAAAAAAAAAAGACTTGTAGCAACTGGGCCTGACTTTGCAGTCTCTTTTCTCCAATCTGCTGTCTACTGTCAATATCCAATTGCCTCCTTTGTGCTTTGTGTTCTCTCTCCTATGGTAGCCTGTTCCTTGGAAAGCATATTTCCTACTAAACGTTTTACTCTAGGGGGGCATTTATCTCCCTTACCATGTCAGCTCTTCATAAATTCCTCTTAAGAAACTGACTTTAAGTTAAAGATGGGAGGCTACCTCCTTGGCTCTTCATTCTCTATGAAGACAATGGCTGCCTTGCCCACTCGCAGGATTACAGGAGGTGCAATAGTGCTGTATATAGTATTAATATTTTATGTGTGTATAGATTATATACACACACGGGGCCTGGAAACAGACTCTAGGTTCAAATCCTGGCTCTGCTCTTACTAGGTTGTGTGATCCAGGCAAGCTACTTACCCTATCTTACCTTGTGGTTTGTCATCTGTAAAGTGAAATAAATTACAGCCTGATTTTGAGGTTTGTGGTGAGTAATAAGTAAGCATCCTGTAGGGGTTTGGAGAATAAGCTTTGGAGTTAGTATGGAGTTCAACCTTGACCTTTCTGCTTATTGTTGTATGACCTTGAGAAGCTACTGAACCACTTTGCCTGTATTTGCTCATCTATAATATGGGAATGATAATAACAGTACCTACCTCTCAGTGTTTTATATAAAGAGAAAATACACATGAAGCTTCCTACGAAAGTGGACAATTAATGCATATTCCAACTCTTGTTATTTCAGTTGTTTTTAGCATTGAGTGAGAAAGTAATTCTGAAAGAGTCTTAAGCACCATACAAGTATCCAGGAATCCCTTGAATGTCAACTCCCCTAAGAATCCTGGAGATAAAGAACTACATGGACTTTTAGCCTCATCTTGTCACTTGTATAACATTAGGGGGGCAGGGAGCGGATAATAAAAGGTGGTCATTGTGTGTGCGCACATCTGCATTTCAGTGGAAAAACGAGCAATGACCCAGTTGGCTTCACTACCCTGAAGGCCCAGGAAAGTGCTTTGAGTGTTACATCACAGGTTTTCACTCCCACCCAGAATATTCATGAATAATGATAGCAGTTAGGCCTCTCTAATTAAAAGTGTTAAAAAAAAAACTCTCAAATGGCTTACTTCTATAGATAAAAAAGTGATGATTTGGACATATATATATATGATATATATATATATATATATCATATATATATATATGATACATATATATTACATTCTATTATATATATGTTTGTTTGTTTGTTTTCCCAAGAAAGCAGAACAGGTACAATGTTGGGGAAATTTCTGTCGGCTAGAGATTGGAAGATTGGGCAAGGTTGGGCCCCACTCTTATTTCTGATTTAGCAGGTCTGGGGGTGGGGGACTTTGAAAATGTACATTTCTAATGAATTCTCAGGTGATGCTGATACTAGCCATAGATTATATCAGTTTTATCTGAAATTTGCCTTATCTTAGGTACTACCTGAGGAATCTTTCAGAGGCAGGAATTGTCAGGCCCTTTGCAGACTTCGAGAATCAAAATCTCCTCTGGTGAGATGCTTAGTCCACATCTAAGAACAAGTATATCAGAATCTGTGAGAGTAGGTCCCAGGTATCAAATTTTTTGTTAATGCTTCTTGGGAGTTTTCAATGTGCATCCAAAGTTAAAAATGACAGAAATCGAGAGACCTGAATCCTGGCCTCTGTTTTATAGCAACTTAACTGCATGACCAAGGGAAAGTTTTCTAAGACCTTTAGAATAAATATTCTTTTTGGTAAAATTAATGGAGATGACGCACATGAGAAAGGGAATTAAGAGTTTGTTTGGATAAATCAGTAATTTTCAACCTTAGTTTTACAACTTGAATCATCTAGGGGATTAAAAAATAAAAATCTTTTTTGTAAGCCCCACTCTAAAATCTCTGTGGTACAGCCTGGACATTGGAATTTTTTTAAATTCTAGATGATTCTAATATGCATCTAAGACTAGAACCATTGGATTAGAAGATCTCTAAAATCCTTTCTGAGTCATGCATCGTTATTCCTATATGAATTGGTCATTTTCTTCCTATAGCCAGTGTCAAATCATTTGCTAAAAAGAGCAGAGACTCAATTTTTGTGTCAAACATCTTCTATCAAGTCGCTTTTCCCATCATGCTTTAGTATTTACTGCCTTGTAGTAGCTCCCTTAATCATAAATCAGGAGTTAACCTTTTGTGGAACACTATTTGACACCTTGGTAACCATTATCCTTATGATGAAAGTTAGGCATCCTATCTCTTATAGAGGAGGACATGCCAACTTAACTCACTTGCCCACCTAGAAGAACTACCGAGTTTCACATCTGATTTTGGTTGCATTATGCCAATACTTTTTGAACTACAATGTGCCTGGGTGTGGGCTGTGATTCAGTAGGTCTAGGACAGACTCAAAATTCTGGTTTTCTAACTACAACCCCCACCCCCCGCCAGGGGATGGCTCTTCTACTTGCCTGTGGACAACGCTTTGAGTAGCAAAGCTCTTTCTTCCCCATATTCTATCACTCTCAAACAGTGAGTCAGACTCCATGCCAAAGAATGGCATTTTTTTGGCATTCTTATGGATCTTAAATGTCCTGGTACATACAAGGTGTATCCTCCACATGCAACATATTTATCCAAAAGAATGCTTTTTTCTTCAAAGTGGACACTTTGGGAGTTTTGCCCATATTCTAGAGACATTGCCTCCAACATGATTTTTGCACTGATTCTTTGTGAATTTTTTTTAAAATCTTGGACATATTCTTTGCAACATTCTTAAACTTAGCAGATTTTAGTCCCTGAGGATATACTGGATCTTTAGAGGAGCTATATCTGGTGAAGTGATGAATGATGTAATAGGGTTTAGGTAAATAAATATAAAGGGATGAGGAATAAAAAGATCCTTGCCTTTGAAGAACATTTTCCCAAGCTCTTTTCTGGTATAAGCATAGACAGCTTCATTGAACAGAGGCAAGGACATCTAGTACTGAAGCACTTGGAACAACTCATTTCCTGGTCTGTAAGCAGACAGACACCAGAAAAGTCTTCATATTTATAACTGTACCATACTCAAGGGGTTAGCAGACTTTTATTCAAAGTGCTAAATACTTTAGGCTTTAGGGGTCACATTGGGTCTTACATTATTTTTCTGTGTGTGTTTTATTGAAGTACAATTGGCATACAATGTTATCTTAGTTTCAGGTGTACAACATAGTGATTCAACAATTTTGCACATTACTCAGCACTCACCATGATAAGTATAGTCACCATCTGTCACCATGCAATGTTATTACAATATTACTGACTCTCTTTCTTATTCTGTACTTTTCAACTGCATGACTTATTTATTTTATAACTGGAAGTTACTACTTCTTAATTTCCTTCATCTATTTTATCCCCCACCCTATTTCCCCTCTGGAAACCACCAGTTCTCTGTATTTAAGTGTCTGTCTGTTCATTTGTTTTGTTTTTAAGATTCTACACCATACATGTGAAATCATACAGTAATTCTCTTTCTCTGGCTGACTTATTTCACTTAGCATAATACCCTCTAGGTCTGTCCGTGTCATAAGTGGCAAGATATTCTTTTTTATGACTGAGTAATATTTCATCGTGTATGGGTGTGTGTGTGTATCACATCTTTATCCATTCATCTATGGATGCACCTTTAGGTTGCTTCCATATCTGGCTATTATAAATAATGTTGCAATGAACACAGAGTGCATACATAGTTTTGAATTAGTATTTTCATTTCTCTTTGGGTAAATACCCAGTAGTGGAATTTCTGGATCCTGTGGTATTTCTATTTTTAGTTTTTTGAGGAACCTCCTGTTTTCCAAAGTGGCTGCACCAATTTACATTCCCACCAACAGTGCATGAGGGTTCCCTTTTTTCTACATCCCCATCAAAACTTATTTCTTATCTTCTTGATACCACCCATTCTGACTGGTGTAAGGTGGTGTCTCATTGTTTTATTTGCATTTCCCTGATGATTCGTGATGTTGAATGTCTTTTAATGTGTCTATTGGCCATCTTTATGTCTTCTTTAGAAAAATGTCCAAGTTCTCTGCCTCTTTTTAATCTAATTATTTGTTTGGTGTTGAGGTGTGTGTATTTAACTACCCTTTTTAAATCTAAAAACCATTCTTAGCTCGAAGATCATATGGAAACAAACCACTAGTTATATTTGGCTTATGGGCATAGTTTGTTACTGCTATTTCATCAGTAAATAATGCCAACTAAAAAATGTACATCTCTGTCCACATAATATTCTGTCATGAAATCATGGGTATGAAGCCATTTGAAAGTTAGAAATTTACTCAGGCTCCAGAGAATGTTAAAATAATAATTGTAATTATAGCTTTCTTAGGTAAGAGCAATTATGTTGATGAAAACCCTCAAACATCTATACAGCTCTCTTTCTCTCCCTTCCTCTATGTGCACACACAATATTATTGGTGTTCCCACAACAAGTGTCCTCGCTATACCTGGATCCCATGGGAAAAAATGCAAAGCTCATTCCAGGCAAAAGGCCACAGTTAAACAGCTAGCCTGGAAAGCACAAAGCTAAATAGAAACAAGATGTATAGAATTTCCTCATTCCTTGCCTCTCTCTGGGACTATTAGTCAGAATACCATCTTTAGCTTTATTTCACACAGCAAATTGAAAGGTCAGGCTGACTGGCCATTCACTCGGACGACTGATTCAGCTAGGAGGGAAAAAAAGTGACCTACTGAGGATGACAGCAAAATGGTTCTTTGTAGGAAGTTGCCAAGCCGAGGCACATTTGAAGGGCATTGTGGGGCTCGGCCTGTTCCTATGAGCGTTGGTTATGAACATAATCATGGCTGGGAGTTGACCTGAGCTTTTGCAGGCACAGCTATTCCTTCCATCTAGACCTGGCCATGGTCTCTTAAGGGACTGCTGATGAAACCAGGATATATCTGGGGTCCAAACCGGGTGATGGTTCTGAAGTATGATGACCACATCTGTTGCCCAACAAGGTGGAAGTGGCTACTTGAAGGTCACCCAAGAAGAACAGGAGTCCCATGTGGCAGAGCCTATTCTGACACAGCTCCCAGGTGATCTGGAGTAACTCTGCTGCTTACTCTCTGGCACAGCTCTGCTCTGATCTTTAAGCAGCATGGATGTGTGTCAGATTTCAGAGATGAGCAAGGCACTGGTACATTTGCACGCATCAGTAGGGGCTTGTGGCCCATTGAAGGAAGGCGCTGTGGAGCACTCAACAAGGGAGTTTCTAGCTTGGAAGAGATTTGTAAAAGCATCGGTTATCAATGAAATGAGGAGACTTTGGCTGGCTGTGTGTGTATCTTGCAGAGAAGAGCTATAAAGACTATAGGTAAGGATGAAAGTGAGAGGGTGTCCCCTGGTAAAAAGATGTTAGTTAGCTAGGTAAAAGCACTCACGGGTATTAAGCAAAGGAGAACTTGTAGCAGGAACAAGAGTATGAAAGAAGGTAAAGAGAGCAGAACTGGGATGAGAATGAACACATGTGTCAGGGTATTGGAGAGTCTGAGGGCTGCTACATGTGGTTGGCTTTGTTGACATTGTCTCATGAGCCTGCAATGCAGCAGACACTGACAGCTCTGTCCCTTCCCTGGTACCTGAGGGACCTGGACTACCATCTAGTCTGGGCATGGCAATGGGTGAGCTTGTCCCTAGGGGAAAGCCCTGGAAAAGGGGAGCTGTATTCTGTACTCACACAAGCTTGGAGACAGACCAAGGGGAGAACTGAAACTTGATAAGAGAATGGGGAGAAAAATTAAATAAGAGGTGTGAAATGAAGAAAGGAAAAGCTGGCAATCAGATGGAGCAAGCAGGTTTGAGGGACCAAGCCTGGAAAGGTTCCAGGAGGCAATGAAAAGAAAGAATGTATGTATAGGTGCCTGAGGGCTGGAAATATATGGCTGTTAAGACTTGGAGCTTCTCTGAAGGTCGTTTTTTCAGTTTCTTCCCTTGTGTGGCTCAGTACTGGAGTCCAGTTATCTCCCATAACCCATTGCTCTAGTCTACTTTGAGCCCTCTAATGCTGTAATAAGACAGGTTGCCAGGAATCTTCCTCAGAACAATGCCCAGTACCTTCTGTTAGCTATACTCTAGGTCTTTGTGTTGAGTTCACTGTGCAGACTGCTGAAGCCCAAGGGGTGGGTAGAGTGGGGGGTGGGTAATGAAAGGCAAAGTGGATATCCAAGACAGATGCAAATTGACCATCTTGGCTAATTCAAAGAAATCCAAAGAATGGAGAGTGATCCTCCTGTTTCAGGAAAGGGTGGTTGAGGAGGCTATGCTGTGAGATAAGCCACATGGAATTATTGACTCTTACTTGCTTCTCTTGACTCTATTCACCAGCAAACCACTTGTGTAAATGCTTGGGGGCAGTGGACAACATCCTTGAGGTCCTTCCAGGTCCTCAGCTCTCCTGTCTCGCCCCATCCCTTTTTTTTCTTTCTTTTGTCTCAAAACTTACTGTTAAGTAGACCTGGGAGGGGCACATGGTTTTGTAGGCTAAGAATGTGAGCCCCTCCCTGATCTACTTGATTTTCTTAATTGCACTTGTGTCATAAATATCATGCCTTTGCCATTTCCTGCTATGCAGATGCTTTGGCATATTTGGCAGGTCTAACAAAATTAGATGGTTGATTCAGCCCAAGTTTTCATCTAAATCAGGAGTTTGCAATCTTCTTTTGTAAAGGTCTAGATAGGAAATATTCATGGCTTGTGTGTATGTGGACTCTGTTGTAACTACTCAACTCTTCCCTTATAGTAAAAAAGCAGTCATGGAGCATATATAAGTGAATGGGTAGGATGTGCTCCAATACTACTTGATTTACTAAAAGAGGTGATCCGAGAAAGGAAAGACAGAAGAAATTTTAGGTAAATATTACAGAGCTTAAAGAAAGGTCATCGTCCTTACATATTTCTCCAACAGCTTGCACAGGGGCCCTGAAGTTTCTACAATGGACATTTTTCCTTAAATTATTAAGGACCTGAACATCTTAATTGGGTTAAGGTGTTATAGTAGGAGGAATATATTAGAGAATATTATATTTTCTCTAGGAGGAGAAAATAATTACCTGAGTGGATAGTTACTTTGATTAATCAATAGCATCCTTTTCCTGGGTAAACTGTGATAAGAGGGAATAGGCCTCATTTGAGGTGGGTACAGGTAGGGCAGAAGGTAGGAAAACATCCAGGATAGGGAAGCTGCCTTGGAACTACATTTAAATGAGAGGGGCATCCCTCCTTTGTTTTTTTTTTTTTTAACATTTATTTATTTTTTGAGAGAGTGAGACAGAGCACAAGTGGAAAAGGGACAGAGAGAGAAGGAGACACAGAATCTGAAGCGGGCTCCAGGCTCTGGGCGAGAGTTCAGCACAGAGCCTGACGTGGGGCTCAAACGCACGAACCGTGACACCATGACCTGAGCTGAAGTCAGACACTTAACCGACTGAGCCACCCAGGCACCCCTTGGAACTACATTTATATCTGCTGTGTGAAAGATCTTGTACAGGGAGCTGTAGGGACCATAAAGATGAATAAAACACAACCATTCTAAAGAAGGTTAAATTTTAATTGAAGATGCATGATATCTGTATGTCTGCATATTTAATTCTGCATGTATGTAATTATCTATCCATCTGCATGTATCACAAGTAATGAATAAAACAATAGTATGTGGTAAGTCATCAATAGTGGTGCAGGCAGTAATCCTGAAGACATTTAGAAGAGTGATCTATTCGCTGGTGTGAATGGGAAGTCTTCAGAGACATGTGGACCATGAATTAAGCTTTGGCCAATTACTAACAATTTAACTGATGGAGGCATCTTCACCACTGCCCCCTATCCCCCCACCCCTCAAAAACAACAACAACAACAAAAAACCCTGAGGCATAAAGTAGAAGTAGGGACTTTTCTCTTTTCAAGTTGGAATTTTGTGCAAAGGGGGCTGAAGTCACACATTCAGTATTGGCTTGGATAGATTCCCTCTGCACTGTGGTTATGGCCTTGATTCCACACTTCACTTGTCATCTTAAAATGTATGACCAAGCTATACAGAGTAGATGCACTTGTTTATTCATCTAGATCTTTGGAAAAATATGTGGGCTTCTGCTAAAAGTCTCCACTGCCAGAGATAGATCCTGGGGCTCTGGGCCCCCTGAGGGAGTCATCTTACATATATGAAGGTCAACATGTTCTATTCACTTGGAAATCAGTTAAGATTACATTTATTACATGGGACTCTGAAAAACCAAATAACAGTGAAAATAATAATTCATTTCCTCAATGAAAGGATGGAGAAAACAGAATCCCAGGAGGCCTTCAGTAATTAAAATGACATTATATTCACTGCATGATTTTAGATAACATATTCTAAATATCTCCTATCCTCTTCACATAGCCACACATTATTGATGAACAGGCATCAAGAAGGCATTAGGTTATATTTTATTGCATTATTTTAAGCCACTGAGGTTTTTATATATGAAAGGTATAGATTTATGCTGATGATTCAGCTATGAAGCAAGCACATCAATTTGTTCATGAATGTGAACTGGTGATTACCTCCATTAAAGTCAACAGGGCAGACTGATCACTTTAATTTGGGCAGAGGCATGCAAACAGCATTTTCAAGTGGTATATGTACCTAAGAACACAGACAAAAGTGCTGTTCTGTATCCCCAAGGAGCCCTAGGAATGCAGATTTGTGTTCTAATAGATTAGAAGCCTAGGCCAGGATACAAAGTGTGGTGGGGTTGGGAAGAAATCGCTGCCTAGCATCATGTGGCAGGATTTTGTACAAGTTTCATTTAGTATTAACTGCTCAATGCTGATTTGATAAAGCTGCAAAAAGGATGGCACAGAGAACATACACTTGTTCCCAATATCAGATCCTAGAACTTGGGGCCCTTCTAGTTATGACCAGGTTATGACAAGTTGAATAGTCCTCTGCTTTATACATATGGAGGGAACCTGGGGGATTTGGTAAATGAAAAAATTGGAATTGAGTATCTGTGATCCCAGCTATGTGCTAGGTGTAGTGAAGTCTTCTGTCCTACAAGAATTCACAGTCTCACTGAGAAAACATGATGTGGCTTTTTTTTTTCATGTTTATTTATTTTTGAGAGAGAGAGAGAGTGCAAGTAGGGAGCAGCAGAGAGAGATGGGGACAAAGGATCTGAAGTGGGTTCTGTGCTGAAAGCAGAGAGCCCAATGTGGGGCTTGAATTCACAAGCTGAGATCATGACCAGAGCGGAAGCCAGTAAAGTGACTTTTACCAGAGCGCAAGTTGGACGCTTAACAACTGAGCCACCCAGGTGGCCAGTAAAGTGACTTTTTAAGCAATGCTGATTTATACTGGTAGAATATAACTGATTTGTAGAATGAAGGTTGGAAAGGTGTTCAGATGATGTGGTTATGGCTGAGAAGGCAAGAAGAAACAGTGTCAGAGTGTGGGATTTGATGCTAGTGACATTGGAGAATTAGCAATTCATTTGTTGTTAGGGGGCTTTCGGCAAGCATTATGGCCACATGTAAGCAAGTTCTGGAACAGTTTGCTTGACCCAGAAAGTCCACTTCTGACGGGAGCAAAAACTGGATGCGTAAAGACGTATGTATGCTACTTTGTTTTTGGTAAAAGCAAACACTGGAAACTCCTTTAAATAAATTCCCTTTTTAAAGGGAATGGACTTACCAAATAATGAAGCAAAAACATTCAAGAATCTTACTAATTATTAAAAAAATAATTACAGGTATATAGAGAATCTGGAAAATATTTGTGATATAAGCTGTGAGCAAGACGCAAGTGGAGATCGCAACTTTAATAAAATTATGCGTAATGAAAGGATAAATTATATGAATGATCATATGTAAAGTAGACATCCCTTTATTTTCTATCACTGCCTCTGTTACTTCCTATGTAGTAATATTAACAATAAGAACTTAATTTTTTTTTTAATTTTTATTTGAGAGACAGAGCACACAGGGGAGAGTGGCAGAGGAAGAGAGAGAGAGAGACAGAGCGGGAGAGGGGGAGAATCCTAAGCAGGCTCCACATTCAATGTGAAGCCCAACTTGGGGCTCAATCCCACAACCTTGGGATCATGACCTGAGCCAAAATCAAGAGTTGGATGCTCAACCAAGTTGACTTAAGTACTCTAGTCATGTTTCATTTCAACCTTATTGCCACTTTTTTGTTATTTTATAGTTCTATTTTATAGTTGAGAAACTCGAGGCTTACAGAGGTAAAGTACCCTGCTCAGCAAGGAAGGACAAGAGTCAAGATGCAAACCCCAAGCTGCCCAACTGCATAGCCCAAGATCCTGACCATTGTATGATGTTAAAAATTAAAATGTATAGAATAATCAAGAGTTCCAGATGCTTTAGAGAGGTCATTAAAGACAGGAGCATAAAAGTACTTCTTACTTCCTTCTGCCCCCCCCCCCCCACCGCAGTGTTGTCTTGCTGTCCCCCAGCTGCCACCCTCTCCTTTGCCATTCTTCCCTGATCACATTATCCCTGTTGGCTGTGCCCTCTAACCTTCAGAACTTAAGTTACTAGCAGTGAAGTTGATAAACTCATCTCAGCCCGAAGCAGCTGCATTTTAAAAGGATTCCATGACATCTCAGCATGAAACAAACATGTTCTGGGACATCCAGACCTTTCAAGCTCTTCTCAAATCAAATTGTGAAGGTGGCCATGAAATATGCTCAGATGTCCATGTCTGTGGAAGTCCATCATCCTCTTAAGGTCAAATCCCTCGTCTTAATATCAGCTCCTGTCTTTCCTCTCACATTTCAGGCTAGGGTATCATCTTGTCTCTTCCTGAATTATAAAACCCCATCTGTAACATAAGAGGCATATTCTGTAGAAACCTACAAATTCTATACAAGCTAGGCACATATATTTTAATGCCGTTTGTGTGCTGATCTTATCAGTGCAGATAGCTGAGTAAATCTTCAGACCAAGACCATAGCACCCTTCACTCCCCTGAGTGTTCTAGAGAACAACAGCAGGTGTGGAATTTGTGGCATCATCTCTTTATGGTTTTATATGGATAGGTGACTGTGGTGACTAGACATGCCATAAATTCCCTTTTAGTAGTAAATAAGTTCATTTTGTGCTCAAATTTACAATGATGAAGCAATATTAACATGAGAAACAAGCACTTTATAAACCTCCAAATTGCTATTCTACTTTATTTCAATAGTATGCTCTTCTTAAAACACCACAATGATACCTGAAGCTGTAAAAATTAATGAAATGATAAAGTGTTTTGGGGGTTGAATGCACTGAATATGTGCTGGTGTTTGGAGTTGAACAGAATTACGAATATTAAAAATGTAATTTGATTTCCAGGACTAGAAAAGAAGAAAATGTTCTCGTCTTTCTGATGCACCTCGTATCACTTTGGAGTTAAATGCCTAAATACTTTATTAGCAGAGATTTTTAATGTTTAATTAAAGCTCAGCCTTCCAGGCATTTTGGCTTTACTTGTAAATGTTCAGACAAGTCTATGGCATTTTTGAGATGGAGCTACTTTGGGTAGTGATGTCTACACAAAACCAAATTTCACAGCCATGATGGGCTGTTTGTTTGGAGATTTGAACTGTGTGGGTTTTTGTTTTTTGTTTTGTTGTTTGGTAATGGAAAACATTGTGCATTTTAAATGATCACAGTATATTTTTGTGAGGGCTCTAAGCATTTATGATTTTGTCAATTTTAACCATCATCGATGATGGATTTTAACCATCATCGTCTCTGGAATATCTGCTTCTGGCCAACTGTGTTTATTATTAAAAGGTTAGGGAGTGGATGCCAATGGTACAAATGCAGTTCAAGGAGCAAGTTACTTTCTTTTTAAAAAATTTTTAGTGGTGCCTGAGTGGCTCGGTCAGTTAAATGTCCAACTCTTGGTTTCAGCTGAGGTCGTGATCTCATGGTTTGTGAGTTCAGGCCTTGCATGGGTCTCCGTGCTGCCAGTGCAGAGCCTGCTTGGAATTCTCTCTCTCCCTCTCTTTGCCCCTCCCCCACTTTCTCTCTATCTTTCTCAAAATATATAAATAAACTTATTTTTTTTAATTTTTTTTAATTTTTTTTTTGAGAGAACAAGCAGGGGAGGGGCACCGAGAGAGGGAGACAGAATCCCAAGCAGGCTTCATGCTGTCAGCGCAGAGCCCGATGAAGGACTTGAACTTAAGAACCATGAGATCATGACCTGAGGTGAAGTCAAGAGCTGGGTGCTCCCAAAGCTATCTACACATTCAATGCAATCCCAATCAAAATTGCACCAGCATTCTTCTCAAAACTAGAACAAGCAATCCTAAAATTCGTATGGAACCACAAAAGGCCCTGAATAGCCAAAGTAATTTTGAAGAAGACCAAAGCAGGAGGCATCACAATCCCAGACTTTAGCCTCTACTACAAAGCTGTAATCATCAAGACAGCATGGTATTGGCACAAAAACAGACACATAGACCAATGGAATAGAGTAGAAACCCCAGAACTAGACCCACAAACGTATGGCCAATTCATCTTTGACAAAGCAGGAAAGAATATCCAACGGAAAAAAGACAGTCTCTTTAACAAATGGTGCTGGGAGAACTGGACAGCAACATGCAGAAGGTTGAAACTAGACCACTTTCTCACACCATTCACAAAAATAAACTCAAAATGGATAAAGGACCTGAATGTGAGACAGGAAACCATCAAAACCCTAGCGGAGAAAGCAGGAAAAGACCTCTCTCACCTCAGCCGTAGCAATCTCTTACTCGACACATCCCCAAAGGCAAGGGAATTAAAAGCAAAAATGAACTAGTGGGACCTTATGAAGATAAAAAGCTTCTGCACAGCAAAGGAAACAACCAACAAAACTAAAAGGCAACCAACGGAATGGGAAAAGATATTTGCAAATGACATATCGGACAAAGAGCTAGTATCCAAAATCTAAAGAGCTCACCAAACTCCACACCCAAAAAACAAATAACCCAGTGAAGAAATGGGCAGAAAACATGAAGAGACACTTCTCTAAAGAAGACATCCAGATGGCCAACAGGCAGATGAAAAGATGCTCAACGTCACTCCTCATCAGGGAAATACAAATCAAAACCACACTCAGATATCACCTCATGACAGTCAGAGTGGCCAAAATGAACAAATCAGGAGACTATAGATGCTGGAGAGGATGTGGAGAAACGGGAGCCCTCTTGCACTGTTGGTGGGAATGCAAATTGGTGCAGGCACTCTGGAAAACAGTGTGGAGGTCCCTCAAAAAATTAAAAATAGACCTACCCTATGACCCAGCAATAGCACTGCTAGGAATTTACCCAAGGGATACAGGAGTACTGATGCATAGGGGCACTTGTACCCCAATGTTTATAGCAGCATTCTCAACAATAGCCAAATTATGGAAAGAGCCTAAATGTTCATCAACTGATGAATGGATAAAGAAATTGTGATTTATATACACGATGGAGTACTATGTGGCAATGAGAAAGAATGAAATATGGCCCTTTGTAGCAGCATGGATGGAACTGGAGAGTGTTATGCTAAATGAAATAAGCCATACAGAGAAAGACAGATACCATATGGTTTCACTCTTATGTGGATCCTGAGAAACTTAACAGAAATCCATGGGGAAGGGGAAGGAAAAAAAAAAAAAAAGAGGTTAGAGTGGAAGAGAGCCAAAGCATAAGAGATTCTTAAAAACTGAGAACAAACTGAGGGTTGATGGGGGTAGGAGGGAGGGGAGGGTGGGTGATGGGTATTGAGGAGGGCACCTTTTGGGATGAGCACTGAGTGTTGTATGGAAACCAATTTGACAATAAACTTCATATATTGAAAAAAAAAAAAAAGAGTTGGGTACTTAACGGACTGAGCCACCCAGGCACTCCCAAGAAGCAAGTTACTTTCTTAAGGGAATCTGTATCACTTCCCCTTGCTGACTTCTTGTCTTTCTAATCTTGCTGGTGATATCATTGTTTGTTTCACCTGTTTACACAGAGTGCCTCCAGAAGAGCAAAATATAATCTTTGAGAATCCTGAAAATTATACTAATTAGGCAATCAGAAGAGAAGTGTTGCAAGATGGATATCCTACCTCTCCATGATGTGCTGACTGATTCCCTCCCAGGACTACTGACTGTTCTTTTCTCTGAACTCCTAAGGCCCTTGTAGTTAGCAGCACACAATTTAGTGATGGCTGCTAAGCTTCCTCCTTTTCCTCAAGATAACTGGTTTTTGAGACACTAAGTCAAAGATAGAAGATTTGGCTCAGTCTTTTCAGCTTTGGCTTCCCCAAATTCATTGTTCTCAGAAGGTATAGAGGAGGGTTTCCTCTCCAAAGAGATTGTTGGGAATTTAGCATGGTTAGCTAAAGCAAGGAGCAATGCCATTTTTACTCATGATCTGGTTCCTTTCAGAAATCCCAAAGCAATCTAAATAGCCCAACACCTAACCATAAATGATATGCTTTATTGTTTTCTAAGATTCCATGATGGCAGATGACTCCTGACTCCTCAGCTAATTTGTCAACAATTCGAGAGTGGAAAAATCAGAAGCCACAGCCAGCCAGTAAATGTTACCTGCTTAGTTGACTCAAGCAGGTTTCAAGGTTTTATTAAATTTAAACATATTGCTCAACATCTTTTGGGTTGCAGCCTGGTAACAGTAATCAGTTAATCTATTGTCTATTTTTTTCATATGAAATTTATTTTCAAATTGGTTTCCATACAACACCCAGTGCTCATCCCAACAGGTGCCCACCTCAATGCCCATCAGCCACTTTCCCCTCCTTCCCACCCCCCATCAACCCTCAGTTTATTCTCAGTTTTTAAGAGTCTCTTATTTTTTGGCTCCCTCCCTCTCTAACCTTTTTTTTTTCTTCCCCTCCCCCATGGTCTTCTGTTAAGCTTCTCAGGATCCACATAAGAGTGAAAACATATGGTATCTGTCTTCCTCTGTATGACTTATTTCACTTAGCATAACTACTGTCTATTCTTTAACTCATATTAATCTTTTTCAAATGTCTAAAAATTCTACTTTACCATTCCCTTCCTGCCCCACCTCCCTTAGAAAGGTTATCATGATAAATTGGTTAAAAAAAAACAAGGTGTCGGGGGGGGGGGAATCTTGTGATTTGAAAAATAGGACATTTTATCTTATGGGTTTCTAGTATAGCATCAGACCTGTAGTTAAAGAACAGGTAAAATAAGTAATCAAGTACTTACTATGTGTATACAGTGGTCTTGGACTATTGCTAGGATATGAGCAGGCATTTTAAGATACAATAATGATTGGGAGCTGCCTCAAAGATGGAAACTCAGTGTTTGGTGCCAGAGTTGTAGAAATCACGGTATATTACAACCATGTTCAGAGTCACCATCATGCCAATGGGTCCAGTGAGAAGCAGAAAGGCAAGCCTAAGGAAAACAGGAATTTGGATGGAATCCATGGCCAATTTAAGATATGTAAACCTGCCTGCCTTTGGAAATTGTGAAATCCTGAGCATCGTGTTGGAAATAGTTTCAGAATGTTTCAGAGTATAATACAAGGTAAATAAAATTCTGATTTTAAGTGGACTTAAACAGCAGGAGCTCATTGCAGAGTGGAGGCTGCCAGACTTCAGGATTTATGGATCAGTAAATTAAGGAGAATAATTAAAGGACTTTTGGGGTTGTTGGCTCTTCATTTTTTCTAGGTGTTTCTAGCCCTGTTCCCCCTAATTAGATTCAACCAGGCAATGAGGTTCCCATATTAGATCTAAGTCATAATAGAGTTTATTTAAATAAAGGATGAAGACCCATTTCAAAAGATACACAAGGAAGAGTCTGTTATCACCATGTAGAAGTTATTGGTTGGCATCTCCTTCACTCAGGAGCCTAGTTTTTCTCAGCCCTAAGGCTCCCTTGTTGTCATTCTACAGAGCCACATGCCAAACTCTTCAGCTTATGTCCACTGCTGTGCAAGAGTGTGATTGCAAGTCTCACACACCAGGAAAGGATGATAGAGAGGAAACAAAACCATCTGAAATCCTCATTTCATAAAATGGAAGGCTGTTCAACAATAGAATTAGGAAGAAATCACTTGAAGATTAAAGAATTGTAAATTAAATGTATACATCTTTCTGGAAAATTTACACTACCCCGATTTTTTTTTTTCATGCCACCATGAACAAGGAGCTCTGCATTCTGGACTCAAACAGTGGACCAAAAAATAAGAATCATTGTTTATCACCATAGTGTTGGTAAATATCTACTAGAAGGTGGTATGAACTTTGTCTAGTCAGATTAAAGGGGTAACTCAACTATATCTTTGAGAGTGTCTTTAGGATGTATTTCAAATATATGCAATAAAAAACTATTAAAACTGTTCTTTAATTCAAAACACATGTATTGAGCACCAATTCTATGTCACATACATCATGTGGTATTTGGAATATAAAATACACTGGAATACAAATACAACAAAGATAAATAAAAATATGGAGTGGAAACAATATAACAAAAAAATGGAGAACCTGTAATTCTTGCTTTGCCTCCAAGAAGCCTCATACCTCTGGGCATTTAGTATCCTATAAATGGATGCAGGAAGGTATATTGTCTTTCAAACAGACGTACTTGGAAAACTGAGTAAAATGGTGAAAATTATCTGAAGAATCCAAGATATAAACTATAAAATATAAGAAACTGATAATTAATGTTTGGAAATTCCATCTGTGGTTTCTCATAGTACATATTCTCACTACAATAGAAGTAAAGTGTTCTTCCTTAAAAGCTTCAAAATGGGATTCTCAATGATAATGATTTACTGAAGTAATCTTTGTAAGCATTCCTAGTATCACCATCTACATATATCATTTTGCTGATAAGGAAACGGCCCTCCAAATGTGAAGTGACTCTGTAACTAGTTATTGGTTAAGCCTCCTGGCCTCCAGTTCCATGCTGTTCACACTGTCTGACTAAGCTTTCTTTTGCATTCAGAACTCCGCACGTGTGTTGCATTTTAATCTCCCAGCGCATGAAGTCATGGTAGAGAGGCAGCCTGGTTTTGGAGAGCAGAGGTGGCAGGATACAAAAGGGCAGGTGGCCACAAGGCTCAGGGGATTCTCAGTCTGCTAATCACTTGTTCTACTTGCCCTCCTGCTCCTAGCCCTGGTGGCCATTCTCTTCTCCTTTGCCCTTTCTAATCCCCATCCTCTTGTCCTCTTGGCATCAGTCTGATGGGACTGATCAGTGTTCTGATGGTAGCTTTGTGTGCTGTTGACCTTGGCCAATCAATCTGACCTTGTATTACCACCTCTCACTCCTTGAAGAGGAGGAATAATACCAATTGAAACGCTTGACCAGGGAGCTTAAATTCAGTGCAGCTGTTTTGGCTGGTATAATGTTTTTAAAAAAATTAAAACTGAATGCCTTTTTACAAAACTCACATATTCTAATTTGTTGTACACTGTATCATTGCCTACTGGATTATATCAGCCTTTCCTATCTGTTTCTCAGACCTGCCTGCCCCCTGAAAGTCCTCGAGTGGGCTACTGGTAGACTAGCAGTTTCCTGACAGACTCTGACAGGCAGATATGGGTTCCTTGGGGTAGAACACCTTCATTTTCAACTTCTTGTGAATCTCCTTTAAATCCTAAGTGCACTGCAGTGTCTCTCTCACTGGTCAGAGCTTAGCGCTTATGTGGCCAAAATCATGGCCACACTTCATGCTGAGTATTAGGGGGCTCAAGTGAGAGTATAAGTCACAAGAGCAGTCCACAGAGGAAAACGGATCAAAGCAGCCCAGTTAAAATACATTATTGTGTGTGCTTGAGAATCTTGAAGCAATAATTTGCTATTAGCACCTTACTTTTCTGGACTAAATGTCTAATGTAGCATAATAGCTAGTAATATTTGGTAAATCACTGAAAGGCATCCTTATTTGTAGCAGGATTACCCTGGAAGAGATGACTCCAGAGAAGGAGTAAGGTCATGCAACAGTACACTTCCCCTTTGCCCCAACATGATTTTCACTCAAATCCTTTTCAATCCAGGTTGCCAACTTGGCCTGTTCCATTTCCAACAATGAGGAAGGGGTGAAATTAGTCCGGATGGCAGCCACCCAGATTGACAGCCTGTGTCCCCAGGTAAGCCTCATCTACTTTGTTTCAAAAGCCCATTGGTGACCTGATACTCAGGGACTTCTCTACTCAGGCCCTCATGTCCCTCCCTCCCTTGTCTTGCCATCATTCCTGAGCTGTTTCAAGGTGTACCTTTCTCAAAAAGAATTTCTAACTGTTCCAGTATTCAGAATAACTCTGGTAATTATTGTCTTTTCCACTCATACTGACTTTGTTCTGTTTATTTTGGGCTGATTTTTAAATGTTCCATTACTATTTTCCTTGTCTCAACTAAATTACAACTTTGCACATGTAGAACAGGAGTTAGCTTTCTACCACATCTGAATTAAGTAAATAGGACTTGTCCAGTAAACACTTTTTGAAACCTGAGGCTAATTACTATATCTTAAAAAAAAGAAGAGGGGAGCCTGAGCGGCTCAGTCAGTTAAGCGTCTGACTTCAGCTCAGGTCATCTCACGGTTCATGGGTTCAAGCCTCATATCAGGCTCTGTGCTGACAGTTCAGAGCCTGGAGCCTGCTTCAGATTCTGTGTCTCCCTCTCTCTCTGCCCCTCCCCTATTCACACTCTATCTCCCTCTGTCTCTGAAAAATAAATAAGAGCTAAAGACAAAACAAAAAACATAAAATCTGTCCATTTAAAAAAGAAGAAACACAACGTAAACAAAAACTAATGGTAGCTGATAACATACTTCATGTTTCATGTTTCTGATCGTCTTCTGAACACTGAGAACCCACTTAGAACCCCTGAGAAACTACAGGGTCCAGGGTTTCAATGTGATCCCTGACCTTCTTGTTTCTTTCTTAAATAGTGTAGTCAGCATCTTTCTGGATTGTTTCTAACAAATAGGTCATCAATGCTGCTCTCACACTGGCTGCCCGACCACAGAGCAAAGTTGCTCAGGACAACATGGACGTCTTCAAAGACCAGTGGGAGAAGCAGGTCCGAGTGTTGACAGAGGCCGTGGATGACATCACCTCAGTGGATGACTTCCTTTCTGTCTCAGGTAATCACAAATAGGCCCTTTCAAGGCAACTGGAGAACAGAATTAGGAATATCTTGCAAATGTCATGGGCCTCGGTTTCAAGTGCTTTTCTTGGCCCTGTAAGCTTTCAGTCATCTCTGCAAATGTGACTGTAACACCCTCTTGGAAATTTTTCTTTTGTGTGCACATTATTTCAAAACAATGGGTCAAAGCATGGGGGGCGGGTGTGGAAATACAACTTTCTGATTAAGAGATAAGCAAACTGAAGAGATTATTTAAGGAGACATGGGTTTCTTTTTAGCTTCTAGAGTTTTTAAAGCAGATTGGCCTTGGATACATCCAAATCACCCATCTTAAAAAAGGGTATGAGATGTGAGATTGGTTAGTTCTCATGGTTTATATTTTAAAATAATAATAATTAAAAAAAAGTCAGCTAGCCCAATTTGGCTGTGTTTAAGGGGGTCATTTTTTCCAATAAGTGAAGTTACCCAGGTTTGTGATACCTTTCTCTAAACATATTTGCCCACAAACATTTGGCACAGTTCACCAAGAAGAGTCTCTGTGGGATGAGTTGGGCAGGGGGTTGCTGCAAATATCAGCCTCCCTTGTGAGGCATTAAAGGTAATCAAGTGAACCTTGATAATTCAAACTGACCAGATGTTGACTCTACTCAGAGGTAGACCTGGCCTTGACCAAGGCCTGCCTGTCCTTGGCCAACTGAGGCCTGAGAGGGAAGGGGTCACAGCGTTGCTGGTGGGATCCAGGCAGAAGGGGCATCTGACTGCAACACTGTAGAAGGAATTTCTGGGGGAGCTCATCATATTTGGAAATACTGTCTAGGGGCAGTCTTTGCTTTTCATGAAGAAACAGACAATGAATTCCCACTGGGGGCTTGTGTTTGAAGCTTATGTCTGAGAGCAGCAGAGTCCAATCTGTAGATCTGATGGATAATCAAAAACCCAACTTTGAAACCATGGAGAGCAAGAGAAGAAAAATGGGAAACATGAGTGAATACCTCTTCAGTGTCTAGAATTTGCCTGACTATGCTGTTTGCTTTAATTCTCCCCCAAAATCTGTAAGAAAGATATTAGTATCCCAGGGCCTGCACTGAGTGGGGAGGTAACTGGGCAGAGATGGTATGAAAATCCTGATTATCCTCTTCAGAAGCTACATAATTCTCAGTAAGTTAGGATAGTGGGAAATTACCTTTGGTGCTTCCAGCTTTCGTTGGGTTCTCTTCTCTCCACCTCTGGTACCCTCATTCCACTCTCTCATCTTTTTCAAAAGCCTGTCTTGTTTTTCATTCCCAAGATGCTCTGTTTCTGGTGACTTTTCAAAGCAGCTGTTCATTTAAATACCCCCATATCTGGCGGCTAGCTGATAAAGACCTTAATATGTTGTCATTTCTGAGATTGGCTTCGTTGATGGCTGAGTCCTAATAAAGTAAAAGATATCTCAGAAGTGCATTTCTCATGCAATGCATAGCAATGGTTTAGGTAGACATGTTGGGGATTTGGATGGTGTGGAATAAGAGGGTGGCCGCTTCTGTCTCATGTCTTGTCAATGTTTCCCAGGATGACTACAGTGGCCCCCCCCGAGACAGGGCAGTGGCTCTCCCTAACCGGCCTCAGATCTCACAGCAATCCTGATAGCTGGAAATGTTATTCTGCATTCCCCTTTTCCTGCAAATGAGTAGAAAATATTGGACTACCTTTTGCAAAGAGGAATCATTTCAGAACTTAAAAATTTCCCAACTTCTCCTTTTCTTTAAATGCATGTACAAAAATTTCTGAGAGTAGGGAAAAGCAAGGTGAGGAGGTCTTATCTCAGACCGTTTCAATAGTGCAAAGCTTTTCTTAATTTTCTTCCACCAGCCCTGCCTCTTTGCCACCTTTCTCCCTGCCATTCCTTTGTGCATCTCATTATTACCAGCAACAAGAAAAGGCTTTGGCTTCCGCTGATAACACTGTGCAGTCCAACCCCAGCGGTACAAGTGCCGCGGCATGCCATGACAGGAAAATGAACAGGCGCTGTCAGGGAGCCAGCCTTGGCAGGGCCTGCTGGAGCATGCCTTTGGAGTTGACAATTGGAGGTGGCAGCTACCTTTCTACAGACGGACTTGACAAATAATGACCCAGCCTTCTCTGTCCTGCCGGTGGGCTATGGATACAGCCCAATTGTTGGGGAAACTACTTCTCATCTCCTCTCTGAGCTGAAGCCAAAATATTTGCATCAGTAAATTGCAAGTCTGGCCCAGGAGATATTTTGGAATGGCATTAATGACATTTTATGTATCAGTTTCTTCTTAAGGGAATATCTATTCTGGCAGGGAACTCTATTTTAAAAACAACCAAAAAATCTTTGTTTGCAAAAGACTACAGTTTTGTTTTGTTCATGCTACCTGAACCTGTGTGCCTGAGTGCTTAATTTGTCCATATGAAATGCAACAAGTTTCAGGAGCAATGATGCTAGCTATTAACATTACAGAAGCAAAACCAATTTTCAGATGTGGCCCAGGCTCATAAAAAAGTGAAATGGCTATGTTAGAACACTTAAGTTTTTCCCCACTGGGTAAAAACTACAATTTTTAATAGTGTTTTAAAATGAGTGTGTTGGCATTAACCGTGTGACAGTTTAATTCTTGGGTTTGGCTCACATAGTAGCAGCCATCTAAGATCTGAAGAAGAGATTAACTCAATCCCATAATGTCCAAGAGTTGTGTTTTGTTGTCTGCCTTTTCTTATTTTTCTTTTGACTCCAGAGTCTTGAGTTTGTGGGAATTTTTAGAAGGAAACAAGGAACTTAGGTTTTGAATTTAGAATCTATATCTTTAAGCTTTATAATAATCAAATAGTTTGGTCATCAGTGATTTTTATAACAAAACTCATCTTTTCTGAAACAGTAAGGCTGCAAAAATTCAAATTCATTACAAAATATATTGCAGTCAAGTGTTTTATGATATGTTTAAAAGCCATGCTTCATATCCGGATATGACATCCAAAGTACCTGAGCGGTTTTTCCCAGCAATGGAGCCCTCTCTGGAATACCTGTGCTTTTTATTATTACTTTCTCTACTGTGTTCTTTTCTAGGGACAGCATTCCTGTCTTTACTTCTTGAACTCTTTCTCTTGAAAATACCTTAGAATAAAAGTACATAAAATGGTCTCCTATTAACAAACATGTTTATTCAGTGTTTTTTCTTTGATTACCTGCTGTGTATAAGGCACTGTCAGGAATGCAAAAATGAATCAAGTGTGGATTTTGCCTTCAAATAATTCACTGGAATTCTTGATAGATCCTAGACCAGTGTGCTCCCAAACTGTTGGGCTCAGACCTGAGAGGGTTGGGAAGAGATGAGGAGGGAAGTTATTATAAGGGGTCTGGGAATCCACATATACATTACATATGATCTTTTGACCAGATGACATGTCTTTAGGAACAGGTACTATTCTTTTTGAAATACATTGTTGGTACTGAGCTTAATAGAATACAAATCTATTTTAAGGCATTCCAAATCTTAGCCTTTACATGTATACCATCCACTACAAGAACTACTATTATGAGGAAATGGTGATTCGTTTTTCCCTTACAGGGGTACCCTGATTGGAAAATGCTGGGAAATCCTGAGCAAATTATCTTAGCATTTCAAAAAACAACTTGATTAAGAAAAAATTAGTCAATAAATTATAAAACTAATAAAATTAATACTTTATTCACACAGCATGATTTATTAAACTGACCATTGAACGAATTAATTGATGATTTGCCTAATTAAAAGCAATGCTTTTGGTGTTTTGGGTTTTCAGCTTCTGCTAGTCTCCTTCAAATATGTATCATTTATATCTATTAAAGCATATTCTTTTTCTTGTGTCTTAATTAAATGAGTTGTACATTTCTAGTTTGGGAAATAGTTGTTTTCTTTTCCCCTTTAAAACCTATCATTTCATTTTAAGATATTAGGTCATGAGTGGACTTCTTAGAATTAAAAAAAAATTATCAACTCCAGAGAAATTATTAGGATATACTATAATTAGCACATTCCATTTCTGTTCTGAATGCAGTTAGAACAGAGATGGGATCTCAAAATTCCATGCATGGAAAAGCAGTAGCTTTTGTTGTACTTCTGTGTTATTCAAAGACAATAGTGGATGGATGCATGCTTTTTGATATGCAGACCCTCCCAGTTGCATACTTTTGGAGACCTGGACATATTTGAATTGTCTGGAGAGATCCAGCAGGGCGGCAAGAAGAGCAGTGAAAGAGGCCTTTTAAAATCAAATTTTTGTATTTGAAATTCTGTACCAAGTTGCATTTGAGTAAACCTTTCTCCCAGGTGTCCTTTTAAGTGAGTTTGCGTGACACAATCCAGGATTTCAGAAAGGGGTGGTTTTCAAAAGTTCCTTAACCAAACTAAAAATTTTGTAAAGTCTAAATTGTCACAGCTGTTTCTATTTTACTCAGGAAAATATCAGCATTCAGAAAGTATTACTTTTTGTGAGTTTAAAAAATATGAATATTAAAATTGTCTCATTTTTTCCTATTCTAATTTCTATTTGAAATTAGGGAACAAGAGAATGTAGAAATCGGAAATCCGTAATGGTTCAAATAAGGTAATCCTATTGTAGGAGGTCAAAGCAGAGGTTCCATGATACAGAGTAAGTTATACTTTGCAAGTTTCTGCTGAGGGTCCTGACAGAACGCTTAGTCCTTCTGCCTGACTGGCTTCAGGAAAGTAGGAGAGATCCATGGTGGAGACTGGTGTTGGTGCAATACTTTACCCTTTCCCTCTTTAGGTAGGAACTTTTAATTTCACAGGTAGCCCTAGAAACTTCTCGAGGAAGTAATAATTTATTTTAATCCTTTATTAACTGTTGAATTTGACAGTTATAATTTTTTGAAGTTACCAGATTACTTTAGACTATTTCTCACTTGTTCTCTTTATTTATAGTGAGTGTGTGTATATGTGAGTGTATTTTCAGCTTAAGTTCTTTTCTTTCCACAGAGCACTAAATGTTTCAACATTTCCTTAGAATTGTGTTTCCAAAGAATGTTTAAGGGATATAATTACAGATCTCACTTAGGACATGTGAAATACAAAATTCCATACTTGTAAAACCATGAGGGACCAGATTGCATGTTTTCTCTATGCTACTAGAGAGTGAAACTCCCCAGCCTGCCTGCCTGGATTCTACTTTGGGCAATGAGGGAGAGTGGTGACTGACCTTGACTCTAAACTGACGAAACCAGCCACAAGACCCGATGTTATTTTAGTTGTGGAGAACATTGTGATCCTCTTTACCTGGTCAGTTTTCCTACTGTATATACCTTGCGCATGACGTGACCTTAAGGATGGATGAGGTGACAATTGTTTGTTTTAGAGTTTCCCTTAAATGCCTGCTAAATAAAAACGATCAAATAAGCAGGCACCCAAAGCTTGATTCTGGTCATGTTTGGAAATGTTTCTGCGTGATCAGGTTGACTTCGTGTTCACTGCCACAACCACTACTAAAATGAAATAAATCTGAAACATTGAAAAAGATGTTCAAAGTGTGGTGTTCAAAGTATAGTCCCCAAACCCACAGCATTACCATCACCTGGGAACTTGGTAGAAATGCAATTTCTTGGGCCCCATCCCAGACCTATGGAATCAGAAACTTAGTAGGATGGCACCTTCACACTCTGTATGATGCTGTGAGCCCTTTAGCTAGTGCTCAAGGTTGAGAATTGCTATTGTAATTATACACTATGTTCTTTAAATGTTATTTCAGTGTTATAAAGGTATGTTTTGAGATTTGCATGATGGCTCATGATAGTTGATGAATCTCTCTTAGATTGCTTACTAAGTGTGTGAGTGGCATAAAATCATATCAATGCACAATGTGTATGTGTGTGTGTTTCCACAGAGAATCACATCTTGGAGGATGTGAACAAGTGTGTGATAGCCCTCCAAGAAGGGGACGTGGACACTCTGGACCGGACTGCAGGGGCCATTAGGGGCCGGGCAGCTCGAGTTATACACATCATCAATGCTGAGATGGAGAACTATGAAGCTGGTGTTTATACTGAGAAGGTTCTGGAAGCTACAAAATTGCTCTCTGAGACAGGTAAACACGGATATTAGATTCAACCAAAATGTCAATGCCATGATTAATTTTTGTATTTGAATAAATCTTTTGCATTGTCTGTTATAGGTTTCTGTGCCTCAATGTTACACATGGTAATAAGAATACTCTTGGTTTCTTGAATTTGAATAACTATAGCAGAAGAACAATTTTATTGTTTTGTATGTGTGTGCGTGCATGTGTGTGTTATATATTACTTTATAGTTTTTATCTGTAGTCTCATTTGATTCTCACAAGGACCTTATGAAGTAGGCAGAGAGATTTTTATTATGTCCAATTACAAATGTGAAAGTGGTGGTTGAAATGAGTTAAGAGATTGGAAAAGGTCACAAATCTAGAAAACAGTGGAGGTGTGATGGGAACTTGGAATCTTGAACTTGAAACCATTTCTGTGTCTATTTCTTGAGAAGATTGGCTCTTGAGGAAGGACTGTGAACAACTAGGAAAAAGTTTTAAGGCTCTAGGTAGTGTCTGGATATGAAGTTATCAAAAAAAGGGGATGGTGGCAGCTAAAAATGGGTCAGACCTTGAATACGTGCCTTGCCCCTCTAGGAAAGCCTTCTATGCCTTCTTCTAGGGCACATGCTGTCCCTGGGGGATCACTGCTATGGTAAGACATGGTTACTCATGCGAGCCTGTCGTAGCTCCCTGGTGCATTGGGATGGAGAAAAAACAACAACAACAACAACAACAACTTACTTTCACTGAGTTAGCATAATAACCCATAACTGTACCAAAGCCTGGCCTATTTTTAGTAGTTTTTGTTCTTGGCTAGTGTTCCTGGGCTTCAGAACCTTTCTCAAGTACCTAAAGCTGTGTGCATTTATCTGTATATGGGGGAGGGGGGTGGTGGAAGTGTGGTTAGAAAATTTAGAGTAGAGACGACAAAGGAATAGAAAAAGGGAATTTAAGTTTTTATTGGATGGGGTTATGAATAGATAAAGAATTGAGTCATGTATGCACAGAAGGACCTTTCCTCAGACTTCAATAGGGGCCTTTCCTGTTGTATAGCTGGACTGCAGAACCTATTAGGATTAAAAGAAATAATAAATGTATTTCTGAAAGGTCAGATAAAGCAGTGTATCAAGTTCTCCATGATACAGCATGTTAGTCGAAATAGGTTTCTTTCTATAGGGAAAAGGTTATTTACAAAGACTTCTGTAGATATTTGTTAGTCTGAAATAGCAAGGAAAAACAACAGATAAACAGAGACATTGCTTGTTCTCTTTGAAATATAAGCAGAAAGGGAATAGTGTAACGTCACATAATAAAGAGAACATCCAGGGATTGTTGCTCTTGAGAATCATGGCAGACATAGAATTAGAAATAATAACAATAATGATAATAAGATATATCTGCATTTTAATTAGCTGAAATTGAGCACTGTTTTCTTTCAAATAGGTTTGCCCTTTGCATTCAATAGAGTAGCACAAAGCAAGTCACTCAGTTCTTTCTTCACTTGGAAGAATTAAAAACAGGCATTTTACCCTCCAGTATAAGGACTCTTTTCTTCACCCTTTAGGGAACCCTCTCACATTTTTGTGGCTCTCAGTTTCTGGCCCATTCGCTCTATTCTGTTACAAAGTCTGAACATCACATGGTCTGTCAAACACATAGTAGCACTCCCTTGGGTCTGAGACTGGGAAGAGCAGCAGAGAAGGATTGAAGATGTGAAGACAGGACTCTGAACACAGGACTGCTCCTGACTCATTGGAACGCTCATTGTAAAAGGTGAAAGACACAGAGCATATTGCCACCTTACATGTGACTTTGTGCAAACCAAGAACTCAGGCATTGTTCAAGAGATATTCTGGGGTTGTTTTCTCAATGTCTTTTGTGCTGCTTTAATGAACAGAGGACATGATGCCCATTTGGGTCAAAATCTGCTTAAAGGCAAGGGCAGCATGCTTAGTTGATGGAAATATTTTTACATAATTTTTGCTCAAATTCTTGAAACGTAAATGACTTTCTGGTTGATTTTTTTTTTCCAAACAACAAAATCGATGAAATATGAAACAGAGCAATTCATTCAGGACTGTTGTTGCTCATTAAGATTTTGCTCTTACTTGTTAACTGTCAGAGATTTTAAAACTTATTCCAACCCTTCCTTGCAGTGACTGAATACTGTAGGGACTTAACTAAATATACCTTTCTGACTCTGAAGTCCACATCCAGATCTTAATGGAACAGAGAAGATGCACAAGACATTTAGGTTCTTTATATTTTTCAAGAACTATTGATGATAACTAGGAAAGTCATCAGGTTGAAGAGATTGAAATAGCTTCTACACACCTGCAGTTGAAAATATTGGAATATGTGTCAAGGAAAAGTAGATGTTGGTGGGCTAAGAACTAGAATGCACAATGTATACACATCATTTTGTGGCTTTCTTCAGTTTTGTTTCTTAAGCGGAACTGATACTGTTTCTTTAGGAGTAACTAGGGAGGTTGTCAAAGAAGTGCAGGCAAAAGCTTGAGCTGTTAACTCACTGATGCTAATGAGAATTGTTAGGACTATACCAGACACTTGGAGTTCAGGGAAGACTGTAGGAGCAGTTTGGCGATTATGATTGTGCAGTTTTGTTGAATTAGTCCTCTTGTCAGTGTCTGGCTGTGCTTGGGAGACCTATGTCCTCAAAATAAAAACTGCTATGCATATTATTAATGCCCAGATTTCTACTTTTCAGCTAGTGCTTGGTTTATGATTTTTTTTTAAATTAAAGCCACGTTGAATTGTTCACTGTTTTCTTTTGAGCTTATCAGACTTTGCCCTGAGAGTCCATTTTATTTGGGGAGAGATCAAAAGGGGCAGTGGGCAAAGAGGCGAAGGAGCCAAAAGGAAGAATGAGGAAAAAGAAAAGCAGTCCAGAATCTGGATGACAAAATGTCATGTTTCCTTCTGCCTACCACAACCTACCAGGTTCTATCCACGCTTATGTCTGAGTTGTTCCATTCAAGACCTTAAGGCAGAAGTTCTCAATCTCTGTACTGCTGACAGTGTAGGTAATTATTTCTTGAGGGAGGGTAGCTGTCTTGTGCATTATAGGATACCTAGCACCCCTGGCCTTTACCCACCAGATGCTTAGAGGACCTCTTTTCTTCCCCATTCCAAACTGTGACAACTAAAAGATTTCCAGACAGTACCAGAGGTTCTTGGAGGGTAGACAAAATAGCCTCCATTGAGGATAGATGCTCTAAGGGGAAGAAATATCCCAAAACAGGGACAAGTTTAAACAAGGCAAAATGGAGCCTATGTACTGTTGCCATAGGATAAGAGAAATGAAGGGGATGTGGTAAGAGAAGACTTACATATAAATTACAAAGAAGAATCTAAAAAAAGGGCTGAACGCTCAAATCTTGAGTTGACCAGACTTTGCTGTTAAAGGGATTTGCAAACATAGGCCAGCCCCCATTGAGACATGTAAATCTTGCCTGGGAACACCTCTGCAGAAAGACTCCCATTTTACTACCTGACTGCCTTCTCTGCGTGGCTAAAAATTGAAAGGGATCCAAAGAGTCACATAACAGTCTGTGGTTGATTTTCCATGAATTACTTTCTCAGTAAAGATAGTGTTTTGTTGAAGAATGCTTTTTGTGTTGTTATGAATGCTGAGTTAAATTTGAGAAAATAAATTTGTGGATTATTCATATGCTAAAATCCTAGAGCGACATTATATAAAAAATTATCTATTTTTTATAAAAACTATCTAGGGTGATGAAAACACAACCCTAATCTACATCAGACCCATTAAATACTTACACAGCATATTTGATGGGCTCTTCAATAAAACCTGAAATGGAACAAATTGCCAACAACTTGGTAGTAAGTGTATGCACGGTTGACCAGACCCATCTTAAGAGATCTCATTTACCAAGTCAGATTGCTGCACGAGGTTGAGGGGAGGCAAAAGTACATCCAGTGATAGCATATTTAGATATATAGAGAGTAGTTCATCTTCACTGAATGGATTATATTGAAATGTCATTTTTATAAATTTGATAGCTGATATAAGCTTGTGGCAATGTGAATGTGATTGGGTTGAAGGATCTTTGATATTCTGCCAGCAGTCCCCTCTTTAGAGGGCACAAATAAAAAAAGTGGGGGGGGGGGAGAAAAAGAGGAAATAGGAAAAAAAGTATTTTAAATGAGGACTCCATGTTAGTGGGCACTGCATATATGAAGATTAAAATATCAATATTTTAGGAACATGTGGTCCAAACAAATGGTATAGTTTTCTTTCATTCTGTTTTTAAAATTTTTATTTACTTATTTTGAGAGAGAGAAAGAGAGAGAGCGAGAGAGAGAGCACGAGCATGCACATGCATGAATGGGGGAGGGGCAAAGAGAGAGAATCCCCCAAGCAGTGTTGGTGCTGTCAAGATCTCATGAAATGGGAGATCTTGACCCCAGCCAAAACCAAGAGTCAGATGCTCAACTGACTGAGCCACCCAGGTGCCTCTCTTTCTTTCTTTCTTTCTTTCTTTCTTTCTTTTCTTTTCTTTTCTTTTCTTTTCTTTTCTTTTCTTTTTTTTACTAAGACTATTTCTTTAGAATAGTTTAACGTTCACAGCAAAATTGAGGCAAAAGTACAGAGATTTCCCATACACCCCTTGACCCCATAGCAGGCATCAGCTCCCCTATGATCAGGATGCCCTATCAGAGAAGTACATTTGTTACAACTGAAGAACCTGCATTGATGCCTCATAAGGGTCCAATGTCCATAGATTACAGTACTGTTCACTCATGTATTTTCTGTGGGTTGAGACTAATGTATAATGGCAGGTATCCATTATTATGGTGTCATTATTATGGTATTATGGTATAATTCATTATGTATGGTATCATACAGTATATTTTCATTGCCCTAGAAGTCCTCTGTACTCTGCCTATTTATCCCTCTCCCCCTCCCACCTCTGGTACCACTGATCTTTTTACGGCTTTCCATAGTTTTGCCATTTCCAGAATGTCATATGGTTGGAATCTTATAGTATATTGCCTTTTTAGAGGTCTTCCTTCACTAGGAAGAGATGGTATAATTTTTACTTTCATGCTTTTGTAATGTAAAGTTTTCATAAGAACAACAAGGAATTTTTTACACCATTTCTATATATTTTGCCAAAAACTATAAGAGGATCAGCAAACAGGAAGTACCAAAATTGGAAACTGTAACAAAAGGTAAAGCTTTGTCAGTACAGTGTAGTAGAACAGATCCAGATTAGGAATCAGAAGAACTCAATTCTTTGACTTTTACTAACTAAATATAACCTTAAACTATTTAATGCCTCTGGGCCATAGCTTCTCCCATATTGCCTGATGTTTTGTCATCCAAGGATGGTTAATACTGTCGATTTCAGAATAAATGTGTTATTGTTTACTGACTTTCTGGTGACTGCACCCAATATGGACAGTTGTTGCCCATTCAAACCATTCTGTTTCAACCTATTCAAACAGGTTCTGTTTGAACCCTGTGCTTTACCCAGACAGGTGTAATCATTTCCAGGCAAAACATATTCATTCTGCTTCCACTTTCTTTCCTGTGATATTCTCCATTTCTTCCTCCGCCTCTGCTTCTGTGTATTGAACTTATACTTGAAGACATGGCTCATTCTCAGTTGAAGAGAATAGGGAACTGTATCAGTCTTTTGATGTTTTGTGTGTCATCTTCAATATCTGCTTCAATGACCCCCAGCTAGATCATCACTTCCTAGAGGCAGGTGTTTCTGTAAGTACGTAGGACCTAGAGCAGTGTTATCACAGAATTAGCATTTAATTTAAATGCATTGATTAAGTGAATATAAAAAATTAGGACATTATGTTTCATTAATTCTGACTAGAGAATATGTCCATTAGCAGCCTCTGGCTTACTGCTCAGGATTTTAAGATAAATAGAGACTTCTTTTCCTCTCACTTTGTATATAGTAAATGAGAGCAATCTGCTTGGCCACGTAGTGTATGCTTACTCTATTTGGACTGATTCTGTTGCTAGTAGGATTAGGTTTTATCATTGGACAGGTGTGGGTGACTTGCCTATCCCAGTAGCTGGATGTGGCGAGGGTGGGGGGGTGTGTAGACAGAGGTAAAATCAATATCAGAAGGAGGTGGAAAGGCCAGCTTATGGGAAGACAAAATATTAGATATTACAGATAGGAAAGGCCATTACAGTCTAAGTTACTTCTCCATGACTGACTTTGAAATTAGATTATGAAAGTAATGAATTTCAACAGAAGCTGTAATGACCGAGATTGTTCACCCTAGACATCCTAATATCTTTTAAATGCATTTTAATATAACCCTGGCTATTGGTATAAAGTATCTTATTTTTCTCTGAAAGGTCAAAATGATTAGGATATGGAGGAAATCTCTTACTTATTTGGTGGTTGTGGTATTCATGGTGGTGGGAAGTCAGAAGTATTGGAGGACTGAGAAGAAAATCTCATCTACTTAATAGTCCTTCAATAGGCAATGTATAGTTTGTCTCAATGCCTTTTCTATATGACTGAAATCTACATACTCTAGATATCTTAGGGACCTGGCTAATGTGTTTTAACATCTATATTTACTTTTTCCTGAAAGCAAATGCAAAGTTTCTGGCCCAGAGGACACACACCAGTTTCCCATCCCTCATTCTCCCTCTTAAGGCAATGCGATGAGGGCAGATGAATTCTGCACACTCAGAGGAGGTGCCACAGTAGAGGAACCACAAAATTATGCATCTGGGAGTTTATATAGGAATTTGTGTTCAGCAGCCTTCTTCCCCTCCTGAGAAGAGGAGAAAAATCTTTGCTCTTTAATGTTAATAAACTCCCTTCAGGAAAGGTTCCCTACTCGTTATAAACCTTTGGGGATATAAATGAATGTTTCCTGGTTTTATCCCCCTTTGAAATGTAAACACAAATTTATGGGGAGGTAAACATATAAATCTCTCTCCAGGTTCTTTCTCTATTTTAAATGGACTGCTATTGAGTCATGCTTTGAACCAAGTTACCAGTCATTTTAGCTCAGAAAACTCTGGCCACGCAGAAACATGCAAATATCTTCCCTACATGACTTGTACATAATTAATGCATTCTGCTAGAATTCAGATATGTTCAGCTCTTAGCATGAGTGGCTAAAGAGTCCTAGGAGAGGATACAACTTGAGAAAGTAAGAGATACAATTTTAGGATTATAATAACCTAATGTGAAAGTGGAAATGGGCTAGGGTGGATATAGAAAGGCTAATGATCACACATTCATGTGCCATACGTTTGGAGCAACGTAGTGGAACAAATAGCTCTTGTCTCGTGCCTGTCTGTCAAAGTAAAACCAAAAGGAAGGATATTCATTTAATTCTGTATGAATCGCATTATGGGTTCAGAATAGTGGGGACCACAAATGGCATAATATTTCTTTGTCACTGCAGGGGCATTAATGTCCTCCAGGATAGTAGCAGTGGGGTAGCAGAAGGGCCTGCATATTTTGTCTGTGCTGGTGTCCATAGGAATTGGTGGCCAGGATGTATTAACTGTGCGCAAATGAGGCAGTAGCAAGTTCACCCAGATCCTCTGCCACATCAGTAATAGTTGTTTGAATCCTAGAGAAGAGGAATGTGCTGACAGTCAATTGTTTGGGAGCACATGTGCTATATCATTGGAGTATTCCAGAAATAGTTTGATTTGGAAAAATGGGAAGCTTTGCTTGTGGCTGGAAGACCTGAAATAACAGAAGGATCTAAAAACCAGAGAACAGACTTCTGTTTATTCTTTTTTTTTTCCTTTTTCTTTTTAGAGACTAAGAGAGCAAGGAGGGGTGGAGAGAGAGACAGAGAGAGAGAGAGAGAATCCCAAGTAGGCTCTATGCCCAGTGCAGAGTCAGACATAGGGCTAGGGCTCAATCCCAGAACACTGGGATCATGATGTGAGCTGAAATCAAAAGTCAGATGCTCAATCAACTAAGCCATCCAGACATGCCAGCGTTCTGTTTATTCTTGTTAAAGTGATTCCAGAATGATTTCCCTACCTGGTTTGCCTTTCTGTATTTTACCAGTTCTTTAGTACTAGCTGGATTCTTCCTTATCAGTGAATTCCTCTTTCTAACTACACCAGCCAATCCCACTTCTCTGTGCTCTCATTACTCATATTATCTGTGTCACTTATTAGGTACCTACCACTTACCACCCTATGTTGCAAAACTCTGTGTTTGCTCATTTGTTTGTCTGAATGTATCTATCTGCCCTGTGTATGGGTATCTAGATAAATGCATGTGTACTGCTTACTAATTAAATTTTAACCCCTTGAGATCTGAGACCACCTCTTCATTTCCTCCAGGCTGATGAGAGTTCAAGCTCCAAAAATTTTGTTAACATAAATGAGGAATATAATGGACACAATATTCTATCTTATTTGGGGGATTGTACCCTTTTTAAAAATTACATGCTTAACAATCAAGGTCAGGATCTTAGCAGTTATTTTATAACTTCTTAATCCTTTAAATCTCACTAATGACCAATTTAACTGTACTTACCAAGTTTGGTTTCCGCAATCACTATAAGCTTGATAAAGCATCATGTTCAATTCTTTATTGATTCCTTAAATTTCAGAATTAAATCTGCCATCCTTTCCTTTAAATTGATAAACCATTTGTGATTATTTTTGAAATGCTTATTTTAAAATACAAGAACTTTCCAAGCAAGTATTTTCTTTCCTTGGGGAAAGGAACTTGTGTCTAGACGAGTGCAGATGGATGTTCCCCGATTCTCCTAGGGTAGTTATCATGAATGAAATTTACAGAGGCTTTTTTTTTTCCTCCTTTTCTAGGCAGTCCTTTTTCATCTTTCATCAAACAATTCAGCTCATGGGTTATGTATGGCCTTCTGGAATCTGAATTTGATTTTGATGTTAGAAATGTACATTATAATTTTCCAAACATGAATTTATGAAAATGGCAGCCTTTAGGAACTCCCACAGAGGGAACAGATGACTGACTCTGACGAAAGAAAGTCTAAGAATACACACAGGATGGAAGAATTAGGACTAGCTGGGGTGGTGCTGATGGTTGTCCAGAGAATAGAAGCAGCCGACAAATAGTCACCGGGAACTAAGGAGCAGGTTAAGCTAGGCTTCTTTTGTCTTTGCTCCTAGCTTCCAATGTTCAACGTTGGCTATTGGCTAACTTGATTATGAGTCATCAAGATAAAGCGTGGGAAAAGCTAGAATATCACTGGTCTAGACAGGATGAGATTTAAATTTAGAGAGTATTTAAATATGACTTCTACTACTCTTTCTACCATATTTAAAAAGCATTGGAGGATGCTTTACTCAAAATCCAGATTCGATTAATCAACTCATATAAAATAACGTTATAAGTTTGAGATAGAAGGGAAATACTTTCATGAGAATATTAGATTAAATAGGAGGTTTCTGGGGGAAAAAATGAGGTAAGGAAGGTTGTTTTGCTTTTTTTCCAGTTATGAGCATTTTGATTAAGTCTCATAACTTTTAAAGGTTCCCTTTCCTCATAGATCTGATGAGGTCATAATGGGTACAATGTTTGACACTGGCTTTTTTGGCAATCAAGATAAAATGGAAAATTCTGGGAGCTTATCAAATCTCATCTTAAGGGCAGATTTCATAGATTTCAAATTCACTATTAAAAATGCAAAACCATCAGAAAGATGATATGGTCATGCCAAGGACAGAGAAGGGCATAAAAGTAGGGAAACTAAGTTTTCAAGATAAACTGTACAAACTTCGCAATTGGAGATGTTAGTGCTACTTTGAGTGTTATTTTCAATTTATTTCACCCTCACAAAGCCCACTTCTAGGTGACGAGTCACGTAGTTGTACCTCTATCCAAAGGAGACTGGATGATTTTGTCTGCCTATAAACAAAGAAAAAAGGTGTGTGGATGAGTAGATAGAGAGGCTTATGGTGTAAAGATAGTAACTATGGGAGCCATTTACTGTGAATCTTATGTGCCAGACATGATGGTAAGCATCTTGCATATATTCCACTTTTTTTTTTTTTTTTTTTTGCCTGGAAGGCAGGATTCTATTTGTTTTATTTATCACTTTATTCCCAGTGGCTAAGTACTGTCTACGTTTGTATATAAAATTGTATACAAAATTTACTGAATATATTATTTTTAAACCTTGTATAAAAACCTGAAGGGCAGCTATCATCCCTGTTTTACACTTGAGTAAATGGAGGTTCAAACTGGTTAACTTGTAAAAAAGCAATTATCAAGATTCGTTTATGCTTCTTCTTAGACCCAGTAAATACACCAGAAACTAGACCAAGCATAGTTGCTACAATTGGACAGAAATTTTACTATGTCCTGCTGACTGTTTTTACTGAAATTTCTACTTACAGCATACTCTATTAGCTAGCTATTGCTATGTATCAAATCACCCCAAGGCTTAATAGATTAACATTATAAACATTTTCTATCTCATAGTTTCTGTGGGTCAGGAGGCTGGGTACAGTTCAGCTATGTGACGTTGCCTCGAGATCTCTCACAAGAATGCAGTCAAGGTGTTGGCCAGGATGGCAGTCATCTTAAGGATCAATTGGTGAAAGAGCTGTCTCTAAACTCACTCATGTGGTTGTTGGAGGGCTTCAGATCCTCATTTGTTGTTGGACTTAAGGCTTAAATTCCTTACTGGCTGTTGAACAAAGGCCTCTCTCTGTTATTTGCTATAGATGCTTTCCCACAGATCAACTGTCTTCCATCAGAGTGAGCAAGTGAGAGAGCAAGAAAAAGCAAGCAAAATGGGAAGCCGGCATCTTCTTGTAACCTAATCTTAGCAATGACATCCAATCCTTCTTGCTAATATTTTATCACTTGGGAGAAAGTCACTAGTCTCAGCCCATGTTCAAGTTGAGAGGATCACACAAGGGTATGAATACCAAGAGAAGAGGGATCATTGGGGCCCATCTCAGAGACTCATAACAGATCCCACAATGTGGACTTAATAGGGAAGTACTTAATTCAGGCACATTGTACCTATTTGCTTATACAATGGCTTCCTGAGCACACAAGAACCACTGAATCAAGACAGTGCTATGCAATATGTAGCCAGGAGTGAGCAGGAGAATAGTGGAGCTAAACAGTGGGGAAAGGAAGGCCAAGATTATCTCAAGGTAATTGGAGAAGGGATTTGGAGTGGAGGACAGATCTGAAAAATTGTGCACAGAAACAAGATGAAACTAGCATATAATTCAAAGATAACAATGTACATGTCAAAGAAAAGAAGAGAAGTAATGATCTCACTAGGGAAAATTTCATTTGACTTAGGTTCTGAGATTCAAACATGAATCTCAGAATCTCTGAGAAGTTATGTTGCTGGTAGTGGTGAAAGTCATAACCAGGATCAGTGTGAGTATGCCAAGTCAGGGTCAGAAGTGAAGGGTCTGGATAATGCAGGAGATCCTAGCCAAGTGCTTCAACAAGATTCTAACCACTCTTTTGTATTGAAGGGAAGCCTCTATGTCTGATTAGATATTTCTTGTCCAATAGGTAGAAATCCAGGCAGCTGGAAAAAAAAAAAAAAAAGGACTCAGAGTTCAGAATTTTGAAAGATTCCTGTTTGGACAGGGAGACCTTAGAAAGTCTTCTAACAACTTAATTAATGATCATGAAATTCTTGACTAAAACTACCAAACCAATGTAAAATGATGGATATATTCTTGATTTGTCCTTCATTATTTTTGAATGGTGCCAAAGCTACAAATGTGTCACAGCTTCAGTTGGCCCTGGACCCTCCTTCTACACTGACTATGACTTGGAGCTCTGGCTCCGATGGTCTCCTCACTAAGTGATCGTACTTCACAAATGTGTTCAACTGTCAAGATATACCCAGAGCCTTTTAAGTTCCAGTCAGTCTGTACCTTGGGCAAATTTGGGCCCTCAGTGTTTTAGATCTACTCTCCTGTACATTCTCTTCTCCTCTGACCTAACATGTAATTGGAGGCCACTTAAATAAAATCCCTTAGGGGGATTTTATTCTTTCCCTTGTGGGAAAAATGCATTACTTACAGAAATGACATGAAACTGTACTTTCCTGCTGTAGGGGGATCCTGAAATTGCCCCCATGGGGTCTCCTCAAATTAATACCTTCTGGCTCCATTACTGTGATAACACCCAATTCTTACTCTAACTCCAACTATTAATATGGATGCATACTAACTATTTGTGATTGGCAAGAGAATGGTGGACTATAATGTATTCCTCTGCTGGGGTTGGCCACAATTCCATCTTACTTTTGATACTTCATTCTCTTTCTAAATTTTCTCAAATCTTCTCATTCTCATTTCTTATATTAACACTTATTAAGCTGGTTCTTTCTAAAGAGCAGAGAGTCCTTGGTCCTTGTCCATTTTCTTTCTCATTCCTTGGTAATAAAATTTGTGCAGGGAACACACTCATGAGAGTGTGTCAGCTGATGACACCAACACAATTGGGTGACCCATATACCTGAAGATACACCAGTTTGGCCCTGGTGAACTAGTCAAGGATACAATAATGAATCTTGCTCAGTGGTGATGCTCCTACTCAAGTAGTCCTGAAAGGATTGAGCTCAAGTTTCTAAAAGGTCCCTAGAGATCAACCCTAGAACACCCACTAATAACTTGCTTAATGACTCATGAAACTGTTTAATGAAATTATTGAACTAATTTGAAGTGATGTGCAGAAAGAAATTTAGTATGTGAGATGTGATACTGCTCATTTTATCCCTGAAATACTCAAAGACAAGTGAGTTCTTTCCTACATCCCATTCTTTCATTTCTCATCCATGTCCCAGCTGGATTGAGTAGCTAGGCCTGAAGCACGATAAGGGCTTATGATACAAAGAAGAAGGAAGAGCTGTTCTCATTCCTAAAAATGCCTCCTAATGTAAAACAGTTGACATACAGAAATGTCAAACAATTTTAATACATTATACTGAGCACTATAATGGTGCATACCTAATCAGGATGCTATAAAGTTATAGAGAACTGACAACTTTGTAAATAAAGGA
The DNA here is from genome assembly GCF_027475565.1 of Acinonyx jubatus. NCBI lineage: Eukaryota > Metazoa > Chordata > Mammalia > Carnivora > Felidae > Acinonyx > Acinonyx jubatus. Next base: position 94,197,382 of record NC_069388.1, read on the forward strand.
TAGTTTCACAATGGCACTTAAGTCTAAATGAGATACCAAAGATTGAGGAGGAATTCACCTGGGCCAAAGACGAAGAGGTACATTTCAGTATGAGAATAAATTCATCATGAACATCTTGGTGTGACACGGTATGTCTCCATGTCATCTTTGAAGACATTAAATAACTCAGTGTAAAAATGGAACATTTAAATATATGTAGGAATAGGTGGAGAGACAGAGATAAGAAGTATAGGCAGGTGTCTGAAGTTTGTGTTTGTATCTTACTGACTGAGCCACCCAGGCACCCCTATGTGTTTGTATCTTATAAAGATTTTAGAGCCTGTCCGTATTAAAGGAAATCATTGGAGCATTTGTAGTTAGACATGGACCTTTTAGATGGTTCCTCAGGGGCAATTGGTTGGCTGTTCATTTCCACTACCTCTAGTTAACCTTGGATTTTGCTCTGATGGTTGTCAGCAGTGCTATTTGCATCTTTAGGACAACTTCTTGTTCATTTTACTGATTCACCCCGTGCTCTGAAACATCACCCCTGACGTCTCTCTGGAGGATTCAGTCCAGATCTTCTGCACCTCTGGTTTAGGATCTCAATAGACAGTAGAATGAGGCGACCTTGGTTTTTATATGCATGCTGAACTCTGATTTCATTACTCTTGGAATGTCATCATTCTGTGGCCTAGTGTGCACTCTGAATACAAAAGTATAGCAAGAATTTACAAGTTTATTTCCAACTTTGATCACCCTTTCAGAATATAAGCTACAAGAGCAATTCACTATTTCTGATAAATAACAGTAAAGTGGTGTATACATTTTTGGATGTAATTCAGAAAGTAGAAACTTCTATTTATGTAACCCTATGCCAGAAATTCTGTTAATATATAATGTGCTAATCACAAAAGCAATACTGTGTTTTGTCCTAATTACTGGGAAGCAGAAGCAGCATCATATTTGAAGTAGTTTGAGACTTTTTTCTAGTTCAGTATTACTTTGGGGATATTTAATTTTTCAGATACTACCAGAGGCGTTAGAAAAATTCATAGTTTAAAGTCTTAGGTTCTGTCAAGAATCATTGTTCTATAAACTTGTGTTTTTCTGTCTTATCACTTTAAAAAACAAAACAGGGGGTACCTGTGTGGCTCAGTCAGTTAAGCATCTGACTTCAGCTCAGGTCATGATGTCATGGTTTGTGAGTTCAAGCCCCACGTTGGGCTCTGTGCTGACAGCTCACAGCCTGGACCCTGCTTCAGATTCTGTGCCTCCCTCTCTCTCTGCCCCTCCCCTGCTCTCCCTTGTGCTCTCTCTGTCTCTCTCTCTCTCAAATAAACATTCAAAAAATTAGAAAAAGATAAAAAACAAAACTGGATAAAAACTAAACAGGAAAGAGCAACAGCATGGAGAGAAAATGTGTATTGGTTAAAGAGCAGTTGACTAAGCCCTCGATAAATAAGTATTGAATCTACTTAAGAGCTGAGCATGGAGAAAGTTTCTTAAGGTTCAGATCCGGAAAAACACTGATTTGAGGTAAGAGAAATGGATGCCTTATCAGTTACAGTAAATCAAATCAAATTGAATTAGTTCAAGTTCTGGGTTTTACCAGGTTGAATATAATAAGATTGTTGGAATATTAAGGATAAATTGAGATCTGAGCCCCCACTGGTAAAGTGAAGATTCTGCACCTCCTCCTCCACCATTTTTCCTCCTTAGAAGGTTGATGTTCCGTACTGTTCTGTTCCAATGTTTTTATCAAAGGGCTTTGTTTTTCTTCCCCTTCTGACAATGCCATGTCCATAACACTGTTGTTCATACCAACATGCCACTTCCTAAATCTTCCTAGAGAGATTCTGTACTCCAGCTGGAGCAAACAGAATGCCTTTCTCCAAACCTGGGGTTTCAGAGAAGTCCTGGGCAGGTTTTGGGCCCCAGAGCATCCCTTATGGAAGTAGTCCCTTTAGATGTTAGCTTTCCCTTTTCTCCCTTGGGCACAGAATCAGACCTAGAAGCTGGTAGAGAAAGTTAGCAGGTCACCTCCTGCATTGTGCTCCTCCCCAGCTCTTCCTCAGGGTGACCTTGTACAAGCAGAACAAAGCCACACGACAAGCTGATCTCCCCTTTTATACTCCGTCAAAGGTCTTCATGAAACTAGAAATGTGTGCCCAAGAGCCGGGGTCCAGTGGGTGAGTACTACCTAACTCGGTTCTCCAGCAGGCAGTTATTAAGGTTGAATATTAGGCGTGTGATCACAGTCACAATTTCTGAGGGACTTCCTCACACAATACTGTTGATCAATGGGGCGCCTGGGTGGCTCAGTTGGTTAAGCATCCGACTTCAGCTCAGCTCATGATGTCACCACTCAGAGCTCGAGCCCCACATTGGGCTCTGTGAGCCTGGAACCTGTTTAAGATTCTCTCTCTCTCTCTTTCTTTCTCTCTCTCTCTCTCTCTCTCTCTCTTTCTCCCCCTCCCCCTCCCCCTCCCCCACTCTCACTCTCAAAAATGAATAAACATTAAAAATATTGTTGATCATATTGTTTTCTATTACATTCTGATAGATGAGCTAGAACTTTAATTTTTTCAGAGCCTTACTCTGTAAAAAAGCACAGCCTTAAGGATAATATGTTGATTTTTTTAAAATATATGAATCATGAAAAGATTCAAAGATAAAAAAAGGGACAGAGACTAATGTAACTGAGACCTTGCTCCTACCCTGAGGTATAACAAATATTAACATTTTGCAATATCTGATTCATATTATCATTTCCTTAAGAATTAAGATACACTTGAAGCCTCTTTACGACTCCTACCTAATCCCATGGCCCTCTGTCCCCTCAAGGACAACCACTATACTTAAGGTGGTATATATTCTCTCAGAACATGTGTTATAAAAATATGTATGTTTAAATTATGCACGGTACCCTCATGTGTATTTTTAAATTTCTCACAAATGACATCTCTTTTCAGTTTGCTCTTCCCAGTCAATATTTTGAACTTAGGGACTTATTCTCTTGACTATACTGGCTGTCTCCCGACTTATATCCCTAAGTCCATTTTATTCCATCCTGATGAACTGCCCATGAACATAGAGTTAACAGCTCACTATGTCTCCCCAGCCTCCAACTTAGTGGCCTTGACAGCCCTGGGATACTGCTGATTAGAAGGGATCTCTTAAAGCTGTTACTTTTATTCCTAGGTTTCATATAACTCTTTTTAACTCTTGGAGTACTCAACCTGTTAAGAAGAAGCTATAACTGTAGAGAAAAGGTGTTCCTGTGACTCCGATATTCTCAACATTCCTAATAAGTACCTCTTTAAAAGTCAGCATTTGGCCATGCCCTAGAAAATGTCTCAGCTCACCAGTCGGGACTGGAAAGCTTCATTTTATTAGATTTTGTCAAAGTGTTTGTCAGAATGATGTGTGCCCATTTTTGACTCCCATCTACAGTAGAAGGATTCCCTTTTTTTCCACATGCTTGGTGAGAGGGGTGTTAATAAGCTTTAGTTTGTTTGTGCATTCCAACAGGTATGCAATGCTATCTCACTGCCTATGCTGTAAGTTTTACAGTTATTAATGACATAAAACATCATGTGTTTATCAATAATATGGGATTGAGTATTTTTGTGAATTACCTGTTCTAATCCTTTGTCTATTTTTCTATTTTTTTTTGCCTTATTCATTTGTAGTAGTATTTTTTCTTTTATATTAGAGAGGAAGTGCCAATGGAGGCTAAGGCAGAGGGAGTGAGAATCTTATGCAGGCTCCATGCTCAGTGAGGAGACTAACACGAAACTCGATCCCACAACCATGAGATCACGACCTGAGCTGAAATCTGGAGTCAGACACTCAGCCAGCTGGGCCACACAGGTGCCCATGTAGGAGTATTTTACGTACATGTAGGCATAGTAATTGTCAACAATAAGGACAAAACTTCAGGCAGCTAACTGCTACTGATGGTACCATTCAAATCTGTAAAATTGTGAATGTTCATGATGGCAGCTTAGACATCAAATAGAATGAAATTGATATTGAGAATTTTCAGTTGAGGAAAGGAAGGGGATTTGTAATTTCGTTTAAGAAAGATACTCATGTGAAAATGCCAAATACATATAGCAATATTCTCACGCTTAGGGAGGTGAATTGCAATGATTGAGATTATTTAGTCATGTAAAACAGTTTGTTCCCGACACAAATGGATAGCTGAAATGGCCTTAGTTTAATGTGGTAGTTTTTAGACATACATTTTTATTTGATTTTTGCAGCAATACAACTCAATGTCCACCAATTCCTTTTATGCAAAAGCAGTGCAAAGGCACAAATGAAAAATGCAAATGGTATAGAGAACCAATCACAGTAATTCACTCACAGAAGGAAATTCACCCCATGCATACTTTGGTTTTGATCATGTCTATTGAAAAAATGGTTACTCTGTTTTCCTGTAATCCTCCTCTTTTTTTTAAAATATACTTTTTAACATTTGGCTTTTCCTAGTAGAAATACGTTTTTCGAGGAATGTTTTATCTTGAATACTTTGACCCTAGAAAGTAATTTAGCAGAGTTTCTCACACTAGGGATTAAAATGGATGTTAAAGTATCCACAGAGGGTGAAAACAAGTATAAAGACGAATCAGGCATGAATGTTCAGAAATGGAAAATAGATGAATGATGTTTCTATTTTATTGTCCTTGTAAATAAAATGAATTGTGCTTTTGGCTTTAATTTGCCATGTGAATTGATTGTTACAAAATAAAAGCTGAAAAAATTGAATTATAATTTTTGAGAATCAGTGAATCAGCAGCATTTTTGTTTTAAGTAGCCAGTGGAAGTGTTCCAGACATTCCACTAAATTTACTTTCTGCAAACCTCCAGTGTGTATGTAGGTGTCTTTGTGTAAAGAAAGAGGTGCTAACATTTTAGAAATTCATATATGCTTTTCTTTCACATCAGCATGGTCCTGGGAATATGGAACAAAATAAAATTCATCTTTGAGCCCACTGGGCTCTAACCCTAGGCTTTGTGCAGGAGTATCCTGGGATCCCTTCTCCCCTCTTGTATGGTCTTTCCATAAGCCTCCACCCACTACCGTCCCCCACCTCTAATCTCAAGTCCTGTATCAACAAAAGTGGAAAAGATTGGATCACTTCATTCACACATTACTATGAAGTCATATAGGTTAAGGTCTGTTACTCACTCATCACCTATGACTTTAGCGTATGATACTAGTTATATACTTATAGAGGCTTTCTGAGGGCCAAACACCATCCAGTAAATGTGTATGTGTTATCTCATTGAAACTTAAGATAGGACCTCCTATTTTATAGACAAAGAAACAGGTTTAGAAGGAGTTAAGAAAACTTGGCCAAGGTTTCAGAGCTAGTAACCATCAGAAGTCAAATTCAACTCAGGTTAGGAGAACATGAAATGCATATGTATGCACACTATACCACCCTACCCTGAGCAAGTTTCAAAAACTTGCTGTTGTATACCATCACCATTCATGGAGTAATGATTTACTTTCTCTGCTGAAGGTAAGTGATACAAAGACCACTAAACTGGATCCATCCCACTGACCAGGTAGGCAGACAGCTCCATTGAACCGTTGGAATAACTGGAGTGTGCCGCCTTGCACAAGGGCTGGAAAAGGAAGCATGAAAGAAAGATCGCATAATCCACTGTTTCTCACTTTGTTTAACGCAGTGATGCCACGCTTTGCTGAGCAAGTAGAGGTTGCCATTGAAGCCCTGAGTGCCAACGTCCCTCAGCCATTTGAAGAGAATGAGTTCATTGATGCCTCTCGCCTGGTATATGATGGTGTTCGAGACATCAGGAAGGCTGTGCTGATGATCAGGGTATGTAAGGCCTCTATCGCTTGGAGCTGATCAGAGCTTCTTGTAGGGATCCCAAAGAATTTACTTTTGGTCATTCCATTGCTTAATTTAACTTGTTAAGCTGTTTGGCTCCTCATTTAGTCACACAAGGGGGACTACTCAGACAAAAGGGACAAGTGATCCAACAAGCCTAGATTCACGCTGAATAACCTGAAAAGTGATGTCTTTCCTGTTTCTGGCATGCATTTTGGTTTAAATTTGATACTAACTTTCAGGTACCCTTGCTGTTATCTGTGTGGTCCTCTGACTAATGTTATTTTCCCATTAGGATCAGAAAGCCATGTGATGGAAAGAAATGAAGATTATCCAGTTTAATAGTATCAATAATAATAATATGAAACAGTTACATTATCCTTGTAACTAATAATTAAGACCTGATAAATAAGGCTGCATAATCTTGCAGCAAACCACCCCCCACCCATGGCTCACCCTACTACCTTCCCGTTATCAGTTTGTCAGGTATGAGCCTTCCAAACCATTGTCCAAGTAATTATTTAGAGGTATATGCTAGAAAAATACAAAATATAGTAGATTTAAAAACTCAACATAACTATTATTTCCAACTGGCTTTGTTCACCCACAATGTGCCTTCATTTATCTGTATTAAGACCTACAGCCTACCTTGTTCCATTTCATTGCTCCATAATATTTCATTGTAAGATATTTTTTTCTCCTCATCTTACCAACAATTTGGCATAGTTTGCAAACAATTTTCTTACCCATAGAACTCATTCTTAAACTGAAACATTCAAAAGCAAAATTGATGACACAAATACATTTGTGACTATTATGACTGAAGCAGAGATGGGGCTTCTGCAGTGCCAATCATAAGCACATGTTGTCCGATAGCAATATAATGTCAGCCACAATTGTAAGTTTAAATTTTCTAGTGGACACACCGAAAAAAAAAGAAGCAAGTAAAATTAATTTTAATAATATATTTAACTTAACCAAGTGTATCCAAAACATAATAATTTTTGACACATGGTATGAGCTACATTTAAAGTTGTCACTAGCTCATTGTAGCTCATGTCTACCATATTGGATGCAACAGCCTGGATTGTATTTTCACCTTCGTCCTCTAACGTTGTCTCGAAAGCTGCTCAATAAAACCATGAGATATCTACTGAGTGCATTTTGAAAAAAACTCTCTCAGGGTGATCACTGAACATCTAAACTAATATCTCCTCAAACATTGCGAGACAGTAATAACCAAATAATGTCTGTGGTATATTGTTCTCTCTGGAAAGTATATACCTGGTCTTTTGAGTATTTTGTATATGTCATTAATTCTCCCCCAAATCCTGGTATGTTTGAAGTCATTAAATTCATGAGTGGTCCTCTTCAACTGTGGTATCCAGAGTGCATCTTGATGCTTCCATGGTGATCTGAGCAGGTGGAGTAGAGTATCACCAAGAAGAGTCTCTTTTCCCTCTTGGTATCTGTGCTTCTCCTGAAACAATCACCAAACTCCTTCACTTGGGAGTGAAGCATCTTAGAATTTTCTTCCCTTTAAATTCAGCTTGACTGTTTTCATGTTAACTAGGTCTGCCTTTCATAATAATTTTATGATCAATTCAAAGTGTTCAGATCATTGCATAAGTTGTATCAGACGACACTAATTACACTTAACAATGTGGAGTTCAAATTTGGAATTTGGAGACTATTGGTTGTATTTCCTGATCTTCTAACTTGCCCGTTTTAGATCTGTCAACTTCATCACCTTTCAAGATTTGGCTGAGACCTTCTTTCTTCAAGTTTTTTGCCATCAAAAATTCTGTCATTCTCTTTTAACTTCTGTAACTTTCTGCTTGCTATAGTGTTTATTACATTATTCCCTTTTATGTCGATTACCTTCTTTAGACTGAAATTTTGGAAAGCAAAGCTTGTATTTTTATTTTCCCTGCACTGTGGTGCATTTTCTGGCGCTTTATGTGCACTGTATGTGTGGTGGTGGTGGAAACAGATACCTGGGGAGATAGGAAGGTGACAGAGAGAAAAGGGATGAGAATTGGAGGAGGAGAAGCCAAAGAGAAAAAGGCAGGCTTTTAAACCTATAAGAAATTAGATCATTTTTTTCCATTACATACTAACTTGTGAAATAAGGTAATAGACCATGAGAGTTATGTTTTCAAAGCATTTGACACTAAATCCCACTATAATGCTCCAGATATATTCCCTCTTTTGCCATTTTTCTGCTTTGTTAGCCTTCACATTTTTGTGACAACCATTCATCTGGGAGGCTGAGGAAGTTTATAGCCATCATTCATTTATTCATTCGTGAGCTGTAAAAAAACATAATTTTAGATAAAATGCCATATCTTTGTTTCATGTAGTGTCATTCCTGCATCTCGACATTTCAAGTGATTTGATCAGATGGATTTCACACCACTTAAAACTTAAGAGAGAAATGTACAGTATGTACAAATTGTTATTTTTAAAATCCTTCTCCGTTCAGCACCCACATGGCTCCATCTTGTACTTAATTTCTTGGTTTACTTTCCTAGTACAATGATTAGGTCTACTGAAAAATCCACTGCACTGAGTTTGAAAGAAAGACAGTGAGATGAGTAGAGCTGTTTCTTTCCCAGCAAATCTGGCCATGCCCCCTTCCCTCCCAAAGTGTTGATTATACTTTGTAAAAAGTATAATTCCTCCCCCCACCTCACCCCTGAAAATAAATGCATCATGGATCCTGAAGGGTTAAGTGCTCCATCACCTTGCCTCTCACTAATCAATACATATTTAATGTGATGTGGTCCAGGCACTCCAGGGCAGCTCCAGACAACCCTCTGAAGTAGACAAAACTTGTCCTTTCTGTACCCCAACCTCACCTTTCAGGTCCCCACTTCTCTCTTGGAACAGGTATAGTCTGCTGTGAGACTAGGTTTTGTTTACTTCTTGGTGAGACTTGTCCTTGGTAATCTATCAGCCAAGAAGGAATTTTCTAATTACCCCAGCTGGTAATTTAAAAAAGGAATACACCTGATGGTCGTTATTTGTAGTAGTTATATCCTGTAACCTTGCTGTGAACTTTGAGTTACAGAATACTGAAACATTGTTCCAAAGGGAACATTGTTAGGTTCCTGTGAGCCTCTGTTTACATTCTTATCCACTGATCAATATATAACTGTGTTTTATATTTTTATATTTTATGTTTTTGCTTAAAGACACTTTATTTAATACATGGTGCTGACTCATTAACATTGAACTCACAGCCAGCCTCACTATAATTCATTCCTGAAGGAAGCTCATCTAACACAAGCATTTTCTCTGTAAGGTGTATCACAACCTTCTTACACTTAGGAACACTAAATAACATGTTAGCACTGTACTTGCAAGACATTTTAAGCAGAGGAAAAAAATGAATGCTTATTTATAGCGTCATAGCTGAAACAAAAGGGCAGAGCCTTGTGCTATGTGACCTCAGCTGGGAGCACACAGATTAGGTGTCTCAAATTTTTTTGCCACGTTGTACTTGTCTGTGAAAAACTACCCAAACACTGATTTGGGGATTACAAAGAAGCTTTGGTGAGTAGGCAAATTCACAAATAAGGAATCTACAGGTAATGAGAACCAAGTTAACATTTAAGAGTTAGACATTTAATATGGGAAATTAAGATAACTGGGTAGGGTAGAAGGAGGTAATATCTTGGTGTTAGGATATCGCTATAAAAAAAACAGTAATTTCTTCTCATAACAATAACCCTGAAAAAATCTTTTATGATATCTATATTCTTTTATAATGTAATTGGAACCCATTAATTTGGCTGCACATGATACTTTTGAAAGCAGGTCACAGAAACAGTAGTGCCTGGGTTCAGGTAAAAGTCTAAAGTTTAGGGGCGCCTGGGTGGCTCAGATGGTTAAGCATCTCACTTTGGCTCAGGTCATGATCTTGCGGTTCGTGGGTTCAAGTCCTGTGTCAGACTGTGCTGACAGCTCAGAGCCTGGAGCCTGTTTCTGATTGTGTGTGTGTGTGTCTCTCTCTGTGCCCCTCCCCTGCTCGCTCTCTGTGTCTCTCTCAAAAATAAATAAACATTAAAAATCAATAAATAAAAAAATAAAAGTCTAAAGTTTAACTTGATCTATCCCAAGCTGTGCCTGAAAGGGCCCTTGGGGCATTGTAAGATGTTTTAAAATTTCAAGGGAAACATGCAGATGTCTCTCCGATATTGTGGGAAATATTAGCCAAAAGTAGTTCACGGTTTAAACTCTAGGTTGGTGTATTTGTTTTAATAACATCCTGTATTTGTGAAGCTGGGCTTTTGGTGGTTGCTGTGAGAAAAAGGAAACTCAGTGGATGTTCAGTTGTATTCCAGGATTTGAGAAGTCATGTTGTTAAGTCTAATCAACTTAATCCATTTTTGTGATTTAACTGCTTCATCAACAGAACTGTTAGGCTTGTCGCTGTTTTGTTTGTTTTGTTTTGTTTTGTTTTTAGCCCAGAGGCACCTTGAAAAAGATGACTGAGACACAGTGCTTCAAGCAATAAAGTTTGAGGACCTATGGCTTAAGTATTTGGGCATCACTGGCACACTGATTTTCATCTCTGCTTCAGTTTGCTTATCTGCAAACGAGGACAAATATGGCCATAGCTATAAAGTACTAGCATACAACTGGCAGTAGTTTCCCAAGAAATATTTTTTCTCATTCTGCTGGGGTGAAGTTTCTTATTACAATCCATTAACGAAATAGAATTTGTCAAGTAAGTTAACAATATTATTAAAATGGCAGGGATTAGAGTTACTCATCAGAGCTAGAAAATAAAGAGTTGAGGAGACTTCAGAAACAACTTTGGTGGCAAAATTGATATTCCTCTTGCAGATCGCTATTATCCAGTTAATTAACATGGTTCCATAAGGTTCCTCGTTTTGTTTTCCTAACCCAAGTAATTAGAAATAATGTCTTATGATTTTAAGAAAAATTCGGTAATTTTGTCTTGGTTATCTGTTCATTAAGTATTTATTTAAAGCTTACTAGATGCCCCACACTGTTAGAGGGACCCTGAATGCAGAGGTGAACAAAACGCATCAAGAGATGTATATTCCTCTGGTGGAAGACAGAAAATAAGCAAGGAGATAGAACATGTCAGTTATTGTGCCATGGGGAACACAAGCAGTATAAGGGGATAGAACACAGGACGGGTATTTGTTTTATGAAGGATGGTCACTGATTGAGTGGCATTTGAGAATAGATGTGGAGGAGGAGGAAACAAGCTATAACAATATTAGAGGAAACGTGTTCCAGGTGGAAGGAATGGCAGGTGCAGACTAAGGACCATGCTGAATGAGATGGGAGCCATTGAAGTGTTCTAAGCTGACTTAGATCTTCCAGGGATCTTCACCCTAAGAGTAGACTGTATGTGGAAAAAATAGAAGCAAGGAGATCAATCAAGAGTCTTTCAGAATGACGCAGGATAGAGATGCCAATGGCCAGTCAGTCCTGACTGAGGTGACTTGGCTCTACATTGACTTCAGGGAAATGTAATTCTGTTTTCTCCATTCCATTGGTATAGTCATTCTGCTTGGGAAATCCTTCTTCATACATCACCCGAACTCTCTTGTTGCCTCTCCATGTCCTCCTCATCTTTCTGTTTCTAATGAAACTCTCATACGCATTTGAGCCTTTATTTTAAATGGGCCTCAATATATTTTTCATGCGGTTGGTGAAACAACTCTAAATCCCTCTGTCTTTTCTCATTTTGCTTCTCTCCAGAAACTGTTTTAGAGGATACTGAGCATTTGATTAGGAGCCAGAGGCAAGCGGATTGGTCCTTTTCTGCAACTGGCATGTGTTGTAACCCGCCTGGACAAGCACATGATTTTCTTGAGCCTGTGTAATAGGCACAAGAAAATCTCATAGACTCTTAGAGGGGGCAGATTTTAGAGACCAAATACTTTAATTGTGTCATTTTTCAAATTAAACCCACTTTTGCAGTCTAACAATCAGATAATAGACCTAGGGAACCAAGAGTAGACCCAAAGTGGTTCTTGATTATTATAAAAAAGTCTTCCCTGGGAGCACAGAAAGACAGAATTGAGACTTGACCCTCAGAGTCCAGCCTCCAATCTAGTGAATTACACATTTTGGTGATTCTTTTTACTCTATAAGACTACCTAATGATATAAGTCCTATTATCTCTGGGCCCATTTGCAGACCTTCACTATTTTTCCATGTCTCTTTTAATGTATGGGGATCTTTGAGCAACTGACACATAACACTGCTACTTTTTAAAAGAAAAAAAAAACAGTGCTTTCATGCAGTTAACAAAATGAACATGCACACAACTTTTTAGAGAGAGAGAGAGAGAGCAGAAGAGAAGCAGGGAGAGAGAATATTAAGCAGGCTCTACGCTCAGCCAAGAGCCTGACATGGGGCTTGATCCCATGACACTGGGATCACGACCTGAGAGGAAATCAAGAGTCAGATGCTCAACAGACTGAGCCACCCAGGCACCCTGCACAGAAACATTTATATGGGTGACTTGGATGGGTTTGCTGCATGATTAAGGCACAAGAAAATATTTTAAGCTCACCCATTTGCCTGGTGTTACTTGTGATGGTTACAGGCATAGGCCCTGAGCCCCCTCAACTTGCTAGGTGTAACACCCTGGAAAACTGACTTGACTCTGAGTCTGTTTATACATCTGTAAGATGGGGATTCAATGTATTTCATTAGGTTTTTACATGGAGTAAATCCTTTAGCTGAATGCTCGGCCCATAGTGGTTGGTAAAAAATTATTCCCATTATTATCATTGCAGTTGGTATTGGGTATATATTTTGTTAAGCATAATAATCATCATTATCACATATTACTTTAGTTCACTTTTATCATTTACAAAGCATTTTCATATATGTTTTATCCTACAATCCTGAGAGGTAGATGGGACAAATAGGAATTATGATCTCCATTTTATGAGTGAGAAGATAGAGAAGCAGAAAAACTGTACATGACTTGCCAAAGACACACAGTTTGTGAGTGGCAAAGTTAGGCCAAAAACATTCCAGTTCCCTAGGTCCACTTCCAGGTTTTTTGTGTTTTGGGCTTTTTGTTTCTGGGTTTTTTTTGTTTTTTGTTTTTTGTTTTTTTAAACTTTGTTTTGGTTCCCGAGCCATAGTCACTTGAATGAAAGCTCATCATTATTAACCGTATGATGCCAGGTTGTGTTTGTCATTGACTCATCTACTAAACACACAGATCATTGAAATGTTTGGACACAGTGCTATAGGCACTGTCATATTTTCCCTTTTTTTCTGTTGAGTGAGGTTTTTCATTTTACTTTTCTCTCTCCTTTTGAAAAACTAATGATGAAAAGCACTTGAAATCTTGTCATCTCATCCGTCAGCAGAATTTACCAACTTGCTGTAATTGTTCTCTAGTACATTTCAGACGAGTGAAAAATGATCAGAGATTATTGTCTCTGTCCGCAATGAAAACACAACCAGTTATTTGAACCACGTTCTGCCCACCCCACCCCTCCTTTAGTTAATAAAGTATGGGAACAAAACCTCTTTCTTTTAATAATTCTGTGAAAGAAAATTGAACATCTGTAGATGACTGGGTGAATATTAATAGGGTTGATGGAGAGAGAGAAGGAAAACAAGAAGGATACGCCAAAGCTTCAAAAATTACTACACATAAGGTGATATTGGCATGAAGACCCCATTTTATGCCTGTCTGACCAATCTCAAGCCTTCATCAATAACCACACCTGATTAATTACAGTGAGGTAGCCAAAGAAACCAGCAGAATAAAAATGTGCCCTTTTGGATGAGGAATGGGGTACCTGTATCATCAGTACTGCTGTGGTCTATTTCTTCCTTTTGAAATACAGAGCCCTGGGAGATGGTGTTACTGTGTGCCAGGAGGCAGTTTGTGGGTGACTGTCAGATCTCAGTCTAATGACCATTGATCTAAGAATGTCACACTAATGCACTGTGTCCCCTTTGTGAATCATCCCCACCACCCCCGAGTTCATCTTCTTAGAATTAACAGAGATGATAGTCTACAGTACATACTGCAAGATTTAGAAAGTTTTGAGCAGGTATAATCTCTCATGCCTCAGTTTCCTTATCTGTAAAGTGGAGAAAATGGTGTCTGCATGATAGGACTGTTAAGAAAATGGTATGAATTAGTATATGTAAAGTGCTTAGAGAAGATAGGCATTGGCACATGAAAACCACTTAACACATGTTATCTATTATGGTTATTAAAGATGGGGAGTATTTTTATTTCTGGATTTGTAGATTAATTCATACACTTTTTTCTGACACTGGACGGGATCTTCATGTAACTACTCACTTTAAAGACATTCTATAGCTGCAATTCTTACCTGATTTATAAGGTGAAAAAGTTAGACACAATTGGGCACTTGTGTCTAAATTCTAATTCTGTTGTTAACTGGGTTAGGGACATTGGACATGTTGTTTCTCAGAACCTTGGTGTTCTTATCTCTAAATAGAGAATGATCCTTATTTCACTGTGCTTGGTTTTAGCTAAATTGATACTATGTATGAAAGAGTTATTTAATCCTTTGTAGTTGTGTAGTAATTGTTGGCTTTACTTTTTAAAAGTGTTTGAATGAGTTGATTTCAAAATCCTAAGAAATTATGATGGAAAACACTTTTTAAATGCCCATTATATGCTAGACACTCTACACAAAGAATATTACTTAATCTTCACAAAAATCACAGAACAACTTTTATCAATATCACAAGGGAGGAAACCAGAACTAAGAGGATTTTGCCAGTAGTCACACAGGGGTTCATATTCAGGCAGTCTTGAGTCTGGAATCCATAGTCACAACCTGTACAGTATACAATTTAGTGACCACATCAGATACTTCATCTGGAATAACCATTGGCTTGGAGATTATTTTCACTATCAACACTAAAAAAGACTGGGAATAGAGCAAAAAGGGTATTATAGACCACGTATAGGTATAACTTTTGTTGGTGGTGGTTATTTTCTATCTTAAATAGATTTATATGGATGGAAAAAACACAAATATAGTTTGTCTTAAAACTAGAAAGCATGTCATGTCAAGAGTTAAATAGCATTTTAATACCTACAGGAGGAAGAAATAAAGTATATATTTTTTAAAAGGTAAACTGGGGCAGCTAGATTTTTCTGACTCCATTGCAGCCAGCACCCCCCTCCATAACCCCCTACATGTAACTGCCTACAAGCTCTCTTTCCTGGGAGCCACTTAGCCTTATCTGCCACAAAGTATATGGGTGGCATTGAGGGTTATCAGTTTAGAATATGCTGATTCTTCTCCTTTCCTTTGTACTTTTAGACCCCAGAAGAACTAGAAGATGATTCTGACTTTGAGCAGGAGGATTATGATGTGCGCAGCCGGACAAGTGTTCAGACTGAGGATGACCAGCTCATTGCAGGACAGAGTGCACGGGTGAGTGGACATCCAGGACTTGGGTTTCATGCACCGGGGCTATTTACACCATATTGATTTGAGGGTATTTCTGACCAGAGTCTTGGAATCCCAGAGATTCATAGCTCAGAAATCTGCCTTCTTACTTGTGGTTGTTTTTAGGAATTCATATTATTTTTTTTAATTTTTTAAAATATTTATTTATTTTTGAGACAGAGAGAGACAGAGCATGAATGGGGAGGGTCAGAGAGAGAGGGAGACATAGAATCCGAAGCAGGCTCCAGGCTCTGAGCTGTCAGCACAGAGCCCAATGTGGGGCTTGAACTCACGGATCATGATATGACCTGAGCCAAAGTCGGACGCTTAACCAAATGAGCCACCCAGGCGCCCCGCAATTCATATTTTACACAATGGAAATAACCACTAGTGCTTCTGATTCCTATTAACTCCATTTTCTCTCCATCACTTGAGACTTAGCAGCCACATCACTCCAAACAATTTAAGAGTATAGTGGATTTTATTGGTTTGGAATCATGAATAGATAGTTCAACAGCTAAGGAACACATGAATACTCAGATCTTGTATTGGCACAGACACCACAGTTCTGTTTGAGGTTGCCAAACTTACTAACTCAAGAGGGAAGGACAAATGGAAAATTAGAGCGCTACTTTGTTATGGGCTCCATACTCTGTTCCATGTTCTGGCCTAGGGTCTCTGGTGAACAAGACCACATCTTTGAAATTGGTCCAAATTCATCAGAATAGAGAAGTAACTCCCCTTCCCTCTCACTAATACCTGCTTATGGCCAGGGAGGTAGCCCTAGATCTGTCTGCCACATGATAGAAAAAGAAATTATACAGACATATTAGAAATATGCCAGTTTAAGGCATGGAGCAGGAAGCAACAGAAAGATTATTGCTCTGGCTGCCATTTGAACATTCCTGAACACTCAGTGACACTATCTACCAACAAAAGTGTTTCTAAGAGGATTCTGACCAATCCTATTAACTGTATCTCCTTGAGGGTAGATGCAGGTAATCAAGGCAAGTTTCAAGAGATTATATCCTTGGGGATTATAAAAGAGGGTGAGATTATCCTCCCTTTAAAGACTCAGTTTTCATAGGGCGAAAACAATCTCATTATATAGATTGAGTTCTTACTATATTCTAGTTAGAGTATTTTAATTCTCTATTATGCTTTACTTTAGGAAAAATAATGTATAGGAAACAGGAGTTTGTATATGAAGCATGAGTCTGAGTGATTTAGGAAAGAGATTAGGAAACCCCAGAAAGCTCACACTGGTTTAGGAATTGTGAAAGAAGAGTAGACAGAGGAAGGGAAGAAAAAAAAAAAGTTAGAGAGGGAGGGAGCCAAACCATAAGAGACACTTAGAAACTGAAAATAAACTGAGGGTTGATGGGGGGTGGGAGGGAGGGGAAAGTGGGTGCTGGGCACTGAGGAGGGCACCTGTAGGGATGAGCACTGAGTGTTGTATGGAAACCAATTTGACAATAAATTTCATATTAAAAAAAATAAAATAAAGAATAAATAAATAAACAGGACTCAAAGAGGACTAAACCTTATGTTAAGAAAATCTTTGTACTTATAACCCAATTTCTCTTTCATGCTTTATGCCCTGGTACTCTCATCCAACAGTGAAATGATTCACAAGATATATAGATGGACATTGATAGGGGAAATACGAGGGTAAAAGCCAGAATATTAAAGATGCACTGGCTTTGGTTCAGACAGATTTGGTTTTGAATTGTAAAGAGTGGAATGAGGACAATGCTCCATTACATGTTGCTTAATTGCTATGAGCCTCAGTCCTTTTATCTGTAAAATGTGAATAATAGACTTGATAGAATTCTTTTGAGGTTTAATTGCTTAATATTTGTAAAAAAATGAACAGAATACCTGACATACATTAAGTGCTCAATAAAGAATGACTGAAAATTGTCATCCTTTGGAAGAGAAATCATTTTGTATCACAGATTAGTGACAGTAGAAAAGTACACAAAAGAATATGAAGCCCCCTACTTGGCAAATCTTTTGTGGACTGTAATCCTTCCCCCACTCCCAATGTTGAAATTTGAGAAGTTCATTAAGCTGAGAGGCTTTGGAGCCTGTTTTGGCATAACACTAAATCATCTCATTCATCAGGTCAGTTCCTCTTCAGAATTAAATAAAACCAGCATTTTTGTGTCCATGACAAAGGGCAAATTTGAGTAATTCATCCAAACATTAATCAATTCAAAGTCAGTTTGATTGACTGAATGCAATTCAGTGTTGATACAGCCCAGTATCTTGTCTCAATGATCAAGGCATATTTACAACCCTTATCGTATTTTATAATCACCATCTTGTCAAACTGGCATTATTAGTCCCACTTCTTACAAGAATGTAGTCCCATTGTACTTCCATTTCATGCATCTTACATTAGATATCAAGTCAATTAAGATGGGTGAAAACAGAAGTCAGATGGCACCTGTCTATATCATCTATTATATTTTTCACCCAGTAGGTGAAAAGACAATTGTTTTTTTTTTTAAAGGTTTTTCAGCATGAATTATGAACACAGTCCAGGATAGTAACAAAGTACCCCTATAATCCAGTACTTGGTGATTTGTCTTTGAGATCCATCATGTGGCCTGTGTGATTAACTTGCAGCAGACAGCATTAGTTATTGAGTCAGCCTATTTTAGCCTGTAATTATATGATGACAAATCAGAGACCTAGAATTATGGCTGTAAGTTGGAAATAAGAGGGTGCATTGAATTGCTGAGATGACAGATGGTCGAACTTTTGACCAGAGAAGTATGTTAACTTGGTCAAAATTGTGAAGGAGACCAAAGTTGTCTTTGACAGAGGTAGTTGCCCTTTGTATCAGTCAGTCCTTCCTTGTTAACGGCCTTATTTTTTGTTTGCATTCAGATAAATTCTTCCTCTCTGAAAGGGTAAATTAATCTATAAGGAGGTTAAGGTAGGAGAAAAGCTTTTAGTACCTACTCTAACATTGCTCCCAAATTCTGAAATTAGATTATTTCCTTTATGTGTCCTTATCTGATGCTTCTCTACAGTATTTTGTTGAGAGAGGGAAAGGGAGAGAATTATCATACCCTGCTAAAATGTAGGAGGAATCAGACCCTATGATCCTAGACATGACATCTTAAAAACTGCTTCTTCACAGGTTGATGTAGTTAAAATTGGTCAATGAAAACTTTTGGGCACTTAACCTTAGTGATGGAATATATAATTTGGAGTCATACAGACCTGATTTTAAATATTGTCTTGATCAAGCTGTGTCTCTTTGGGCAACTTTCTTAGCCTCTCTACGCTTTATCTCTCTCTCCCTCTCCCTTTCTTTCTCTCTCTCCCTCTCCTCCTCCACTGTCTACCTCATGATGTCCGATTAGAACTGCATGATAAAATTTGTATCATAAGATGTGTCACATAATATGAAGTTGATAAAGATGATGATGATGATAATGCTTATAGCATAAGGCAGTTTTTCATTAGAAGGCTGGTCAAATAATTTAACCTAAAAGAGCATGGACAATTTAGGAAATCATGAAAGTTTTTACTTGAAATAATGGGATAATTAACTCAATTTTCCTGTTTACTTCAGGGCCTGAGACTGGTAAAAGTCAAAGGACCCTCTTTAACTACTTATATTTATTATTCTGCTTTAAAACCAAGTGAGCAGAAATTGACACATTGAGTTTTAGCCCTTTTAATCACTTATTTATAAAGATGTACTTTAAGCCTAAATGTTAGACTCTTAACTCTGGCTTAAGGAACTAACACTTGTCAGTTTGGAGGCTCATAGACTCCAAAAGTAATTTTTTCTCTTTGAGATTGGAAAAATAATCATATCAAAAGCTCCTGAGATTTAGATTGAAGAAAAAATTCTGGGCAGAGTGATTGTTGGCTTGTATCAGTGATTTGCACTTTGGTTTAATAAGTAGAGTTTATAATTTCAATCACAAAAAAATTGTTGGCTCTTCAGAAGAAAAGCTGAGAGCCTGGGATCAGGAAGCAGGGAATTTTGTGGATTAAAGTCTCTGATGCCACAGTATGGGGCCCCAGATCAACCAATCTCTGGAGCTGTGCTTGGCTACTATGCATAGAATCAGCAGAAACTCTAAGACCACCCCAGGTGATCACATCACAGATACAGAAAAGCTGATTTGTTCCCTTTCCTCTTGGCCATGAAAATCATTTTTCTCATGTTGCCTTAGTTTGAGGGAATGAACAATTGCATAGTATATATTTTCTATTCAACTTGATTTGAATGTAGTCATCTTTTTTTTTTCCAGCTAAAACTTTAATGTGTTAACATTTCAAACTGCTGAGTTACATTGATAAGACCTAATTAAAACGCATGTGTTGAATTTTAATTTGATTAACTTGCAAATTTTGCAGTTTGTGATCTACTGTTTATAGATAACCCTTTTTTAAGATTCCAGTTTCAGAAAAGGTCAATTATGAATTTTTAAAAGCCAGGAGCATTTTAAGAATATTTAGGAAAAGACTTTGGCTCATCGATAGCTACATAAGCAGAAGCAAATGTAATAACACTTGCACCCAAGTCACACACCATTAAGTGCATTATGTGGGTTGAGCACCCCTAGAGTCAAAATAACATGTTCTTTTGCAAATCTGCTTTGAAGGGGCCATTTTTTTTTCTTCAGAATTGTGCCCTTAGAAAATGTTTGTCAGTTCTAGTAACTTCTCTTGAACTCTGTTGATGCAGTGAGTGGAAAAATGGTTACACAGTCAATCAGAAGATATATATTGAGCTTCTACTGTTTGCAGGATGCTGAGGCCTCTACCCTAAGGAAGCTCTGAGAGAAGTCAAAAGTAGGGCATCAATAGGAATTAGAGAGTAGAACAAGGCAGTTAATACTCAAATCCTAAATTATACAACTGAAACTCATGTGACAGAGTTCAAAGAAAAGTGTACACCCTTCAATGCACAAATTAACCCTTTTGAGACAATGAAAGTTTCATTGCTTTCCATCTGGGTATTGAATATAGAGTCTGAAGGTCTGGTGGGTAGTTTTACAGCTTCTTCTACAGAAAAGCACCTAATGAATGGTTTACATAATTCTAGTTAGGACTTCTGAGGTCTAAGTAAAACATGAATATCAGTTTTATATGAGGACTACAAATTAATCTAGGACAGCATCAGATCATCAGACAGGGATGCTTCAGGAAAAAAGTGCATATTTAACTTCTGCAAATCCATACCTATCTCAAATGCAATGGGATAGCTGTCTTGTTATTAGTACAGTATTTCATATTTGAATTTATAATCAACTCTTCGGTATTATCAGCCACCTTTTTGATAGTTTTTAAAGTACTTTAAAATATTCTTCAAAAATACTATTTTAACCATATTGTATTTGTCCCAGTCTGACTTTTTAAATATGGATAGCAATTTGTGTATATGCACATGGACACTCACATACACATACACAGACACTCACATGTTAGTTATATAAAGCCACACACATGCCTGCATGGAAGTTTGTACACATGGCTATATATTAGTAAGATGTATCTGTGCAGCTACTTGTCTGAGGACACCTTCATGTAAATTATACAAAGAGATCCCTTACTCAGGCAAATAAAGTCTCATCTCTAGGATGTCCAGCCTGGTGAACAATGCTTGTGATTTCAGCAATACTTGCCCCACTGGAATGGGATCATTGTGTAGTGTCAAACCTGTATGGTTGTGCATGGTGATCCACTTGTACACGGTAGTTAAGTATGGTGTTAGTTGACCTGGGTTTGAATCCTATACATACAGCTTATTAGTTGTGTAATATTGAGAATTTAATTTCTCTGGGTCTTAGTATCACCATTAATAAAATAGCGGTAATAATAGTATTAATCTTGTAGCATGCTTAAGTAGATTGGTTTTTTTTTTGTTTGTTTTCTTGTTTTTGTTTTTTTGTTTTTTTTGTTTTTTTTACATACATAAGCCTCTTAGCACAGTACCTGGTATACATTTCTGTACTCAAGGAATCATGTCAATTGTCTATTTATGTATAGTAACATAGACTCTGGGCCCATCCCTTCTCTTTCATAGCAACTAAGTAATGAGCTCAAGGGGTAGCTGGAAAGGAAAACTAATATAGCCATGATACTAATATATTAAAAATAATCCCATAGATGCTTTCGTTTCTCTTTTTGGAAAAAACACAACACCTTTGTTATTTCATTTGCTGTCCACTATAACACCCTGAGGTAATTTTTTACTATTCTTAGATCTGAAGAAGTTAAGAATATGATCCAGTAGCGATTAAGTCTTAACCTAAGTCAGTGATAGAGCCCATTGAGCCCAGTTTTCCTGAGTTTATGTCCATTGATATTTTTACTAGAAATCAACAACCTTTCTTCCCAATAATTTACTTACATTAGGACAAACTTTATAATTTAGGAAGCAAGGCTTTATTGTATGTGTTATTTTACTTGTCCTTTGCAAAAGTTTTAAGTTTCCCAAATCATGCTTTCATTACTGAACATACATATCCCAGAACCAGAGGGTTACTAGTGCTGTCATACTTATCCACATGCTCCTTTCTATGAAACAGGTCACACATGGTTCTGTGAGGATGGAATGAAATGATTCCAGACATTGCATTCAGGGCAATGCATACATGGTATTTACCAAATGCAGTTGATTGTCTTTATTTGTGGTACCTATATTCTATAACATCACCATGAACACTTAATTAGCAGCTATGGAGTCATGGCTTTTAGAGGAAATAGTGTTAGGTTCCTGAGAGCTCCTGGTCTCAACATTTTATTTCAACCAGTAAATACAGAATCTTGTTTAATGAATGTTTCCTTTCATATGCTTTATAGTTTTGATTCATTATCATTGAACTCATGGACAAGAGCACTGTAGCTCATGCCTGAATGAACCTTGTCTAATACATGTATATTTCTCCATAAGGCACATCACAGCCTTTCGGTGCTTAGGGACACTTAGAAAGCATTTGAGCAGTATGGTTGGGGGCTATGTTAAATAGCAAAATTACCAATAAAAAGTACAAATATGTGGAAAATATGGCACCAAATAGACGACAGAAGGGACCTGTTGTTCAGTGTTGAAACGAAAAGACAGAGAATTCCTTGTTCAACCATATCTGTGAATAGGCCTGACAGGTGAACCCAATTTTTTGCAACTCTCTGCATGTCTGTGAATGACGAGAAAGCACCACAAGTATTGATTTTGGGCTGCCAATAAATTTTAGAGAGTAGGCAAATTTGTATAGAAAGATTCCATAAATAATGAGAATTAGCTGTAGTTCTTGCTTTTCTACATTCCCTTACCTAGCAACTTTTGAAAATCGACCTTTACTTCCTAAACCTATATTTTATCCCATCATACCTTCTACTTCTGCATACTAATAGGTTCTGTAGGGAGTCATGGTTATCTCAGAATTTCCACAGGGAAGATGGAAGAGGGCTGGGAATAGGTATGCCATCCCTGAAATGCCTTGGGTTAGGGGATTGTTTGGTATCTAATCATGCATTCCTTCATTAACACTCATGGAAATTCTCTCCACCCCACTTGGATGCTCAGATATTGTTTAAAATTCTTCTTCTTTCCAGCGACAGAAAGCCTTTTTTCTTTTTTTTCCTTCTCTGAACAGATTTCAGTGTTGAAAGAGGTGCATTCTTTCATCTGGTAAAAGTTTCTTGAGACCAAATATAAAAATTGTCAAGAATAGATTCTTTTGAACAAACATATGTCATCAAAGCAACACAGAAGTTCTGTTACTGTCAATGTGCACATACCTTTTGGATCTCTCTATTTTTGTGTGTGTATAGGAATAGGGACGGGGATTTGGGGGATGTTACCAGTCTATGCTTTTGCTTTCCTGGGGATGGAGAAAACGTACTTTCTGGAATGGCGGGGCAGCCTATAAACCTTGTCGGGGTCTGGCTTTGCCATTAACTTAAGGCAGAGTCAACCTACTTTACTTTGTCAATATTAGTCACACTTATTCTGTAACCCACACAGGCCATCATGGCACAACTACCGCAGGAGGAGAAGGCAAAAATAGCTGAGCAGGTGGAGATATTCCACCAAGAGAAAAGCAAGCTGGATGCCGAAGTGGCCAAATGGGATGACAGCGGCAATGATATAATTGTGCTGGCCAAGCAGATGTGTATGATCATGATGGAAATGACAGACTTCACAAGGTGAGGCCCAGAGACAGGAAGATGATTTTCTCATTAAACCCAGAAGCGTAACAGTGTATATTAGCATGTGAGAGCCTGCTGAAAAATTAAAATATTACATCAAAGCAAGGTAGTGGTATTATAAAATTTATATGTGTAAGTCAAAATGATATGGACCTAATTCTTAGCAGATAGTCAAGGAGGACAGATTCATTTTTGTGATTATTATTGTTTTAATTATACCAAGTCAGTCATAAAATCTAACCCCTGGGAGTTGAGTGACTCATTTTTGTTCTGTGCTGTTTTGCAATGTTTTTAAATACTGTTTTCAAGATAAGGTGAACGATTTGTTTATATTCCTTTGGGGAAAAAAATGTACATCTATACATCTGTGTGTGCATACATACATGTAATAGGTTGAATGCGAAGTCATGATCAAGCATTGATCTCAGCTCATGTTTTACCCTTACATACAAAGATTCAGTTTCCACAATCTGATCCCATAATTTTGACAGGGAAATTAAAAATTGTATAAGTTTTATTCCCTTTTGCTGTAAGCAGTGCTTTTAATAAATCAAGAGATCAGTCAGAATTTTGTCGGGAGGCTTTGCCTCACCGGGGTCATTGCTGTTTCTGCCACTGCAATTTTAATCTCCTCTTTAAAGGGAGGTGACATTTCTGCCCTTCCTACTACACAAAGGGCAAATCAAGGGAGAGCAAAGCTCAATGAAAAAAATCCCTGGATTTTGAAGCTGAATACAGGTGATTTTAGACCAGCCTCTTACTGTCTTTGTTTATTTGCAAAATGGGGAAATAATGCTTTTCTTATAATCTTCATAGGAGACCTTTAAAATCCAACGAGGTAAAGCAGTTGTAAATTATGCTGTTATACAAATATAAGCTATCATTATATTACAATTTTTTTTCCATTGGAAACACAAATGCACATGATCAAGATATTTTAATGATTAAACATGATATTTGTTTATAAAACTATGTAAGATATATGGTAATGCCAAAACATCACCTTATGGGTGACAATATTTTTAAGGATTATTGAATGCTTCTAATAGGAGAAGGCTACAATTGATTTTACGTAATAAAATATGGAATATCTCTGCCTCATCCCCCTTACCCTTTGCCTCTGGCCAATATATACTAATGACATTGCCTGGGCCTTTCTCTAAATATTTTTACATTGTTTTTGGCTTCAGTGGAATTACTTTAGTAATATGAAGGTGACCTTTGAGACTTTTTAAATGTCATTGTATTCATTAGAAGCTCAAATTTGTACATCCGGTTAGTCTTTGTCGGCTTCACAGATTTATTTCACACACGAAAAATAATAGCAGGAAAAAACAGTCTGAGCTACTACTTAAGGATACTTCATAGCTAAGTATGAATTTACTACAAATCAGACTATTCTGGCAGTCTCAGTCGTTGCTTTTCTAGGCCTGTGATGACTTAATTTGCTTGCCTTCAACATGGTATTAGTATTTTATCTGATAGATATTATGCAATCCGTTAATAACATCACTTGTAAAAATCTCATTAGTTCAAAGTGAATAATGAATCTAGTCAAATTGCTAGTTTAGATCAGAAGAACATTTTATAATGCTCTAGATTGTATATAACAGTGGTCATGGAAGAGAGAGATATTTGAGGGGGTCTTGTTAGATGATGTTAAATAAAACAGACTTTCTATTAGTCAAAGTATAGTCTTAAGAGAAAAAAGAAGGCCACTTCAATTTCCTAGGGATTTCATATAATCATTTTATGCTTATTTGAGTAATGAAATGTCTAGGATAACACTGATTATCATTTGTCCTACCACCTGATGAGGAGTTTCATGCCTCTTTGTGAGGGCAAAGGGAGGAACCCAGTAATTAACGGCCAGAGAAACAGACGAGGGCGTGAATTGGAAATGGAACATGGGAATCTGAGTATTTGTCGCTATCTACATCTGCAGAGCCTCTCTGGCAAAGATGAAGCTGACTTGAGCCATTTTTTGGTGGACTCTCACCTGAGTTCTCTACTTAACCGTATGCTTTATCATTATTATTGTTGCCCCAGCATTTTCTACTTCAGGGAAGAATAGTTTTAGCTGTATACTGTAAAAAGCCCTATGTACTATATTCTCTAAAGGAAAGAAGATAGTTGGTTAGGAATTGAAACTTGACTCTTCTCAAATCATATGTTTAAATTGCATCAAAAAAAAAAAAAGCCTTTGCATTTATTATCATGTTGTTTTATTTTTTACCAGTAGCTAACATTAATTTGATTCAGTCATCTCAATGATATACAGTCCATTATTATTAAAATTGGAGAGGTTCTGCCTCATTATTTGTGAAATAACTTCTTCATGGAGGATAAAACTAATTATGCCTCATGTCTTTTTCCTGTTCAGTCCTTGACTTCTATTTCATGGGCAGTGGCAGAAGCACTGTCCTGCAGAGGGTGACTCCATATTTCTGATGTCATTCTCAGTAAGAAATAGCATGTACCAGTCTTGTGTCCCAATAACATAAGGTGTGCAGATGGCAGCAGCTCAGAAAAGAAACCCAAGTTTAATTGTATAGCAAGGAACAAAGCTGTCTTTTGAGACCAACTGTAACTTCTGATCTGTAAGGAAAAGGATTTAGGCTAAGAAAAGGAACTTTCAGGGTACAGTCAACTGTAAAATGCTGAGCACTGGGCTCAGAAAACATGTAATCACCCCATTCTTCCCAAACTTAATTTCTGCCTTAGTGCAGACACTGAGTACCTCAGTATAGGTATCACTTGGCTAGTTTTTGATTTCAGCCCTTGACCCTTTTCTGTCCCTTCCATGTCACATCTGGCCATTAAAAGGCCACCGTCTACCTCCCTTTACACGAGCTCTCTCATTAGCTCTTCTGTTCATAGAAAAAAAAAATACAAGTACTGATTTTGCTATACAGTGCCTACCTTTTAAAAGTTTTTTTATTGAAATATATTTGACACATGACATTACATTAATTTCAAGCGTACAACATGGTGATTTGACAATTCTGTATTTATGCAATGTTCACCACAAGTATAGCTACCATCCATTGCCATGTAATGCTATTACAGTACAATTGATTATATTCCCTATGCTGAGACTTTCATCCCCATGATTTATTTATTCCATAACTAGAAACCTGTGTTTCTCACTCCCCTTCACCCATTTTACCAGTACCCCCATCTCACCTCCCTTCTGGCAACCATCACTTTATTCTCTGTATTTGTGGGTCTGTCTCTGATTATTTTGTTAGGGGTCTGTGTGTGTGTGTGTGTGTGTGTGTGTGTGTGTGTGTGTGTGTTTTAGATCCCACCTATAATTGAAATCATACAGTGTTTGTCTTTCTCTCTTTTGTTTCACTTAGCATAATATACTCTACATCCATCCATGTTGTTGCAAATGGCAAGATTGCATCTTTTTTATGACTGAGTAACGTGTGTGTGTGTATCACATCTTCTTTGTCTATTCATCTATTGATGGATGCTTGGATCGCTTCCATATCTTGGCTATTGCAAATAATGCTGCAGGAAAAATAGGAGTGCGTATACCTTTCTGAATTAATATTTTCATTTTCTTTGGGTAAATACCCTGTAGGAAAAGTACAGGACCATAGGGTATTTCTATTTGTAATTTTTAAAGAAACCTCCATACTGTTTTCTATAGTGGCTGTACCAATTTACATTCCCACCAACAGTGCACAAGTGTGCCTTTTTTTCCATATCCAAACATTTATTATTTCGTCTTTCTGATTCAAGCCATTCTGACAGGTGTTAGGTTATATCTCATTGTGGTTTTGGTTACTATTACTCTCATGATTAGTGATAGGGAACATCTTTTCTTGTGTCTGTTGGCCATTTGTACATCTTCTTTAAAAAATTGGGGCTCCTGGGTGGCTAAGTCGGTTAAGCATCCGACTTCGGCTCAGGTCATGATCTCGTGGTCTGTGAGTTCGAGCCCTGCATCAGGCTCTGTGCTAACAGCTCAGAGCCTGGAGCCTGCTGCAGATTCTGTCTCCCTTCCTCTCTGCCCCTTACCCATTTGCTGTCTGTCTCTATCAAAAATAAATAAATTTTTTTTTAGAAGTCTATTCAGGTCCTCTGCTCATTTTTCATTTGGACTGTTTTTCTTTTTTTTATTATTTAAGTTATATGAGTTTTTTTTTTGTATATTTTGGATATTAACCCCTTATTGGCTATATCATTTGTAAATATATGTTCCTATTCAGTATGTTGTGTTTGTTTGTTTGTTTGATAGTTTCCTTCACTGTGCAAAGGATTTGTTTTAAATTTATTTATTTGTTTTGAGAGAGAGAGAGAGAGAGAGAGAGAGAGAATCTCAAGAGAACCTCACTATCAGCACAGAGCCTGGCACAGAGCTCTTATCTCACTAACCATGAGATCACTGCATGAGCCAAAATCAAGTGTCAGAGGCTTAACCAACTGAGCCACCCAAGTGCCCCAAATGATTTTTTTTTTTTTTGGTGTAGTCCCAATAGTTTGTGTTTGCTTTCATTTCCCTTGCCTGAGGAGACATAACTAGAAAAATATTGCCAAGGCCAGTGTTGGAAAAAGTACCGCCTATGTGTTCTTCTAGGAGTTTGATGGTTTCATGTCTCACATTTAGGTCTTGAATCCACTTTGTTTGTTTTTGTGTATGGTGTAAGAAAAGTGTTCCTGTTTCATTGTTTTTGCACATAGCTATTTAGTTTTCCCAGCACTATTTTTTGAAGACTGTCTTTTCTCCAATATATTCCCCAATATATTGTCCCTGCCTTTTTCATATTAACTGACTATATAAGCATGGGTCTATTTCTGGACTCTGTATCCTGTTCACTTGATGTACTAGTCCATTTTTGTGCCAATACCATACGTTTTGATTACTATAGCTTTGTAATCAAACTAGAAATCAGTGATTGTGATACCTCCAGCTTGTTTTTTCTTTCTCAAGATTGCTTTGGTTATCCAGGGTCTTTTGTGTTTCTATACAGATTTTAGAATTATTTTTTTCCAGTTCTGTGAAAAATAATGTTGGTGTTTTGATAGAGATTGCATTGAATTGGCAGATTGCTTTTCGTAGTGTGGACATTTTAACAATATCAATTCGTCCAATCCATGAGAATGTTTTATCTTTCCATTCATATGTGTCATCTTCAATTTTTTTCTTCATTATTTTATAGTTTTCACAGTACCAGTCTTTCAGCTCCTTACTTATTTCTAGGTATTTTATTCTATTGGTGCAACTATAAATTGAACTGTTTTCTTATTTTCTCCTTCTATTTCATTATTAGTGTATAGAAATGCAATAGATTTCTGTATATTGATTTTGTGTTTTGCAACTTCACTGAACTCATTTATATATCTAGTAGTTTTTTGGTGGTCTTTAGTGTTTTCAAGTATAATGTCCCATCATCTACAAATAATGGAAGTTTTACTTCTTCCTTACCAATTTGGATGCCTTTTATTTCCTGTCTGATTGACGTGGCTATGACTTCCAATACTATGTTGAATAAAACAGAGTGGACATCTTTGTCATATATATATTTTTTAATTTTTTAATGTTTATTTTTTGACAGTGAGGGACAGAACACAAGCAGGGGAGGGACAGAGAGAGAGAAGGAGACACAGAATACGAAGCAGGCTCCAGGCTCTGAGCTGTTAGCACAGAGCCTGAGATGGAGCTCAAACTCACAAACTGTGAGATCATGACTTGAGCCAAAGTCAGATGCTCAACTAACGGAGCCACCCAGGCACCACTTTGTCATGTTTCTGATCTCAGAAGAAAAGTTCTCACTTTTTCAACACTTAGTATGATGTTAGCTATGAGTTTGTCATTTGTGACCTTAATTATATTGATACATGTTCCTTCTAAATTCATTTTGTTGAGAGTAATTTTTTATTATGAACAGATGTTGAATATTTTCAAATAATTTTCTGTATGTATTGGGATGATCATGTGATTTTTGTCTTTCATTTTGTTAACATGATGTATCACACGGATCAATTTGCAGATATTGAACCATTCTTGCATCCCTGGAGTAAATCCCACTTGATTTTGGTGAATGATTATTTTAATATATTGTTCAATGTTGTTTGCTAATATTGAGGATTTTTGAATTCATTAGGGATATTGGCCAGTAGCTTTCCTTTTGTGTAGTGCTTTATCAGGTTTTGGTATCAGGATAATGCTGGCCGTGTAGAATGTATTTGGAAGTTTTCCTTCCTCTTCTATTCTTGGAATAGTTTATAGAGAATAGGTATTAACTCTTCCTTAAATGTTTGGTAGAATTCACCTGTGAATCTATCTGGCCTTGGACTTTTGTTTGTTGGGAATTTTTTGCTTACTGATCCAATTTCATTATCTTTCATATTTTATGTTTCTTCCAGATTGAATATTGGAAAATTGAATATTCTAGAAATTTATCTATTTCTTTTGTGTTATCCAGTTTGTTAGCATATACATTTTTGTAGTAGTCTCTTACAGTCATTTGTATTTCTGTGATGTCAGTTGTTACTTCTCTTTTTTCATTTCTTATTCCTTTCTCCTTTTCCCCTCCAATCTGGCCCAAGTCTTAATGATTTTGTTTATCTTTTGAAGAACCAGCTCTTGGTTTCATTGATGTTTTCTATTATTTTTAGTTTCTTTTTAATTTATTTTTCTTTGATCTTTATTACTTCCTCTCTTATACTCATTTTGAGTTGTATTTATTCTTCTTTGTCTACTTCATTTAGGTGTTAGGTGAGATTGTTCATTTGAGGTTTTTCTTGTTTCTTGAAGTAAGCCTGCATTGCTATAAATTTACCTCTTAAAACTGCTTTCACTGCATTACAAATGTTTTTGACTATTGTGTTTCCATTTTCATTTTCCATGTATTTTTTAATCTCCTTTTTGATTTTTTGATTACCTCATTGGTTGTTAAATAGCATATTGTTTAGCCTTCACATATTTGTGCTCTTATTTGTTTGTGTTTGTTGTTGTTATAATTTATTTCTATTTTCATACCATTGTGGTTGGAAAAGATGCATGATGTGATCCCAGTCTTATTAAACTTACTGAGACTTGTTTTGTGACCTAACATGTGATCTTAGGGAATATTCCATGTGCATTTGAAAAGAATGGGTATTCTGTTGTTTTTAGATTAAATATTTTGTATGTCTGTTAAGTCCATTTGGTATAATTTGTTGTTCCAAGACATTGTTTCCTTATTGATTTTCTGCCTGGATGATCTATCCATTGGTGTAACTAGGGTGTTAAAGTCTCCTATTATTATTGTATTACTGTCAATTTCTTCCTTTATGTTACTAATATTTGCTTTATGTATTTAGGTACACCACTGTTGGGTACATAGATATTTACAATTTTTATATCCTCTTGTTTGATTGACTCCTGTATCATTGTGTAATGCCTTTCCTTGTCTTTTGTTCCACTCTGTTTTAAAGTCTTTGTCTGATATAAGTATTGCTACCCCAGCTTTTCTTCCCTTCCATTTGCATGGAATACCTCTTGCCATCCCTTTACTTTCCATCTGTATGTGTCTTTAGGTCTGAAGTGAGTCTATGGTAGGCAATATATAGATGGGTCTTAATTTCTTTTTATCCATTCCAATACCATCACCTTATTTCTTTTGCTGGAACATATAGACCATTTACATTTAAAGTAATTATTGATATTTTTATTCTTATTGCCATTTTGTTCATTGTTTTCTGGTTGTTTTTGTAGTTCTTCTCTGTTCCTTTCTTCTTCTCTTGCTCTCTTTCTTTGTGATTGATAACTTTCTGTAGTGTTATGCTTGGCTTTCTTTCTCTTTGTTTATTGTGTATCTATTCTAGGTTTTGCTGTGCAGTTACCATGGGATTCATATATAACATCCTAAGTATATAGCAGCCCATATTAAGTTGATGGTTACTTAAGTTCAAACACATTCTAAACACCTTCATTTTTATTGCCCCCCCCGATTTTGTGTGTATGTAATCATATTTTACATTGTCTTTATTTTGCAAATCCCCTTAACTAATTTTTTTTAAAATTTTTAGGTTTTATTTTAATTCCAGTTACTTAACAGACAGTGTTATATTAGTTTCAGGTGTACAGTATGGTGATTCAACACTTCCGTATATCACCCAGTGTTCATCACAAGTGCACTGAATAATTCCTATTGCTGATTTAATCTATGCCCCCACCCACCTCCTCTCTGGTAACCATCAGTTTGTTCTTTATAGTTAAGAGTCTGTTTCTTGGTTTCTGTCTCTCTCTCTCTCTCTCTCTCTTTTGCCCTTAATCATTTGTTTCTTAAATTACACATATAAGTGAAATAATATGGTGTTTGTCTTTCTCTGACTTATGTTGCTTAGCATTATATCTCTTCCTCTATTTGGGTTTTGGAAATAGCAAAATTTCATTATTTTTATGGCTGAATAATAGTCTGTTGTGTGTGTGTGTGTGTGTATATGTGTGTGTGTGTGTGTGTGTGTGTGTGTGTATATATATATATATATATATATATATATATATATATATATATAGCATATCTTATTTATCCATTCATCAAAGGACACTTTGGCTGCTTTCATATCTTGGCTATTGTAAATAATGCTGCTATAAACATAAGGGTACATATATCCCTTTGGATTAGTGTTTTTCTATTCTTTGGGTAAATACCCAGTAGTGTGATTGCTGCACTGTACAGTAGCTCTATTTTTAACTTTTTGAGGAACCTCCACATTGTTTTGCACAGTGGCTGCACCAATTTGCATTCCCACCAACAGTGCAAGAGGATTCCCCTTTCTCCACATCCTTGCCAACACCTGTTGTTCCTTGTGTTTTTTATTTTACTCATTCTGAGAGGTGCAAAGTGATATCTCATTGTAGTTTTGATTTTCATCTCCCTGATGAAGAATAATATTAAACATCTTTTCATGTGTCTATTGTTCATTTATCTTATCTTGTTTGGAAAAATGTATATTCACATCTTCTGCCCATTTGTTAATTGGATTACTTCTTTCTTGGATGTTGAATTACATAAGTTCTTTATATATTTTGGATACTACCCCCTTATCAGATATGTCATTTGCAAATATTTTCTCCCATTCTGTAGGTTGTCTTTTAGTTTTGTTGATTGTTTTTATTTTGATGAAGTTCCAATGGTATATTTTTGTTTTTTCTTTCCCTTGCCTTAGGGCATCTATCTAGAAAAAAGTTGGTATGACCAATGTCAGAGAAGTTACTGCTAGTGTTCTCTTTCAGGATTTTATAGTTTTAAGTCTCACATTTACATTTAGGTTTACAATCCATTTTTAGTTTATTTTTGCGTATGGTGTCAGAAAGTGGTACAGTTTTCTCAACACCATTTGTTGAAGAGACACTGCCCCCCCCCATAGGATATTCTTTCCTGCTTTGTTGAAGATTAATTGAACATATAGTTGTCGGTTAATTTTGGGGTTTTTATTTTGTTCTATGATTTATGTGTCTATTTTTATGCCAGTACCATACTGTTTTGATTACTATAGTTTTGTAATATGGACTACTGGACTGGAAGTCTAGAACCGTGATGGCTCCAGCTCTGCTTTTCTTTTTCCAGGTTGCTTTGGCTATTTGGAGACTTTTATGGTTCCATACATATTTTAGGATTGTTTGTTCTAGCTCTCTGAAAAAATTGCTTTTGGTATTTTGATAGGGATTGCATTAAATATGTAGATTGCTTTGGGTAGTATAGACATTTCAACAAAATGTGTTCTCCATTCTGTGAGCCTGGATGTCTTTTGATTTCTTTTGTTGTCTTCAATTTCTTTTATCAGTGTTTTGTTATTTCCACAGTACAGGTCTTTCACCTCTTTGCTTAGGTTTACTCCTAGGTATCTTATTTTTGGTGCAATTGTAAATGGAATTGTTTTCTTAATTTCACTTTCTACTGCTTCATTATTGATGTACAGACATTCAACCAATTTTGATATGTTGATGTTGTATCCTGTGACATTATTGAATTTATCAGTTCCAGCAGTTTACTGGTGGAGTCTTTGGTTTTTCTATATAAAGTATCATGTCATTTCCAGATAGTGAATGTTTTATTTCTCCTTTGCCAATGTAGTTGCCTTTTATTTCTTTTTGTTGTCTGATTGCTGTGGCTAGGACTTCCAGTAGTATGTTGAATAAAAGTAGTGAGACTGGACATCCTTGCCTTATTGCTGGCTTTACGGGAAAAGCTCTCAGTTTTTCCCTAATAAGGATAATGTTAGCTGTGGCTTTTTCATATATGCCTTTATTATCTTGAGGTATATTCCCTTTACATCTACTTGGTTGAGGGTTTTACTTTGTTTTCTCTGCATCTGTTAAAATAATTGTATGGTTCTTATATCCTTTCTCTTATTGATGTGATGTATCACATTGGTTGACTTGTGAATATTGAACCACCCTTGCAATGCAGGAATAAATCCCATTCGATTGTAATGAATGATTTTTTTTTAATGTATGGTTCTATTCAGTTTGCTAGTGTTATGTTGAGGGTTTTTACATTTATGTTTATCAGGGATATTGGCCTGTAGTTCTCTTTCTTGGTGTTGTCTTTACATGGTTTTTGTAGCAGGGTATTGCTGGCCTCATAGAATGAATTTAAAAGTTTTCCTTTCTTTTCTGAA
Source organism: Acinonyx jubatus (assembly GCF_027475565.1). Lineage (NCBI taxonomy): Eukaryota > Metazoa > Chordata > Mammalia > Carnivora > Felidae > Acinonyx > Acinonyx jubatus. The sequence continues at coordinate 94,231,505 of NC_069388.1, forward strand.
TAGTTTTTTTTTTTTTTTGGAATAGTTTGAGAAGAATAGGTAGGTATTAACTCCTCTTTAAATATTTGGTACAATTTGCCTATGAAGCCATCTGTTCCTAGACTTTTGTTTTTGGGAGTTTTTTAATTGCTTATTCAATTTCTTTACTGGTTATTTGTTTGCTTGAATTTCCTATTTCTTCTTGTTTCAGTTTTGTAGTTTATATGTTTATAGGAATTTATACATTTCTTCAATGTCGTTCAATTCCTTGGCCTATATTTCATAGTATTCTAATATAATTTTATATATTTTTGTGGTATTGGTTGTTATTTGTCCTCTCTCATTTGTGATTTTATTTTATTTTTTTTACTCCTTTCTCTTTTTCTTGATAAGTCTTGCTAGAGGTTTATCAGTATTATTGACTGTTTTGTTTTGTTTTTCAAAGAATTGCCTCCTGCTTTCATTGATGTTTTCTCTTTCTTTCTTTCTTTCTTTCTTTTTATTTATTTATTTTTAATTGTGTATCATTTATTTCCTTCCTTCTGCTGGTTTTAGGTTTTCTTCTTTTTCTAGCTCCTTTAGATGTAAGATTAGTTTGTTTATTTGAGATTTACCTTGCTTCTTGATGTCAGACTGTATTGTTATAAAGTTCCCTATTAGCACTGCTTTGCTGCATTCTAAACGTTTTGAACTGTTGTGTTATCATCTTCATTTGTTTCCATGTATCTTTTTTATTCTTTTATTTCTTGGCTGAACCATTCATTGTTTAGTAGCATGTTATTTAACCTCCATGTATTTGTGGTCTTTTCAGATATCTTTCTTGTGCTTGACTTCCTTGTAACTAATTTTTAACATACAATTGATTGTACTATTTATTGTCTTTTAACCTTTGTACTAGCTCTATAAGTGATTGATCTACTTTCCTCCTGTATATTTGCTTTTGCTACTGAAATGGTTTTTTTTATAATTTTCTTCAAATTATGGCTTTTTCTTTTCCATTTAAAGAAGCTTCCTTAACACATCTTGTTAGGCTGTTTTAGTAGTGATGGATTCTTTTAATTTTTGTGTGGAAAATTTTTATCTCTCCTTTAATTCTGAGTGATAACTGCCTGGTATTCTTGGTTGTAGGTTGTTTTTTTTTTTTTTTTTCCTTCCCTTTCAGCATTTTGAATATATCATGACACTGCTGTCTGGCTTGCAAAGTTTCTGCCGAAAAAGCAGCTGATAGTCTTACAGGGTATGTTTTGTGTGTTACTAGTTGCTTCTCTTTTGCTGCTTTAAAATTTTTCTCTTTCTTTTTAGTCTTTAGTATTTTAATTATTATGTGTCATGGTGTGGGCCTCTTTGGGTTCATCTTGTTTGGACCTCTCTGTGCTTCCTGAACCTGAGTCTGTTTTTTTCTCCAGGGCAGACAAGTTTTCTGTTTTTATTTCTTCAAATAAGTTATCTGCCCCTTTCTGTCTCTTCTGCATCTGTGTCCTCTATAATGCAAATGTGTGTTCACTCAGTATTGTTAAATTGATCCCTTAACATACAGGTTTTTTTTAATATAAATTTAAATTTTATTTATTCTTTTGCTATTCAGCTTGGTTGCTTTCCAGTACTGTCTTTTAGATCACTAACCCATTCTTCTGTATCCTCTTATCTACTGTTGACTCCTCTAGTGTATTTTTCATTTTGGTTTTTGTATTCTTCATTCTGGTTCTTTTTTAAATTTTCCCTTGGTTGAAGTTCTAAGTTTTGTCATTCTTCTCTCCTGTCCAGTGACCATTACTTTGAACTCTTTATAAGGTATATTCATTATTTCTATTTCATTTAGACTTTTTCTGAGGCTTTGTGTTATTCTTTTATTTGGAGATTCCTCTGTCTCCTCATTAAGCTTGACTTTGTTTCTATGAATTTTGCAGAATAGCTACTTCTCCTAAATGTGAAGGAATGGTCTTATGTATGGTTATCCCCTATTTAGACTGTGTGTGCTTGGTGTCTTCAGCTGGCAGACTAAAGCTGTGGTTGGTGAAGGGTGAGGGTGTTGGAGAACTCCATGCTGGGGCTGCCCTAGTTCAATGGCCAGAGTTGAAGTGGGTGTGGGCTTGGGTGGCTCTCTATGCATAGGGCATCCTGGCAGAGGAGCTGAAGCTGAAGTGGGTGCAAGCTGGGAGTTCCTGGGGCTTTCTATGCAGAGGACATCCAAGTAGGACAGCTGAAGTTGAAGCGGTGCAGCTGGGGTATCTTGGGGTGCTCAGTCCAGGGAGTCTCCTGATTAAGCAGCTGGAGCTGAGGTGGGCATGGGCCAGGGGTTCACAGGATGATCTTTGTAGGGAAGTCCACTGGTGGGACAGCCACCTAAAGTAGACTGTGCCTGGGGTATCCTGACAAATCATCTGGAGCCGAAGTGGTGCAAGCCTGAGTGTTCCAGGCTGCTTTGCACCTGTGTCACTTGGGTGAAGAGTGCACACTGACCAATGATGTCTTAGTATGCATCACTCTAGGGCTACTTTGGTGAGACATCTTGGGCTGGTGTGAGCTAAGGGCCCAAAGCCCTCTGAGGTAATAGGCCAGTGAGGGCACCCAGACACCATGGAGGAGGTGAGTTCAAGGTTTTTCCTGCAACATGATCTTGGACAAGAACTCAAGGCCTGTCTTTACTGACTCTTAGACTTCTCAGTTTTGTACATATTTTTACTTTAACTTCAAAGCCATGAGATAAATGTGATTTCCTTGAAGAGTTCAAGTCATGCTCCTGCAGTCTCACTGATTCCTCATTATTCCCCAGATTCATTCAGCTTTTCTACTATGCTGTTTTCATGTCATACTGCATCAGCTGGTTGATGAAGATAGATTTTCCAAGCATGTTTTTTTGAGCTCTGGTTCTTGAAAGAAGCTTCTGTGATGTAATACATTTGAAAATACACTAATATATACTTTATATCATTATTGGAGAGTTACAGTACATTGACAAGTTAGAGGTATTAAGAAAGCTATGGCAAATAAACCTTTTGGTGTGTAAAAACTAAGAATTAAAGAATTCTGGGTACTGAGTACATTAACTCAAAATGTATTTGCACATTGATTTGTCATATTAACACCTATTACCTTTTCATGAAATAAATGTGAATTCATTGGTAAATGTAGATACCAGTGATGTAGTAATAATAGTTTTCCATGACATTCTCTCGCTCTCTCTCTTTTTATTTTTATTTTTTTTGAGTGATCACTTCCTGGGAGAGCTTCCAAATATTGACCCTTATATAAGAATGACATATTATCATAATAGAAAAGGTTACATGAATCTGTATGACAGAGCCAATTCTATGACTTGATGTTCTTTCCCTTCCCCCTCAAAAAAAAAAAAACTAAAAACATGTCTGAGATGGAACAGTATTATGGTTTCTGTCTTTAAGATCACAAGATTCCTCAAAGCACCTTTTAATATGCCTAAAATAGTAAATCTGGTTTAAAGTAGGGAAATACAAAAAGGTGTAAGTCATCGTTTTGAGACTAGACGCTATACACACGATGGGGCCAGTTCCTTGGTCAACATTTCTTTTCACTGATAGGAAGACTCAAATTTAGTATCTTTTTGGGGCCTGCTTTTTTATTATTTTTTTCTGGTGGCTATTTCTTTCTTTTTTCTGTATCCACTTCACATTATTCAGATGACTATGGTTAACTTAGACCTGTGCTGTCAAATACAGCAGCCACTAGCCACATGTGGCTATTTGATTGTTTTTTACTGTGTTAAAAATGCATGCAATAAAATTCGCCATTTTAATAATTTTTAAATGTACAGTTCTGTGGCATTAAATACATTTATATTGTTGTATAACCATCACCACCATCAATCTCTAGAATTTTTTTTTCCGCAACAGAAACTCTGTACCACTGAACACGAGCTCCTCATCCCTCTCTCTCCCCTGCCTCTGGCAACCACCATTCTCTTTCCTGTCTCTATGATTTTGACTACTCTAAGTATCTCAGATAACTAGAAACATACAACATTTGTCTTTTGATGACTGGCTTATTTCACTGAGCATAATGTTCTCAAGTTTCATCCATGTTGTAGCTTGTATAAGACTTTCATTCCTGTTTAAGACTAAACAATATTATATTTTATGTATATATCATATTTTTTTTATCCATTCGTCCATGTTGGACATTGATTGATTCTGCCTTCTGGCTACTGGGGATAAAGCTATAAACGTGGGTGTCCAGCTGCCTTCTTGAGACCCTGTTTTCAGTTCTTTCAGGTATATACTAAGGAGTAGAATTGCTGGATAATATGATATTTAATGTTTAGTTTTTTGAGGAACCAATGTCTTGTTTTCTATAGCAGCTGCCTCATTTACATTCCCACTAACAGTGCACAAAGGTTCTAACTTCTCTACATTCTTGCCAACACTTTCTATTTCCTGCCTTTATTTTGTTGTTTGTTTTTATAATAGCCATCTTAATGAGTGTGAGATGGTATCTCACTTGTTTTGATTTGCATTCCCTAATAACTAGTGAATTATTCATGTGCTGACTACCCATTGTATATATGTATTTTTTAGAGGAATATATATTCGAGGACTTTGCCTATTTTTTTTAATCAGGTTGGTTTATTTTGGTGTTGAATTATAAGAGTTTTTATATGTTACAAATATTGACTCCTTGTTAGATATATAATTTGTAAATATTTTCTATGATCCTACAGGTTTTCTTTTTACTCTGTTGTGTTCTTTTACGAACAAAAGTTTTTAAAATTTTGTTGTAGTCAAATTTACCTATTTTTTTATTACATGTGTTCTTGGTATTATATGTAACAAATAGTTTCCAAATCCAATGTCAGGAAGTTTCCATGTTTTCTTATATTATTTTATAGTTTAGCACTTACATTAAGGTCTTTGATCAGTTTTGAGTTAATTTTTTTTATGGTATAAGATAAGGGTCCCACATCAGGGTTTGTTTGTTTTTTTGTTTGTTTGTTTGTAGGTGGATATCAAGTTGTGTAAACACTATTGGTTGAAGACACTGTCCTTTTCCCATTAAATGGTCTTATGACACCCATGTTGATAATCTTTGAGCCATATGTATGAGGGTTTACTTCTGGGTTCAGATTAATTCTTAATTCAGTTCTTAATTCATTTTCATGAAGCAATAATAATGAATATGGCTTTAGCTTCACTTTAGTACCTAAAGTATTTATGAATATCTAGACTCTTCTATTTAGTAGTTGAGAGTTTTCTTATGTTATTTTTCTGGGTAATTATAATGCTTTCTGTCTATATTTACGGTTTTAAATTTGATATCCATATATATTGTAAAATGACCAGTCTAGTTAACATCCATCACCATACATAGTTACAATTTTTTTTTCTTTAGATGAAAACTTTCAAGATTTACTCTCTTAGTAACTTTCAAATATACAATTACATATTATTATTATTATTATTATTATACCCCCATGACTTACTTATTTTACAGCTGGGAGTTTGTACTTTTTAATTTCCTTCTCTCTCTCTCTTTTTTTTAATTTCTAAATGTCTTATTTATATTTGAGAGAGAGAGAGAGAGACAGACTGAGTGGGGGTAGGGCAGAGAAATTGGGAGACACAGAATCTGAAGCAGGCTCCAGGCTCTCAGTTCTGAACTGGCAGCACAGCACAGACCCCGATAAGGGGCTTGAACTCACAAACTGTGAGATTATGACCTGAGCTGAAGTCAGACACTTGATGGACTGAGCCACCCAGATGTGCCTCTTTATCCCATTTCAGTGCCTGCCTGCCTGTCTCTTACCTTCCACCACCCCCTTAACCCCTGGCCTCTGGTAACCACCAATTTGTTCTCTGTATCCATGAATCTGAGTATTTCTGTTTGTTTAGTTGATTGGTTCTGTTCGTTTGTTTGGGTTTTGCTTTGCTTTGTTTCAGATTACTCATATAAGTGAGCTTATATGATATTTGTCTTTCTCTGTCTGACTTCTTTTATTTAGCATAATACCCTCAAAGTCCAACCATGTTGTCACAAATGGCAAGATTTCGTTCCTGTAGGGATGAATCACATTCCTTTATAAATATAATCACTGTATCCATTCTTCTCTCGATGACATTAAATTTTCATATCTTGGCTATTGTAAATAATGATGCAGTGAACATGAAGGTGCATGTATCTCTTTGAGTCATTGTTTTCAGTTTCTTTGGATAAATACCCATAAGAAGAATTGCTGGGTCATACTTTCAATTTTTCAAGGAGCCTCCATACTGTTATCCATAAAGGCTACACCAATTTACATTCTGACCAACAGTACATGAAAGTTCCCTTTTCTCTTCATCCTCGCCAAGATTTGTCGTTTCTTGTCTTTTTGACAATAGCCATTCTAACAGGTGTAAGCTGATTTCTCATTGTGGTTTTGATTTGCACTTCCCTGATGATGAGTGATGTTGAGCAGTTTTCAGGCTCCCTTTGGCCATGTGTGTATCTTCTCTGGAAAATGTCTATTCAGATACATTGCTCATTGTAAAAACTGGATTATTTGCCCTTTTTGCTACTGAGTTCTATGAGTTTTTTATGTATGTTGGATATAACCCTTTATTAGAGATATTATTTGCAAATATTTTCTCTCATTCAGTAGGTTGCCTTTTCATTTTGTTGACAGTTTCCTTTACTGTGCAGAAGCTTTTTAGCTTGAGCTCATCCCACTTGTTCATTTTTGCTTTTGCTGTCAAATCCAAAAAATCTTCAAGACCAGTGTCAAGTTGCTTATTACCATGTTTTCTCTCAGAGTTTTAATGGTTTTAGGTCTTAGTTTTAACTCTTTGATCCGTTTTGAGTTGTTTTTTTTTATGTATAGTATAAGATAATGGTCCAGTTTCATTCTTTTGCCTATGACTGTCCAGTTTCCCAACACCATTTGTTCAAGAGACTGTTCCCCATTGGACATTATTGGCTGTTTTGTCATAAGTTAACTGATCACATATGTGTGGCTTATATTTACATTTTAAACTAATGCATTTATTTCTGAAGAATTATAAAATAAAAAGGGTACATAATTTAAGCGTAATAAAGACTATAGAGGAAAAAAATCACTTTTCAATAAATGGTCCAGGGACATTTGGTTCCTGGGATGAAAAAATAAAGAACAGTGTGATTTCTACCTCTCCTTCTATACAAAAAGAAACTGCATGTGGATTTAATATCTAAATATGAAAAGAAAACCTTAAAATTTTAGACTAAAATGGGAGATGATATTTATGATCTTGGGATAAGGATGAACTTTCACTTTCCAGCTTTATTGAGCTATAATTAACCTGTAACATTGTGTAAATTTAAGGTGTTCAATGAGTTGATTTGTACACATATATATTGCAAAATGATTACTACCACAGTGTTAACACCTCCAGCAAGGAAGAACTTCTTAAAGAATAAATGAAAGAGAATTTTTGCATCCATATTCATCAGGGATATTGGCCTGTAGTTCTCTTTTTTTTTGCTGGGTCTCTGTCTGGTTTAGGAATCAAAGTAATGCTGGCTTCATAGAATGAGTCTGGAAGTTTTCCTTCCCTTTCTATTTTTTGGAACAGCTTGAGAAGGAGAGGTATTATGTCTGCTTTAAATGTCTGGTAGAATTCCCCAGGGAAGCCATCTGGTCCTGGACTCTTATTTGTTGGGAGGTTTTTGATAACTGATTCAATATCTTCACTGGTTATGGGTCTGTTCAAGCTTTCTATTTCTTCCTGTTTGAGTTTTGGAAGTGTGTGGGTGCTTAGGAATTTCTCCATTTCTTCCAGGTTGTCCAGTTTGTTGGCATATAATTTTTCATAGTATTCCCTGATAATTGCTTGTATTTATGAGGGATTGGTTGTAATAATTCCATTTTCATTCATGATTTTATCTATTTGGGTCCTCTCCCTTTTCTTTTTGAGAAGCCTGGCTAGAGGTTTATCAACTTTGTTTATTTTTTCAAAAAAACCAACTCTTGTTTTCATTGATCTGCTCTACAGTACTTTTTTTAGATTCTATATTGTTTCTTTCTGCTCTGATCTTTATTATTTACCTTCTTCTGCTGGGTTTGGGGTGTCTTTGCTGTTCTGCTTCTATTTCCTTTAGGTGTGCTTTTAGATTTTGTATTTGGGATTTTTCTTGTTTCTTGAGATAGGCCTGGATTGCAATGTATTTTCCTCTCAGGACTGCCTTTGCTGAATCCCAAAGCATTTGGATTGTTGTATTTTAATTTTCATTTGTTTCCATATTTTTTTTTTATTTCTTCTCTAGTTTCCTGGTTGACCCATTCATTCTTTAGTAGGGTGTTCTTTAACCTCCATGCTTTTGGAAGTTTTCCAGACTTTTTCCTGGGGTTGATTTCAAGTTTCATAGCCTGAAAGTGTGCATGGTATGATCTCAATTCTTTTATACTTATGAAGGGCTGTTTTGTGACCCAGTATGTGACCTATCTTGGAGAATGTTCCATGTGCATTTGAGAAGAAAGTATATTCTGTTGCTTTGGGATGCAGAGTTCTAAATATATCTGTCAAGTCCATCTTGACCATGATCCAATGTGTCATTCAGGACCCTTGTTTCTTTATTGATCCTGTGTCTAGATGATCTATCCATTGTTGTAAGTAGGGTATTAAAGTCCCCTGCAATTACCACATTCTTATCAATAGGGTTGCTTATGTTTGTGATTAATTGTTTTATATATTTGGGGGCTCCCGTATTCAGCGCATAGACATTTATAATTGTTAGCTCTTCCTGGTGGATAGACCCTGTAATTATTATATAATGCCTTTCTTCATCTCTTGTTATAGCCTTTAATTTAAAGTCTAGTTTGTCTGATATAAGTATGGCTACTCCAGCTTTCTTCTGACTTCCAGTAGCATGATAGATAGTTCTCCATCCCCTCACTCTCAATCTGAAGGTGTCCTCAGGTCTAAAATGAGTCTCTTGTAGACAGCAAATATATGGGTCTTGTTTTTTTATCCATTCTGATACCCTATGTCTTTTGTTTGGCGCATTTAGTCCATTTACATTCAGTGTTATTATTGAAAGAAATGGGTTTAGAGTCATTGTGATGTCTGTAGGTTTCATGCTTGTAGTGATGTCTCTGGTACTTTGTGGTCCTTGCAACATTTCACTCACAGAATACCCCTTAGGATCTCTTGTAGGGCTGGTTTAGTGGTGATGAATTCCTTCAGTTTTTGTTTGTTTGGGAAAACCTTTATCTCTCCTTCCATTCTAAATGACAGACTTGCTGGATAAAGGATTCTCAGATGCATATTTTTTCTGTTCATCACATTGAACATTTCCTGCCATTCCTCTGGCCTGCCAAGTTTCAGTAGTTAGGTCTGCTACTACCCTTTTGTGTCTACCTTTGTACGTTAGGGCCTGTTTATCCCTAGCTGCTTTCAGAATTCTCTCTTTATCCTTGTATTTTGCCAGTTTCACTATGATATGTGGTGCAGAAGATCGATTCAAGTTACGTCTGAAGGGAGTTCTCTGTGCCTGTTGGATTTCAATGCCTTTTTCCTTCCCCAGATCAGGGAAGTTCTCAGCTATGATTTGTTCAAGTACACCTTCAGCCCTTTTTTTCTCTCTTCTTCCTCTGGAATTCCTATGATACGGATATTGTTCCATTTGATTGCATCACTTAGTTCTCTAATTTTGCCTTCATATTCCTGGATTTTTTACTCAGCTTCCTCTTTTTCCATAATTTTATCTTCTAATTCACCTATTCTCTCCTCTGCCTCTTCAATCCATGCTATGGCCGCCTCCATTTTATTTTGCACCCTATTTATAGCATTTTTTAATTCCTCGTGACTATTTTTTAGTCCCTTGATCTCTGTAGAAATAGACTCTCTGCTGTCCTCTATGCTTTTTTAAGCCTAGTGATTAATTTTATGACTCTTATTCTAAATTCTTGTTCCGTTATATTGTTTAAATCGGTTTTGATCAATTCATTAACTGTCACTACTTCCTGGAGTTTCTTTTGAAGAGAATTCTTCCATTTCGTCATTTTGGGTAGTCCCTATGGCAGCTCCAAACTGCAAGGCACTTCCCCTGTGCTGTCCGGAGAAACTTGTGTGGTGGGCGGGGCTACAGTCAGACTCCATGTCTGCCCCCAGATCACCACTGGGGCCACCGTCAGACTGGTGTGTACCTTATCTTCCCCTCTCCCAGGGGCAGGACTCACTGTGGAGTGGTGTAGCCCCTGTCTGGGCTGCTTGCACACTGCCAGGCTTGTGGTGCTGCTTCAATGGGATCTGGCCAAGGGCATATTAGCCGGGGTGGATCCTCAAGGTGCACAGGGGTGGGAGGGGTAGGCTTAGCTAGTTTTGCCATCACTGGTCCCCTGGGGGAGGGGCCCTGCAGCACCGGGAGGGAGGCAGGCCCGTGGGACAGATGGATCCACAGAAGCATATCACTGGGCATTTGCACATTGCAAGCAAGTTTGGTGAGGGGAACTGGTTCCCTTTGGAATTTTGGCTGGGGGATGGGAGAGGGAGATGGCGCTTGCCAGTGCCTTTGTTCCCCGCTGAGCTGAGCTCTGTCCTTTCGGGGCTCAAAAACTCTCCCTCCCGGTGTCCTCTCGCCCTCCCTGCTCTCCGAGAGCAGAGCTGTTGACTTTTAACATTCCAGATGTTAAGTCCCACTGGCTGTCAGAACTCACTCAGTCTGGTCCCTTCGCTTCTGCAAGTCAGACTCGGGCCTCTGCCTTGCCAGGTGGGCTGCCTCTCCACTGCCCCAGCTCCCTCCCGCCAGTCCGTGTAGCACGCACCACCTCTCCACCATTCCTACCCTCTTCCTTGGGCCTCTTGTCTACGCTTGGCTCCAGAGAGTCTGTTCTGCTAGTCTTCCAGTGGTTTTCTGGATTATTCAGGCAGATGTGGGTGGAATCTAAGCAATCAGCAGGAGGAGGTGAGTCCAGCATCCTCCTATGCTGCCATCTTCCTTGAACTCTGCTGCTTTCTTGCTGCCTCTGGAGGTGGTGGATAAGCGGTTCCTGGATTTTGGATCATAGCTCCAAATCTTTGGCATTATGCGTTTTCAGACTTTATATGAGCTTCTCCCTACCTGCCCCTACCTCCAGCCTCCTCCCCCTCCTCCCCCCTCCAGAAACTAGCCGGAGTGGGACTGGGTCTGGGGTGGAAAGGGTCTGACTTAGAAAACAGTACTAAATCCAAAATAAGGCTGGGCACACCTTCAAAACCAGACTGGGTCCAGGGTCAGACCGGGTCAATCTTAGAAACACGATTGGGACCAGGAGGAACTAGGTCCAGAATGAAATTGTTTTTGAAGACTTTCTTCCTGTATTCTGGAAGAGTTTAAATAACATTGAGATTATCCTCTTTTTAAAGGGTTAGTGATTTCCTCTGAGACACCATCTGGATTGACTGATTTTTTGACTAACTTTGTCTTTAACAGTCTTGTTTATTTCTGTAAACAGGAAATCAGACTCTGTAGTTTTTTCAAAATCTCCTTTCTTGTCAGCATTGGTAACTTATATTTTCCTAGAAAGTTATGTCCTCCAGGTTCTCAAATATATTTACATGTGTTGAGAAATTTAGTTTTATGATACTCTTAATTTTGTTTTCTGAGGTCATTTCACAGTTACCTTTTTTTACTTTTAAATGTTTGTTATCTCCTTTATTTTGTTTTGATAGCAACCTAAGTATATTTTTTTACATCTGGTTTTCCTTTTTTTAGGGGGGGTGAACCCTGTTTTAGAATTATTTTCCATGTTTCATTATTTTCTCAATCATTAATCTCTTCTTGTAATTTTATTAGTTTTTTTTTCCTGCTGCTTCTTTGTAAATGCTTGAGTCAGATAATTCTTGTTTTCATTATTTCTTGTAAATTCATGTCTGTAGTGAAGGTTATTTGTTTTCCTTGAGATCACTACTTTAGCATTCTTATAAGAATTAAATATATATATAGCAAAAAGAGTACTAAAATGTGATTCAGGACACAGAGGTCCCAACCCTAATTCTCTTTTTGTATATCACCGTCTCTGCCAGTATCATCCTGGGCATGTCACTGAGACTTCCTGCTTGGGTTTCAGTTTCCTCAACTAGAAAATAAAGAAATATTTGATGATCTCAAAAGTTCTATTTTGCTGCCTAGTTTACTGAAATACATTTGTATCACCAGCTTGGGACTCTAAGAATTTGAACTGAGTCTACAAAATGGGCTCTAGACTCAAATGTTTTAAGTAACGATATACTAGTTAGTCTCTGAACTGTAGTTTCCTGTGTAGTCACAAAAGACAAGCTTCTAATTGTTCTTTGGCTGTAAGACGGGAGTCTAAGCTTCAGGCAAATGTAGATCTCTATAAGTATTTCTTACTAACTTAGCATATTTTGTCATAATTAATCAACTGTTGAAAGTTATGTAAAGTTCATGGGGCAGTGTTTTTCCAAATCCTTTGAAATTCTTGAAACAAACAAATACCTGATTGTTGGTGAGGAAAAAGTTAAGCAGCATGCAGCTCTTTTTATGGGTTAAGATTGAAGGCAAAAAGTAACAACAGATATTGTGTCAGAGTAAAACTGTAAACAAGAAGAGATTCTGAGGTCTGGAAGTTATAAAACAAATGTGTAATAATGACAACATTATTAAACATTAACAGATTCTGCATCTAAACTTTCTTTAAAAAATATAAAGCAAAAACAAGGAAAAGTTTATTTACAGATAATAACAAATTAATGTTAGAAAATGGGAGCCAGATTTTCACAAAATCTTATCTATACTACATAAAATTCACATATGTAACTTGTCATAGTTAAAAACCTAAGTAGTAACTGGAAAAAAAAAATCACTGTCCTTTGTGGACAAATTAAAGCTACCATAGCAAAATAAAATATCTTAAGTTTTGAATTTGCCATCCTGTGTGTTTAAGCATTGACATGAATACAATGCATTTTTTTTTAGCTATGAATGTAAAAAATACCAAAAGGGAAATTAGGAGGGAAAATGAACAAAATATCCTTCATTTACATATATTTTCTGAAGCCATTTTAAGTCTTCTATTTAGAAAATGTTATTATATAACAATGGCAGTCATTGCCACTGTATATATCCCTATGTGTTCTAAATAAGTTGTTTCTGAGTAGTTTTTCTCCACATCTCACCACATTTCTAACTATAGGAATGTAATTTTGTAGCCTTAAAAATTGCATTGATTTTTAGATGCACATAAGGAGAGCAGAATAAGTAACAATGCTAAAAAAAAAAAAGAATAAACGTATTGTTTTATTTACCTCTCAAGAAAAGAGAAAGAAAAGTCACATGCCCCATTTTGTTTAAAGATTCATAGTGCAGCATAGTTTCCCTTTCTTTTATAATAAATATTTAAAATACATGTAATATTAAACAGTTCACCAAATTGAAAATGTTATGTGAAAATATGGGACGACGGTTTGGAAGTATAAAGACATCTACTGTCACACAGTGTTTTGTGTTTTTTGTTCATAAATCAGTACTGGAAGCATACAAGCCAATGGGAGTGCGGCCTCAACAGATTTCTGAAATGCCGGCCGAAATGAGAGATTATTGCTTTTCAGAGTGTCAAAGTAGACTTAAAAATATAATTAATACAATATAGTGCTGGATATGGTATGAAAGACAATGCATGTGTATTCACTTTGGCTAGACTCTGATTTAAATGTAGAATTTACATTTTGTCCTTTATAAAGCTTAGTCGAGTTAATAGTATTTCTTCCATTTTCCTCTCCTCTAAAGTGGGAATAATGATGCTTGCTTGCTAGCGTTGTAATGAATCCAAGTGAGGTGGTATATATAATAGCATAGGCACATGGTAAGCTTTTAAATATTAAATTCCTATCACCTTCAAAGTGGTCATCTTTTTTAATGAACCACTGTTTAAAAACAAAGAAATTAATATAAAGAATAAACTATGAGCATGCACATCAAAATAAGGAAAAATATTCCCTAAAGGTGAATGAAAGTAAAGTAGACTATTAACATGGAAACTGAAGTGAATCCAGAAAACATTTGAAATCCTTCTGATCTGGACAGAGCAAAATCAAATACAACAACAGAGTCCTGGACAAACAATACAGTAGGTTTGTTTATTTGTTAAAAGTAAATTTCTAATTATGTTGTACATGTTGTTTCAGAGGCAAAGGCCCATTGAAAAATACATCTGATGTTATTAATGCTGCCAAGAAAATTGCCGAAGCAGGTTCTCGAATGGACAAGTTAGCCCGCGCTGTGGCTGATCAGGTAATACAGGAGGGAAGAGTAAGCACATGCTGTGTGGTACCATTAATTAGCACTTGGGTTCTATAATGGTTTTTATGTACTCTATAAAATGCTTCTGAAGGATGAATTGTAATCACTTACGTTTTTCAAACTGGACTCGAACTTTGCTGAGACTGAGTTCATGGCAAAGTGGGTTCAGTCCAGGAGCGACTCATCAGGCCTCTGACCAAAACTCCTTCAGAACGAAGAGTACCCACTACTTAAGAGACATAACCCCCCAAAGAATGGATTATGCTGGCTACCCTCATTCAGCAAGTCAGCTACACTGCATAAAGAGGAAGAGAAAGAACTTTTAACTCTTGTTATTTAATATTGATCTTACTATAATGATACTCTTGATAATTCTTAAAATACTCTGGCATAAATGGAATTAATCCACATAATCAGGAACCTCCAGATTTCAGCTTTATTTTCATCTGGATTTAAAGGCATTACAGAGAAAGGAAATTCTGAGAGTATCTTTTGTGCCTTCCGACCGAAGTTAGATACATGAAAGTAGTTCTGAATCTCACCTTAGTATTTGTGTTTATCTCCACACTTTGCATGTCATGTGGCTTAAATTGGAACTCTCAAATCCTGTTCTAAATATGTCTAGTTGCAATAATGTTCCATTCCTTATAAGGGTACTTTAAACAGTAGACTTGTACAGGTAACTAATTCTTACCCTTTTGAATAACAGTGGTTTATAGTTTGAGCTGTTTTAAAAGGAAAAATGTCTTAAAATATAAAATAAGATTATGAAATAGAAAATATTACATAAGCTGTAACTTACATGGACACAACATTATAAGCATGAAATCGCTTACTAGACTCCAATATAGTGATGCTGTCTGGAGACACTGACATAGGATTGTTCCTCCTTCTTAATGGCCCTAGTCTCCTATAATTTTTGAGTTGCTTATTATAATTTTCTTCCTTCATTCCTTAATGTTTGGCTCTTCCCCTAAATACTTGCCGTCTTCAACATCCCAGATTCTAGAATCCCTCAGAAGTCAATACCAAATCCACTCGTCTTGTAAATACTGAAAACACATGATTAAATCATTAAGATTACATTTAAAATATGCCAGCAGATTGTCTCATTTTAATTTTTTTACATATATGATGGCTAATCCAAGGGAATGTTTTGTGCTTGCTTTTAAATTTTTGAGAGGGGCTCCTAGGTGGCTCAGTCAGGTAAGCATCAGACTCTTGGTTTCGGCTCAGGTCATGATTTCATGGTTCATGAGATCGAGCCTCTCATTGAGCTCTAGGCTGATGGCGCCTAGAGCTTCTTTGAATTCTCTCTCTTCTCTCTCTCTGCCCCTCTACCCACTTGCTCACTTGATCTCTCTCCCTGTCAAAATAAACAAACATTAAAAACATTTTAATTTTGGAGAAACACTTAATCGTAAAGATAACTCATTAAATATTACCACCATTTGACTATCCCCTAAAATTTGTATGGGTTGAAGACCAAAGCACCAC
This sequence comes from Acinonyx jubatus, assembly GCF_027475565.1. Classification (NCBI taxonomy): domain Eukaryota; kingdom Metazoa; phylum Chordata; class Mammalia; order Carnivora; family Felidae; genus Acinonyx; species Acinonyx jubatus. The sequence continues at coordinate 94,247,207 of NC_069388.1, forward strand.
TAAGTTGCTAATTTCAGGGACATATCAACTGCCAGGCTTCCTGCAGTTTGCAGGATAAATTGAACTGATCTATACAGAGTTCTGTATGTATCCCAGAAAGTTTATGGAAAAGAGAGGAGAGATAATGAATGTTCTTGGAAATATGCACGCATGTATGCAAACAAACAAAAATGCACCAGCCAGGAAAGAATGCCACATTTTTTCCCTGAAAATGTTCAGGGCACTTGGGATGAGTGGAGTGAGAAGAGATTGGTAGAGGTTCTAAAAAGAGTTTTGTGAGGAAGGACTTCTTTCCTGAAGTGAAAGTAGATGGAGTTTGGATGGCTTCTCCATTAAACTCTGAATCTAAATTGCTTTAAACTATTTTTTAGTATGTTTAGGTTCCTTGAGTTCTTGTTTTTTGCTTTCACATTTTAGGACCTTTATTTCCAGCAATTATGCAACTTGAATCATAGTCCCAGGCAGCGGGACTATGGAAATAGAATTAACTATGGGCTTGATATATGGAAGGCACATCACACATGCACACACACAAATCCCAAGATTCTAGATGTATTTTGCAATTAAATAACAAAGTATTTAGCAGCGCCTGGGTGGCTCAGTTGGTTAAGTGTCTGAGTCTTGATTTCAGCTCAGGTCATGATCGCGGTTGGTGAGATTGAGCACCACTGTGGGCTCTACACCGACAGCATGAAGCCTGCTTTGGATTCTCTTTCTCTCCCTCTCTCTCTGCCCCTCCCTGGCTTATTCTCTCTCTCTCAAAATAAACAAACATTTAAGAAATAAAAACAAAAATTAAACAAGAAATTAAATGACAAAATATGTAAATGCTATTCTATGATGACTTAAAATAAACACAAGAGTTGGTTAAATATAACCCTCTCTTGGTGGCATGTGTACTGTCATCAGCTATGAAGCAACTTGCAGTTTTTGCTAATGCTTTGTCTGAATAGGACATATCTTTCTCAAACTCACCTATTTTCATGATATATGAATTATATTTCTTGGTCCATTATGCTTTTATGTGTGTTTTAAATAATGGAATAGGATGAACATTACCAAAAAGTGGATGTGTTGCCTTTATTTTGCCTGAAAATATTTTTATGAAGATTTGAGATACACAAGCAATATAAACTTTTTACGGACTGTTGCATTTTTAATTACTGTTCCATTGAGATAGAACTTCGAGTTTAATTTGTTGCAAGGTATTTGTATCGAAAGCCTTGTCAGCCCTCAAGGGAGATATCATTTTAAAGTTAATTCCTTTCAGTATATAGGTCTCTGGAGTAGGATAAATATTACAGTATTAAGTACTTGTAGAAAGCTAAAACAGTCTCTGTGGGATTCTTTCTTGATAAATGCAGTTAGTAAAAGAAAGTACCACAATGGTGTTATATATAAAAGAGACCGCTTTGTCATTTGTTAAAGATATGGTTATGTCAAAACCACAGGATTCACAGTATTAATGAAAGGTTTGCCTTTTTTTTTTTTTTTTAAGAATTGCCTTTCTTAAGTTTGAAGAAAACCTAGCTTGAGTCTTTTTCTCATAACTTTTTTTTTTTGAGATAGAGAAACAGTGAGCGGGTGAGGAGCAGAGGGAAAGGGAGAATTTTAAGCAGGCTCCATGCCCAGTGAGGAGCCCAACTTGGGGGTTGATCTCACAGTCATGAGATCATGAACCAGGCTATAATCAAGAGCCAGAAACTTAACTGACCAAGCCACCCAGGCACCCCTCTCATTCGCTTATTCTAAATAAGTCACTTCAGATTTAGCTATAGATCTTTATTTCTTACAGTGTTTCATCAAAAATTTGGTGAGTATACATCCTTTACAAGTGCTAATTTGAGCCAGAACAATGGAATGGCCTACAGAATCTTGAACTGAACTTTTGATAGTAATAGAAATATATTCCAATTATTGAATAACCGTTGGTATTGAAGGATTAAATGCTTTAGAGAGTCATGTAAATATCTGTGGAAGTGTTCAGCTAAGCTCACTGTGTATTTGATGGATATCTACCCACTAAGTCTCAGAGAGAATCCAAAATTCCTGGTTCTAGTTGACTCTGGTATAACCTTTGAAGAGCTCTGTTTTTACTCTTATGTGTTTGTTTCAGTTGGCTTCAAACTCTACTTAAATCTCTTTCTCTAACAGTGGTTATGATCCTTCTCAGAATGTCTTAAAGTTTATAATGTTGCTAAATTTTTGATAAATACAAAAATCCAAAAAGTGTAATAGACTTCCTTTAGTGAATGATACTTTTCTGAGAAAGCCAAAGGAAACAAATGGTTTTTTCACCCAACCAAATGAATTGAAATTCTATCTTATGCTGTGTCAGAGAGATTTCTATGCGGAGCGATTTCTTTCTAGCCTCTGTTGCTTTGGTTGTCCATATTAAAATAACTACACATAGTGAATGTTGAGTGGGCCACTAAGAAAAAAACCTGTAGAATATTTGGTTTTCTTAACAGTTTAGAAGACAACTGGTAAAATTACTCATAAACATGTACAGAAGTTCCAGTAAGATTTTCTGGAAGATCTTCAATATTCTGTTTAGAGAATTGTATCAAAGTACAGCTGACCATTGTAAACTACTGACTGTGGCTTTCATAAAATGTGCTATCAAGAAGTTAAATGGATGTGATTAATATTTATGACACTAAAACCTTTTCTTCTCACAGCTTTTATATAGCAAGTGTTAGAAACTGAAGAGTACTTACTAATTGAGATCACTTTTTTTTTAATGTTTTATAGTGTCCTGATTCAGCATGTAAGCAGGATTTATTAGCCTACCTTCAACGAATTGCTTTGTATTGCCATCAGCTTAATATCTGCAGCAAGGTGAAGGCAGAAGTTCAGAATCTAGGAGGAGAGCTCATTGTGTCAGGGGTAAGCTGGGAGTTGGGCTTCACAATTAAAGTTCCCACTGTTGTGCTTCCAAGGCAAGCATTCTTGGCAACAGTACTGCTAAAAACACCAAACTACAGTGATTCATAGGGAGTTTTTTTTTTAAATAAATGTTATCACCATTATTCCAGACCTTACAATAACTCACAAAGAGCAATTTGATTTTCCAATTACCCCATGTTTATACTAGCCTTGTAAAATCTCCATTCTTCACAAGAAAACTAATTTTGTAGTCTGGAAACTCATTGCCAAGCTTTGACTATTATAATTATTTGGAGCTTTTGTACATTTACTCATTGTGAGTCTACTTCCCTTTGTTAGTCCTAGTAATTTTCACTCTCTGTTCAGGAGCCAGCCTCTCTATGTGTGGATTGTGTTCACATGTTAGAGATGATGAAAACAATAGGAATTCATTCATCAGGTTCCAATGCATACTAGGTTATCAGTAACCCTTGAAAGCCAGAAAATATTCAAATTTAATACAGGTTGATGTGCTGTTGCCAAAAACTAACATAGTTGTCAGACACTAACAATTATGTCTTCTTTGCTTAATCACTCCGGTGTTTCCCTTAGTATCTGGTCCATTTTCATCAAATATAGAGAAATAAGTTTGATTAATAGAAGAATTATGATTTCTTGGCAAGATTTCCAATGTATGTGTTGAGGTTCTTCACCTTGGCTTCTCCTCCCTCTGTCCCCTTCTTTGAACACGAGGTGCCATCTATTGTAAACTATATGCAAATTCCAAAGTGTGGCTCTGCCACCTTTAGTTCTTTTCCCAGTCAACGATGATGCTGCCATTTTAAGTGTGACATTACTGGGAACATCACATTATCAACGTGGTGAATGCCTTTTGAAAATCAGACGAGTCATGAAGCTCAATTCTCAATTTTCAGAAATTCAACAGACCATTTGATAAAAATATATGGAAAAATCATTCTTCAACGGTTTCAGGTTCTGTATTATTTGGGTGGCAGAAAACAGCTGGGAAAAGAGCTGATCTGGCTTGCATGGAGATGCCATCTGGAAAGCCTGTTCCATGCAGTTTCACCCAGAGTCCGATAAATTGGCTATTTTGTGCCTCTTCCCAAAGCATAGTCACCTCTTTGCATTTCCAAAATGATCCTGCTTCAACATTCTTCAACAACCAAGAGCAATCTGTCTTGCAATGTGTCCTTTCTGCCAAGTTGGTAATTACCCAGTTTCTCTCTGCCAAGAAGTGATCAAAACATTGCATATCCCTTGCTTCTTTTCTTATCTTCAGACTCGATGGTATAGTTTCCCATACCATTCGGCTTTCATGTCCATCTGTATATAGCACCTGTGGAACTGAGTGCTTTTTGTTTAGCTTGCCTTGTGTGCTTTCATTTGTCACTTTCCAAATCTTATTATTTACATGGATGCACAAAGCATCTTTGTGGATCTCAGAGTCCACAACCTCATTTAGGTGATATTTTACTGGCAGAGCTGTTCTCCATTATCCTCTCAGTACCCATTGTTCATCACTGCTTCCCGAGCATCATTTCCATTGTCTTTTCCTCATTTAGATGTAGTCCAAACCATCACTGGCTTTTATCACTTGCACTGTTGGCATTTGTAGAGGTGTTTGAGATTGAGAACACCATCAAGAAGCCTGTTTCCTTCTTTGAGTCTTATTGGCAAAGTTCATAAATCCTTGCATGGGAGAAGGCTTCTTTTTGAGGAATGTTATATAACTTTATAATAGTTTTGAGTCAAATGCATTATAAAGGTTTGCTATATATTGCTCAGTTATGGACCTGCTCTTGGCCTCCTCATTTTTTCAAAGCTTGATTGCTATTTGGTGCCATACCTGCATCTGTAGTCTGCTGTCTTTGCCACTTCTGCGTCCATCTTATTCTTCATCCTCCTTCACTGATGGCTAATGGAGAAAAAATACCAATGTGTTTCTTTTGCAAAATAGCCACAAATGACTGCCTTCAAAGTTCTGAAAGAGTCAAGAATGTAAGACCCCATACACACAAACTTTCAATGATTTTGCCAAGAAAATGTGTCCATGCCTAGGGCCCCATTTATTTTGTTGTCTGGAATGACAAAGTTGCTACATTTTTAGGGATAAACTACTATAGTATTATATATGAGAGAGAGAGAGAGAGAGAGGGAGAGAGAAATGCTTAAATAATGGGATTCAAGGCTGTAGCTTCTTTTCTGAAATAGAGGAAAGCTCCCAGGAAGGTATATTTGTTAGTAGTCAAAATTTCCCCTAAAATAAGAGATTTGGATAGCTTATTTCCATTTTTCCAAGAGAAATGACTTAAATCTCAAAGCTGAGAGCTGTGTTTTTAGAGCCGTGAGCTAGCATGATGAACAGAATGCACATGTGCACAGTTATGTATCATGTCAGCATGTGTATGTTTTATGTGATTCTGTGTGTACTAACTGGGAAAGGCTTCTTCTGTTGTGTCTACCTTTGGCTTGAGAGGTGGGGCAGGAAAACTCAACAGGTCATAGGCTGGGGACAATGGATGCAAAAGTTCTTCTTGTGACATGATGGGGAGTTGGAGAAATAACACAATCCTGGATATATGCTTACATGTGCTCAATCATACAATTGCTGTCTAAGAAGCACTACTAATTTTCTGTCTGGAGATATGTTTTTAAAAGTTATTGGCTTAAATCCTTCTCAACAGGCAAAAGGTGCCATTCCTACTAAATCTCAAAGTAGAAGATGCATTTGTGAGCCAATTTAGCTTATGCCATTTGTGTGGTTGCTAAGGAGGTCAATGGGGAAGAGAAAATCTAAAAAAACAAAAAAAACAAAAAACAAAAACAAAAACAAAAAACAACAAAAAAAACCCCAAAAACTAACAGTGACAGAAATGTTAAAGTAAAAGTAGAAGAAACTGAAGTCCAGAATATTAAACATCCATTAGTTTATAAATTGGCTTTATTGGCTTAGTGTTTGTTTATTTAATCTCTTAGGTCAGTTTACATGCTTTTTGGAAAAAGGAATGTTGAAAGAAGAGGAAGAAATGAGAGTAGGATAGGAGAGAAGAGGCATGAAAGAAGAAAAAAAAAAAGAAATTTAACCATAGCGTATCGTAAATTATTTTAGTGAAGGTAATATCCCTTAAATGTGATAGCATTATATTCATCATGGCAGAAAAGTTGAGCAAATTTTTTTCCAAGTATGTAAATATATTTTGCATACAAGTAAATTCCAAAGCTGTGATACGGATATTACTTGTATATTTGATGGTTGTGTTTTTAATTAATTTTTATTTACTAGGTTTCAGAGGATTTAATGGATTCTTTTAAATGTAAAAATGAAGATGTACACATGGATCTGAAGACATAAAAATCATTCTAAATAACCTTTGATTATTTTTACCCTAACATTTGTACTTTGTGGATTTTTCTGAATGAGATTGGAAACAGTAAGGTGGAATTTAAGAATGTAGAATGCTGAACATCAAACATTCTGATAAATCTGAGAAATTGCGCCTTACTATTGTTATTATTATTATTATTATTATTATTATTATTATTTGAAGTTCAACTACATCAAGAGTCTCATTATAACAATGAAGTCAGAACAAAAGAGCAATAACCCTACCCCGGACAGGAATTCACTGTTTAGGTCAGAGATAGAAGGACACAAATTGTAACTTATAGTTGACCCCACATAAAATGCTACACATTTTGAAAGATTTTATTGCATTTAAATGTCTTTTTTTTCATATTAACAAAATATAGGAGCAGAGTTTCGAGGTGGGGATATTAGTTTCCTCAGACTGACTGAATGGAGCCCTGCCCTATTCCTGAGGAATGGAGTAACCTGCCCTAATGTGCACTTTTGTTCTTTGCCACTTAAATCTCTCCTTTCCAAATTTAAATCTCTCTCAATTGGGTTGTGGAGAGAAGCTTGACAAGGTGAGAAAATAAAATTTGTGATGCTGGTAGGATTTGAATTGTTAAAGAAAAATATTAGAGAATAAGGGGTCAATTACAGTCCTTATTGCCTGTTTCATGTCATTAAAAAAACTGGACTCAAAATCAACATGAATGTTCATGGTAATAAATGAAAATCATTAATACACTACTAGAAACTGATAATGGCCAAATCAATCCTACCTGACTATGGCATATAACCAAAGATACATATGTGCATGTGCACAAACATGCACATACAACAAATACACATGATTTGATATTTACTCTATTATCCTCAAATAAGCAGTAATCAGGAACTGAACAAGTGGTTGACAACTGTGACATATCTGATCCAAGAAAATTTAGGGAAAAGAAAATGTGGGAATTATTTGTACAGTGCTATATGTATTATATCTTTTAAAATATATATTTTATACACTTATATTACATATATTTAAAATATATTTTTAAAATGTGATTTGTTGAGATGAGAATTGCATTTTAATTGAAAAGTTCTATATTTCCTCTATAAAAATAGTGTTAGTATTTTGTAATGATATGAAGCAGTCATTGGAATTAGCATTGTACCTACTTATGTAACCTTGTACTTTAAGCAACACTTTTTTGGGGAAAGAGTTTTTTATATATATATTCTGATTCTGTTTATTGTCAATTCTTGATCTCCACTGATCAGAGTGTAGTAGTAATGGAAACAAATCTAAATTGCTATTTCAATTTGGATTTGAAATACATTTCTCTGCTTCACTTGAACAAAAGGGTATGTGTTCAGGAAATTAACTGCAGTTACAAAGAATTTTCTCCAGATTTTTCAGAGGGTAGGCCATTAAGTATTTGGGCTTAACAGACTTTCCTGAGCTATGCAACAGTAGGAGAGGCCAGATCTAGAGACAGTAAGATTAAAACAAACTTTAGATTATAAATCTGGATGGAAAGATGGTGGAAATATTCTGTAACACTAAGAAAATTAAACAAGTACTTATCATTGGCAGAATGGCCATAGTTCTTTGCATATACTTTACTACTAAGATGGGTTGCTGAATAATTCAATCTTTCTCTGAAAAACCTAACCTTCTCAATCTGTTATGACAGAAAAACTATAACCATTTAAGTTTTGATTCCTGTATTGTCTTCCTCTGTTACATTTATATCAGTGTACATGGCCACTGATTTTGTACAACCTAAATTATGCAAACCTTCAGAGAAAAATAACCCTTAAGTGATTTTTCAGTGCAGATTCTTTCTCCCAGTGTTATAAAGGTGACATTTGACAAACTCAAGGTATTACATGTGGAAGAAATGGGAAATGGGGAATGTTATAAGTAAAAATCTCCTTGGGTGCCAGGCATCATAACAAGTTTTGAGTCTAGTATACCACACCTGTATAGGTGTCTCCCTGAATTTAAATAGTCTTTGTGCAAAGGAGGATGGTGTATTGCTCTGTTAAAGAAGCTCTTTAGTTACATACTTAGTGACAATGGCCCTAAACCTATCAATTTGATCAATTCTATGCATTAAAAAAAATCCGTTTTTTCACTGATGAAATTAAACTGATTTGTTTTATGCATAGAAACAGACTTTATATTCTCATGCTCTCATTTTAAAGTGAGAAAACAGACTCTCTTGTGGCAAAATTGGAACACGAACCAAGCAAATAACTCTTTACCATAGGTGGAAGCATGGGTTGACCTAACTTGGATCTACTCAATGGATTAATTTGAGTGCATCACCTGACCTTGTACTCTGAGGCATTTATACTTTGGTCTGAGGGCATTCATTATTGCTCGTCAGAGAAGTGGCTAGTGGCTTTAAGAAGAATGTCTCTGCCTCAGAAATGTCAGTGCCATTACTTGTCATTCAGTCAGTGAACTTCCATTTCTTTAGGTTTTAAAGCTATTCGAGTTTTGAAAGCCTCTAATCAAAAAGAAGGCAAGTGATCCACACCTTAATCTATTCGCAATTAATGTTTTGGATCTCAGTTCATATTCAGAGCATTATTTGGCAGCCAACGACTAACAATATTTTGTGAAAACTTGGAAATTAGACATATGGCAGGTACCTGGATGAGGGACACTAATTTTGCATCTTTTGATATCTGTGAGACACAGGCAAACCTATTTAAGCAGTGCTGGTTTATAACAATTTCCCATGAGACCTATTCTAATTTTGAGATGCTAGTTGTTATCATTGATTTCATTGTTAGATGTTATTTATTAATATATTTTAAATAATGTCTAGTGTCTTAGGAGCTGTCTCCTCATTTTTAACTAGTTGTCGATATGTGAGAACAAATCCAGATAATATCTGTTCCCTTAAGTTGAACCAAGTTATTATGGGAAGCTACAGTGTTGGGTAGAATACCTTTATGTTTGAAATAGTATCTGTAATTTAGTGTATGCTTTCTGGTTTTCCTGTGTACACTTGGATATGTCAGCTCTAGTCAAGAAATACATTATTGTGAATTAGTTACCTAAATCCATTGTGATGTTTTTGTTTTTTTCTTGTTCCTACTTGGATATACCTCAAGAATTCCTGGATACTGAGGCAGTTGGAAGAAAAAGAAGCTAAAATGTGAATAAGTTGATACAAGAATATACACATAAACAGAAGATAAATATTAAAATCATACACTAGATATTATCTGGGGATCTTACTGATTTTGCACCATTTTCAATTACCTCAGATGACTCAAACTAAAGCAAATTAAGAGACTCCATAGGAAAACTGAGACAGGATTTTATGTTTGGTATTGGATGTGATGAAATTTTTTGACAACCATATTTTTCTAGAAAAAGGTTAGTGTTTCTGTATGTTGTTCCTAAGTTCTAATGACAAACCAACAATCCGAGCTTCAATGAGTTGTATTTTCTTTTCACATAGTACATTTTCTGATTCATTGAACAACATTTCTATGGTGCTCCAACTAAAAAGGCACAGTGTTAAATATCTGTAGGGTGAGGGTATTCAAAGTCCTTTCTCTCTAATAGCAAATAATTTCCATGAAAAAGGATAAGGTTTTCTGTCCATTGTGCTTTTGTTAGATTGTGTAATCCATTGGGTTTTCTTTTTTCCATTTAGTTTCTCATCTTACTGTTTAGCATTCTCAGCAAGAATAGCAGGGTGTCTGTTGATGGCTATCTCTGTGTATTCACTGTTGTTCTTGGTTTACTATATTCTAGAAATAAAAGCATGTTTAACTTACTATCTTCTGCATTCTGTCCCTACAGATTTTGTCAAATGCTTTCTCCAGCTTAATTTAAATGATTTATAAAATATAGCTTTTATCACAGCCCTTAGGAGAGAAATATGTGCCATGTTATGGCCCATGTATCTTACAAATAGGAAAGACTTCTGGATGGGCAGTGTGTAGTTTTCTTAGTTTAGATTTCTTTTACTGCTTCGGAACATATTGTCTTACTCTATCTTCAACAGTCATTTTCTTTCTGGGCAATAAATATATTTCAAATATTTCATCCTAATCCAATTTTCTTGAAGGCAAGCTTACTTAATTTGGACTGTAATCTTTTCTTTCATCGTCAATACTACATCTTACATTATTGCTTTTCTCTGAATACCTTCATCTGTGCAGATGCCTTGCTGATAATGAACTTGAGTGGAACTCTGACTAGATCTTCTGTCAAATCTGCACAATCTGTATCTTGACCTCTTTCATCCATTTCCTTTTGCAAGTCTATTTCTCAACTGAGAGAAGTTCCTGGAGAAGTTCCAGGCAGCATCATCTTCTAAGAACCATATACTCTTTTAAGCCCAAGGCTATGTATGTGAGACACTATCATAAAACAAACTCAGAACAGAATCTCTTTATCTAGGAACTCCTGATTAAAATCCATTGCTATCAAAATTGTTTAGATTCTCTATTGCTGAGATATTTCTCTTTAATAATAACATTTTGGTCAGATTGCATGCCAACTGCCTGATCATGTCTTACACAATGAATTGCTTTATAAAGACACCTTTTGATTATTCTTTTGGAGTACACAAATTATCCCACCTGACTTTTCTCGATCTTTTGCACGAAGTTAAACAAATACACCTTTTTTCAACAGACGAAACCAATCCTACATCTCTTTGATCAGAATAAAATTATAACCATGACTTCAGTAATGGAGTTTCTTGACTCAAATCTTTCAATCATTTCATATCTTGTCTTGAAAGGCTAACTCATCCATTTATGTGATGTCATAGAGAGTATGCATCAAATCCATAATTGTAGTGACAGTGTTCATAAACAATGTCAAGTGGCTAAATCCTAAGAAGAATTGGAAATTATCTGATCCTGGCATTGCATTCTGTGTCAAAGAAAGTTCATTTTGGTTTTTCTTAAACTAATCTCATAACTAAAGACATTATTGCAATCAATCATACTAAATCACCTAAAAAAGTCAGCACAGTTCACCACTCTGCATCCTTTTGATGCAGCCTAGTTTTGCATTGGGTTCCTGAAGTCATGCTCCATTTCCAAATAAGCAATATATAATAAGAAACATCAACAAATTATAAGTCTAACTTGTTTTCTTTCAATAGTTAAAAAGTGTTTAACTCCATTTTTATTCTGATATATTAACATTGGCAGATATATACCTTCTTTGTTGTGTAGTAATATTGTTAAGGTGTTTCTTGGAAGAATGAACAATTGCAATCAGTAATCTTATAATAACAACCTTTAAATTTTGTATGAAAGGTGAGATGACACAAATAAGCTTCTAATACATAATAATCATTTTTGAAACTGAAAAATAAAGATAAATGAATAGCACGTTCCCTATAATGGGAAAATCAGGAGATGCCTAATTTCTAAACAAATGGGATCATCATAAAGCATAAAAAAGCAAGGATAAGCCAACTAGTCAATGATCCAATGAGTAAAAATAGGAAGAAAATAAAACTTCATAGGGCCATTAATTGTGAAAACTCACACAATAAAGCTGTTGAATATAGAAGCTGAATTTAGATTTAGAATTACTGAAAATAGAAATACAATAATACAAGAAGGAAAACAAGCAGGATATCACTGCTTTCTCTAATAAGTACAGAAAACATCAAATACTAGAAAAATTCCATTTTTTCATAAATGCCAGATATTTTTTTCTATTGTATTTAATTTTCTGAAGAAATTATTTAAATGCCTCTAACATTTCTTTTGAAGTAAAATATGGGAGTAATGTTGCCAAATCCATTATCAGTTTGAATTTAGTAGCATCTATGTTTCAAAATGCTCCCTAATCTACCAGTTTTGCTTAATTAAAAAAATATGTTTATTTATTTTTGAGACAGAGAGAGACAGAGCATGAATGGGGGAGGGTCGGAGAGAGAGGGAGACACAGAATCTGAAGCAGGCTCCAGGCTCTGAGCTGTCAGCACAGAGCCCAACGCGGGGCTTGAACTCACGGACCGTGATATCATGACCTAAGCCGAAGTCGGATACACAACCGACTGAGCCACCCAGGTGCCCCTGCTTAATTTTTAAATTGTGATCATTAATACACTTACATATTTCGTGATCTAGGAATGGCAGGATTAAAAATAGAATTATATTGGCTTAAAACATAAGAAAAAATTTTTAATCATGAATATTGGTTATCTACACACAGAAACATGCTTTGGGCTTTACCCATTTATGATGCCATGAACTGTAAACTATAATTTTGAATCTTTTACTAAAATATTTTCTGTGGGAATAGTGAGTTTCACTTTTCATATATTGCACGGGGCAAATGAAGATCTGGCTTCCATGTGGATGGTTTCAGAACCTACCTGCTCTTTGAAACTACTCCTTCCTTTTGTCATATTACCCACTCAACAACTTTGAGTAGTTCATAGTTTTTTAACTTCTAAATCTCCATTTAAAGTAAAAATACCTTAATGTTCTCCACATTATTCTCCCATAGTGCCTAATTTACCACCCCCCCACCTCCCCCGCAATGGACTCAGATGTTAAACAAAGCTATAACTATATGACTATACCTTTAGTGCATGTGACACACATTTGGTCAGTTAACATCACTGGGTAACTTAAATTTGACCTCTGAGAGTGGTAGCACAGGGACCTTATGGTTATGGAAATCTTCCCATTCGATTTTTCTCCAGTTTTGAAGGTGGGCTTTATTTACCCCCTTTACATATATACATATATATATTATATTCACTACACAGAGAAAAACTGGTCAAAATTGTCAGTAATATTTCATGCAGAAGGTAAAATCTTAAGAAGTAGAAATAGGCATTGGTTATTGGCTTATCTTTTGAAATGTGCCTGTCACACAGCCCCTCCTTGGGTACAAAAAGGAAGAGTAAAAAGAATTGCAGTTGTAGCAACAATGAATTCATTAGTTCTTCAGTGATTCCAATGAAAGAGGTAAGTATCCTTTTAGTACCATGTACTGGCTGCACATGCAGAGGCCAAGGGCTTAATGAAGGTCACACAGCAGGGCAATGGAACTTCCAAGAAAGACATCTGAGATTCCCCACATACTGTTCCAAGCTTTAAGAGCTGTAGCCCTTGCTTTCTCTCTTGGTGATCTTCAATGCTTTAAATAGGGGATTCATCCCCTTTGAACCCACAACAATTGTCCCCTACAATGCCTGACAAGGCAGGGTGCTTCTTCATCCTCCTTCTCCAAAATGGTCCATTTATCTGTTCAAGAGAGCCAATGAGGAATTCATATGGCTGGGCTGCTTAATATCACAGATGCCCACCCATATCTCTTTCAGCACCTAATTCCTTCATATGCCTCTTTCTCCCAATGACCCCCTCCCTCTTCCACTTCCCCAATCCCTTCCCAATAGGGTACGTTTTTTTTTTTTTCTCTTGCTCTCTCTCTCACTCACTCTTTTCTGTATCTCTCGGAAATCAGACAGGAGTTCAGAGCACTTTCACTACCTTTTATGAGGTAGATTGTGATGTCATAGATGGGGGCAGGGCTAGTCAACTTTCTACCCACCTCCCAACCTGTGCTGAGGGAGCTCCGATCGGGAGTGGAAGCAGTGATTCCTCCATGGTGAGTAACTTTGCTTTCTAATGTAATCTGTTTCATTGTAAACATTAATTTTGAAAGCAGGTGGATGGGGTTTCAAAGAAGTAAAGATACGACCACTCAAGTCTTCTTTACTTACTATTTGGGCAAATGATCTATTTATTTATTCCTTGGGCAAAGGATCTATTTATTTATTCTTTGTATGAGTCAAGAATTACATAGCACAAATACATTCTTCAAGCATGATCTAAACTTGAGAAGGAAAAATGGTATTTCATTCCTTTATTTCTTAGTCTTTCTTCCCATTGGGAGTGAAAGTCATTGCATATGTGGAATGAACCCATTCTGTAGTCCTTTGGTGAGCTTCTTTAAGGAAGGCTAGTTAAGAGTGTGTATTCTTCTTTGTTTGAAAGATTACAGGGTCATAAAACATCCTTAATTGATGTTGGCCCAGAGAATCAGTCTGCTCTTCTAAAATTATGGGATAAAATGGTGAAGAAACTGATACATAAAGAATTAATGAACTTGGTTTTGATGTAAACAAATGAAAACTTTCTAATGCAAAGATTAAAATATTTATGAAAACAAAGGAGTCCCCACTCTTGCAAGATTAAGAGTGAAGCCATTTCAAGGCGTCACTACCAAATTTGCTACCTTTTTTTGTTGATGTTGCATGTCATAACACTGATGCTGTTTTGTAAGTTCTCTTCGTAGTTAGGAGCTGTGAAATGTCACTGTTCTTTGTTTCATTTGGGTTTCTATATGCTGATTAATTCTTTTGTATGCCTGAGTATTTAGAAAGAAAAGATAACTGGAGTGAGCATTTTTCCTCCACTTTCCTTATTCTCTCCTGAGTACTTATTAAAACTGTCAAGATACCAGCTTTTATATAAAAGGGCAAAATAAGTTCATGGAGGTGATTAAATCTTTAAGGGATGCTGAAAAGCATCAGGGTGGGTGTTTTTAAAACAGTTTGGACCATTAGAATGTGAGGCCCTGTTACTTTTCATGGGGTGGGATAAAAGCTTCTTTGTGTGGATCATGGGTATTAGGAAATATATTAAGAGGGTATCATTCATTTTTTTTTTTCAAATCATACATCCCTAGTTAACTATGTGTGGATATTGGTGTTGGAAAATTGGAGGCAGTTTGAAAGGTGGAGTCCTTTCTCAGCATTAGCTTTTCTGTTATGCCAAGACCCTCTCTCCCTCCTGCCCTGCCAAATTATGCATTCCTTACAGCTCAAATGCACTAAGGTTAATACTGTTTTTTTCATTACCTGGGGAAGAGTAGCATGGCAACTTCTCAAGTGATTTTCCCACCTACGCTTTCTAACTTAAAGAAGTCACTGTAATAGTAGGGATTTCAGGCACAATAAGGAAAAATGGAGCCATAACTAGCAAATAGGAATACTTAGCTGATAATTAACTACAGTCAACTTAATACTGCAATGTGGGTAACAATGCCGAAGTCTTATATGTTGGGTGATCCCTCTAAAGTCTTTGGCCTACCTTCCTTTAAAACTGCTAATCCCCTCAAACCCAGGTAGGAGGAAACCTTCGGTGCCAGAAAAATATAATGTCTAATCATAGCTCAAGTGTTTAATGTCTTTTATCAACCCCTCATACAGCTGCCAGGTAAGAAATGCTCATATTTTACAAACCCTTGGAATATAATCATCTTTAAACTTCGTGAGTTAAGAACAGTTGTGTTGTGCACTTGTGCAAATTCAGAGAGTCTATCATGGAATGCATTATGCATGCACTTGTTTATCTTCATGTGCATGTTTCATTTATAGTGGTGTTCATTGTTTTTAAAATCCATTTGTATGTATCAAAACTCTAATTTAAAAATACTACTGTATATTGTGCTATAAACAAAACAATGAAGTGTAACAGTAATTGCATTAATTTAGGGTCTCAACACTGGCATCATAGTTCCATTTCTGTCATTGACTAATTAGGTGACTGCAAGAAAATTACATAGATCATTTAGGTCTCCATTTTCTCATTGTAAAATGATGATAGGTCATCTATGGGATATATCTTAAAGTATCCCTGCTCTAAAACTGTATGGTTTTATAATATATTTTTCAAGAAATTGCTTACAGGAAAAAGACTGATTCATTGATGAGACATTGTTTTTGTAAGAGACATATAATTGTATAGACCAAAAAGAAAATTTCAGTCCAAAGTTGGTCTTAGAATGTACCCTACATTTGATGGAATGTTACCAAGTAGGCCCCATTCTTTTAAATGGACAATATCAAACCTGTGATGTTAGCTATGTGTTGGTTTGGAAGAATGATTTGTTTTTCTAACTCCATAATTTTGTTGTTCTTATTATTTGAGATAAAAAAAAATCCTTATCTACTAAGTAATGGACAGATTTAGGTATCATTGGGACTATAAAATTTAAAAAAAATACTTCTGCGGTATTGTGGGAATTCCTTTGTAGTGTTGGGAAGGGTTGATGAGTAGGGAATTGGTGGGTACTAATGTGTTATGGGGGATAAAAGACATGTGGGGCCTGGCTTCTGCTCTTGAGGAATGTGCAGCCTTTTTGGGTGTCCAGATACGTGCCAAGTGTCAACTTAGAGGTGAAGACAGAACATGTCTAAGAACTAAGATACATTCCTGTGGTGTTGGGTAGGCTGGATTGCACTGGGAAATTTTTGTGAGAAGCTGAGGGCTTCAAGTCATTTGGAACACAATGGTTTAGATTTGTGTTGTTGCACGTAAGGAGGGCAGGGAAGGATTTCAGGTTGACAAGACCATGGAATTGTAAATCTTGCAGAGTAGGTCTTGTGTTTAGATATGGCAAGTATCAAAGCCGTGTATCAAAATGTTTGCCTATAGTCCAGCCCCTCACTTTTCCTGAGCCCCTTTTCCCTTAATCATATGCTGACCTTACAATATATGATACACCTGTTTAGAAGAATTTAGGAGGCTGAAAGTGAGTGAAGTGCAAAGATTATTTATTAAGATATAATTAGGCAGCCATTGTGTCAGTTACACAAAAGTTCACATCATTACAGCCACAACGGAGGAAGAGAACTAAATAAAAGGGAGGAATTAGGTACAGGTGACTCTAGCACTAAGGCATTCTGATTTTCTGACAAAAGTGGAAAAGGATTATCATTTTGGATAAAGGGATTATATTACCATTGAATCATTTAGAAATGTTGGATGGCCATGAGGAAATGCCCACTAGCTGGAGAATCCATGTAAGCAGGACAATTTTCCAAAGCAAACAGAAGGTTCTCTGTGTACTGAGCAGGAATTATGTCAGACTGCTCTCAGACAGCCAGTGTTGAGCAGGTTTAAACACTAAAACTGCACATTGTTATGTAAGCCTCCTTCCCCAATGCACTTGGAAAGAGGTTATTCATTTGGGCATGATGTGCCAAATTGACAAGAGAAGCACACTTATGTTTGAAAACTTCTCTGCTGCTGTAGATTCATAGGTGGCTTATGCATCACTTAGCATCACTTAGCAGTTTGTTGTATTTCTTGCCATCTAAGTTCCTACTTTGACCTTTTTAATAGACTGGAATTCCATGAGTAGAATTGCTTTATCACCTATCCCAGATTCTAAGGATTTCGTTTGTATCATCCAGTAAAATGTTTCTTAATTTCCTATCATGACATAAAAATTAATTTCTAGAATATACCATCTCGGAAAATACCTTTCAAAGGTGAAATTAGTGTATATGGGAAGGATGAAGTAGTGTGATCAAACTCTGGGTTCTCTTAGAAATAATTTTTCCCAAAAAAGTTCAAGTAGGACTTAGGTAAAACTTAAACAATATAAAGTGTTAAAGAGAGTTAGAGATATAAGAATTATGTTTGTCTCAAAAGAATAATTGCAAAGATGGCAACTGTTCCCCTGACCTCGTAGTACCTCTAGAGGGTGGTTCTAGTGTCAGATTATAATTCAACAAATGTTTATTGGGTAAATGATATGTGCTATTTACTGACCTGTGTATGAATATGGAATTAGCATGGAAAACAGACCTATAAACAGTAACTACAATAGATTATTATAATCACTCTAACAGAAATACATACAAAGTGATACAGGCATTCGGAAGAGAAGGGGGAAGAGGAAACTTCATAAAGAGGGTAATATGTTTCTGAACCTTGATGTATAAGTAGATAGTTTTCCAGGTAGAAGAGGAGAGATAGGATTAACTCAGAAGAGAAATACAATGCCTATAGTTTTTGAGGTATAGATGTATTCTGTGCTAACTGGACCTGAAAATGTCAGAGTTGGATGGAAAGATTAAGAAAAGTAAAAAATGGAGTTAGAGGTTGGGCTACATTGGTAAGGGGCACTGAAGAGTCTACTCCTGAAATCATTGTTGCACTATATGCTAACCAATTTGGATGTAAATTTTAAAAAATAAAAAATAAAACAAGTGAATGAAAAAAAAAAGAAGTTGGGGAAAAAGTGGGGTCTGGATGCCAAAGAAATTTTTCTGATCCATTCGGATTTTAATGAGTGTTTCTCAAAGTGATCAAAAGATCATCTGCATGCCAAACCCAGAAAATGGTGGGAAGAGACTGCTAAAATCCAGCCTAAGATACAGACCTGTTGAATTAGAATCAGATCGTAGGGAGTAGGTTCTTAGAATCTATAACTACTCCATCCTACCCCAAGTTTCAGAATCTCTACAAGGCAACAAAATCATTATATTTCTGTGTTCTTGGAAAAAGTTTCATAAAAAAAGAAACAAAATATTAAGATTAAATATTAGGGAAAATAGGATTTAAAGACAATATAAGAATATTCTTGGGAAAATTGGCTTAAATTTTGATTAAGTATGAAAAACGTTCTAAGAATGGTGATTATTAAGTGTAAAGAATTGCCAAGTGATGCTATTATATCTCCTTGAAGGAAAGGCGTAAGACTATAAACATTTAAGACTATAAAAATTACATCTTTCATTTTCATGCTCCAATACAAAGAGTTAATGAAGTCCAGAACTAAGTTCTACAATGGTCCAGAGCAATATTTATTTCTGGGTGGTATTTTTTAGTAGAGCTATTTAGCTACTTTTACATTTTGATTAGGGGAGCTTCACTGAAAGAGAAATGTATAAATAAGCATTAACATTATGACTGAAAAAAATTAAGCATTCATGCTAATACAGAGCCTAATCTATATGATCTATGTTGAAAAATATTATCTAACTACATGTTTGAATCAACAGTTGTTTGCAAGGGCTTTTTTTTTCTTCTATTTTTTCTTCATGGATAACAGCTATTATCTTATACCCATCAGTCTGTGTAAAAGTTACACAAGTGTTCAAAGATGCAAGGAAAAGAAAGGCACTAAAGAGGTATTTTACGTTTGGCCAAGACATGAGGATGAACCCTGGTCTGGAAGGAGGTAGCCCTCAGATCACAGCAAGGAGAGTATGTTCTGGATTTAACCTGCTTTGCACACAGGTCTCCTGTTTCAGAGTACCAGAATCTTTTGTAGGCTTTTGAGAACTTGTTTAGTGGTCAAGAGGTGATAGGGAACTTTGTTTTTCTCCATATTCACCTCTGTACAGACAACTGCAGTAACCACTGTGACAGAGATGGTGATGCTATCACGTACTAGAAGCAGTCGACTGGTAGAGTGCCAGTTCCTGCCATTAATTGAGCAAATTGATTTTGGCATGTTTACCTAAAGAACTTTAAAAAAAAATCTTACAGGTTTTTTGTTTGTTGTTGTTGTTTTAACTAAGGATATGTAGCTCTGTTACTGGCTTTATCACACCAATCCAGGCAAACATAATCTTGAGTGGTTCTTAGAAGATGTGCCAGGAAAAATTATTTACGTGAATAAGGCCTAGCATTTTACCTGAATAAAAGCCAAGCAGAGAACAGTAACAGCCACATGGTTTTGATGTCTGGTACCTAAAAAATAAGTTACAGAGTACACCACGCTCTCTTAAGGTAGATGTTAAAATTATAAGCAAGGTGTTATTGTTAGTTGTGAATTTGGAAACCGACTCTGTCTTTTACAATTTGGGTGCTACTGGGCAACATTCCTAATCTGAGCTTTTGCTTTTGCTTTATAAATTGGAATAGTAATACAGTTAGAAGGACAGTAGGACAGTTGTATGTAGTTAATAACATGATTATACTAGCTAAGATGCAGTGAGGGCTCAGTATTTCCAGGCACTGTGCTAAGTATTTTAAATGCACTATGCAATGTGTTTTAACAGTTACCTTGTGGAGGAAACATTGTCCTCCCCATTAAAAATATTAGGAAAATGAGGTTCAGAGAATCTAAGTAGCTTCCTGGAAGTCACAAAGTTAGTGACTGACATACTGTGGTGCTTCTATTTTTTTAATGTTTATTTATTTATTTATACATTTTTTAATGTTTAATTTTGAGAGAGAGAAACAGAGCATGAGCAGGGAAGGTGCAGAGAGAAAGGGAGACACAGAATCTGAAACAGACTCCAGGCTCTGAGCTGTCAGCACAGAGCCTGATGCAGGCCCAAACTCATGGACCATGAGATCATGACCCGAGCCAAAGTCAGATTCTTAACATACTGAGCCATCCAGGTGCTGCTATGGCATACCATGATTTTCCTAAGAAGCCTTCCTTGACATTCTCCCACAGCATGATGTGTTTTCTTTCATTCCTAATAGGGCACTGCAATGTAAGAACTTATTTAATTATATGTCTTCTAACTACTCTGTGAACTCCATAAGGGTAGGAAATGTGTCTGTTAAATTTTTCCATTTGTTGCATAATAAGCATATAAATGTGTGCTTAATACATTAGCTTACTATTTTTTCTAGTTTAATTAATTCCTTTGTCATTTAAAAATTTTTTCTAGTATATTATGTAGACTTTTTAAAGATTATGGTATAGAAATATACAGAATTTCTTTCAAAATAGCTGAATTAGTCAAATTAGTAATTTATTTCAAAAAGGAATTTGAAAGGGGCCACTGTGACAGAGTTGGTTTCATTTGCTTTCCCACATGAAGGTTATGATACATTAAAATGTTAATTACATCTAGATGTGAAATATTGTCCTTTAATTAAGTATCCTAAATTATTAATTCCCAATAATAGTATTAACATTTTAAACAAAACTTTTCATATAATTTAATTAGATATAGATTCAGCTCTATATGCTAAAACATCCAAATACAGTTATTTTTCTATCACATAGAGTAAGTCTATATGTATGTAGTTCAGGGCCTACATAATGAACTCAGAATCATCAGACACCCAGAGTCCTTCTGATTTATGGTCCCCTCTACTTAGTGTGGGCCTCTATTCTCAAGTTCATCTTTTTTTTTTTTTAACGTTTATTTAGTACTGAGAGACAGACGCAGAGTGTGAGCAGGGGAGGGGTAGAGAGAGGAGGAGACACAGAATCTGAAGCAGGCTCCAGGCTCTGAGCTGTCAGCACAGAGCCTGACGAAGGGCTCGAACTCATAAACTGCGAGATCATGACCTGAGCTGAAGTCGGTCGCCTAACCAACTGAGCTACACAGGCACCCCTGTCAAGTTCATCTTTTGATCCAAGGTGACTGCTCGTGTTCCCTCTTTCCGTTTTCCATAGAGAGAAGAAGTGACAGGGTGAAATAGTGTGCTTCCTAGCTGTTGGCAGTCTTTAAATTAAAGGGATATCCTAGGCACATCTATTCTCCTACCCCAACAATTTCTGTTTACAGCATATGAGGAGTCTGAAAAATCAGGAGCGATATGCATGGAGTAGCAGTTCTTGCCCATGTATACCCTCCACTGAATAGAACACAAGTATAATTCTGACTTCTAGTAGTTGCTTTGTGACCTTGGGCAAGTGGTTTGATTTCACTGAGCTCCATTTTTCTTAGCTGCAAAGTGAAAATATTAGTATCTACTTTATTGTGTTATTAGAATTAAATGTGTTAATATGTGGCACACACTTAGCACAGCGTACAGAATAGACAAGTGCTAAATAAATGGGTAGCTGATTTTATTTTTCCTTATCTTGTTTCTTCTAAAAGATGATAGTCTTTTTGATGACATAAGTGCCTTTTGTTTTTTTCACCATGTCTACTCCAATTAAGCCATTGGATGTGTAGTAGTGAACAACCAGCCAAGGTCTGTCATAGAGGAATCACTTACAGAGAGGTGATAATGGACAACGCAGAAGAGAATGACCTCAACAGAGAAATGAAGTAGTGATTCTCAAGTTACAATCTGTAGAGGAATCACATGGGTAGCAAATAAATTTCTGCTGAGAATTCTGGGTTCTGGTTCCACTGTTCTGAAACCACATCTGAAATGTTTTTGATGCAGAGAACTCATGGATCACACTTAGGGGGGAAAAATTGGTCTAGAAAGTAAAGGGAAGAGAGTCTTATACACTGTGGTGAAAGCTTCCCAGTATTGGAAGTCAGTTTGGACCCTTCCCTGGAAAACCTTTTGGCTTGCTCCATTAGGCTATTTTAGTCTACCCTAGCTTGGATAATTCCTACTTGTAGGGGGCTTGTTGTGGTTGTCCATTGTAGGGTATTTAGCAACATCTCTGGCATCTCCTCAATAGATGCTTATAGCAACTTTCCTTCCCCAGTAGTGACAAAGGTCTCCAGACGTTGCCAAATGTATCCTATAGGGTACGGGGGCAACATTGCCCCTGAATACCTATAGTTCTGGTCAATCTTGACCTTTTACCTATAATATACATATTATTTGAAATGGAGCTTTTTTATTTCTTCCTTCTGGAAGGGTGGAAGATGACAGATAAAATGGTTCCAGACTCATATGCCAAATGCCCATCCCCCGCATGGCAGCAGGGTTTGGATATGCACTTTCCTAGAGGCAAGACTCCTGAGAACCCATCACAGTCCTTAGGCCATAGCCTTCATATACCTTTTAAAGGTCTCCATCCACCTCTCTTCTTGTCTACCCCAAATATTTTCCTGTCTTAGAGACATAGGCATTACTACTCTCAAAGGCAATTAAGGATTTTGGTGAGAATGTTGCTTGAAAGAAAGTTTTAAACAGGTAAAATTACTTCAGTTTCTTGCGTTTTATAGACAAGGTTATTGAGGTTAAAATAATTCAACTGTTTTTATAGCACTTTTTAAAACAAATCCTTTTCATATATCAATATATATTTAGCCATCCTTTGTATATTGTCTAATCCTTATATAACAAACAACTACATTTTTTATATATGAAAAAAGCTAAGCAATAGTTTTTTTTTTCCGTAACAAAATAATATTAAGAAGTACATCAGGCCAATGGTCTCTTTGAAATTCAAATTACTTATGCAGTTGTTTTTGAGATAATATTAGCAATGAATAATTCTGGAAATGCTGAAATTAATGGGTGAGCCCTTGAAACCAAGCAAGTTGTAGCCAGAAATTGATTGTTTCATAGCTAAGCATTAATTTCTTTAAAAGAAGTTTAGAGAGTTCTAACAGGTGGTGACTCCAGATATAACAGAGATCACTCTTTCTTTCAAAGATGTAGCCATAGTACATTTGAAGAATTTGCCTAGGCATTTTTAGTATATCAGGTAAAGAGATAATGAGGTAGCCTTTACATCTTATAATAAATACGGAGGTGATTTAACTTTGTCAAAGGCTAGATTCACAGGGACTCCAAGATAGGGATTGTGCCTTGAGCAAGCTTTCATCTTAATATTGAGTATGATTTTTAGTAGGGGCAAGATACTGTATCATACTCTCTCTAACCCTTTAATGTTTATCTTTGTTCACTGGTTAAAAGTTGTCATTTTCATGAAAGTTCACGGAGTCCTTTTTTTTTTTCAAAGAAGTTTTCCAATTTCATAGATTCCATGCTTTCTTTCAAAGGAACTACTAATATTTTTCTATGATTTTTTGGCAACACTGTTATGCATTTCCAGTCTTTTGAGGATACTTTGTCCTTTAATCTGTGGTTTTGAAAGTTTTTTTACATAGTTCAACCTTTTGCAAGGAAACCTACAATATGTTGTCCATGCATAGAGTCTCTTTGTTAACCAAAGAAATATTATTTTCAGGTTTAGATTGAAGAGAACCCTCTGGTGCTTTTGTTGCATTTCCCCTAAAGTACAGTCACTCCAGGAGAAACAGATGATAAGGTTCTAAACCAGGCCAAACCCTGGCAGGCACATGTAAGGGGAGGCATCCTGGCTTCTCAGGGGAACTACCTTAAATGCCCTTTATTCTTATTTTATTCAAAAGCAGTTGGAGCTGCAGTAGATTCCTAAATGCCCTGTAAATAGAAGTCACACACTTGTATTACTGGTAACTGTCTTATTAGCTACCAAGTTAAGCCTCAGTTCCCTCATCTGTTGAATAATAAGGATAAAGTAATACTTTATTTTTGTGTATGTGTGAGGATTAAGTGGTACAACATATGGGAAAATTCTAATTGGTTGGGATGCTCAATATGTTTTCAATATGGAAAAAATCCAGAGTATATTAACCCAATAAAGGAAAGCATTAATCAACTTTGATCATAGGCTGGTCTTATACGTCAATTTGAGAGGCATCCTGATCTAAGAATGCATCTCAATCAACTGACTAAACACTGGGATATGTGTACCAAATCCCAGTATGGCTTATGTAGAGCTAGCATCTGTGGAGGACATACCAGAAAAGAGCCAGAAAGTACTTTTTTATATTTATCCAGAAGTCTAGCTTCAGAAATAAGACCTTTACATTCATACAAAGCCTTTGAAGACAAAGTAGCAAATAAGTAACTAGTTATATGTAAATGTAACCAAATTTGAGCTGGAATCACTAAGGACAGCTCTCTGAATGAGTTGGCAGTTCCTACTGCAAGAATGGTTTACCTTTGTTTTTGGTTGACCTATATCTTTTTTTGGACTGCACTCCACAGCCAGTTTTGAAATCCCAAACAGCAGCTTCCTGTGTTTTATTTCTTTTGAGAATCTTATTTCCTGACTATTCACCATAAGTGGGAAAAATGAGATTGTAACTAACTAGGCTGTCCCACCCATACTTTAGCCCTAGCAATGTCCACTGTGGGGTGGAAGAAGAAAGCTTACCTCCTTTTGAAAGTACCTTGTTCTTGTCTTGCTTGGCCTTATGGTGCTCTCACACTACCCTGGGCATTCATTGGGATATCCTTATCTGTGCAGAGTTCATTAGGCCTAAGTTGTACAGGTGATCCAATAAATGATGAAAAAGACTCTAAAAGGATTCCCCAAAGGTATGTACAAGTTATGTAATAATACTTTACAGTGACATTTTTAAAATTTATGAAAGAGTTTTAAGTTTACTTTCTCACTTGGACCTCAATGGCTGGTGAAAGTGGATCAGTATTATTAACCCCATTTTATAGCTGAAAGTTACTATAGTGTCTAAAACTTTCACAGTCAGTAGCTGATACAAGCAAGGTTAGAGCCAGTTTTCTCTGATGGGCAGTCTTATGCTTTATTCAGGGTAAAGATGTTGCTGGTCCTAGTAGTTGAACTAGTCATTTAACAAGAGATATAGGAAATAGTCTGTGGCAGATGATATAGATGACGGTAACAACCAATACATATTGGGTTCTTAAAATTTATGTCAGTCAGCCTGACGTCATATCATGGTGTCCATTATACAGTAGAGTAAAAAGCTAAGTTGTTGAAATTTTGAATAAAGGTTTTTAATGATATGTGAATAAATAGCAAATGCTATCTATGGTAGCTAGAGAAAAGAAGAATTATAGCTTATATATTTTTAAGTTTGTTTATTCATTTTTTGACAGAGAGAGTAAGCAGAGGAGGGGCAGAGAGAGAGGATCCCAAGCAGGTTCTGCACTTTCAGCACGGAGCCCAATATGGGGCTGGAACTCATAAACCATGAGATTGTGTCCTGAGCCAAAATAAAGAGTCGTTTGCTCAACTACTGAGCCACCCAGGCACCCCAAATTCTAGGTTGTATTTAATCAAGTTGTTTTTGAACATGTAGATGACTTTAATTGCAGGCAAGAAACTGAGTAGTAGATGATATCTCTGCTTCTTACCTTGCTCATATCTCATGTGAATCATGATTGCAAGATTGAACGTTAGTGTGACTTTTTTTTCCCCTTTGTGGCTTAGGAAAATTCACCTCATTACTGCTTGGTCATGTGACTCATACTTGTGAAAATTTGGAAGAATACATCTAACTCATGCTTAGCCCTAGATAAATGGTGCCAATAGCCAGGAATAGAGTTCAGAGCAGCAAAGCACTATGGTAGATTTGCCTGGTCAAAGAAGACTGGATATTATTTGTCACATGGACTGAACCCCATTTTTACCAGATATGAATTTTTTGAACTCAAGTTCACACAAAAAAAATCTGTATTTTTTTTCTCATATGTAAAGAATGGATGGTGGTATCTACCTTATATTTCTTTCAAAAATTTGGGATCATTTGTTAAGACACCAGCACTATACCTAGCAAACACAACTCATGCCTCACAGATGCTGGTACTATTAATGAGGGAAATGATCTCTAATAATGAAAACTCAGTACTTTATACATAGAAAGCAATAAACACAAAGATTTAAATTGTGGATGTTTTCTGAGCAAAGGATGATGCTAACTGTACCCATGAAGCACAGTAAGAGGAAGAGGTCATAAGATTTGTGGAGCAGTTTGGCTAACATTTATTTTCTCTATTATGTGGCTAAATTCCACTCTCCTGCCACTATCCTTAATTGAGTACTCTTCCATGGAAGAATGAATAGGTAGAAGCATGGAGAGTTGGGCACTATGCTAGACAATGATCCCAAGTTTGTCTTTGGACAAGCTTTGTCATCTCTTATTTCCTCATCCAAAAAATTGCAATTTTCAATAATATGTAGCAAATATTTATGGAATACCAATTTTCCAGACAGTTGTAGGTGTTCAGGATATAGCAGGGAATGGGGAAAAGTAAACCCAGAAGAAAACATTTGTTTGACTTGGTGATGACTGTATGAAAAAAATAATAAAACAAGGCAAGAATAGCAAATTAGGGAGGTAGGATGGGAATGGAGCCATAATTTGAAAAGGAAGGTTTTCAGTAAGATGTTGGTATTTCACTGAAGATCTGATGGGGATGAGGGACCAAGCCTTACAGTTTCTGTGGGAACAGCATTCTAGGCAGAGGCAGTAATAAGCACAAAGTTCTTAAAGTATAGGCAAGACTGGTGTGTCCAAGAAATAGGCAAGGCATGTTTATAGCTTTTGATTTTACTCATACTGAGATGGGAGACTACGGGACCATGTTAAACAGAAAAATGACATTATTTGAGGTCATTTAATAGGATCAATCCGGCTTTTGTTTAAGAATAAAGAAGGTAAAAAGGGATGAGGAGCAAGGAAATTAGAGGAAGATAGTACAACAATCCAGGAAGAGATTCTGAGGACTGGGCCAATGTAGTAACAGTAGAGAAGGTGAGGTCAAACAATGGGTATAGTTCAAAAACTGTTGACAAGATACAATGGCAGATTGGAGGCTAGGTCTGAGAGAACAAGATGTATAACACAAGATTCTGGGTTTTTAACCTAAACAGTTGGAAAACTGTGTTGCCAATGACTATAGGAGGAGCAGGTTTTAGGGAGAGGTGGGGTTAATCATAGAACCTTTCTATCTCTGGAATGTTGGGAAGAGTCAAGAAGATCAGCTTAGAATCTTCTTTGTTAAAGTAACAAGTCTTGCAAGAACCTGAAGTAGTATCTAGGTGGAAGTTAAAGACTCAATGGTTACAACTAATTGAGTTGTGCTCTGAACTAAAGATAGGAAACCTCCACCTGAATCTGTGACAGCCTACACTGTGAGTGCTTGGAAATTACTCGAATACGTGAGAAAATTGATAATGGGTTACATCTCACAATGGGAAAAGAAGTGACCAGGAAGAAAGCAAAAGATTTGGAGGGTATTATTCTATGTCTACTCAACAAATGTTTTAAAGTAGGCAGAAAAATGTATTCAATTATTAAAAAAAGGCTATGTATTAACTGCTCTAATTTAAAATGAGGTTAATTAAAATTACTGGTTTTACTATGCAATATACTGAAGACCTCTTATGAATCCTTGAATAATGATATCCATTTCTTCTTGTTGTAATTCTCATTTCTCTAATGAAAGAAGAGTTAATTTTAGGTTAATACAGTGAATTATTTTACCCAGTTACATATGTGTCTAAAAGTTTTCTGCATTATATTTAAGATACCATTCTTTATGAATTATGAGGACAAATTATGATAATGAGGGAGAAATGATATTAATATGCTACTCTTACAGCATAGCCTTTTATAGGGGGAGGGGTTTAGATGGCCCATCATGTATATAGTGTGTTTAATCTGTTTTCTAAAACATTTATTTATTTCAATTGATGTATAGTCAACACACAAAGTTATATGAATTTCAGGTGTACAACTTAGTGATTGGAGAACTCTGTTACACTATGCTTACAAGGATAGCCACCATCTGTCATCATACAAAAATGGTATTACAATACGATTGACTATATTTCCTATGCTGTACCTTTCAGCCCCATGACTCACTTATTCCATAACTAGAAACCTGTACCTCCCACTCTCTTTCATCCATTTTTCCCATTCCCCTCCCAGTCCTTCCCTCAGGCAACTTCCAGGTTTTTCTCTGTATTTATGGGTCTATTCCTGCTTTATTTGTTCATTTGTTTGGGTTTTCAGAGTCCACATATGAGTGAAATTATATTGTATTTGTCCTTATCCAACTTATTTCACTTAACCTAATACTCTCCAGGTCCATGCATGTTGTTGCAAGTGGCAAAATCTCATTCATTGTTATGGCTGAATAATATTGCATTGTATGTATCATACCACATCTTCATCCATCCATGGGTTGCTTCATATCTTACTTCTACCGTAGATAATGCTATGATAAACCTATGGGTGCATATATCTTTTTGAATTACTGGTTTAGTTTTTGGGGGCTGATAAATGCCCTGTAGTGGAATTACTAGATCATGTAGTATTTCTATTTTTAATTTTTTGAGGAGTCTCCATACTGTTTTATGTATTGGCTGCACTGATTTACATTTCTACCAACAGTGCATGAAGGTTCCCTTTTCTCCACATCCTTGCCAATATTTACTTCTTGTCACTTTGCTATTCTGACATGTGTAAGCTAATACCTCATTGTTGTTTTGATTGGCATTTCCCTGATAATAAGTGACACTGAGCGTCTTTTCATATCTGTTGGCCATCTGTAGGTCTTATATGGAAAAATGTCTATTTAGATCCTCTGTTCATTTTTAAGTCAAATTGTTTTTTTGTTTTTTGTTTTTGTTTTTTTGGTGGGGAGTTGTGTAAGTACTATATCTGATAAGGTGTTCATATTGAAAATATATATTTGCAAATAACTTCTCTCATTCAGTAGGTTGCCTTTTTTTTATAGTTTCCTTTGCTGTGCAAAAGCTTTCTATTTTGGTATAGTCTCAATAGTTTATTTTTGCCTTTTTGTTGTTGTTGTTGGTTTGTTTTTGCCTGAGGAGACATAGCTAGAAAAATATTGCTAAGGCCATGTCAAAGAGATTACTGCCTATGCTTTCTTCCAGGACTTTGTGTATGGTGTAGGAAAGTGGTCCAGTTTCATTCTTCTGTGTATAGCTGTCCATTTTTCCCCGTACCATTTATTGAAGAGATTGTCTTTTCTCCAATATATTCCCTAACATGTTCTCGCCCTCTTTGTCATTAATTGACCATATAACTGTGGATTTATTTCTGGGCTCTGTTTTTCTTCCATCGATCTGTTTTTGTGCCAGTACCATACTGTTTTGATTACTACAGCTTTGTAGTATACTTTGAAGTCTTGGATTGTGACACCTCCAGCTTTGTCCATTCTCAAGATTGCTTTGGCGGTTCAGGGTCTTTTGTAGTTCCATACAAATTTTAGGATCCCTTGTTCTAGTTCTGTGAAAAATGCTATTGGTACTTTGATAAGTATTACATTGGATCTGTAGATTTGAGTAGTAGGGACATTTTAGCAATATTCTTCTGATACATGAGCATGATATATCTTTACATTTGTATGTGCCATCTTCTATTTCTTTCATTAATGTTTTATAGTTTTCAGTATACAGGTCTTTTACTTCCTTGGTTAAGTTAATTTCTAGTTATATTCTTTTTGGTACAATTGTAAAAGGAATGATTTTCTTAATTCTCTTTCTGCTACTCTGTTATTAGCGTATAGAAATGCAACAGATTATTATAAATGACTTTTGTACCCTGTGACCTTGCTGAAATAATTTATTCTAATAATTTTTTGGTGAAATCTAGTGTTTTCTACATTTAATATTATCTCCTATATAAATAGTGAAAGTTTCAGTTCCTTACCAATTTGGATGGCTTTTATTTTTGTTGTCTAATTGCTGCGGCTAAAACTTGGAGTAGTATGTTGAATAAAAATGGCAAGATTTGACACCCTTGTTGTTTGCCTGACAGATGAAAAGCTCTTAGTTTTTCACCATTGAGTATGATGTTAGGTGTGAGTTTGTCATGTATGACCTTTATTATGTTCAGAAATGTTTCCACTAAACCTACTTACTTTGTTGATAGTTTTTATTATGAATGAATGTTGAATTTTGTCAAACACTTTTTCTGCATCTATTGAGATTATTTAATTTTTATTCTTTGTTTTGTTAGTGTGATGTATCATGCTGATCTATGGATATTAAACTATCCTTGCACTGCCAGCATAAATCCAATTCATTGTGGTGAATGATACTTGTAATGCACTGGTAAATGTAATTTACTAACACTTTGTTGAGGATTTTTGGATCTATGGTCATCACGCTTTAGTTTTTTGTTGTTTTGTTTTATAGTGTCCTTAGTTTTGGTGCCATAATTCTGGCTTTGCAGAATGAATTTGGAAGCTTTCTTCCCTATTCTATTTTTTTAGAACAGTTTGAGGAGAATAGGTATTAACATTTTACTTTAAATTTTTGGTGGAATTCACCTGTGAACCCATCTGGTCCTGGACTTCTGTTCGTTGGGAGTTTTTTGACTGTTAATGCAATCTCATTACTGTTCAGATTACCTACTTCCTCTTGGCTCAGTTTTGGAAAATTATATGTTTCTAGGAATTTATCCATTTCTTCTAATGTTTTGTAGCTGTCTTATACAGTCATTTGTATTTCTGTGGTGTTGGTGGTTAATTCTCTTTCTTGATGAGACTTTCTAAAGGTTTATCAATTCTGTTTATCTTTTCAAAAAACAACTCTTGATTACATTGATTTTTTCTTTGGTTATTTAGTCTCTATTTCACTTATTTCTGGATTCTGATCTTTATTTCCCTCTGTATACTAACTTTGTACTTTTATTCTTCTTTTTCTAGTTCCTGCGGGTATAAGATTATTTATTTAAGATTGCTTCTGTTTCTTGAGGTAGTCCTGGATTGTATAAAGTTACTCTTACAATGGCTTTTGCTGTGTCCCAGTGATTTTGGACTGCTTTAATTTTTCTCCACTTTTAAATTTCATTATTAATATCTTTGTCAGCATGTTGACTGTTAGTGCCATGATGTTTAGCCTCCAAAGGTTTGTGTTTTTTCCATGTTTTTTTCTTGTAATTGATTTCTAGTTTCATACCATTGTAGTTGGCTAAGATGCAGGATATGATTCCTGTCTTTTTGAATTTATTGCGACTTGCTTTAGGGAATAATAGGTTATATAACCTGGAGAATAGTTTTTGGATGGAATGTTCTGTACACATTTATTAAATTAAGCTGGTGCAGTGTGTTATTCAAAGACACTGTTTCCTTCTTGACTTTCTGCCTGGATGATCTATCCATTGATATAAATGGGCTGTTTAAATTCCTTATTATTCTATTGCTGTCCATTTCTACCTTTATATCTGTTAATATTTGCCTTATATATTTAGGTGCTCCAATGTTGGTTGCATAGATATTTGTAGTCTCTTGTAGAGACTTTTTCCTTCTCTTTATTTAAATTCTATGTGTGTCTTTAGGTCTGAAGTCAGTGTCTCTAGGCAACATATAGATAAGTACTATTATTATTTTTTTTTTGTACATTCCATCACCTTATGTCTTTTGGACAATTTAGACCACTTACATTTATTTTGAGACAGAGAGAGAGAGAAACTATCAGCCTAGGGCCCAGTGCTGGACTCGAACTCACAAAATGTGAGATCATGACCTGATCCCAAGCCAAGAATTGGACACTTAACTTCATGAGCCACCCAGGTGCCCCTAGACCATTTACATTTAATTATTGATAGGTTTCTACATATTGCCATTTTGTTCACTGTTTTGGAAGTTCTATATTCCTTTCTTTCCTTGTAATTGATGAATTTCTCTAGTTTTATGCTTGACTATTTTTTGTGTATTATAGGTTTTTACCATGAGGTTAATATAGAACACATGAACTATATAGTGGCCCATATTAAGTTGATAGTCACTCCAGTTCAAACACATTCTAAAAAAAAACCTGTTTTGAGTCCCCCTTCCATATTGCATATTTTACATCTTTTTGTGAATCGCCTTAACTCATTTTTTTAGATATAATTGAGTTTACTACTTTTGTTCTTTAGCCTTCATGCAGCCTTTACTATATGTTTGCTTTTACTCATAAAATGTTTTTTTCCTAAGTTTTCTTCTAGTTATGCCCTGTTCTTTAAATGGGTTTTATCTTGTTTGCTAACTCTCATGAATTGTTAGTGATTGATTGGGCTGTGTTTTGAGAATTCTGAGATCATGTCTAAGACAAAGGGCTATTGTTTACTGGCCATGCCTACTAAATGTACCAGTGAAGGAAGAAATGGTAGCAAGTATGATAAACATCAACCATCCTTGCATTATTGGTTTTGGAAGAGACTTGGAGCATTGAGAAGTAGAGCTTTTCTTGAGGTTCTCCACTGTGTTTTCTTTGTTTTTCACCTCTCCTACTCCTGGCCTTCCCAGACCACAGCTCAGGAACTGTACTTCCCTTAGATTTTGACTTCTAATCACCCCAGATTTTTTTCAAAGGAAGATCTATTCTCAAATTCTACCCTTTGGTAACTTACTTCCTTGATAAATACGAGCACAGTCCAGTGAAAGGTAGCAACAGTATTGGAAGCTTGTTGAATAGGACTTGACAGTACCCCTAAAGAATATATAGATCCAAAACTGTGAGTCTTTTGCTGGATTTAGATGACAAGATAGGTCAGTCGTAAGTAGAGATGGCAGGTGCTACATCCAGTGGGCTAAAAATTAAAGAGAGATCATTTTGTGGGGAAACATTTAAAACTTTAGAAAACCAGTCTAGGGAACCCAGTTGTTCATGTTTTGATAGAGATTAAGCACCGGGCTTAGGAGGTTGATCTTCAGTGTTTGATGGGCCTTCCTAGGCCAAAAGGGGCTCCTTTTGTGTAACTGTTACATGCTAGAATTTTGTGTATTCAATATAATTAACAGTGTCTTTATTTTGTGGTGTATAATGGTTCAATAATTCTATAT